>NC_053391.1:73107621-73724195 GCF_905171765.1 Bufo bufo | reverse complement strand
GCTCTAACAACCCAGACTGGCAGGAGTGCCGATCCGGGCTGTTTAACACTTTTCATGCGGCGGGAAATAGCGCCTGCTGCATGTAAAGTGCTGACAGAGCGAGCTGACTCCCTATGTCTCCCATCGGAAACCCGCAAATGCGATCGCGGGGTGCTGGTGTGTGTGAAGGCTGCCTGGGGTATGATGTAAGCCCCAGACTAGCCTTCAGTAATTTCCAGCAGGCTTCACCTCTCTGGCGCAGCCTGCTGGTCAATGTTAGTATAGCATAGGGATAGTGCATTGCATTTTAAAAGCAATCAAAAAGCTGTCTGTTATAGTCCCCTTGTGGGACTATTAAGTGGTAAAAAAAAGTTTAAAAAACTAATTTATTCAATAAAAAATCCCATTAAAAAATGTACGCATGAAAAAAAATGAAAAAAAAAATTCTTACCCATATGTTTGGTATTTCCGCATCTGTAACGACCCAGACTACACAAATATCATGCAAATTATTCCCTATGGTGAACGCCGTAAAAAAAAAAAAAAGACTGCATTGCTAAATTATTCTTAGTTTCCACCGGAAAAACGTAATAACAAGTGATCAAAAAGCGCCATTTACTCCAAAATTATACCAATGAAAAATACAAGTCGTCACACAAAAATCAAGCCCTCACACAACTCCATAAAAAGAAAAAGAAAAAAAGTTATGGGTCTTGGGAAGCGGCAATGCAAAAACTTTTTTTTTCTTTTAAAAAAAGGGTTTTATTGCAAATAAGTAGTAAAATGTAAAAAAAAAAAACTATATGTATTTGGTATCACTGTAATCATACTGACCAAGATAATACATCTTTTGTATTATGTTATTTATACCGAAAAATGAACGCCATAAAATTTATAACGTAAAAACTCAGTGGCAGTATTGCTGTTTTTCCCATCTCCCTCCCAGAAAGAGTTAATAAAAATTAATAAGAAAGTTATATGTACCCCAAAATGGCGCCATTAAAAACTAAAACTTGTCCTGCAAAAAATAAGCCCTCATAAATCTATATAGACGGAAAAATAAAAAAAAGTTATAGCTCTTGGAACGTGACGAAAAAATGTCCTCTACCAGGCACATTCTTCATGGGCTGCTCCTTTTGATCACACAGCTGGCTGCCAGGCCTGCCCTCAGTTCTAACAAGTGTTTCCTAGAACTACACATAGTACTTTGCTTCTTGATCATCTGGTTTCATGCTAGGCAAGCATCAGGACATTCTTGTAGTCTTAGGTCTCACCCTATTCCTGCACACCTTCAGTGTTGGGATCCTCCTCTTGCAGGAAGCTAGCTTCTACAAGCCCTATGCTCATGAGTCCAGGCATGAGTATCACTGGCACTGCCGTCAATGATTTCTAGGCATGTAATATAGTCAGCCATCCACTCACACATGTAATCATTATAATTCTTTGTTCTTATTAACCCAACAGCCAGACTACTTAAGGCCTTCCACCACATTGTCTAATTAGGGATTCCCACCTATTACTTTATGGACTTGGTGCATTGGCAGTCAGTGAGAGAGCCGTGAGTTTTTATAAGCCTAACTAAATTATTGAAATTCATCAAAAAACAGAATGATTCCAATGTCTTCATCGCATAAGACAGCATGAGAAGGTTTTTTTCTTAACTTGCCTCCAGATTTTTTATTTTTTTTTAACTTTAGGGTAAATAGGAAAGCAGGGGCTCACTGTAGCTTAGTACCAGGGAAAACTTGGAAAGTAAAGTGAAGAAGGTCAGTCTGAAGAAGGTTGACTTCAAGTTTGATGAAATATTAAAGGGAAATTGATGTTTCTTTGAGTTCCATTAAGGAATAGCATGTATCAGTCTTATTAATGCTTTCTTTCTTGCTGCTGCTATCATCAGACGTGAGATCCATCACCCTGGAGCCTTTGCAGCGACCTGATCAGGCTTTAGTGATAACTGATGGGGATAAATCTGTGTCACGAACACCAGTGATTCCCGGATGATGACATTTCGAGGACCATGCCACAAAGGCTCTCCGAAGGAAGGAAGGAGACAGAAACTGATACTTACAGTCTTGTAGATAATTTTGGAGAAAATTGAGGGAAGGATAGCTGGAAATGTCTTCCCAGCAGGCATAGATGATACTGCGAAGCTAGATTTATATGTTTTAGGGATTGGTTACCTAGTGCAGAAGACGAGAAAGCAAGAACAAAAATATAAAATTCTGATTAGAAGCAGAAAGAATGCTAGATAACAAGGAAATAAGTACAATATACAGACGTCCAGAGTTTGATAGACAGTAAGGTGGATGATGGAAAGGTATGTTTCCGCTGGAGATCTTTAAGCACAGGATTTTGACAACACATAATTTCAAACCACTTCTTCGGGTAGTAAATAACAGATCCAGGTTTCTAAAATATAAAAAACTGGAATAAGTAAGTGCTGTGGGGATTAGCACCGTAGAAAACAGTCCAGCATATTTGTAATAATGCAGAATAAGAAAGTATATAAACAAATATATAAAATTTATAATAGAGAAAAGAGAATGACACCTAGGCACTGAAACCGCATGAAATAATCAGTTATGGATAGTCATACTTAAGATGTCTAATTAATGAGCAATTTATGTAATGGACTTTATATTCACCGAAAATTCCTAATTCTTTGACATGAGAAGGCAAAATAGAAAATTCACACTTGATTAAAATTTCCTTCTGCCTTTAATTCTGTCGTCCATTCAAAGCTGATAATTCTTTTTATAGGAACTTGGCTTGTTCTGAGATTCTCCTGACAACAAAAGAACATTTTGACATTTAGACTTCTGTCTTTTCTTGAGATTGTCTATTTTACATATGAAAAAGCATATTTTGATTTGGCTTATTGACTCATGCAGCTGTGGTGACATGATCAAACACAACAAAGTATACAAGAAAATCCTTTGTAACATATTTCAGCAATTGTTAAAACAAAGAATGTTCGTTGTTTAACTAGAAACTAAAAATCGATTGTTATAATGGAACCTGGATAGAAAACAGTGCTATTGGAAAATAAGTCAAAACCATCAGTTTGCTTCAAAGCTGATCAAAGTACAGCATATTGAATAGGGAGCATTTGCTATGATAAAGAGATCTTTAAAAAAAAAAAGAACTATAATAAAATTATATTTAGCACTTCATTTGTGGGCTGAAATCATCTTATTTAACCAGTCTTTTGGTCTGCCATAGGAAATAATTCTAAGAGTCTACCCTTTAGCTATACAATACAGGGAGTGCAGAATTATTAGGCAAATGAGTATTTTGACCACATCATCCTCTTTATGCATGTTGTCTTACTCCAAGCTGTATAGGCTCGAAAGCCTACTACCAATTAAGCATATTAGGTGATGTGCATCTCTGTAATGAGAAGGGGTGTGGTCTAATGACATCAACACCCTATATTAGGTGTGCATAATTATTAGGCAACTTCCTTTCCTTTGGCAAAATGGGTCAAAAGAAGGACTTGACAGGCTCAGAAAAGTCAAAAATAGTGAGATATCTTGCAGAGGGATGCAGCACTCTTAAAATTGCAAAGCTTCTGAAGCGTGATCATCGAACAATCAAGTGTTTCATTCAAAATAGTCAACAGGGTCGCAAGAAGCGTGTGGAAAAACCAAGGCGCAAAATAACTGCCCATGAATTGAGAAAAGTCAAGCATGCAGCTGCCAAGATGCCACTTGCCACCAGTTTGGCCATATTTCAGAGCTGCAACATCACTGGAGTGCCCAAAAGCACAAGGTGTGCAATACTCAGAGACATGGCCAAGGTAAGAAAGGCTGAAAGACGACCACCACTGAACAAGACACACAAGCTGAAACGTCAAGACTGGGCCAAGAAATATCTCAAGACTGATTTTTCTAAGGTTTTATGGACTGATGAAATGAGAGTGAGTCTTGATGGGCCAGATGGATAGGCCCATGGCTGGATTGGTAAAGGGCAGAGAGCTCCAGTCCGACTCAGACGCCAGCAAGGTGGAGGTGGAGTACTGGTTTGGGCTGGTATCATCAAAGATGAGCTTGTGGGGCCTTTTCGGGTTGAGGATGGAGTCAAGCTCAACTCCCAGTCCTGCCAGTTTCTGGAAGACACCTTCTTCAAGCAGTGGTACAGGAAGAAGTCTGCATCCTTCAAGAAAAACATGATTTTCATGCAGGACAATGCTCCATCACACTCGTCCAAGTACTCCACAGCGTGGCTGGCAAGAAAGGGTATAAAAGAAGAAAATCTAATGACATGGCCTCCTTGTTCACCTGATCTGAACCCCATTGAGAACCTGTGGTCCATCATCAAATGTGAGATTTACAAGGAGGGAAAACAGTACACCTCTCTGAACAGTGTCTGGGAGGCCTTGGTTGCTGCTGCACGCAATGTTGATGGTGAACAGATCAAAACACTGACAGAATCCATGGATGGCAGGCTTTTGAGTGTCCTTGCAAAGAAAGGTGGCTATATTGGTCACTGATTTGTTTTTGTTTTGTTTTTGAATGTCAGAAATGTATATTTGTGAATGTTGAGATGTTATATTGGTTTCACTGGTAAAAATAAATAATTGAAATGGGTATATATTTGTTTTTTGTTAAGTTGCCTAATAATTATGCACAGTAATAGTCACCTGCACACACAGATATCCCCCTAAAATAGCTAAAACTAAAAACAAACTAAAAACTACTTCCAAAAATATTCAGCTTTGATATTAATGAGTTTTTTGGGTTCATTGAGAACATGGTTGTTGTTCAATAATAAAATTAATCCTCAAAAATACAACTTGCCTAATAATTCTGCACTCCCTGTACAAGAGAACATCCAACTATTTATCATTTGTTTTTTTAACATCAATGTTCTGCCACCATCTACCCATGTCCACAGGAGCACTCACCTACCCTCCTGCTTTGTCCTCCCAGCAGTCCTTGCCCAGTGGTGTGTCTCTGCTCTTTCCCAGCAGGCTCAGCCAGTGGAGTAACGCTGCTCTATCCACTCCATGCTAGCTGAGGTCTTCTCCTTGTCCTCAGTGCCTCTCTCAGGCTTTATGGTGTAGACGCTCCCTCCAGCTCATAAAGGACTGGGGCATATTAGTCTGTCAGCCCATGGATGAGCCTTTCCGGGATATTTAAGGAACCTTCCTCTGTATATTCTAGCTAGCTTGTTCCCTGAGAAGGTAAGCTTTCAATGTTCAATTGTATAAACTCTGCCTGTCGTGTACCTCAGCCTGTCCCTGACTATGTTTTTTCCTTATCCCTTGGTGCTTTGCACCAGTGTCTCTTGACCCCCATGGGGCAGCAGTCACCGAACAGAGACTACGCAAAGAGGTAGCAGCCTTGTGGTTCCCCTGCAGTGGAGTCCATATTACTGTATAGGGATGAAAGGGTGAATAGTAGGGGTCTGCCAGGACAATGCTCTTATGAGTATCCCCAATCCATTTTCATTACAGCCTTTCAGTTATGTTGATATTATTTTTGCTGGGTAGAATAGTGCAGCAGTTTTCACTGTTCTTTCTGTCTAAATAATTGAACTCTGAGAGAGCCAAAGTCAGCTGAAGATGACTAATCCAATAGAAAAGAGAAATACTAGTTTGAACAGAGCCTAACTGCCTCACAAGCTTTACTGTTATTGCTCACTCAGGTCATATCATGAGGTACTATTGTGAAACAAGCCAGAGAAGATACCAGTTGCAAAAGACCAGAGTCACCCCCAAATATGATAGTGCTCTGCTGTAGCATTATGCTCTTATGTCAGAAGAACCAAGGCCCATAGAGGATCCTCAGATGAGCTAGTCTGAACCTGTGCTCTGCAGGATTAAAACTGTAGGCGGTGCTCATGCTACCAGCACTTCTGCTCGTATCTACAAAACGTGCACACATTAAGTTATATGTTCTAGTTTCTAGATAGATGTCCAAACTTATTTGACCACTACTTAACCAACTCTCATCTATTCAGAGAACACATTCATTAGGGAGTCTTAAGGACTGTATGATACATTTTTACATCAGATATCTCGATAGGCATCACAGTGGCTCAGTGGTTAATTCAAATATGACTAAGGACAACATTAGCGTAAAGTTTGTATGTTCATTCAAAAAAATGCTGGTAGGTGATTCAGTGTTTTTTTATGAGCCACAAATGCTCTTCTTACTCTGCCCAGCAACTTTGACCAACCTCCCCCTGTCTTCTTCCCAGCGGGTCTGTCCTATCATGCAAGCTGCTACCTGCTTGCTGGCAAGGCATCTCCTCCTTTGCCCATTGGGCACATGCAAGCACTTCCTCCAGCTTTAAAAGGCCAGCATGCATGCACTCTAATCTTAACCAGTCAACGGCTGGCAACCCTGGGGTACTTTAGCAGTAGATGGGTGCCTGAGCAGTAGGTGGGTGCATGAGTTCCTTAGCTTGCTGGTTCCTGCGAAGGTGTGCTTTATCCATTTGTCTGCCCATGTACCAACCTCTGCCTGTTTACTGGACTCTGACCCTCCGCTGCCTGACCTGATCTGTGTCTGACCTCCATATTGAACCTTTGTTGCCTGCCTTGACCTTGGCCTATCCCTGACTATGATTTTGCCTGACCCCTCAGTGCCCCATACCTGTGCTGTAAATAAGTGTAAAATCTACATGGCCAAATGTATATTAACATGTAGCCTTCATATACATTGCACGTGTAATACTCAAACCATAGACACTTGTCAGTTAATACACTGCAGTCAGAACAGCTTCTTCTTCCTTTCAGTAGATTTTATAAAAAGGACTACTAGATGGATTTTGGTCCTGCATAAAGAGCTTTCTTAGAGTGAGCATTTATTATTGATTGATAAGTCCTGACACCCGATCCATGTTTCAGTACATCAGTGAGGCAAAAGTCAAGGATCTGTGCAGTCGCTTTTCAAAATGCTATACAATAGCATTGAATGCCATTTATGCATCCCTTTAGCATGAAACAGACCAGTCGACATTGAATTAAAGGGGATTTCCAAGACTTTTTAACTGGCTTCATGAGGGATCGGTCATGTCAAACTATTTTAATCAGTTTCTATGAGGAGGTAAGTTCTAGACTTGACAGCGGCGAATCAATGGATGTCGTATATCTGGACTTCTCCAAAGCATTTGACACTGTACTGCATAAAAGGTTAGTATATAACATGGGAATGCTCGGACTGGGAGAAAATGTCTGTATGTGGGTAAGTAACTGGCTCAATAATAGAAAACAGAGGGTGGTTATTAATGGTACACACTCAGATTGGGTCACTGTCACTAGTGGAGTACCTCAGGGGTCAGTATTGGGCCCTATTCTCTTCAATATATTTATTAATGATCTTGTAGAAGGCTTGCACAGTAAAATAAAAATTTTCGCAGATGACACTAAACTGTGTAAAGTAATTAACACTGAAGAGGACAGTATACTACTACAGAGGGATCTGGATAGATTGGAGGCTTGGGCAGATAAGTGGCAGATGAGGTTTAACACTGACAAATGTAAGGTTATGCACATGGGAAGGAATAATGCAAGTCACCCGTACATACTAAATGATAAAACACTCGGTAACACTGACATGGAAAAGGATCTAGGAATTTTAATAAACAGCAAACTAAGCAGTAAAAACAAGTGTCAGGCAGCTGCTGCCAAGGCCAATAAGATTATGGGTTGCATCAAAAGTGGCATAGATGCCCGTGATGAGAACATAGTCCTACCACTTTACAAATCACTGGTCAGACCACACATGAAGTACTGTGTACAGTTCTGGGCTCCTATGAACAAGGCAGACATAGCAGAGCTGGAGAGGGTTCAGAGGAGGGCAACTAAAGTAATAACTGGAATGGGGCAACTACAGTACCCTGAAAGATTATCAACATTAGGGTTATTCACTGTAGAAAAAAGATGACTGAGGGGAGATCTAATTACTATGTATAAATATATCAGGGGTCAGTACAGAGATCTCTCCCATCATCTATTTATCCCCAGGACTGTGACTGTGACGAGGGGACATCCTCTGCGTCTGGATTCTTTAAGATAAGAGCAGTGAGACTATGGAACTCTCTGCCTGAGGAGGTGGTGATGGTGAGTACAATAAAGGAATTCAAGAGGGGCCTGGATGTATTTCTGGTGCGTAATAATATTACAAGCTATAGCTACTAGAGAGGGGTCGTTGATCCAGGGAGTTATTCTGATTGCCTGATTGGAGTCGGGAAGGAATTTTGGCATATGGCTCATACTAAGCACAGCCGCAGTATAATGTACGGCAATGTCCTTTGTTAGCTGGGAGAAAGCCGCAAGGAGCAGGTGTTGGACCCTCACTGATCAGATACTGATGACCTATCCAGAAGGGCATCCGTTAAAAAAGTCAAGAAAAACCTCTTTAATTGTGAGAGGAAAGCCACACTGCTGGAATCCACCACTGTCAACTGTTGTCTATGAAAAAGACTGACACAAAAATGTTACATTGTCTCGGAAAAGCTCAGAGAAGTCAACTGGTTCCCTCCTTTTCATTCATTGTGCCTCAATGAGTTGATTTCTACGCTCTAGCCATGTTGGGGGAAAGAAAAGGGGCCTTGGAATCAGCAGCAGCTCTTTGTAGCTTTGGCTATAGAGGGTAGTCTCAAGTAGGGGGCCCCTCCATTATTTGCCTAATAGGACACATGGATAGGAGTTGTCTAAGTCACTTAACCCCTTTAATATTTCCATTCATAGGAAAGGAAAACTTTGGTATTACAATAGGATATCTTAAAAGAAAGCTCGCATGTTGAGAAAAGAACAAAGGTAAGAAAGAACATGTGGATGTGGATGCTGGATTGAGGATTCCTTCCTAAATGACAAGGAAAGAAGGCAATGGGCATGTCCGTGACAAATTGTAGCATTAATTAATCTGCCTCAGTTAATTCCACTTACCCTTTATCCATAACATTTGAGAGATAGTGATAATTAGGATATTAAGACAGGAAAAAAAATAATTGTTTGTTATACCGTAATTACCATCTTTAGGTGATGAATTAGACAGTGTGAAATCTACCTGTCACATACTGCAGTGTTAGATGCTGCTGAACAGTAGGGCATACAAGTGTTTACACTGAAACATTCATCTTGGCTTGTAAATAAATAAGATTTTAAATGCTCATAAATTATAACATAAATTCATAGTTGATAAAATAAGTGTCCTGCATTTTGAGCTCAGAGTAAATGCAAATTGTATAATCACCCTAATAAATAACATGGGTTGAGATTAGAGATGAGCGAATCAAAGCTGACGAAGTGGAATTCGTTACGAATTTCAGGAAAAATTTGATTCACACCGAATGCGAATTTCCTTGCGCTTCGTACTAACGAATCGCATTTTTCCTAAAATGGCTGCTGCACCTGTGAGGACATGGGTCAAGGGACTCTGGGAAGGCGGGATCACCCACCATGCCATGCATGCAGCCAATCAGCAGCCAGCCAGCCCTGTGATGTCACAGCCCTATAAATAGTGCAGCCATCTTAGATTCTGCCATTCTGCCATTTTCCAGTGTACTTAGTGCAGGGAGAGACGTGTCTGCAGGCGCTAGGGACAGTGAAAAAACGTCATTGTGCTAATAAAAAAATACGATTTACAAGTGCAGGGAAAGATTATTCAAGGTGTAGGGAAAGGTTAGGGAGGAATCATTCCACAGCATTTCTGTTGAACAGGGTTCATTCGGGGAGGTGACAGCCTGGGTAATAGGAACAATCCGATTACACCTTGCAGCACTGACTGGGGCACTGCCATTATACAGCTCTAAAATTCCATCAAACCATTCTTATCAGGGTGCAAGTGCTGTTTAATGTAGGCATTATCAGGGGTTATTACAAGGAAATGGTTCTACGTTTTATTTGCCCTAGTGCGGTGCAGTTATGTTCTAAAGCCTTTTTTGGCTTGTATTAGTGGGAAAAAAGGGCTTATTAGCCATTGTGTGGTGAAATGCGAAAATTACAGCACTTTGTCGTGTATTAGTAGCGATGGGTGAACATCAGCCGGGACGATTCACAAATGCGATCGAGCGAACGCGATCAAATGTTCGTGAACCGCAAGTTCGCGACGGGCCCCATTCACTTTAATGGCAGGCAAACCTGAAAAACCTTCAGGTCATATCTGCAGCCACCAAATACTTACAAGAAGTGCACAAATCGTCCCACAACATGGACAGTGACATACCAGAGAGGGATCAATAGCGAAAATTCCCACAAAAAATATGTATTTTAATCAGGGGCCATATTTATGCATCTTAAAGGTAAACTGTGAAAAATGTGCCCTGCTGGAGCCTCGAATAATTTTATTTTAGGCCACCGTAGTACAGGCTCCAAACATTAAGCATTCACCGGAAAGAAAACATCAAGTGATCATGTGGCTGGAGGCATATAAGACGGTCAGTGGATAACAATTTTACTGCAGGCCAGTGGAGTACAGGCCCCTAAAATTATGCATTCACCGTACAGAAAAGATCAAGTGATTATGTGGCTGGAGCTATGTTAGTCAGTCATTGGATATCAATTTTACTGTAGGCCAGTACAAATACATGTCAAATACATATGTTTAAAATAACTAAAAATATAAAATTGGATTAAAAACATGGCTAACGAAGATCCATGCCTCATTCGTTTTTAGAAATGTGGGGTAGTCCACACTGCCGTGAGCTAGGCGAGTGCGCTTATCAGTCATGATCCCTCCTGCTGCGCTGAACGTCCTTTCGGACAGGACACTGGACGAGGGGCAAGCCAAGAGTTCCATTGCAAATTGTGCCAGGTCTGACTACAGGTCAAGCCTGCACACCCAGTAGTCAAAGGGTTCCTCGCTTCACAGAGCGTCCACAACGGCCGTTAACCCCATGTAGTCGGACACCTGTCGGTCTAGGTGTTCCCTGAGGCTGGATCTGGAGGGCGGCTGTCGATGGGTTGGCTGCAAAAATGATCTCCGAAGTGACCAACACATCTTCAAACCGCCCTCTTCTTGCATTCGCGGTAGGATTGGTACCCGCACCTGTTTCTCTCTCGGTGGAAATTCCTCTCCAGCGCCCGCAACAGCATAATGCAGCATCTCTCGAAGCAAGGCCTGGAAATTCTGCATTCTGACAGCCCTCTGTAATGCTGGTAACATGTCTGCCATTTTGTGTTTGTACCTGGGGTCTAAGTACGTTGCCACCCAGTACTGGTCCTCGCACTTATGCTTTTTATACGAGGGTCCCTCTTCAAACACTGAAGCATGAAGGCCCCCATTTGCACTAAATTGGAAGCAGTGGAGCGGCCTGGCTCCTGCTCATCACCCAGGAATATGTTTTCCTCGTTCTTCTCCGCCATCCATGGACAACACCAGGGATTATAAATGGCTTTGCGGTTCGCCTGGTGGTCTTTCGCAGCAAACTTTGCTCGTTTGCTGTTCGCCGAACGGGCAAACATATGGCTATATTCGCGCCCACCATATTCTTTTTTTTTTCTTCAATTATTTATTTTTCGAATATTTTAAATCATACACAGTCTCCATGACAAGCCAATATTCCAAACGTAAGGTAAATTACAACATTCCATCATATAACAAAAACAAGTGTCTGCCAGAGTAGTATTCCTATGTATGCTTGAACTCCATACTCAGTACTGTGTAATACTATACCCCCTATCCCAACCTCCCAAATAGGAAAACCTCCCCTACCAACCCTCCCCCCTCCCTCCTCCCTTCCCACCCCTTGCCATCCCTCGCCTCCCATCCATCCCCACCTCTCCTTGGTTGCACCCCCACGTAGCACTCTTTATATTAAATCCTCATATTCTCGAGACTCCTGAAACTGTGTCCACCTTTTCCCATGTAGTTAGTCTAGGCAACGCAGTTGCCGTATTTGTGGGAGGGGAGGCTCCCGCACATCCTATTTAAAGCACCGCTGCGCCCTCCCCCCTGTCAACTATCTTCTATTCTCGTCCACAGCAGCGGTGTGCGCAGGCGCTGCTTCACTTCCGGGTCGTGAGCAGGGTCAGCATCCTCTGTGCTCCAGCGTACGGCCGGCGTGGTTCCCACATCGTCCATCAAGGCGGGTGTCCGGTTCGGGTAGGGTGTCTGCCAGTGCTCCGGGGTTTCAGCCGATTATATTTCAATTTTCCCACAAGTCCTTGCGCAGTTGCAGTGACTAGAGGTAACCATCCTTCAGGATCTGGTAAAAAAAAAAAAAAATCACCACAGGTATTATGTACAGCCATAGTCAGTTATCACTCGTAAAAAAAAAAAAAAAGGGGATCCCGCCGTGCATGCTGACTTGATTAGTCTCGTTACAAGTTCAGGCACGCATAAGTCTGTCACATTTTCAGACATGACGAATCCCTATCACGACATCAGGCACTTTCGTCAGGTCTGTCACGTCCTCAGACTCGATGCAAGCCCTGTCACGCCTTCAGGCACATTTTGTCTAGTCTGTCACGTCCTCAGACTCAATGTAAGTCCTGTTACGACTTCAGGGACACTCGTCAAGTCTGTCACGTCCTCAGACTCGATGTAAGTCCTGTCACGACTTCAGGCATACTCGATAAGTCTGTCACGTCTACAGATACGACTTCAGGCACAAGCGGCAAGCCTGACACATCCGCTTCTTACTCTAGGTCATGACCAAGCTAGTCACGACCATCTGCGGTACGGGTACATGCCTTCAGTCTTAATAAACATGGCCACTTAGCAGTCAGTCCACAGGCAGGCATGGTCACCTCCCCATGGTAGAGTGCTAGCTATTATGGCTGTACATTTCATTCATTGTAGTACACCGGGTGGCACATGGTGAATAAGGGTTACACAGGGTGGTTGTCCTTTTAGTAGCACATATCGTCTCCTTGGGCATGGTACTGGAGTTCCATCAATGCTAAGAGTCACCTGTGTGCACGGGAGTAGTCACTCGACCCACATAGATTAGCGCAAAATTCACACGGATCGTGCCTTTTAGATGGAGCTGCCACAAGTTCAGGATCCACTAGGATCAGTTTTATCCCAAGCGAGCAGGGACTTTCAGTCGGATAGAGATGCCACACCATCATTAAGGTCTTGGACCGTATCTAAAATCACGACGGAGCTATTACGCAGAGGGATCCGATTCCCAGCATCCGCCAAGAATTATTTTCCACGAACACCATACAAACTTCCATCACGCAGTTACATGCCGCGATCAATAATATCGCTTCCTCCATGTCTAGTTTTCAATCTAGACTAGAGGCAATAGAAAACAGGGCCACCACCTCCGTCAGTCCCCGAAACAACCGCTGCAACTTTCCCCCCAAACTTCCCCAATATTGCGCCATCACACTTCATACCGGCCAATATTAGGCAGGATATCCTAGACGGTAAGGACGTGAACTTAGCCTGTTTGCTCATTGCTACACACGAGGTACCTGATAACAAGACCATCGTCTGCGGCGAGGTATCAGTCATTCTGAAATCACGGGATGTCAGGTTAAACCGCAAACTCAGTATCACAGAGTTTGTTCTGGCATTTAGCCTGTACCAGGACGTAGTTTGTTCCGTGTCCCCCAATCGTCGCGAGGAATTGGATTTGTATCTTTATAAAGTAGTGGATCTAGGCCATAAATACGGGGGAACGGCATTCTATGATTACCATAGATCTTTTTCCGCTAAGGCAGCAGCATTACTTACACAATTCCAGCACACGGTTGACTGGTCAGTTACTGACACTGAGCTATTCTGTCGCCATTTTGCGGGGTTGAAAGCCCCCGCGTGTTCCACATGTGGTTCCCACTCCCATACCGCAGAATGGTGTTCCTCTACTAACCTTCCAGCAGGCTGTTCCCAGACAAAGTATGCATCTGACAGTGTATTGCCCAAGTCTGCGATAGGGGTAGACAAATTAGGCAGACCTATCAAATACCTAGGCAAGTCACAGATTTGCAATAACTTTAATTACGCAGGGTGCATTTATAGCCAATGTCGGTTATTGCATTTGTGCGCTAATTGCTTCAGGGATCACCCCAAGACAGCATGCCCCCAGAAAGGCCTTAATACGGCATGACTAGGCAGAGTACACGTGGACGCGCTAGCTACCTTCTTGGCAGACCATCCTGACAAACAATGGGTGAATTTCCTACTCCTTGTTTTTACCGAGGGCTTCCATACAGGTCAGATATCCTTACCACAAACCACATACGAGTGCAGGAATTTAATGTCAGCCGTTAGGAACCCCGAGGCAGTTAGTAGTCTCATTCAGTTGGAATTGGAGAAAGGCTATCTGATAGGACCTTTGCGTCAGCCCCCATTCAAGTGCTGGAGAATCAATCCAATAGGTATGGTCGTTGGTAAATTTTATGACCTATCAGCTCCACATTCTTCAGACATTCCAAGCCTCAACTCTCTGAAAGCCTCCCTCCGAGGAATTTGGCATGAAATAGGCATCCATAGATGAGGCAATCCAAGTCATACTGTCTTTGGGCAAGCAGTCGTTGCTGTCGAAGGCAGACATCACTGATGCCTTTAAACTTTTACCTATTCACCCCCAACTATGGCAGTAACACGGCATTAAATGGCATGGTCTGTACTATTTTGCCAATAGTCTCACATTCGGTTCAAAATCAAGCCCATGGCTGTTCGATCAGTTTTCCAAAAGTCTGCACTGGATTCTCGAAAAAAAAACACCTTCAGTGCCCATCACGTCATACATTATCTAGACGACTTTCTGCTTATGGAACCTCCATCTCGGCCTCCTAGGGATTTAGGGGTATTAATTGAAGTCTTTGGGAAGCTCGGAGTACCAGTAGCTGATCACAAACTCGACAGCCCGCACACTAGATTGACTTTCCTAGTCATCCAGCTAGACACAGAAATGTTACAGGCTAGTTTGCCTCAGGACAAGTTACAGAGACACGGTCCATAAGTTAGCCCAAGCAGGCATTTGTTCCAGAGCAGATCTTCAGAGTTTACTGGGAATGCTCAATTACGCCATGAGGATTATCCCGCAGGGCAGGGCTTTTTTCTCTAGACTTCTTAGCCTGCTTCCATTAACTACAGACCAAGATAGCCAGGTGAGGTTAGATCAACAAGCTTTGGCCGATCTGATCATGTGGGACCTGTTCCTTTCCAATTGGAACGGCATTTAGTTTTTCACTCCTGCAGTATCCAGCGAGTCTCCGGTCCTCCATACTGATGCTTCGTCGGCAATAGGGTTCATGGCCATTTACGGCAGTCACTGGCTGGCCAGCTCTTGGCCATCCGAGGCCACGACCATTCCTGGGTTTTCCCGATCTTCCTCATTATTCAAAATCTACCCTATTGTCGCGGCAGCGCAGGCATGGGGAGCTTACTGGAGCAAGCACACAGTTTTAATCTTAACTGATAATGCAGGTCTGGCAGCCCTGCTAAATAAGGGTAGATCAGCTTCCAGAGAGATCATGTCCTTTATGAGGCGATTTATCTGGTTGGCTTTGGAACACCAATTCCATTTCGAATGTGTACACATTCCCGGGAAGGTAAATTTAGCAGCAGACGCACTGTCCAGGTGTAAGTTTCAGTTTTTCTTTCAGATTTCACCGGAAGCGGACTCAACACCAACTCCAACACCATCGCACAACCTGTTAGTCATGGATTGAGGGTGCACCTGGATACAGCCAGGGTTCTCATTCAGAAGGCATTATCCAAGAATACGGCAAGGACTTACCAGACGGCTTGGTCCCATTTCACTAGGTTTCAGCAGTCTTGTCCGCAAGAGGATTTGGATCACATCACATACCTACTTGCGTTCATAGCATTTTGCCACTCAGATCTTAAACTGTCCCATGGAACAATCAAGTTATATTTAGCCGGTATACAACACTATTGGCATATTTCCTATCCTGACAGGTCATCTTTATTCTTAGTGCACCCTATAAAAGCGATCCTTAAAGGTATACATAATACATCAGCTGTTAGTACGATTTCTAGGAAACCCTTCTCAGGTGAAATGTTTAAATCCATTTCCATAATCTTAAGTGCAAACCCCTTCGGTTTGAAAACTAGCGCCTTGATCAAAACAGCCCTGTATTTATGTTTCTACGGGTTCCTACGACCCGGAGAATTCACGTGCCCTATCACTAGCAGTGCCTTCGTACAAAAACAACAATTAAAATGCCAAGGTTCCCACTACGTCCTTACACTTGATCATACTAAGACCACTAGACCAGGCGAGACCACAAAGGTAAAATATTTCCCTACGGGTAACATGTGGTGTCCAGTTGCAGTCTTTAACGAATGGTCGGTATTGATCAAACGCGCTCCACCCAACTCCCCTCTTTTAGCATACAACTCTGGCCTGCTGAGCACTCAAACATTCCTAAAATACATACGTGTCTTATTGCCTAAACTAAATGTCGATCCATTAAGCATTACCGGCCATTCATTCAGAATAGGAGCCGCCTCAGCCGCCTTAAAGAACAACGTTACCGGTTCACATTATAAAGAAACTGGGTCGTTGGAAATCGCTGTGTTACACTCGTTACATACCCAACCCTAAACGAGAGATGTCATTGGCTTTTCAGAATTTGCTGTCATAATGTGTTTTTCCTACTACCGTGTCTTGTATTTTTGGCCCCTTTAGGCTACCCTTTACAGCAGTTGCGCCACTACTCTACTGCTATGCTTCAGGTTACTGTCAATCTGATAGTCGATCCGAGCACAAGTGCAAATATGCAGTTGCCGTATTTGTGGGAGGGGAGGCTCCCGCACATCCTATTTAAAGCACCGCTGTGCCCTCCCCCCTGTCAGCTACCTTCGATTCTTGTGCACAGCAGCGGTGTGGCCCTCCCACCCAACCCTCATATCATCCTTACTTACAGGGTGGAACCCTTTAGGCTACCCTTTACAGCAGTTCCGCCACTACTCTACTGCTATGCTTCAGGTTACTGTCACTCTGATAGTCGATCCGAGCACAAAGTAGACTTCATGTGTATTCTGACAGTATGCTGTTAAGTTTCCCATATGCATAAACTCATTAACCTTTTGTATCCACTGCTTACTTATAGGTGCTTTCTTTTGTTTCCATAACTGTGGTATAAATGCCTGTGCCGCTATTATCAAAAAGCGTAGTAAGGAACGTTTGTACACCTTCACTGGAATATCGCTATGTTGCAATAAAAATAATGCTGGATTGGGCTATATGTCTAAGTCCGTTAACTTACATATCACATTACTCACTGTCTCCCAATAAGTGGTCAAACCCGGACAAGCCCAAAAAATATGTAGCATCGTGCCCTCCGCCTCATTGCACCTCCAACAGGCCGAACTTACCGTATCTCTGGATTTATTTCTTGAACTCGTTTTGGTACTCTGTACCAGCGTGAAAGAATTTTATATACTGCTTATTGCGTCCGTGAGCTTATACAGAACTGGTGCACTAACTTAAAAATTCTTGACCACTGTTTATCAGATCTCACCATTTAAAGGTCCCTCTCCCATTTGCGTGCGAACGAAGGGATATCTGATTTCACTGAGTTGATCAACAACTCGTATGTTACTGAGAGTTTATGTCTCACAGGTTCTTCTTGGATATATTCTTTTACATTGTGAAGAACTTTAACCCATGACACATCCATCAGGTGGTACAGGACAGCCAATTGAGACATTTCAGCACATGGACATACCCCCTACCTTATAAATAAACCTGATCTGGCTGCCATTTTACATTCAGTCTTTTGCCATTGTAGGGAGAGGTTGCTGTGTGGAACAGGGACAGACTGTTAGGGACACCAAACGTTAGCTAATAGTGCCACAAAAGTCCTTTTAAGGACTGGTATAGGTGTGCTATTGACTTACTGAGGGGTGTAATATACTTATAATATACTTTCTAACATAGAAAGTATATTATAGTGCAATTGTATTGTGCAGCAGTTGTGTGCGATACTGCAGCCACACAGAGTGCCAAACACTATTGGAACAAATAATTTCTACTGGTGTGATTTACCAGTTGCCCCCCAAAAAAAAACTGATTGAAGCAGGGGGGTTATATACCAATAATATACGTTCTATATAGTGCATTTAGGTAGTGCAGCATTTGTCTGCAGTTTTGCTGCGTTACTGCATCTACAAAGAGTGACAAACGCTATTGGAACCAATAATTTCTACCGGTGTGATTTACCAGTTGCCCCCCCCAAAAAAACAGATTGAAGCAGGGGTGTTATATACCAGTAATATACTTTCTATATAGTGCATTTGGGTAGTGCAGCATTTGTCTGCGGTTTAGCTGCGTTTCCTCAGCTACACAGTGACAAACGCCATTGGAACAAATAATTTCTACTAGTGTGATATACCAGTTGCCCCCCAATTTTTTTTATTGAAGCAGGGGTGTTATTTACGCTAAAATCATTTGCAGTCATTTCTTGTGAAAGAGCATAGGGCAGTATTTCAGTAATACACAAAACATTTAAACGCACTGCACGGTTGCATTCATTTCTGGTGAAAGAGTATAGGGACTTACACTGCTCAAAAAAATAAAGGGAACACAAAAATAACACATCCTAGATATGAATTAATTAAATATTCTTCTGAAATACTTTGTTCTTTACATAGTTGAATGTGCAGACAACAAAATCACACAAAAATAAAAAAATGGAAATCAAATTTTTCAACCCATGGAGGTCTGGATTTGGAGTCACACTCAAAATTAATGTGGAAAAACACACTACAGGCTGATCCAACTTTGATGTAATGTCCTTAAAACAAGTCAAAATGAGGCTCAGTAGTGTGTGTGGCTTCCACGTGCCTGTATGACCTCCCTACAATGCCTGTGCATGCTCCTGATGAGGTGGCGGACGGTCTCCTGAGGGATCTCCTCCCAGACCTGGACTAAAGCATCTGCCAACTCCTGGACAGTCTGTGGTGCAACGTGACGTTGGTGGATAGAGCGAGACATGATGTCCCAGATGTGCTCAATTGGATTCAGGTCTGGGGAACGGGCGGGCCAGTCCATAGCATCAATGCCTTCGAGTTGCAGGAACTGCTGACACAATCCAGCCACATGAGGTCTAGCATTATCTTGCATTAGGAGGAACCCAGGGCCAACCGCACCAGCATATGGTCTCACAAGGGGTATGAGGATCTCATCTCAGTACCTAATGGCAGTCAGGCTACTTCTGGCAAACACATGGAGGGCTGTGCGGCCCTCCAAAGAAATGCCACCCCACACCATTACTGACCCAATGCCAAACCGGTCATGCTGGAGGATGTTACAGGCAGCAGAACATTCTCCACGGCGTCTCCAGACTCTGTCACGTCTGTCACATGTGCTCAGTGTGAACCTGCTTTCATCTGTGAAGAGCACAGGGCGCCAGTGGCGAATTTGCCAATCTTGGTGTTCTCTGGTAAATGCCAAACGTCCTGCACGGTGTTGGGCTGTAAGCACAACCCCCACCTGTGGACGTCGGGCGCTCATATCACCCTCATGGAGTCTGTTTCTGACCGTTTGAGCAGACACATGCACATTTGTGGCCTGCTGGAGGTCATTTTGCAGGGCTCTGACAGTGCTCCTCCTGTTCCTCCTTGCACAAAGGTGGAGGTAGCGGTCCTGCTGCTGGGTTGTTGCCCTCCTACGGCCTCCTCCGCGTCTCCTGATGTACTAGCCTGTCTCCTGGTAGCACCTCCATGCTCTGGACACTACTCTGACATACACAGCAAACCTTCTTGCCACAGCTCGGATTGATGTGCCATCCTGGATAAGCTGCACTACCTGAGCCACATGTGTGGGTTGTACAGTCGTTGCCAAAAGTTTTGAGAATGACAAAAATATTAGTTTTCACAAAGTTTGCTGCTAAACTGCTTTTAGATCTTTGTTTCAGTTGTTTCTGTGATGTAGTGAAATATAATTACACGCACTTCATATGTTTCAAAGGCTTTTATCGACAATTACATGACATTTATGCAAAGAGTCAGTATTTGCAGTGTTGGCCCTTCTTTTTCAGGACCTCTGCAATTCGACTGGGCATGCTCTCAATCAACTTCTGGGCCAATTCCTGACTGATAGCAACCCATTCTTTCATAATCACTTCTTGGAGTTTGTCAGAATTAGTGGGTTTTTGTTTGTCCACCCGCCTCTTGAGGATTGACCACAAGTTCTCAATGGGATTAAGATCTAGGGAGTTTCCAGGTAATGGACCCAAAATGTCAAAGTTTTGGTCCCCGAGCCACTTAGTTATCACTTTTGCCTTATGTCACGGTGCTCCATCATGCTGGAAAATGCATTGTTCTTCAGTTCACCAAACCGTTGTTGGATTGTTGGAAGAAGTTGCTGTTGGAGGGTGTTTTGGTACCATTCTTTATTCATGGCTCTGTTTTTGGGCAAAATTGTGAGTGAGCCCACTCCCTTGGATGAGAAGCAACCCCACACATGAATGGTCTCAGAATGCTTTACTGTTGGCATGACACAGGACTGATGGTAGCGCTCACCTTTTCTTCTCCGGACAAGCCTTTTTCCAGATGCCCCAAACAATCGGAAAGAGGCTTCATCGGAGAATATGACTTTGCCCCAGTCCTCAGCAGTCCATTCACCATACTTTCTGCAGAAGATCAATCTGTACCTGATGTTTTTTTGGGAGAGAAGTGGCTTCTTTGCTGCCCTTCTTGACACCAGGCCATCTTCCAAAAGTCTTCGCCTCACTGTGCGTGCAGATGCGCTCACACCTGCCTGCTGCCATTCCTGAGCAAGCTCTGCACTGGTGGCACTCCGATCCCGCAGCTGAATCCTCTTTAGGAGACGATCCTGGCGCTTGCTGGACTTTCTTGGATGCCCTGAAGCCTTCTTAACAAGAATTGAACCTCTTTCCTTGAAGTTCTTGATGATCCTATAAATTGTTGATTGAGGTGCAATCTTAGTAGCCACAATATCCTTGCCTGTGAAGCCATTTTTATGTAATGCAATGATGGCTGCACGCGTTTCTTTGCAGGTCACCATGGTCAACAATGGAAGAACAATGATTTCAAGCATCACCCTCCTTTTAACATGTCAAGTCTGCCATTTTAACCCAATCAGCCTGACATAATGATCTCCAGCCTTGTGCTCGTCAACATTCTCACCTGAGTTAACAAGACGATTACTGAAATTATCTCAGCAGGTTCTTTTAATGACAGCAATGAAATGCAGTAGAAAGGTTTTTTTGGGATTAAGTTAATTTTCATGGCAAAGAAGGACTATGCAATTCATCTGATCACTCTTCATAACATTCTGGAGTATATGCAAATTGCTATTATAAAAACTTAAGCAGCAACTTTTCCAATTTCCAATATTTATGTAATTCTCAAAACTTTTGGCCACGACTGTAGACTCCGTCTCATGCTACCACTAGAGTGAAAGCACCGCCAGCATTCAAAAGTGACCAAAACATCAGCCAGGAAGCATAGGAACTGAGAAATGGTCTGTGGTCACCACCTGCAGAACCACTCCTTTATTGGGGGTGTCTTGCTAATTGCCTATAATTTCCATCTGTTGTCTATCCCATTTGCACAACAGCATGTGAAATTGATTGTCACTCAGTGGACAGTTTGATTTCACAGAAGTGTGATTGACTTGGAGTTACATTGTGTTGTTTAAGTGTTCCCTTTATTTTTTTGAGCAGTGTATTTCATTAAAAACATTAAAATACATACGCACTGCTGATGAAAGCGTATAGTGGCCTATTTCAGTCCAACAAGAAAAATACATTTTCAGTTCACATCTGCAGTTATTTCTGTTGAAACCGTATAATGGCCTATTTGAGTCCAACAAGAAATATATATTCTCAGGTCAATTATGCAGTTATTTCTGGTGAAAGTGTATAGGGGTGTATTTCAGTACTACAAAAAATATATATTCTCAGTTCACTGTTGCAGTTATATCTGATAAAGCCTTTATTGGCGTATAGCAGTAGAAAAAGAAATATACATTCGCCATTCACTGCTGCACTTATAGCTTGAAAAACATTTATTGATGTATATCAGTAGAAATTTTTTTAATATATTCAGCTTTCACTGTTGCAGTTACAGTGGGATGCGAAAGTTTGGGCAACCTTGTTAATCGTCATGATTTTCCTGTATAAATCGTTGGTTGTTACGATAAAAAATGTCAGTTAAATATATCATATAGGAGATACACACAGTGATATCTGAGAAGTGAAATGAAGTTTATTGGATTTACAGAAAGTGTGCTATAATTGTTTAAAAAAAATTAGGCAGGTGCATAAATTTGGGCACCACAAAAAAGAAATGAAATCAATATTTAGTAGATGCTCCTTTTGCAGAAATTACAGCCTCTAAATGCTTCCTGTAGGTTCCAATGAGAGTCTGGATTCTGGTTAAAGGTATTTTGGACCATTCCTCTTTACAAAACATCTTTAGTTCATTCAGGTTTGATGGCTTACGAGCATGGACAGCTCTCTTTAACCGCCTCCGGACCGCCTAACGCAGGATCGCGTTCCGGAAGCGGCAGCCCTGCGCAGAGTCACGCATATATGCGTCATCTTGCGAGACGCGAGATTTACTGTGAACGCGCGCACACAGGCGCGCGCGTTCACAGGATCGGAAGGTAAGCGAGTGGATCTCCAGCCTGCCAGCGGCGATCGTTCGCTGGCAGGCTGGAGATGCGATTTTTTTAACCCCTAACAGGTATATTAGACGCTGTTTTGATAACAGCGTTTAATATACCTGCTACCTGGTCCTCTGGTGGTCCCTTTTGTTTGGATCGACCACCAGAGGACACAGGTAGCTCAGTAATAAGTAGCACCAAGCACCACACTACACTACACCCCCCCGTCACTTATTAACCCCTGATCACCCCATATAGACTCCCTGATCACCCCCCTGTCATTGATCACCCCCCTGTCATTGATCACCCCCCTGTAAGGCTGCATTCAGATGTCCGTATGTTTTTTACGGATCCACGGATACATGGATCGGATCTGCAAAACACATACAGACGTCTGAATGGAGCCTTACATATGGGGTGATCACCCCATATAGACTCCCTGATCACCCCCCTGTCATTGATCACCCCCTTGTAAGGCTCCATTCAGACGTCCATATGATTTTTACGGATCCACTGATACATGGATCGGATCCGCAAAACACATACGGACGTCTGAATGGAGCCTTACACGGGGGTGATCAATGACAGGGGGTGATCACCCCATATAGACTCCCTGATCACCCCCCTGTCATTGATCACCCCCCTGTAAGGCTGCATTCAGATGTCCGTATGTTTTTTACGGATCCACGGATACATGGATCGGATCCACAAAACACATACAGACGTCTGAATGGAGCCTTATAGGGGGGTGATCAATGACAGGGGGGTGATCACCCCATATAGACTCCCTGATCACCCCCCTGTCATTGATCACCCCCCTGTAAGGCTGCATTCAGATGTCCGTATGTTTTTTACGGATCCACGGATACATGGATCGGATCCGCAAAACACATACGGACATCTGAATGGAGCCTTATAGGGGGGTGATCAATGACAGGGGTGTGATCACCCCATATAGACTCCCTGATCACCCCCCTGTCATTGATCACCCCCCTGTCATTGATCACCCCCTTGTAAGGCTCCATTCAGACGTCCGTATGATTTTTACGGATCCACTGATACATGGATCGGATCCGCAAAACACATACGGACGTCTGAATGGAGCCTTACAGGGGGGTGATCACCCCATATAGACTCCCTGATCACCCCCTTGTCATTGATCACCCCCCTGTAAGGCTGCATTCAGATGTCCGTATGTTTTTTACGGATCCACGGATACATGGATCGGATCCGCAAAACACATCTGAATGGAGCCTTATAGAGGGGTGATCAATGACAGGGGGGTGATCACCCCATATAGACTCCCTGATAACCCCCTGTCATTGATCACCCCCCTGTCATTGATCACCCCCCTGTAAGGCTCCATTCAGACATTTTTTTGGCTCAAGTTAGCGGAATTTTTTTTTTTTTTCTTACAAAGTCTCATATTCCACTAACTTGTGTCAAAACATAAAATCTCACATGAACTCACCATACCCCTCACGGAATCCAAATGCGTAAAAATTTGTAGACATTTATATTCCAGACTTCTTCTCACGCTTTAGGGCCCCTAGAATGCCAGGGCAGTATAAATACCCCACATGTGACCCCATTTCGGAAAGAAGACACCCCAAGGTATTCGCTGAGGGGCATATTGAGTCCATGAAAGATTGAAATTTTTGTCCCAAGTTAGCGAAAAGGGAGACTTTGTGAGAAAAAAAAAAATGTATCAATTTCCGCTAACTTGTGCCAAAAAAAAATAATTCTATGAACTCGCCATGCCCCTCATTGAATACCTTGGGGTGTCTTCTTTTCAAAATGGGGTCACATGTGGGGTATTTATACTGCCCTGGCATTTTAGGGGCCCTAAAGCGTGAGAAGAAGTCTGGGATCCAAAGGTCTAAAAATGCCCTCATAAAAGGAATGTGGGCCCCTTTGCTCATCTAGGCTGCAAAAAAGTGTCACAAATCTGGTATCGCCGTACTCAGAAGAAGTTGGGCAATGTGTTTTGGGGTGTAATTTTACATATACCCATGCTGGGTGAGATAAATATCTTGGTCAAATGCCAACTTTGTATAAAAAATGGGAAAAGTTGTCTTTTGCCAAGATATTTATCTCACCCAGCATGGGTATATGTAAAATGACACCCCAAAACACATTCCCCAACTTCTCCTGAGTATGGAGATACCACATGTGTGACACTTTTTTGCAGCCTAGGTGGGCAAAGGGGCCCACATTCCAAAGAGCACCTTTCGGATTTCACCGGCCATTTTTTACAGATTTTGATTTCAAACTACTTACCACACATTAGGGCCCCTAGAATGCCAGGGCAGTATAACTACCCCACAAGTGACCCCATTTTGGAAAGAAGACACCCCAAGGTATTCGCTGATGGGCATAGTGAGTTCATGGAAGTTTTTATTTTTTGTCACAAGTTTGTGGAATATGTGACTTTGTAAGAAAAAAATAAATAAAAATAAAAATCATCATTTTCCGCTAACTTGTGACAAAAAATAAAAAGTTCTATGAACTCACTATGCCCATCAGCGAATACCTTAGGGTGTCTACTTTCCGAAATGGGGTCATTTGTGGGATGTTTGTACTGTCTGGCCATTGTAGAACCTCAGGAAACATGACAGGTGCTCAGAAAGTCAGAGCTGCTTCAAAGAGCGGAAATTCACATTTTTGTACCATAGTTTGTAAACGCTATAACTTTTACCCAAAACATTTTTTTTTTACCCAAACATTTTTTTTTTATCAAAGACATGTAGAACAATAGATTTTGAGAAAAATTTATATATGGATGTCTTTTTTTTTTGCAAAATTTTACAACTGAAATTGAAAAATGTCATTTTTTTGCAAAAAAATCATTTAATTTTGATTAATAACAAAAAAAGTAAAAATGTCAGCAGCAATGAAATACCACCAAATGAAAGCTCTATTAGTGAGAAGAAAAGGAGGTGAAATTCATTTGGGTGGTAATTGCATGACCGAGCAATAAACGGTGAAAGTACTGTAGGTCAGAAGTGTAAAAAGTGGCCTGGTCTTTCAGGGTGTTTAAGGTAGGGGGGCTGAAGTGGTTAAGTCACACCACAGATTTTCAATTATATTCAGGTCTGGGGACTGAGATGGCCATTCCAGAACGTTGTACTTGTTCCTCTGCATAAATGCCTTAGTGGATTTTGAGCAGTGTTTAGGGTCGTTGTCTTGTTGAAAGATCCAGCCCCGGCGCAGCTTCAGCTTTGTCACTGATTCCTGGACATTGGTCTCCAGAATCTGCTGATACCGAGTGGAATCCTTGCGTCCCTCAACTTTGACAAGATTCCCAGTCCCTGCACTGGCCACACAGCCCCACAACATGATGGAACCACCGCCATATTTTACTGTAGGTAGCAGGTGTTTTTCTTGGAATGCTGTGTTCTTTTTCCTCCATGCATAAAGCCCCTTGTTATGGCCAAATAACTGAATTTTAGTTTCATCATTCCACAACACCTTATTCCAAAATGAAGCTGGCTTGTCCAAATGTGCTTTAGCCCACCTCAAGCGGCACTTTTTGTGCTGTGGGCGGAGAAAAGGCTTCCTCTGCATCACTCTCGCATACAGCATCTCCTTGTGTAAAGTGCGCCGAATTGTTGAACGATACACAGTGACTCCATCTGCAGCAAGATGATGTTGTAGGTCTTTGGTACTGGTCTGTGGGTTGACTCTGACTGTTCTCACCATTCGTCGCTTCTGTCTATCCGAGATTTTTCTTGGTCTGCCACTTCGAGCCGTAACTTGAACTGAGCCTGTGGTCTTCCATTTCCTCAATATGTTCCTAACTGTGGAAACAGACAGCTGAAATCTCTGAGACAGCTTTCTGTATCCTTCCCCTAAACCATGAAGGTGAACAATCTTTGTCTTCAGGTCATTTGAGAGTTGTTTTGAGACCCCCCATGTTGCTACTCTTCAGAGAAAATTAAAAGAGGAGGGAAACTTACAATTGACCCCCTTAAATACTCTTTCTCATAATTGGATTCACCTGTGTATGTAGGTCAGGGGTCACTGAGCTTACCAAGCCAATTTGAGTTCCAATAATTTGTTCTAAAGGTTTTGGAATCAATAAAATGACAACAGTGCCCAAATTTATGCACCTGCCTAATTTTGTTTAAACAATTATAGCACACTTTCTGTAAATCAAAAAAACTTCATTTCACTTCTCAAATATCACTGTGTGTGTCTCCTATATGATATATTTAACTGACATTTTTTATCGTAACAACCAACGATTTATACAGGAAAATCATGACGATTAACAAGGTTGCCCAAACTTTCGCATCCCACTGTATATGAGGTAAAGCCTTTAGTGGCGTATTTCTGTACTAAAATCAAGATATATTCAGCGTTCAGCGCTGCAGTTATATGTGGGAAAGTCCTTTTTGCAGTATGGACTGAATTACGTTGTGTTAAAATTTTGTATTTACGTTTCACACGCTGCGCACTTACATTACGACGTCCATAAAAGCGGCGCACCAATACAGGTGAATACACTATGCACTAACCCTGCACAAAAATGGGAAATAATTCACACCAGCCCGCATCTATCTACAGTATTGCTTACTGGACTCTACGGGGACTTTTCTGCAGCACAGAAACCACACGAGGTCCGCGTCTCGCTCTTTCAGCGCAGACCTACTTCCTCTGCTACGTCCTGTTCACTTCAGAAAAAATCTTGTATTCTGCATTAAGCACTGCACTGATATGCGCTAAAATCTCTGTTGAAATATTTTGGTTGTTAAAAAAACCTGTATTCAGCATTAAGCGCTGCACTTATATGCGCTAAAATCTTTTGTGAATTATTTTGGTGGAAATAAAAATTTACACCTCCTCCATTAACTTCCTCATCTCTTCATTAACCTCGGACACACTAACTTCCCCCCCCCCCCTCCCCCCAGCTATACAGGTGAAACTCGAAAAATTAGAATATTGTGCAAAGTTCATTTATTTCAATAATGCAACTGAAAAGGTAAAACTAACATATGTGATAGACTCATTACATGCAAAGCAAGATATTTCAAGCCTTTATTTGTTATAATTTGGATGATTATGGCTTACAGCTTATGAAACCCCAAAGTCACAATTTTGAGGTAACCTTTGCTCAGGGGGTATGGATTAATTAGCTCACTAGAGTGTGACACTTTGAGCCTAGAATATTGAACCTTTACACAAAATTCAAATTTCAAAGCTGCATTAATGCAATTCCTTTTAATTTGCATTACTGAAATAAATGGACTTTTGCACGATATTCTAATTTTTTGAGTTTCACCTGTATATCTAATTGGTTCCTGCACCACCTAGGAGCGAATAAAGGTACATGACACTGCCAGCCTGTTAAAGGGAACTACAGCATGATACCACAATACATTTGATATGACATTTAGCAAGAGTTTACAGTGCCCACATATAGCACATAGTGGGACACTGCATCAAGATGAATCATGCATGGATCAGCCAGGATTTCAACACACCAATGCCTGATGCATCAGACTAGATCATCCATGGTGCCACACCAACACTTTGACAAGAGACTGTTTTCTTCTGGCTACCTGCCTCAGCTACTATTCTGATGCTGTTACCCGCCTGATGCCAAATATCTGATGTCAAGTGCTCCTTCTTTCACCCACCATCTTCAGCGAGTACTAGTATTGACACCCACCTCCACACTGTCACCTTGCCATTCTGTGGCCTACTGATGCTACCATGTCCACACTATGTCACCTTGCCGCTCTGTGGCCTCCTGGTGCTGCCATATCTACACTATGTCACTGTGCCACTCTGTTGTATCATGCTGTTGCTGCTGCCATGTCCACACTATGTCATAGTGCCACTCTGTTGTATCATGCTGCTGCTGCCATCTCCACACTATGTAACCTGGCCACTCGCTGGCCTCCACATACTGCTGCCAACTACATACTCTGTGATTGTGCCACTCGGTGGCCTCCTCATACTGCTGCTACCTCCACACTGTCATTGTGCCACTCTGTGGCCTTCTGATGCTGCCGCCCCCTCCAGACTTTGTCATTGAGCCACTGTGTGGTCTCCTCATGCTGCTTCCACCTCACCACTCTGTCATAGGGACACTCTGTGGACTTCATGCTGTTCACACCCTCCCCAATTCATGACTGGGCCACTATTTTGGCTTTCGGCATGGCTGACATAATCATTTATTTGACCTTTCTTCTGATCTGTCAAAAGGAAGGAAAAATGAGACACACAACAGATCCTGTCTGTGTAGCAGCTGTAAGTTCTGTATGGTCCCATCTGAATTGGCTTATGATTTGGTAGACAAAAGCAGGAGTGGGTACAAAACACAGAAGACACGCAAATATTCCATTCACGTGTTATCTCTGTTTTGGATCCACTCTTGTTTTTATTGGCATTAGCAATACTGAGCAAATGCTGACCGAGTGAAGGCATATGCTCCAAAGACAGGATCCGTTTTTTGTGGGTAATTGTTCTGACGGATCAGAGGAAGGGCAAATTAATCAGTGACATCAACACAAACTTACTGCTGACATCCTCTCCACTCTGTCAGGGGGGCTCTACTTGTATAAGTGTGTAATAGAACAGGTTCTGTAGACATCTACAGTACAGACCAAAAGTTTGGACACACCTTCTCATTCAAAGAGTTTTCTTTATTTTCATGACTATGAAAATTGTAGATTCACACTGAAGGCATCAAAACTATGAATTAACACATGTGAAATTATATACATAACAAACAAGTGTGAAACAACTGAAAATATGTCATATTCTAGGTTCTTCAAAGTAGCCACCTTTTGCTTTGATTACTGCTTTGCACACTCTTGGCATTCTCTTGATGAGCTTCAAGAGGTAGTCCCCTGAAATGGTTTTCACTTCACAGGTGTGCCCTGTCAGGTTTAATAAGTGGGATTTCTTGCCTTATAAATGGGGTTGGGACCATCAGTTGCGTTGAGGAGAAGTCAGGTGGATACACAGTTGATAGTCCTACTGAATAGACTATTAGAATTTGTATTATGGCAAGAAAAAAGCAGCTAAGTAAAGAAAAACGAGTCACTATCATTACTTTAAGAAATGAAGGTCAGTCAGTCAGCCGAAAAATTGGGAAAACTTTGAAAGTAAGGGCTATTTGACCATGAAGGAGAGTGATGGGGGGATGCGCCAGATGACCTGGCCTCCACAGTCACCGGACCTGAACCCAATCGAGATGGTTTGGGGTGAGCTGGACCGCAGAGTAAAGGCAAAAGGGCCAACAAGTGCTAAGCATCTCTGGGAACTCCTTCAAGACTGTTGGAAGACCATTTCAGGGGACTACCTCTTGAAGCTCATCAAGAGAATGCCAAGAGTGTGCAAAGCAGTAATCAAAGCAAAAGGTGGCTACTTTGAAGAACCTAGAACATGACATATTTTCAGTTGTTTCACACTTGTTTGTTATGTATATAATTCCACATGTGTTAATTCATAGTTTTGATGCCTTCAGTGTGAATCTACAATTTTCATAGTCATGAAAATAAAGAAAACTCTTTGAATGAGAAGGTGTGTCCAAACTTTTGGTCTGTACTGTATGTGGAATCAGCTGACAAGGGTGTAAAAGGAGTGCACTTCTTCTTGACACTAACATCGACCGATAAGGCAGAGTTCATACTTGAGTTATTGGGCCAGGTTTGGCAAATTTAAGTATACTTTATTATAATTGTAATCAAGTTTTGGTTTAATAAAATGAATGTTAAAATATTTAATAAATTTAATAATAACAATAAAATGTTGCGTAAGACAGGAGAGAATCGGCCAGTCTTCTGTTTATTCAACAATGTGGTGTTGCGATGGAGAAAGCATTAAAAAAAAAAATTACTCTCCACCTGGAGCCGAAGATTGATGCAAGTGCGGTATTGGCTGCTCATCCAGCAAGATACTTCTGGGGGATCCTGCCTGGCATGCTTAGGCCTCTACTAGCGACAGACAATGAGAAGAAGACAAAGCTTTAAGATTGCTTGGAGCCCAGAAGAGTTGCGAATTTAATTGAAACCAACCAGGGCCCAGTCTCTTCGTCGGGGATTCCCAGACATCATGAAATGGAAAGGAGGGCATCCTTATTATATTTAATGAATTTTATAATAAAAAATTTAATTTTTCCTAACACAGGAGGAGGAGGACATCCTGTGGTGCACGGAGATGGAGATGGTCTTCGGATTCCCACACAGACGTCTCAGAAATGAACCGCGGCTCCCAAAAGCAGCTCCTGGGAAGATCATGGAGCGTCCCGATCCTCCGTCATCTATTCGCCCCACTTTATTTTGGAAGTGTGTAGAACCCATGTGGGACCCCCACGCTGCAGATTGATCATGGAGACACCGAATTTTCTAATATATATGGAATAAATTTCATAATAAAATGTTTAAAAAATGTAATAATAACTTTTAATTTTTTTCTTAGGATAGAATCGGCCAGTCTTCAGTTGGAGAAAGCATTCCAAAAAAACAATTGCTCTAAACCTGGAGCCGAATCCTGTCAAGATTGATGCAAGTGCGGTATTGGCTGCTCATCCAGCAAGATACTTCTGGGGGAACCTGCTTGCCATGCTTAGGCCTCTACCAGCGACAGACAATGAGAAGAAGACAAAGCTTGTTCATTTCTGTACATTAAATGAATAATTTTTGGGTCCTGTACTCCACTGGCCTGCAGTAAAATTGATATCTAATGACCGTCTAATATATCTCCAGCCACATAATCACTTGATTTTTTCTGTCCGGTGAATGCTTAATGTTTGGGGCCTGTACTCCCATGGCCTAAAATAAAAATGTTCAAGGCTCCAGCATGGCACATTTTTGAGAGTTTCAATTTAAGATGCATAAAAATGGCCCCTGATTAAAATACATATTTTTGTGGGAATTTTTGCCATTGATCCCCCTCTGGTATGTCACTGTCCATGTTGTGGGACGATTTGTGCACTTCTTGTAATTATTTGGTGGATGCAAATTTGAGCTGAAGGTTTTTCAGGTTAGCCTGCCATTAAAGTGAATGGGACCTGCCGCAAACTTGCGGTTCGCGAACCGTCCCGGCCGATGTTCGTCCATCACTACCAGGGATCCCAGAAAAGTTTAAAGCCCACTTTCTTGCTCCTCCTTCTCCTCCTCCCCCCAGACACCATCCTCATCTGACTCCTCTTCAGACGCCTGCTGACTTGTCTCAGATGGAGTAGTCCCCCCGGGAATTTTTTCAGCATTGCGACTTTCTCATCTTCCTGCTCCTGCTCCTCGATGGCTTGATCAATGACACTACGCAATGCATGCTCCAGAAAGAAGGCGTAAGATACGATGTCACTGATGGCGCCCTGGCTGCGACTGACCAGTTTGGTGATCTCATCAAATGGCCGCAGAAGTCTGAATGCGTTGCCCATGAGCAGCCACTGGCGCGGTGAAAAAAAAACAAGCTCTCCAGAAGCTGTCCTGCCGCAGAGTTCATACAGGTAGTCGTTAATGGCACATTTCTGCTAGAGCAGCCTATCAATCAATAATCATATACAAGGTGGAGTTCCAGTGTGTCGGGCAGCCACAAATCAAATGTCTGACTGGCAAGTGGTGTCACCACTGAATGTCAGCAAGGCGAACCATGGCCGTGTAAGATCTTCTAAAATGGCCAGAGATTTTCCTGGCCTGCCGCAAGACATCCTGGACCCCAGGGTATTTGGCAACGAATCGCTGCACGGCTAAGTTCAAGAGGCGTGCCATGCACATGTGTCATTTTGCCCTGTTTCAAAGCGCTTAACAGATTGGCACCGTTGTTGCACACCACTTTACCAACTGTCAGATTGAGCGGGGTTAGCCACTGATCGGCCTGTGACCGTAGAGCTGAAAGAAGTGCAGGACCAGTGTGGCTCTTGGCTTCCAGGCACAACAGCCGCAGCACAGCATGGCAACGTCTCACCTGGCATGTTGAATAGGTTCTGGGGAGCTGGGGGGTGCAGCGGAAGAGGCGGTAGCAGTGGAAAAGGAGGAGTCAGCCAAGGAGGAAATGGAGGATGGAGAAGAATAGGCAGGCCGGCATACAATCCGTGGTGGTAACACCAAATCCACAGGGTGCCATGGGTTGCATGCTTGACAGCCGTCAGAGGGTTCACCCTGTAGGCAGTAAAAGTTATGTACCTTCCCTGCCCGTGTTTTCTAGACCATGTGTCTGTGGTTAGATGTATCTTGGCACTGACTCAGACTGTGTGCCAGAGATACATTCATTTGCCCTTGAACATGGCCATATAGATCTAGGATGCCCTTTTGGGAGAAATATTTCCTTCCGGGGACCTTCCATTGCGGTGTGCCAATGGCCGCAAATTTTCTAAAGGCCTCCAAGTCTACCGGTTTATATGGCAGTAGTTGTCAGGCTAGCAGTTACAACAAGCCGGCGGTCAGCTGTTGGGCAAGTGGGTTATCCAGCGTCATCAACTTTTTATGTTCGAACATTAGTGCCACAGAAGCCTGCCTTTTCCCAGATGAACGCAACAACGGCACGGTAGAAGGTAAGTGGAGGACAAATGGGATGAGAGAGGAGAAGGAGAAGAGGCAGGACGTGGAGCACCGGGAGTGTGGCTTTGTGGGTTCTGATGGGTTCGGAAGGTGTTGCTCCCACTGGGCTCGGTGATGGGAGGCCAGGTGCCTTCTTAAGGCGGTCGTCCCCAGGTGAGTGTTGGGCTTACCGTGACTTATGCATTGACAGCACAGGCTGCAGATGGCAACACTATTGTCAGCAGCTGACACGTTAAAAAATGCCCACACTGCGGAGCCATGTGCCGGTGTTCTGGGAGCGCCAGATGTGACCGTGCATGGTGGATGGCTCGCTCCAGATACATTTGCAGTCTGCTTTTTGCCTCCTCTGCACTGCAAGGTCTGCCTGCTTCTCCTCCCTATCTGCTGATCCGTCTCTCCCTCTGAACTCCCCTCCTCTTCCTCTCTTGTGGGCACCCACATGACGTCCATCAACAAGTCATCATCGTCACCTTCACCACCACTGAGATTAGAGATCTTGGAGTAAGCAGCAACAGCGGGGACCACCCTCTTTGGGCTGATCTGGGTACTGTCGTCAGACTCCTGGGTGGCGGCAGTTGCTGCCTACTCTTCCTGATCCGATGCCAAGAATGGCTGCGCATCGGTAAGGTCTGGGAATAGATGGGAAATAATTCCTCTGAGTCGAGTGGAGGGGCTATGGTGGTGGTGGTGTTGGTGGTTTCTTTGGGGGTGCACACAGCAGAGAGTGAGGAGGATGCTGATACAGAGGTTGAGGAGGGTGCAGAAGCGGAAGGCTGAGTGAGCCACTCAACCAACTCTGGTGCGTCCTTTGACGTAATTGCACCTACCTTCTCCAACTTCCCACTTAGGCTCTGGCCTGGTGCACCTGCCCGACCCCTACCACCCCTGTGGAATGGCCTTCCTCTTCCTCTACCTGTCATTTTCAAAATTACCCTGTGACAAAGTCCCTATAGAAGAGCACTATTTGTGAAAGCAGGTATATAGAACCCCTTAATAAGTTTTTTTTTTTGGGCAACAGGTATATCACATCAGTTGCAATTAGTTGTTTCAATAGCATTTGTCCCTCTGTATAGCTGTGGTATCTCATCAGAACCGCACACAACTGCTGCACAATACAAATTCACTATATAGAAATTTTATTATAGGTATATCACACCCCTGCCTCAATCAGTTTTTTTGGGGCGCAACTGGCATATTACACCAGTTGCAATTAGTTGTTACAATACGGTTTCTTCCTCTGTATGGCCGCGGTATCGCTGCAGAACCACACACAACTGCTGTAAAATACAAATGCACTATATAGAAATTATATTATAGGTATATCACACCCCTGCCTCAATCAGTTTTTTTGGTGGGCATCTGGTATATCAAACCAGTTGCAATTAATTGTTCCAATAGCGTTTGTCTCTATGTATAGCTGCGGTATTGCAGCAGATCCGCACACAACTGCTGCACAATACAAATGCACTATAATATTCTTTCTATTTTAGAAAGTATGTTATAAGTATATCACACCCCTCAGTATGTCACACCTATCAATAGCATACCTATACCAGTACTTAAAAGGACTTTTGTGGCCCTATTAGCTAAAGTTTGGTGACCCTAACAGTTTGTCCCTGCTCCACACAGCAACCTCTCCCTACACTGGCAAAAGACTGAATGTAAAATGGCGGCCAGATCGGGTTTATTTATTGGGTAGGGGGTATGTCCATGTGCTGAAATGTCTCAATTGGCTGTCTTGTCCCTCCTGATGGATGCGAACAGCAAGGCCATCTCTATTAGTTGCAAAAGTAAAATATATTTGCCGCTCAGCGGTGCAGTTAACTGTTTTAAATCCTTTTTTTGCGTGTATTAGTGGAAAAAGGAAAAATATTTTTGCCGCTCAGCGGTGCAGTGAGATATTTTACAGCCCAGTTTGTTGTGTATTAGTGGCGAAATACAAATATATTCGCCATTCATAGTTGCACTTATCTGTTGAAAAGCTTTGTGTAAAAATAGAAAAAAATTAGGGCCTAATTGCCATTCAGTGGTCGAGTGAGATATTTTACAGCCCAGTTTGCTGTATATTACTAGTGAAATTTAAATATATTCGCTGTTCATATGTACTTATCTGTTGAAAAGCCTTTTGTGTAAAAATAGAAAAAAAAATTGGGCCTAATTGCCGTTCAGTGGTGCAGTAAGATATTTTACAGCCCAGTTTGCAGTGTATTACTGGCAAAATACAAATATATTTCCCTTTCATCGTTGCACTTATCTGTTGAAAAGCCTTTTGTGTAAAAATAGAAAAAAATTAGGGCCTAATTGCCATTCAGCAGTGCAGTGAGATAATTTACAGCCCAGTTTTCCATGTATTACCGGCGAAATATAAAAATATTCGCCTTTCACCGTTGCACTTATCTGTTGAAAAACCTTTTGTGTAAAAATAGAAAAAAATTTGTACCGAATTGACGTTCAGTGGTGCAGTGAGATATTTTACAGCTCATTTTGCTGTGTATTACTGGTGAAATTCAAATATATTCGTCTTTCATCGTTGTGCATATCTGTTGAAAAGCCTTCTGTGTAAAAATAGAAAAAAAATTTGGGCCTAATTGCCGTTCAGCGGCGCAGTGAGATATTTTACAGCCCAGTTTGCCGTGTATTACTGACAAAATATGAATATATTCGCCTTTCACAGTTGCACTTATTTGTTGAAAAGCCTTTTGTGTGAAAATAGAAAAAAAATTGGGCCAATTTGCTGTTTAGCAGTGCAGTGATATATTCTGTATTAGTGGCAAAATAAAAAATATTTGATATAACATTTGGTAATTTTATCTAACGTGCCAGGTCCTGCACAGGGGAGTGGCAGAGGCCTAAATGTTTCTGGCGCAGGCAGAGGTCTCAGCAGAGTAAAGGGCCGTGGCAGCAGGGATCACTTTGAGAGGCCTGAGCTCCCAGTGTAACCTAGCCGTCATGTTTCGACCGGCAACCCAGCGGTTATTGAATGGTTTACTCGATCTTCGACTTCATCGCAAGCGACATCAGACAGGACACGGCGGTGTCACGCTGTTCTTCACCTCGTTTGCCTGGGCGAACAGAGTCACACAGGGGAGGAACTGCTTTGTGTCCTTCAGCAAGAAATCAAATCCTGGTTTTGTTGGCGACAACTGAAATTCGGAACCATGGTGACTGACAACGGGAAGAATATTGTTTCGGCGCTGCATCAAGGAGGGTTGAGCCATGCGCTCTGCATGTCACACGTGTTCAATCTGGCTGTCAAGCGGCTCCTGATGTCTTCCATTAATCTGCAAGTCATCCTAAAGACATCCTAAAAATGGCCAGGAAACTTTGCATGCACTTCAGCCACTCGTACACCGCAAATCACACCCTCCTTAAGCTTTAGCGGCAGAACAGCATCCCCCAACATAGGCTGATATGCAACATTTCCACCCGTTGGAATTCCACCCTCCATATGTTGGACCGACTGTACGAACAGAGAAAGGCCATCAATGAATTCCTGATGATCCAAGTGGACAGAAGTACTCCCATGTGTAACTTCGATGTTAGCCAGTGGCAGCTCATGCGTGACACTTGCCGTTTGCTCAGGCCCTTTGAGGAGTCCACCATATTTGTCAGTCGCCAGGACTACGGGATGAACAATGTCATTCCGCTGCTTCATGTCCTGGAACAGATGCTGGTAAATATGGCTGGTCAGGGGACTGGAGACGTGGCGCCTAGATGTCACAGCCACATGAGCCCTGTGGGGGCTGAACTGGAGGAGGAGAAGGACATTGGAGCACAAGCAATGTCTAGCAAAATGGGTGGTTTTGCTACACAGGTGACAGGAGAGGAAGAGCAGGAGCAGCCAGAGGAGTTACAGGGTGATGAGGAAGATGAGGCAGAGGACCCAGACACACTGTGGTAGTATGCAGTGGAAATAGAGGCAGGGGGTCCCTCCGAGTCACTTGCGCAAATGGCTCGCTGCATGCTCACTTGCTTGGGTAATGACAGCCGAATTGTCACCATTCGGCAGAGGGATGACTTCTGGCTCTCCACCTTAATGGACACTCGCTATCGGTCCAAAATGGGGGCCTTTTTTACACCCGCTGAGAGGGAGGACAAACTGAACTAATATAGAGACATCCTATGTAGTCAGTTGGCCGCTGTCTATCTGCGCCATTGTCCATCCTCTCGCAGGTCTGACCAGGGGGGCCCTCTGCGCTCACGTTACACTGCCATGGCTGCTGGGGAGGGGTGGGGTGGAAGGAGCAGTACCAGCTCCATCAGCAGCAGCCGGAGTCTACAGTCGCTGATGAGAAGCTTTCTTCACCCACATAGTGAAGAAACTATTCACCAGCAGCTAGACGTAGAGCAGAACCTGAACCAGCAGGTGGTGGCATACTTGGAGTGCACCTTGCCAGCTGACCTTGAAGATCCGCTGGACTACTGGGCAGCCAAACTCGATTTGTGTCCGTAACTGGCCGAGTTTGCCCTGGAAAAGCTGTACTGCTTGGCCAGCAGTGTGGCATCAGGGCGGGTGTTTAGTGCGGCGGGGGCCATAGTTACCCCAAGAAGAACTCGCCTGTCCAACAAAAATGTTGAGAGACTGACCTTTTTCAAGATGAATCAGGGGTGGATCAGCCAGGATTTCCACCCACCAATTCCTGATGCATCAGACTAGGTCATCTATGGTACCACAGCAACACTTTGACAAAAGAGACTGGTTTCTTCTTGCTACCTGCCTCAGCTACTATTCTGATGCTGACACCCTCCTGATCCCACACATCTGATGCCAAGTGCTCTTTTTTTTACTCACCATCTTCAGCGGGTACTGGTATTGCCACCCACATCCACACTATGTCACCTTGCCACTCTGTGGCCTACTGATGCTGCCGCCACCTCCACACTATGTCACCTTGCCACTCTGTGGTCTCCTCATGCTGCTGTCACCTCCACACAATGTCACTTTGCCACTCTGTGGCCTCCTGATGCTGCCGCCACCTCCACACTATGTCACCTTGCCACTCTGTGGCCTCCTGATGCTGCGGCCACCTCCACACTATGTCATTGTGCCACTCTGCGGCCTCCTGATGCTTTTACAACCTACAGACTCTGTGATTTGGCCACTCTGTGGCCTCCTGATGCTGCCGCCACCTCCACACTCTGTCATTGTGCCACTCTGTGGACTCCTGATGCTGCCGCCACCTCCACATTCTGTCATTGTGCTACTCTGCGGCCTCCTGATGCTGCCACCACCTACAGACTCTGTGATTTGGCCACTCTGTAGTCTCCTCATGCTGATTCCCCTCCTTTGTCACCTTGCCACTCTGGCCTCCTGATGCTGCCGCCACCTCCAGACTATATCATCTTGCCACTCTGTGGTCTCCTCATGCTGCTGCCACCTCCACACTATGTCACCTTGCCACTCTGTGGCCTCCTGATGCTGCCGCTACTTCTACACTCTGTCATTATGCTACTCTGCGGCCTCCTGATGCTGCCGCCACCTACAGTCTCTGTGATTGGACCACTCTGTGGTCTCCTCATGCTTCTTTCACGTCACCAATATGTCAAAGGGCCACTTTGTGGACTTCTCGTGCTGTTCCCACCCTCTCTACTTCATGACTGGACCACTATTTAGCCTTTTTGGCTTGGCTGACATCATCATTTATTTGATCTGTCAAAAGGAAGGTAAAATGAGATGCACAACGGATCCTGTCTGTGTAGCAGCTGTAAGGCCTGTATGGTTTCATCAGAATTCGCTTGTGATTTGGTATCCAAAAGCAGGAGTGGGTACAAAACACAGAAGACTTGCAAATATTCCGTTCACATGTCATCTCTGTTTTGAATCCACTCCTGTTTTTTTTTTGGCATTAGCAATACTGATGGATTACTGACCAAATGCTGACCGACAGCATCCGTTTTTTGTGGGTATTGTTCTGGCAGATCAGAGGAAGGGCAAAATAATCAGTGACGTCAACACAAACTTACTGCTGACACCCTCTCCATTATGTCGGGAGGCTCTACTTGTATAAGCATGTAACAGAACAGGATCTGTAGACATTTATGTGGAATCAGCAGATGACGGTGTAAAAGGAGTGTGCTTCTCCTTAGCGCTAACATTGACCTGTAAGGCTGAGTTCATATGTGAGTTATTTGGTCAGTTTTGACCCGGTGACTGCCCAAATAAGTGAAGTGTGCAGTGATTCTAAGTGTGACGCCTGTCATCTACATGTCATACAGACTCACAGTATTATTTCACTACCAAAGCAGACTCCCTATGTGTGTTACTGCAAGGCACAGTGTTCTACACCGCTATGAAGGCTCTCTGCAGCCAAGAAATAGCCATTATTTAATGTAATTAGCCTCAAATTTGTTACTCACCTCTAGTTGAGATACATACCGTATTAGATGTGGATAATGTTACCAGAGGCCATCCATTTTTATGACATGAAATCCTTTTGTTTGTTTTGCTATTGTTTGCTATTTTTCTTTTTAGCTATATATGTACACTTGCGTCTTTAGAATTCTGCACAAAACCCCTGAAGAAGCCATATTAGCTGGTAAAACATGTCAGGGGGCAATTGTAGGTTTTAGCAATTTGTCTGTCCGTGTCCTTAGGTGTAAAAAAATATTGCATATTTGCATAATAGAGCATTTATCAATAGGTAGTTTAGGCTACAATGTGAGTCAGTGATGTAACTGGCCACCAGTGACCTGGTAGCAGTACCTATGTGATTAAGCCGGGAGAGTGCACATCACTGCTATTAGCAATCAAATATAAAAACATCAGACATTGGACACAAGGCACAGTCTATTTTTAATACTTGAGTTTTAATACATTTGAAAAAAAGTTATATTTTATTAATATGTAAACATGTATCTGGGTCATTAGGTACCAAGCCTGTATGGCTAAATTAGTGTATTCTGTGTCTAATTATGAAGCATCTCAGCACCACATAAAATTAGAGGTCTTGGATGGTTGCTTTCTAGGAGAACTCAGCTCTCCATGAGCTATGTAGGGGGGGGTCTCCCTTTTTCCAGGAGTCTCCCAGACATTTTGGGAGAGTTGGCAATAGTGGCATAGCTAGAACTGACTGGGCCCAACAGCAAATTTTTGAACCCCACAGCGACTGCTTTCCAACCCCCACCTCCCATGCAATCCCCACTCTTGTGGCTAGTCAAGATCACTTTCTCAGGCGAGGCCCAGCAGGAGCCCCATCCGTTTCCCACAGTCTCACTGTATATAATTAGTGATGGACGAACATTGGCAGGGACGATACGTGATCGCGTGAACACGATCAAATGTTCGTGAACCGCAAGTTCGCGGCGGGCCCCATTCACTTTAATGGCAGGCGAACCTGAAAAACCTTCAGGTCATATTTGCAGCCACCAAATACTTAAGTGCACAAATCGTCCCACAACATGGACAGTGACATACCAGAGGGGGATCAATAGCAAAAATTCCCACAAAAATATGTATTTTAATCAGGGGCCATTTTTATGCGTCTTAAAGGGAAACTGTCAAAAATGTACCCTGCTGAAGCCTAGAAATTTTTTATTTTAGGCCACGGGAGTAGAGGCACCAAACATTAGAGATGTCGCGAACATAAAATTTCCGTTCGCGGACCGCGAACGCAAATTTTCGCAAATGTTCGCGAACGGGCAAACCGCCATACACTTCAATAGGCAGGCGAATTTTAAAGCCCACAGGGACTCTTTCTGGCCACAACAGTGATGGAAAAGTTGTTTCAAGGGGACTAACACCTGGACTGTGGCATGCCGGAGGGGGATCCATGGCAAAACTCCCATGGAAAATTACGTAGTTGACGCAGAGTGTGGTAAGTTGAATTCGCAATGCAATTAATATAACCTGCATTAATCGCATTGCGAATTCAACTTACAGCTAAGTTCCTAATGGTTGTATTGCTAGAATTGACGAATATAACGAATATAGCACTATATTCTCAATCTTCGTTATATTCTAGCAATACAACCATTAGGAACCCAGCTCTAAGTTGAATTCGCAATGCGATTAATATAACCTGTATTACTCACATTGCGAATACAACTTAGTCAAATTTGTGACACTGCAGCTTCAGAATGAATCTAAGATGGATGCTGTCCTTGCTTCTGTCACACCCTGTATGAATGGTGTGCACACAGTACTGTCTGTGACTGAGCCTGCAGCCTCTCACACAACACGGGCAGGCAACTGCAATATAAATATATATATATATATATATATATAAAAATAAAAAAAGCAGACTGATGTACCAGCCCTGAAAAGGGCTTTTTGGGGTGCTGTCAGGACGCTGTCCTTACAGCAGATGAGTCTGTGGACACAGAACACTGCCCTAGCTAACGCTTTCCCTATTGAATCAGCAGCAGCAGCACTGTCCCTCCTCTCACTGAGAATGCAGATTCCGAATGAATCTAAAATGGATGCTGTCCAGGAGGTAGGAGGGTCTGGGAGGGAGGGTATGCTGATTGGCTGGAATGTGTCTGCTGACTGTGAGGTACAGGGTCAAAGTTTGCTCAATGATGATGTATAGGGGGCGGACCGAACATCGCATATGTTCGCCCGCCGCGGCGAACGCAAACAAGCTATGTTCGCCGGCGAATAGTTCGGGACATCTCTACCAAGAATTAGACATTCACCGGACAGAAAACATGAAGTGATTATGTGGCTGGATGTATATTAGACGAACTTTGAAAATCAATTTTACTGCAGGCCAGTGGAGTACAGGCCCCAAACATTAGGCATTCACCGGACAGAAAAAATCAAGTGATTATGTGGCTGGAGGTATATTAGACAGTCATTGGATATCAATTTTACTGCAGGACAGATGGCTACAGGCCCCAAAAATTATTCATTCACCGGACAGAAAACATCAAGTGATTATGTAAATGTCACGGATGGTGTACAGGAAACAAGACAATACAATATAAACAATGACTCACTGGATCCACAACTAAGGAACAAAAGGGAGACCCCTGCAAGAGACCTGCCGCTCTCCCTTATTGCTCAGCCTATGCGACCACCCCAAAGGTGGATGGGCGCATATCCACGTACCTCGACTATCTTACACCTGATGACCCTACAATAGTGAGGGGACACGACCACCGGCTCCCTACACAAGACACGGAGGGAGTCAGGGTCACCTGGATCCAGAAAAAAGAAAATCATAAATACATAAACAGAACTTATCTTGCAGACGACTGGGGACTGTGGACTGTGGACTGGGAACTAGGAACAGCATGCACACACACTCCAGGAAGTTGTATAAGCCACACACTACTGCATTCTGGGGAGGAACTTAAAGGGCAGCAATCAGTTCAACTGCATGACAGCTGAGATAGACTAACGAGATGAGGAACTTAACCAAAACAAAGAAACTCAAGGAGGAGGATCTGGAAAGCTCCTGTCAGAGCTTCTCAACTGTCTGGTTGTGACAGTACCCCTCCCTCTACGAGTGAACTCCGGACACTTAGGGCCCACCTTCTCAGGATGGGACCTATGGAAAGCCCTGATGAGACGAGTGGCCTTAATGTCCGTCACTGGGACCCACATCCTCTCCTCAGGACCATAACCCTCCCAATGAACGAGGTACTGGAGGGAACCGCGGACAAGACGAGAATCCACAATCCTAGAGACCTGAAATTCAATATTTCCATCAACCATAATCGGAGGAGGAGGCAAAGGCGAGGGTACAATAGGTTGAACATAAGGTTTCAATAAGGACTTATGAAAAACATTATGGATCTTCCAAGTCTGAGGAAGATCAAGACGGTAGGCAACAGGATTGATGACAGGATCTTGTAAGGCCCAATAAACCTAGGACCCAACTTCCAGGAGGGAACCTTCAATTTGATATTCTTGGTAGACAACCACACCAGATCACCAACATTCAGGTCCGGACCAGGCACACGTCTCTTATCTGCCACACGCTTATATCTCTCACTCATGCTCTTTAGATTATCCTGAATCTTTTGCCAAATAGATGACAAAGACGAGGAGAATCTGTCCTCATCAGGTAAACCAGAAGACCCCTCTCCCGAGAAAGTCCCAAACTGCGGATGAAACCCATATGCACCAAAAAATGGTGACTTATCAGAGGACTCCTGACGACGGTTATTTAAAGCAAACTCAGCAAGGGACAAAAAAGAACACCAATCCTCCTGATTCTCCGCCACAAAACAGCGCAGATATGTCTCCAGATTCTGATTGACGCGCTCTGTCTAGCCATTCGACTGCGGGAGGAAAGCAGAAGAGAATGACAACCGAACCCCCAAGCGAGAACAGAAAGCCTTCCAGAATCTGGAAACAAACTGCGTGCCCCTATCAGAGACTATGTCTGAAGGAATACCATGCAATTTGACAATGTGGTCAATAAATGCCTGCGCCAGCGTCTTAGCATTGGGCAAACCAGGAAAAGGGATGAAATGCACCATTTTGCTAAAACGGTCCACCACCACCAGAATCACAGTCTTCCCCGAGGAACGAGGCAAGTCCGTTATGAAGTCCATGGACAGATGTGTCCAAGGACGGGAAGGAATGGGTAAGGGAAGGAGAGGACCTGATGGCCGTGAATGAGGGACTTTGGCACGAGCGCAAGTCTCGCAAGCTGCCACAAAACCCTCAACCGACTTACGAAGCGCAGGCCACCAGAATCTCCGAGCGATGAGATCCAGTGTGGCTCTTGCCCCCGGGTGCCCAGCAAGGACCGTATCATGGTGTTCCTTAAAAATCTTGTGTCTTAAAGCGAGAGGCACAAACAACCTCCCGGGAGGACAAAGATCAGGAGCCTCTGACTGGGCTGCCTGCACCTCTGCCTCCAATTCAGGAAAAAGAGCAGAGACCACCACACCTTCAGCCAAAATGGGACCCGGGTCTTCAAAATTCCCACCTCCCGGAAAACAATGTGACAGGGCATCTGCCTTCACATTCTTAACCCCAGGGCGAAACGTGACAACAAAATTAAACCTTGAAAAGAACAAAGACCATCTGGCCTGTCTCGGGTTCAGACGCTTGGCTGACTCCAAGTAGGCCAGATTTTTATGGTCAGTAAACACAGTAATAGGGTGTCTGGCTCCCTCTAGCCAATGGCGCCATTCTTCAAAAGCCAACTTGATGGCCAACAATTCCCTATCTCCCACATCATAATTTCTCTCTGTGGAGGAGAGTTTCTTTGAGAAAAAGGCACACGGTTGCCATTTGGCAGGAGAGGAACCCTGAGACAAGACCGCACCCACCCCTACCTCAGAAGCATCAACGTCAACTATGAAGGGTAACGAAATATCAGGTTGTACCAGGATGGGAGCGGAAGCAAAACTCTCCTTGATATTAGAAAAGGCCTTACGCGCCTCTACCGACCAGGAAGAAAAATCTACCCCCTTTCTGGTCATATCAGTGAGTGGTTTAACAACAGAGGAATAATTCAAAATAAATTTCCTGTAATAATTGGCAAAGCCCAAAAAACGCATCAGCGCCTTCTCATTCTCAGGAAGCTCCCACTCAAGCACAGCGCAGACCTTCTCGGGGTCCATGCGAAAACCAGAAGCGGAGAGAAGAAACCCCAGAAATTGAATTTCTGGAACCGCAAACACACATTTTTCCAGTTTCGCGTATAATTTATTCTCCCACAGAATGAGCAAGACCTGACGTAAATGTTCCTTATGAGTCTTGAAATCAGGAGAAAAAATCAAAATGTCATCCAAATACACTAATACAAATTTTCCCATTAAATGATAAAAAATGCTGTTCACGAAATGCTGAAAAACGGCTGGGGCATTCATCAAACCAAAAGGCATAACCAAATTCTCAAAATGGCCCTCAGGGGTATTGAAAGCCGTCTTCCATTCGTCTCCTTCTCTGACCCTGACCAGGTTGTATGCCCCTCTTAGGTCTAATTTGGAAAAGACTTTAGCCCCAACAACCTGGTTAAACAGGTCCAGGATCAGAGGAAGCGGATAAGGGTCACGAATAGTGATACTGTTCAGCTCCCTGAAATCCAGACAAGGTCTTAAAGAACCATCTTTTTTCTTAACAAAGAAAAAACCAGCGGCAACAGGTGACTTCGAGGGTCGTATGTGTCCTTTTCTCAGACTCTCAGAGATATAAGCACGCATAGCGACCCTCTCAGGTTGGGAAAGATTGTATAAACGAGATTTCGGCAGCTTGGCGCCTGGGATGAGATTAATAGGGCAATCGTACACCCTGTGCGGGGGCAAATCCTGAACTCCACTCTCAGAGAAGACATCCGAAAATTCAGAGAGGAAAGGTTGTACAGTCTTAGTAGAAACCTCAGAAACAGATGTCATGAGGCAATTCTCTCTGCAAAAGTCACTCCAACCATTTATTTGCCTCGCTTGCCAATCAATGGTGGGGTTATGTTTAGTGAGCCAGGGTAGCCCCAACACTAGAGGAGTAGGCAAACCGCTAAGGACGAAACATGACACATCCTCAACATGAGCATCACTCACAATTAAACGGATATTGTGAACTATGCCCTTTAATGATTTCTGAGAAAGTGGAGCGGAATCAATAGCAAAAACAGGAATATCCTTTCCCAAAGTGCATACCTGGAAACCATGAGTTATTGCAAATTGATTATCAATGAGATTGACAGCTGCTCCACTATCCACAAAAATCTCACAAAAAATGCTTTTGCTCTCTAGCGCCACCCTAGCAGGCAGGACAAAACGGGAACTACAAGCAAACGGAAAACCTTCAATTTCCGCCTCAACCCTGCCAATAGTAACAGACGGAACATTTTTAAAAGATTTTTTCCTTTTAGTTTCTTTATTACTCCCAGAAAACTGCCTGAATCTCCAAGAGGGACAAACATTCGCCAAATGATTTATACCTCCACAACAAAAACAAACCCTCCCATGCGGGCTGAATCTTCTATTGTCAGAGGCAATCAACCCCAGCTGCATGGGCTCCTGCTCAGAAGGGACTGACAGCGACTGAGACCCCTGCGCACAGAAAGAGACCGCTGCACTGTCCCGGGACTGAGTATGACAGGAAGGAGAGATCTCTCCTCTCTCTCTAAGACGCCTGTCAATACGAACGGCCTGAGACATAGCAGAATCCAAGGAGGTAGGTCTCTCATGAAAGGCAAATGCATCTTTCAATCTCTCTGAAAGACCATGGCAAAATTGACTTCGGAGTGCAGCATCATTCCAACCAGTATCAGCTGCCCATCTCCGAAATTCTGAGCAGTATATCTCTGCGGATTGTTTACCCTGGCATAACAGACGTAGTCTAGACTCAGCCAGAGCAATACGATCCGGATCATCATATATCTGACCCAGGGCTAAAAAGAATTCATCCACTGAACGGAGGGGCCGTGCCCCCTCCGGCAGCGAAAAGGCCCAGGATTGAGCGTTACCCCTGAGCAGCGATATAATGATCCCCACCCTCCGTTCTTCATCACCAGAGGAATGGGGAAGAAGGCGAAAATGGAGTTTGCAAGCCTCTCTAAAACGCACAAAATACTCACTACCCCCGGAGAACGTATCCGGGAGCGAGATCTTAGGCTCAGAACAAACTCCATGAACGCAAGCTGAACCGGTCACTTGAAACTGAGAAAAAGTCTTACGGAGATCAGCTACCTCCAATGAAAGACCCTGGAAGCGCTCAGCCAAAAGTGAAACCGGATCCATGCTTGAGACGGTTTTGGTGGCTTATAATGTCACGGATGGTGTACAGGAAACAAGACAATACAATATAAACAATGACTCACTGGATCCACAACTAAGAAACAAAAGGGAGACCCCTGCAAGAGACCTGCCGCTCTCCCTTATTGCTCAGCCTATGCGACCACCCCAAAGGTGGATGGGCGCATATCCACGTACCTCGACTATCTTACACCTGATGACCCTACAATAGTGAGGGGACACGACCACCGGCTCCCTACACAAGACACGGAGGGAGTCAGGGTCACCTGGATCCAGAAAACAGAAAATCATAAATACATAAACAGAACTTATCTTGCAGACGACTGGGGACTGTGGACTGTGGACTGGGAACTAGGAGCAGCATGCACACACACTCCAGGAAGTTGTATAAGCTGCACATTACTGCATTCTGGGGAGGAACTTAAAGGGCAGCAATCAGTCCAACTGCATGACAGCTGAGATAGACTAACGAGATGAGGAACTTAACCAAAACAAAGAAACTCAAGGAGGAGGATCTGGAAAGCTCGTGTCAGAGCTTCTCAACTGTCTGGTTGTGACAGTAGCTGGAGGTACATTAGGCGGTCACCGTATAACAATTTTACTGTTGGCCAGTTAGATTACAGGCCCCAAAAATTATGCATTCAACATACATAAAAGATCAAGTGATTATGTGGCTGAAGGTATATTAGACGATCATTGGATATCAATTTTACTTTAGGCCAGTACAAGTACATGTCAAATACATAAGTTTAAAAGAACTAAAAATATAAAATTGGATTAAAAACATGGCTAACAAAATCCCCCCTCTTGAAAAACCCCCAAATGATAATAGTTGAAATTCGATAACACGTGGTTGTCACAGGTGTTGAATTCCTCCATGATCCCAAACATTAGGTATTTACCGGACAGAAAAGGCCATTTATGCCACTGTATTTAAATAAGACAGGGACCATTCTTTGTTCCGGGTGGTGACGGATATGTGTGGGCTGGCATGAGGAAATTCAATTAAACGTGGTCGTCACAGGTGTTAAATTCCTCCGTGAACCATGCCTCATTCGTTTTAAGAAATGTGACGTAATCCACACTGTCGTGAACTAGGCAATAGAGATGGCCCGAATAGTTCGCCGGCGAATAGTTCCCGGCGAACATAGCTTGTTTGCGTTCGCCGCGGCGGGCGAACATATGCGATGTTCGGTCCGCCCCCCATACATCATCATTGAGTAAACTTTGACCCTGTACCTCACAGTCAGAAGACACATTCCAGCCAATCAGCAGCAGACCCTCCCTCCCAGACCCTCCCACCTCCCGAACAGCATCCATTTTAGATTCATTCTGAATCTGCATTCTCAGTGAGAGGAGGGACAGTGCTGCTGCTGCTGATTCAATAGGGAAAGCGTTAGCTAGGGCATTGTTCTGTGTCCACAGACTCATCTGCTGTAAGGACAGCGTCCTGACAGCATCCCAAAAAGCCCTTTTCAGGGCTGGTACATCAGTCTGCTTTTTTTTTTTTTATATATATACATATATTGCAGTTGCCTGCCCGTGTGTGAGAGGAGGGACAGTGCTGCTGCTGCTGATTCAATAGGAAAACGTTAGCTAGGGCAGTGTTCTGTGTCCACAGACTCATCTGCTGTAAGGACAGCGTCCTGACAGCACCCCAAAAAGCCATTTTAAGGGCTGGTACATCAGTCTGCTTTTTTTATTTTATTTTATATATACATATATTGCAGTTGCCTGCCCGTGTGTGAGAGGCTGCAGGCTCAGTCACTGACAGTACTGTGTGCACACCATTCATACAGGGTGTGACAGAAAATACCTTGCAGATAAAAAAAATTCTATTTAATATTTTTCTGTGATCTAATCCCATTTGCAAGCCCGTGTGTGTCAGGCCCACACAGACTGTATTGTGGCCACTGGCTAGTGGCTAGACCTCCACTTATATCGTTACAGGGTGTCATTTACTCACAAATACCTCGCAGATAAAAAAAAAATTCTATTTAATATTTTTCTGTGATCTAATCCCATTTGCAAGCCCGTGTGTGTCAGTCCCACACAGACTGTATTGTGTCCTCTGGCTAGTGGCTAGACTTCCACTTATACTGTTACAGGGTGTCATTCACTCACAAATACCTTGCAGATAAATAAAAATTCTATTTAATATTTTTCTGTGATATAATCACAGTTGCAAGCCAGTGTGTGGCCCACACAGACTGCCCTGTGCCCACTGCCCACCACTTATATAGGGTGGCACAGTACCTTGCACGCATAGTAACACTTATCTAATAAAAAATGACAGGCAGAGGCAGGCCACGCCGCAGGGGACGTCGTGTTCGTGGTGCTGTGATTTCCACTGGCCCTGGAATAATGGCCAGTGTTCAGAGGCCACGTACCCTGAACCCCAAAAATTCAGAGAAAATAGTTGACTGGCTTACACAGGACACCCAATCTTCAACAGCTTCCGCTAAGAACCTTGACGCACCATCCTCCTCCAGCTCAGCTTTGGTCACCTGCTCTCAAGTTACCACTCTCCCGCCCGCCGCCACCACCACCACTACCACCACAGCCGCTTCACTTGATCCCTCAGAGGAGTTATTTACACATCATTTGGATGAAATTAGTGATGCGCAACCATTATTGCCAGAGGATGGAGATAACAGGGATATGTCTCAGTCAGGCAGCATTACACACATGGACATACAGTGTGATGATGATGATGATGTTGTACCCGCTGCTGCTTCCTTTGCTGAGGTGTCAGATACAAGTGAAGTGGTTGATGATGACGATGTGTCCGTGGATGCCACGTGGGTGCCTGCTCGAAGAGAAGAAGAAGAGGGGGAAAGTTCAGAAGGGGAGACAGAGAGAAGGAGGAGATGAGTTGGAAGCAGGGGGAGGTCGTCGCAAGGAGCTAGTGGCACAGTCAGACAGCATGTATCGGCACCCGGGGTCAGCCAGACAGCACGCCAATCAACACATGCTGCTGCCACCACCAGAATGCCGTCATTGCAAAGCTCAGCAGTATGGCATTTTTTTTGTGTGTCTGCCTCTGACAACAGCGATGCCATTTGCAACCTGTGCCAAAAGAAACTGAGTCGTGGGAAATCCAACACCCACCTAGGTACAACTGCTTTGCGAAGGCACATGATCGCACATCACAAACGCCTATGGGATCAACACATGATGACGAGTAGAAGCAGCACACAACCTCAAAGCCACCATCCTCCTCCTGGTCCAGCATCTTTAGCCAGGTCAACCACTGCTGTCCTCCTTGCCCCCTCTCAACCACCCGCCACTCCGCCTCTCACCTTCAGCAGTTTTATCTCATCTGCCCACAGTCAGGTGTCTGTAAAGGAAATGTTTGAGCGTAGGAAGCCAATGTCCCAGAGTCACCCCCTTGCCCGGCGTCTGACAGCTGGCTTGACGGAACTCTTAGCCCGCCAGCTTTTACTATACCAGCTGGTGGAGTCTGAGGCCTTCAAAAAATTTGTCGCTATTGGGACACCACAGTGGAAGGTACCCGGACAAAAAATTTTTTCAAAAAAGGCAATCCCAAACCTCTACTCAGTGATTGAAAAGGAAGTCATGGCATCTCTGGCATACAGTGTTGGGGCAAGGGTCCATCTGACCACTGATACCTGGTCTTCAAAGCACGGTCAGGGCAGGTATATCACCTACACTGCGCATTGGGTCAACCTGCTGACGGCTGACAAGCATGGAATGCGTGTCTCTGCAGTGGAGTTGGTGACATCGCCACGACTTGCAGGCAGGCCTACTGCCACCTCCTCTACTCCTCCTACTCCATCCTCTTCCATAACCTCCTCGGCTGAGTCCTCTTCTGCTGCGGCGTCTGGCTGCACATCAACTGAATCCCCCCAGCTCCCCAGGGGCTATTCCACATCCCGGATACGACAGTGTCACGCTGTCTTGGGGTTGACTTGCCTAAAAGCAGAGAGCCAGCATTCCTGTCCGCCCTGAACGGACCTGGATCAGTGGCTGACCCCGCACCAACTGGAGATCGGCAAAGTGGTGTGTGACAATGGAAGCAATTTGTTGGCGGCATTGAATTTGGGCAAGTTGTCACATGTGCCGTGCATGGCACACATGTTGAATCTCATCGTACAACGCTTTGTGCATAAGTACCCAGGCTTATAGGACGTCTTCAAGCAGGCCAGGAAGGTGTGTGGCCATTTCAGGCGTTCCTACACGGCCATGGCGCACTTTTCAGACATTCAGCGCCGAAACAACATGCCAGTGAGGCGCTTGATTTGCGACAGCCCGACATGTTGGAATTCAACACTCCTAATGTTCGACCGCCTGCTCCAACAAGAAAAAGCCGTCAACGAGTATTTGTATGACCGGGGTGCTAGGACAGCCTCTGCGGAGCTGGGAATTTTTTTGCCACGTTACTGGACGCTCATGCGCAATGCCTGTAGGCTCATGCGTCCTTTTGAGGACAAACCTATTCAGTCGCACCGAAGGCACCATCAGCGACCTCATCCCATTTGTTTTCTTCCTGGAGCGTGCCCTGCGAAGAGTGCTGGATCAGGCTGTAGATGAGCGTGAAGAGAAAGAGTTGTGGTCACCATCACCACCAGAAACAGCCTTGTCATCATCGCTTGCTGGACCTGCGGCAACGCTGGAAGAGGAGAGTGAGGAAGAGGAGTCAGAGGAGGAATGTGGCTTTGAGGAGGAGGAAGACCAACCACAGCAGGCATCCCAGGGTGCTCGTTGTTGTCACCTATCTGGGACCCGTGGTGTTGTATGTGGCTGGGGTGAAGAACAGACCGTCAATGACATCAGTGAGGACGAGGAACGGGAAATGAGTAGCTCGACATCCAACCTTGTGCAAATGGGGTCTTTCATGTTGTCATGTCTGTTGAGGGACCCTCGTATAAAAAGGATGAAGGAGAACGATCTGTACTGGGTGGCCATGCTACTAGACCCCCGGTATAAGCAGAAAGTGGTGGAAATGTTACCAACTTACCGAAAGTCAGAAAGGATGCAGCAGTTCAAAACAAAAATAAAAAATATGCTTTACACAGCTTATAAGGGGGATGTCACAGCACAACGGGAATCTAACAGGGGAAGAGGTGAAAGTAATCCTCTTCCTACCACGACCACGGCGGCAAGGACAGGACGCTTTACAGATGTGTTGTTGATGGAGGACATGCAGAGCTTTTTCAGTCCTACACATCGCCACAGCCCTTCGGGATCCAGCCTTAGAGAACGATTCGACCGACAGGTAACAGACTACCTCACCTTAACTGCAGATATCGACACTCTGAGGAGCGATGAACCCCTTAACTACTGGGTGTGCAGGCTTGACCTGTGGCCTGAGCTATCCCAGTTTGCGATAGAACTTCTGGCCTGCCCCGCTTCAAGTGTCCTGTCAGAAAGGACCTTCAGTGCAGCAGGAGGCATTGTCACTGACAAAAGAAGTCGCCTCGGTCAAAAAAGTGTTGATTACTTCACCTTCATTAAGATGAATGAGGCATGGATCCCGAATGGACTGACAGTGGGGGATACGTTTGACTAACAAAGGGCCTGATGACATGCCTTGGCCTCAAAATGGTCCCCACGCTGCTGTATTTAACCTCCTCAGGACCGCCGTACGCAGGATTGCGTCTTTGCGGCGGCCTTGCTCTTCTGGGTGGACGCGCCGGCGCGTCCTCTCGCGAGACGCGAGATTTCCTGTGAACGCGCGCACACAGGCGCGCGCGCTCACAGGAACGGAAGGTAAGAGAGTTGATCTCCAGCCTGCCAGCGGCGATCGTTCGCTGGCAGGCTGGAGATGTGTTTTTTTTAACCCCTAACAGGTATATTAGACGCTGTTTTGATAACAGCGTCTAATATACCTGCTACCTGGTCCTCTGGTGGTCCCCTTTGTTTGGATCGACCACCAGAGGACACAGGTAGCTCAGTAAAGTCCCACCAAGCACCACTACACTACACTACACCCCCCCCCGTCACTTATTAACCCCTTATTAGCCCCTGATCACCCCATATAGACTCCCTGATCACCCCCCTGTCATTGATTACACCCCTGTCATTGATCAACCCCCTGTAAAGCTCCATTCAGATGTCCGCATGATTTTTACGGATCCACTGATAGATGGATCGGATCCGCAAAACGCATACGGGCGTCTGAATGAAGCCTTACAGGGGCGTGATCAATGACTGTGGTGATCACCCCATATAGACTCCCTGATCACCCCCCTGTCATTGATTACCCCCCTGTCATTGATCAACCCCCTGTAAAGCTCCATTCAGATGTCCGCATGATTTTTACGGATCCACTGATAAATGGATCGGATCCGCAAAACGCATACGGGCGTCTGAATGAAGCCTTACAGGGGCGTGATCAATGACTGTGGTGATCACCCCATATAGACTCCCTGATCACCCCCCTGTCATTGATTACACCCCTGTCATTGATCAACCCCCTGTAAAGCTCCATTCAGATGTCCGCATGATTTTTACGGATCCACTGATAGATGGATCGGATCCGCAAAACGCATACGGACGTCTGAATGAAGCCTTACAGGGGCATGATCAATGACTGTGGTGATCACCCCATATAGACTCCCTGATCACCCCCCTGTAAAGCTCCATTCAGATGTCCGCATGATTTTTACGGATGCACTGATAGATGGATCGGATCCGCAAAACGCATCCGGACGTCTGAATGAAGCCTTACAGGGGCGTGATCAATGACTGTGGTGATCACTCCATATAGACTCCCTGATCACCCCCCTGTCATTGATTACCCCCCTGTCATTGATTACCCCCCTGTAAAGCTCCATTCAGATGTCCGCATGATTTTTACGGATGCACTGATAGATGGATCGGATCCGCAAAACGCATCCGGACGTCTGAATGAAGCCTTACAGGGGCATGATCAATGACTGTGGTTATCACCCCATATAGACTCCCTGATCACCCCCCTGTCATTGATTACCCCCCTGTAAAGCTCCATTCAGATGTCCGCATGATTTTTACGGATGCACTGATAGATGGATCGGATCCGCAAAACGCATCCGGACGTCTGAATGAAGCCTTACAGGGGCATGATCAATGACTGTGGTTATCACCCCATATAGACTCCCTGATCACCCCCCTGTCATTGATTACCCCCCTGTAAAGCTCCATTCAGATGTCCGTATGATTTTTACGGATCCACTGATAGATGGATCGGATCCGCAAAACACATACAGGCGTCTCCCTGGAGCCTTCCAGGGGGGGTGATCAATGACTGTGGTGATCACCCCATATAGACTCCCTGATCACCCCCCTGTAAAGCTCCATTCAGATGTCCGCATGATTTTTACGGATGCACTGATAGATGGATCGGATCCGCAAAACGCATCCGGACGTCTGAATGAAGCCTTACAGGGGCGTGATCAATGACTGTGGTGATCACTCCATATAGACTCCCTGATCACCCCCCTGTCATTGATTACCCCCCTGTCATTGATTACCCCCCTGTAAAGCTCCATTCAGATGTCCGCATGATTTTTACGGATGCACTGATAGATGGATCGGATCCGCAAAACGCATCCGGACGTCTGAATGAAGCCTTACAGGGGCATGATCAATGACTGTGGTTATCACCCCATATAGACTCCCTGATCACCCCCCTGTCATTGATTACCCCCCTGTAAAGCTCCATTCAGATGTCCGCATGATTTTTACGGATGCACTGATAGATGGATCGGATCCGCAAAACGCATCCGGACGTCTGAATGAAGCCTTACAGGGGCATGATCAATGACTGTGGTTATCACCCCATATAGACTCCCTGATCACCCCCCTGTCATTGATTACCCCCCTGTAAAGCTCCATTCAGATGTCCGTATGATTTTTAAGGATCCACTGATAGATGGATCGGATCCGCAAAACACATACAGGCGTCTCCCTGGAGCCTTCCAGGGGGGGTGATCAATGACTGTGGTGATCACCCCATATAGACTCCCTGATCATCCCCCTGTCATTGATCACCCCCCCCTGTCATTGATCACCCCCCCCTGTCATGCTGCATTCAGATGTCCGTATGATTTTTACGGATCCACGGATACATGGATCGGATCCGCAAAACACATACGGACATCTGAATGGAGCCTTACAGGGGGGTGATCAATGACAGGGGGGTGATCACCCCATAAAGACTCTCTGATCACCCCCCTGTCATTGATCACCCCCCCCTGTCATTGATCACCCCCCCCTGTCATGCTGCATTCAGATGTCCGTATGATTTTTACGGATCCACGGATACATGGATCGGATCCGCAAAACACATACGGACATCTGAATGGAGCCTTACAGGGGGGTGATCAATGACAGGGGGGTGATCACCCCATAAAGACTCTCTGATCACCCCCCTGTCATTGATCACCCCCCCTGTCATTGATCACCCCCCCTGTCATTGATCACCCCTCTGTAAGGCTCCATTCAGACATTTTTTTGGCCCAAGTTAGCGGAATTTTTTTTTTTTTTCTTACAAAGTCTCATATTCCACTAACTTGTGTCAAAAAATAAAATCTCACATGAACTCACCATACCCCTCACGGAATCCAAATGCGTAAAAATTTTTAGACATTTATATTCCAGACTTCTTCTCACGCTTTAGGGCCCCTAGAATGCCAGGGCAGTATAAATACCCCACATGTGACCCCATTTCGGAAAGAAGACACCCCCAGGTATTCCGTGAGGGGCATATTGAGTCCATGAAAGATTGAAATTTTTGTCCCAAGTTAGCGGAAAGGGAGACTTTGTGAGAAAAAAAAAAAATATCAATTTCTGCTAACTTGTGCCAAAAAAAATAAAATTTCTATGAACTCGTCATGCCCCTCATTGAATACCTTGGGGTGTCTTCTTTCCAAAATGGGGTCACATGTGGGGTATTTATACTGCCCTGGCATTCTAGGGGTCCTAAAGCGTGAGAAGAAGTCTGGGATCCAAATGTCTAAAAATGCCCTCATAAAATGAATGTGGGCCCCTTTGCGCATCTAGGCTGCAAAAAAGTGTCACACATGTGGTATCGCCGTACTCAGGAGAAGTTGGGGAATGTGTTTTGGGGTGTCATTTTACATATACCCATGCTGGGTGAGATAAATATCTTGGTCAAATGCCAACTTTGTATAAAAAAATGGGAAAAGTTGTCTTTTGCCGAGATATTTCTTTCACCCAGCATGGGTATATGTAAAAAGACACCCCAAAACACATTCCCCAACGTCTCCTGAGTACGGCGATACCACATGTGTGACACTTTTTTGCAGCCTAGGTGGGCAAAGGGGCCCACATTCCAAAGAGCACCTTTAGGATTTCACAGGTCATTTACCTACTTACCACACATTAGGGCCCCTGGAAAATGCCAGGGCAGTATAACTACCCCACAAGTGACCCCATTTTGGAAAGAAGACACCCCAAGGTATTCCGTGAGGGGCATGGCGAGTTCCTAGAATTTTTTATTTTTTGTCACAAGTTAGTGGAAAATGATGATTTTTTTTTTTGATTTTTTTTTCATACAAAGTCTCATATTCCACTAACTTGTGACAAAAAATAAAAACTTCCATGAACTCACTATGCCCATCAGCGAATACCTTGGGGTCTCTTCTTTCCAAAATGGGGTCACTTGTGGGGTAGTTATACTGCCCTGGCATTCTAGGGGCCCAAATGTGTGGTAAGGAGTTTGAAATCAAATTCTGTAAAAAATGACCTGTGAAATCCGAAAGGTGCTCTTTGGAATATGGGCCCCTTTGCCCACCTAGGCTGCAAAAAAGTGTCATACATGTGGTATCTCCGTATTCAGGAGAAGTTGGGCAATGTGTTTTGGGGTGTCATTTTACATATACCCATGCTGGGTGAGAGAAATATCTTGGCAAAAGACAACTTTTCCCATTTTTTTATACAAAGTTGGCATTTGACCAAGATATTTATCTCACCCAGCATGGGTATATGTAAAAAGACACCCCAAAACACATTCCTCAACTTCTCCTGAATACAGAGATACCAGATGTGTGACACTTTTTTGCAGCCTAGGTGGGCAAAGGGGCCCACATTCCAAAGAGCACCTTTCGGATTTCACAGGTCATTTTTTACAGAATTTGATTTCAAACTCCTTACCACACATTTGGGCCCCTAGAATGCCAGGGCAGTATAACTACCCCACAAGTGACCCCATTTTGGAAAGAAGAGACCCCAAGGTATTCGTTGATGGGCATAGTGAGTTCATGGAAGTTTTTATTTTTTGTCACAAGTTAGTGGAATATGAGACTTTGTATGAAAAAAATAAAATAAAATAAATCATCATTTTCCACTAACTTGTGACAAAAAATAAAAAATTCTAGGAACTCGCCATGCCCCTCACGGAATACCTTGGGGTGTCTTCTTTCCAAAATGGGGTCACTTGTGGGGTAGTTATACTGCCCTGGCATTCTAGGGGCCCAAATGTGTGGTAAGGAGTTTGAAATCAAATTCTGTAAAAAATGACCTGTGAAATCCTAAAGGTGCTCTTTGGAATATGGGCCCCTTTGCCCACCTAGGCTGCAAAAAAGTGTCACACATCTGGTATCTCCGTACTCAGGAGAAGGTGGGGAATGTGTTTTGGGGTGTCATTTTACATATACCCATGCTGGGTGAGAGAAATATCTTGGCAAAAGACAACTTTTCCCATTTTTTTATACAAAGTTGGCATTTGACCAAGATATTTATCTCACCCAGCATGGGTATATGTAAAAAGACACCCCAAAACACATTCCTCAACTTCTCCTGAATACAGAGATACCAGATGTGTGACACTTTTTTGCAGCCTAGGTGGGCAAAGGGGCCCATATTCCAAAGAGCACCTTTCGGATTTCACAGGTCATTTTTTACAGAATTTGATTTCAAACTCCTTACCACACATTTGGGCCCCTAGAATGCCAGGGCAGTATAACTACCCCACAAGTGACCCCATTTTGGAAAGAAGAGACCCCAAGGTATTTCGTGATGGGCATAGTGAGTTCATAGAACTTGTTATTTTTTGTCACAAGTTAGTGGAATATGAGACTTTGTAAGAAAAAAAAAAAAAAGAAAAAAAATCATCATTTTCCGCTAACTTGTGACAAAAAATAAAAAGTTCTATGAACTCACTATGCCCATCAGCGAATACCTTAGGGTGTGTACTTTCCGAAATGGGGTCATTTGTGGGGTGTTTGTACTGTCTGGCCATTGTAGAACCTCAGGAAACATGACAGGTGCTCAGAAAGTCAGAGCTGCTGCAAAAAGCGGAAATTCACATTTTTGTACCATAGTTTGTAAACGCTATAACTTTTACCCAAACCATTTTTTTTTTACCCAAACATTTTTTTTTTATCAAAGACATGTAGAACAATAAATTTAGAGCAAAATTTCTATATGGATCTCGTTTTTTTTTGCAAAATTTTACAACTGAAAGTGAAAAATGTCATTTTTTTGCAAAAAAATCGTTAAATTTCGATTAATAACAAAAAAAGTAAAAATGTCAGCAGCAATGAAATACCACCAAATGAAAGCTCTATTAGTGAGAAGAAAAGGAGGTAAAATTCATTTGGGTGGTAAGTTGCATGACCGAGCAATAAACGGTGAAAGTAGTGTAGGTCAGAAGTGTAAAAAGTGGTCTGGTCTTTCAGGGTGTTTAAGCACTGGGGGCTGAGGTGGTTAATGTCTGCATACCGGATGACTTTCGTGAATTCTCCGCCACCAACTAGGGTTCAAGCCGCAATGTTTTAGTCACCTTTCTGCCTTGAAAACATCAATTTTTCCGGCCGCTGCTACAACAGCGGCTGCAACAATAACATAATTTTTCAGGCATGTGTACATGCCTAATTTTTCTGTCCTCTGGTGCTGCACTGTGGCTGCAAAAACAAAACAAAAAAAAAAGGCACATACAAGTGTCAATTCCCCTTCGTGATCGTTACCTTGTTGTGGTGAAGGGGCTTGCATATCACAATGAAGCGATCATCACCTCTATGAGTGTGTTGGCAATGTTGCCACACCCCAGATGATAAGGCCATTGCTTCATTATGATCAGACCAAAAGCGATCGGCTGGGTAATTTTTCATAGAAAAAACATACATACATAGGGGACATAACAGGGATTAAACTGATAGGAATAGTACTAGTTAAGACACCACTCATATAGGGTGTCACAGCACATTGCTCCGTGCACGCGCAGTGCCCCAACTTGGGACTGAGTAAGAGGACCGACCAAGCTGCTTTTTCCATCTCCCAGTTCCTAAAATCAATTCATTTTGGTGTATCAGAGTTTGGTCTGTCACTGTGAAGGCAGTCGAAGGTACCCGGCCTAAATTTTTTTTCACAAAAGGCAATCCCACCCTGATATGGGACGTAACATGGATTAAACTGATGAGAATAGTACTACAGAAAATGCCACTCATATCCGGTGGGGCAGTAAATTGCACGGCGCAGACGCAGTGACCATGGCGTGGATTCAAACAAAGGGGAGGGAGCCAGCATTTTTTTTAACCATCTCCCCGTTGGAAAAATCTATTTAATAATTTGACCCCAGATTGGGGACGTAACAGGGATTAAACTGATGAGAAGAGAGAACTACAGAAAATACCACTCATATCCGGTGGGGCAGTAAATTGCACGGCGCAGACACAGTGACTGTGGCGTTGATTCAAACAAAGGGGAGGGAGCCAGCATTTTTTTTAACCATCTCCCCGTTCGAAAAATCTATCTAATAATTTGACCCCAGATTGGGGACGTAACAGGGATTAAACTGATGAGAAGAGAGAACTACAGAAAATACCACTCATATCCGGTGGGGCAGTAAATTGCATGGCGCAGACACAGTGACCGTGGATTCAAACAAAGGGGAGGGAGCCAGCGTTTTTTTAACCATCTGCCCGTTCGAAAAATCAATTCAATTCACCTTTCGGGGACCCTTGGTGTTGTACGTGGCTGGGTGGAGGAAGAAACCTTCAATGACATCAACGGGACATGGCTAGCTTGGTATCCAACCTTGAACAAATGGGGAGTTTGCAGTTGGGCAAATGGACTGTTTGCGGTTGTTTGCAGTGCATTAAAAGGGGAGTTTGGTCTGTCAATGTCTGTGAAGCGGGCGTAACCCTTACACTACCTGATCGATACAACATCATACCTGATCGTATACACACACTGGATGTTTTATACCACGTTGTTCAAAAAAAAATTGGATTGTGTGATTTATGCCCTTTATGGATTAAAATCCAACTCTGCGTCAGCTACATAATTTTCAATGGGAGTTTTGCCATGGATCCCCCTCCGGCATGCCACAGTCCAGGTGTTAGTCCCCTTGAAACAACTTTTCCATCACTACTGTGGCTAGAAAGAGTCCCTGTGGGTTTTAAAATTTGCCTGCCTATTGAAGTCTATGGCGGTTCGCCCGTTCGCGAACATTTGCAGAAATTCACATTCGGCGTTCGCGAACGGAAAATTTTATGTTCACGACATCACTACTAGGCAAGTGCGCTTATTGGTCACGATCCCCCCTGCTGCGCTGAATGTCCTTTCAGACAGGACACTTGACGAGGGGCAAGCAAAGAGTTCTATTGAGAATTGTGCCAGCTCTGGTCACAGGTCAAGTCTGCACACCCAGTAGTCAAGGGGTTCCTCGCTTCTCAGAGCATCCACATCGGCCGTTAACCCGTTGTAGTCGGACACCTGTTGGTCTAGGCGTTCCCTGAGGCTGGATCCAGAGGGCGGCTTTTCATGGGTTGGTTGCAAGAATGATCTCATATCCGAAGTGACCAACACATCTTCAAACCGCCCTCTTCTTGTCTGTGAAGGTTCTGTGAAGGCCCTCTTCTTGCATGCGCTGTAGGATTGGTACCCGCAACTGTTTCTCCGTGGGTGGAAATTCCTCTGCCAGCGCCTGCAACAGCAGAATGCAGCATCTCTTAAAACAAGGCCTGTAAATGCTGCATTCTGACAGCAATATGTGATGCGGGTAACATGTCCGCCATTTTGTGTTTGTACCGGTGGTTTAAGTACGTTGCCACCCAGTACTGGTCCTTGCCCTTTATGCTTTTTATACGAGGGAGCATGAAGGCCCCCATTTGCACTAAATTGGAAGCGGTGGAGCCGCCTGGCTCCTGCTCATCGCCCAGGAGAATGTCTTCCTTGGTCTCCTCGCCCCAGCCATGGACAACATCAGGGATCCCAGAAAAGTTTAAAACCTGCTCTTTTTGCTCCTCCTCCTCCTCCACTTAGCCACCATCCTCCTCTGACTCCTAATCCGACTTCTGCTGACTTGTCTCAGATGGAGTAGCCCCCCTGGGAATTCATTCAGCATTGCAACTTCCTCATCTTCCTGCTCCTGCTCCTCGATGGCTTGATAAATGACACAACACAAAGCACGCTCCAGAAAGAAGGCGTAAGGTACAATGTCACTGATGGCGCCGTGACTGCGAATTACCAGTTTGGTGATCTCATCAAATGGCCGCAGAAGTCTGCATGCATCGCGCATGAGCAGCCACTAGCACAGTGGGGGAAAAAACAAGCTCCCCGGGAGCTGTCCTGCCACAGAGTTCGTACAGGTAGTCGTTAATGGCAAGTTTCTGCTGGAGCAGCCTATCAATCATATACAAGTTGGAATTCCAGCGCAGTCACAAATCAAACATCTGATGGGAAAGTGGTGTCGCTGCTGAACATCAGCAAGGCAAGCCATGGCCGTGTAAGATCTTCTAAAATGACCGGAGATTTTCCTGGACTGTTGCAAGACATCCTGGACATCGGGGTATTTGGCAACGAATCGCTGCACAACTATTTTCAGGACGTTTTCCATGCACGGCATGTGTGTCATTTTGCCCTGTTTCAGTGCGCTCAACAGATTGGCACCGTTGTTGCACACCACTTTACCAACTGTCAAATTTAGCGGGGTTAGCCACTGATCGGCCTGTGACCACAGAGCTGAAAGAAGTGCAGGACTAGTGTGGCTTTTGGCTTCCAGGCACAACAGCCGCAGCACAGCATGGCAACGTCTCACCTGGAGTGTCAAATAGGTTATGGGGAGCTGGGTGGCTGGAGCGGAAGAGACGGTAGCAGTGGAAAAGGAGGAGTCAGCTGAGGAGGAAACGGAGGATGGAGTAGGAGAAGGAGAAGAAGAGGCAGGCCTGCATGCAATCCGTGGCGGTAACACCAAATCCACACTGGTGCCATGGGTTGCATGCTTGATAGCCATCAGAAGATTCACCCAGTGGGCAGTAAAAGTTATGTACCTTCCCTGCCCGTGTTTGCTAGACCACGTGTCTGTGGTCAGATGTATCTTGGCACCGACACTATGTGCCAGAGATACATTCACTTGCCGCTGAACATGGCTATATAGCTCTGGGATGCCCTTCTGGGAGAAATATTTCCTTCCGGGGACCTTCTATTGCAGTGTGCCAATGGCCACAAATTTTCTAAAAGCCTCCGAGTCCACCAGTTTATATGGCAGTAGTTGGCAGGCTAGCAGTTCCGACAATCCGGCTGTCAGCCATTGTGCAAGAGAGTTATCTGGTGTCATCAACTTTTTACATTCGAACATTTGGGCCATGGAGACCTGCCTTTTGCCAGATGAACGCAATGACGGCGTGGTGGAAGGTGGAGTGGAGGACAAATGGGAGGAGAAGGAGAAGAGGCAGGACGTGGAGCACCGGGAGTGTGGCTTTGTGGGTTCTGATGGTGTTGCTCCCACTGGGCTCAGTGATGGGAGGCCAGGTGCCTTCTTAAGACGTTCGTCCCTAGGTGAGTGTTGGGCTTACCGCGACTTATGCATTGACAGCACAGGCTGCAGATGGCAACACTATTGTCAGCAGCTGACACGTTAAAAAAAGCCCACACTGCGGAGCCATGTGCCGGCATCCTGGGAGTGCCAGATGTGACCGTGCATTGTAGATGGCTCGCTCCAGATACATTTACAGTCTGCTTTTTGCCTCCTGTGCACTGCGAGTTCTGCCTGCTTCTCCTCCTTCCCCTCCCTATCTGCTGCTCCGTCTCTCCCTCTGAACTCCCCTCCTTTTCCTCTCTTGTGGGAACGCACGTGATGTCAATCGACACGTCATCATCATGATCTTAACCACCACTGACATTAGAGATCTCGGAGTAGGCAGCAACAGTGGGAACCACCCTCCTTGAGCTGATCTGGGTACTGTCGTCAGACCGCAGGGTGGCGGCCATTGCTACCTACTCTTCCTGATCCGATGCCAAGAATGGCTGTGCATCGGTAAGGTCTGGGAATGGATGGTAAAATAATTCCTCTGACTCGAGTGGAGGGGCTATGGTGGTGGTGGTGTCTTTGGGTGTGCACACAGCAGAGAGTGAGGAGGGTGCTGAAACAGAGGATGAGGAGGGTGCAGAAGAGGAATCTGAGTGAGCAACTCAACCAACTCTGGTGTGTCCTTTGACGTTATCGCACGCACGCACCTTCTCCAACTTCCCACTTAGGCTCCGGCCTGGTGCATCAGCCCGACCCCTACCACCCCTGTGGAATGGCCTGCCTCTTCCTCTGCCTGTCATTTTTAAAATGACCCTGTGACAAAGTCCCTATAGAAGAGCAGTATTTGTAGAAGCAGTTATATTGCAGGCCTCAATCCATTTTTTGTGGAAGCTTGTATATCAATCCACTCTCAGTATTTTGTGGAAACACATATATAAAACCCAATAATGAGTATTTTCTGGAAGCCGGTAAATCAAACCCCTTAATCAATATTTGGTGAAAGTCGGTGTATCACACCCCTCAATCAGTATTTTGTGGAAGCAGGTATTTCGCACCCCTTAATCAGTTTTTTGGGGGGCAACAGGTATATCACACTAGTTGCAATTACTTATTCCAATAGCTTTTGTCTCTCTATCTAACTGTGGTATCTCAGCAGAACGGCACACAACTGCTGCACAATACAAATGCACTATAATATACTTTCTATGTTATATGATATTATAGGTATATCACACACCTCAATCAGTTTTTTTTGGGGCAACAGGTATGTAACACCAGTTGCAATTACTTATTCCAGTAGTGTTTGTCCCTCTATCTAGCTGCAGTATCGCAGCAGAACCGCACTCAATTTCTGCACAATGCAAATGCACTATAATATACTTTCTATGTTAGAAGGTATATTATAGTCTATTTACAAATGCCTGATTAGGCAAGAAACCTATCTTGACCCAGGTTTTAAAACTTCACTTTTATTGGTATAGTTCTAAAAAGATATATATATTTTTTATATTGTAGATGGATGCAACATGCACCCTTTATTGAACTGAAACAACCTAGGAATGAAAAATTAAAAATACAATGCACCTCAACTCTATTAGTGAAGATACTACACTAAATTAAAGGGAGAGAGATGTGCACTATCTCTCAATGGTTGTCCCTTATAAACAAAGTGCTGCTGTGGCACACTGCCATCACACCGTCCGCATTGATGCTTCACACTGAAAATGATGTTTAAACAGCCCACTGAATTGGTGTGAGAGCAAAACACACTCCACTATGTGTGTGTTACATTGGTTGTGGACTTGGTTCACAAGCTAAATTTGCTGAACCGCACCAGGGATTCAGTGTCCAGCAACATGTGCCACAGTGCACTGAAATTTAACCTGCACCAACACCATCACCGTTAGGTGTTGGTAACAATGAGGAGGTGCAGAGCAGTTAAAATCTAAGACTGCCCCCCGACATGTTTCGCCAGAATTCTGGCTTCTTCAGGGGCAAATGGGCAGCAACGAATGGCCCCAAACAACCACAGGTTTAAATAGTGTAGTGGTACTAATTTACTCAAGGACCTGCCAAACCACACCCACTGCACATGTCTCGACCGACCAATCCGGGCCAAGGACACTCCCCCACAAAAAAATATATCCCATTGGGGCGCCATCGATCACGCCCACCGCACACGTCACGACGGATGTGCTGCATCAGAAGGCCAACCAGGCCAAGGACACTCCCCCACATGAATCCCATTGGGACCCGTCGATCACGCCCACCAGACACGTCACAAAGGACGTGCTGCATCAGAGGGCCGCTGCGCGAACACTTGAACTGTGCTCATACCAGCATATGACCATCGCCCATTGGAATCGTAAGCGGAGAGAGCTGCGCATGCTCCCTAGATATACCCACTGATTATGGGAGACTGCGCATGTGCTGCGCTACTAATACGTGCGCCTAGACTCGGACATGGGGGAGAAATGAAGGGAAGGATAGCCTGCGCAGGTAACTGGTGCGCCCAGACTTGGAGCTGGAAAAATGAAATAAATAAATACCAGCCATAATAATGTAAATACATTATTGCACAAAAAAAAAAAAAAATGTGTGCGCCATGTTAAACAAGGTCATTGCTCATGCACTAACTGATGTGCAGGGCAGCACTATTATGAATAGATATATAGTGTAAAATTACTCATCAGCTCAAAATAATCCTCTAGTATAATAACTGCAGGATAATCTAGAACCTGACGGTATGGGACAATAACAGGCACATTTTGGGTGGTAATGGGTTGGCCAGCCGCATTGATTTGTGATACATCATTATGGCAATATTCGAGTAAACAGAAAATGATAATGGAACAAGTGGCATGTATTCTGATAGTTTATAAATAGATTATACATTATAGTACAATCAGTGGTTGGGGACCAACGAATCATTCCTTGGCTGGATGTTAGAAAATAATATAGAAATGACATACGACACATCAAAACAAAACAAAACTGAACAAAACAAAAACAGCAAACTACAACCTCTCCTAATCAACCGAGAAATGCCGTGAAAGCAAATCCTTCATTGAGCCCTTTCGGACTCTGGCTGTCCAATCGATATATCCACCTAGTCTCTTCCTGCAAAAGAAGGGCATCAAGGTCTCCTCTCCTAGCGCCCAGGGTTTTCTTGCATATTCCCCAAAATTTAAGTACCTTGTGATCACCTCCATGGTAAGCTCTGACATGCCTGGAGACCGAAGTATCAGCTTTGGTATTGATACTGCTGATATGCTGGCATATCCTTCTTCTGACCTCTTGGGATGTCTTCCCAACATAAATCTTGAGACAGGGACATTGAATAGCATAAACAATTCCCTTGGTCTTACAATTAATGTATTGCTTTATCTGATATTCTTTTTGGTCTACAGGATTGATGAAGGATCGACATTTTGAGACCAGAGGACAGAAGACACAGTCCCCACAGGGGTAAGTGCCCACTACATTAGACCTAAGCCAGGTAGCTTTTGGTGACGCTGGACTAAAAAAGCTGTGGACCAGAAGATCCTTCAAATTCCTACCTCTGCGGTAGGTAACACTCGGATTCTGCATAATGACTGACCTCAGGTCATTGTCCGCCCACAAAACATGCCAGTGTTTTTTTAGGATGCGAAAAATCTGGTTGTTTTGGGCATCATAGGTGCCAATGCACCTAACTAGTGGTGTTTTGGGGTCCTGAGTTCTAGCCTTTAGCAGATCTCTCCTGTCAGTGTTCTTTGCTCTGGCATAGGCCTTATGTAGAACCTTTTTAGGGTATCCCCTAGCACGGAACCGGTCGTATAGAGTGTTACACACTTTGACAAAAGTCACCTCGTCAGAGCAATTTCTGCGGGCCCTGATGTATTGCCCTACAGGGATTCCCATCTTAAGGGGTCTAGGATGATAGCTACCCCACTGCAAAAGGTTATTCGTAGACGTGGGTTTACGATAGATCTCGGACTGGATGTGGCCATCAGGGTCCAGGGTGAGTTTAAGATCCAAAAACGTGATAGTGTTGTCATGGATCTCGGAAGTGAAGACCATCCCTATGGTGTTTAAATTAAGTGCTGAAACAAACTCGTGAAACTTATAAGTGGGGCCTTCCCATAATATTAGTACATCATCGATGTACCTGCCCCAAAAAAGAATGTGCTGTGTAAACTCAGAAAAATCAGGTGTGAAAACAATAGAATCCTCCCACCAACCTAAAAATAAGTTTGCATAATTTGGTGCACACTTGCTTCCCATTGCGGTCCCAACCTTTTGTAAATAAAATCGGCCGTCAAAGAGAAAATAATTATGTGTGAGTAGGAAGCTAAGGAGAATCAGAAGAAACTCATTATGTGCACAAAACTGAATACTCTTAGTGGAAAGAAAAGAAGAAACTGCCTTAATCCCTAACTCATGTCTGATGTTGGTGTATAGTGCCTCAACATCTAGGCTAGCTAGTTTGGTGTCTGAAGTGACCTGAATATCCTGGAGCCTGATGACCACATCCTTAGTGTCCTTAATGTAAGAGGGCAGGCTCGGTACAAAAGGTGCTATAAAGACATCAACGTACTGGCTGATGTTTTCAGTCAGACTGTTGTTCCCAGATATAATAGGTCTTCCTGGTACTGGTCGTCTCTGTTTATGTACCTTGGGTATAGCGTAAATGGTGGCAATGGTAGGGTGCGTCTTAAAGAGGTACTTAAATTCCTCTTTGGAAATCAAATTATCCTCCTTAGCTGTAGAGAGTATTGCTTTTAGTTCTCCTAAAAACCTGTCTGTTGGGTTAAGATCCAGTAACTGATAGGTGTCTGTTTGTTTGACCAGGGCATCAACCATTTTTTTGTAATCTGGTTTATTCATTAGGACGACATGACCGCCCTTATCCGAGGGCTTTATTACCAGTTGATCATTAAGGCTAAGTTCATCTAAAGCCCGTTGTTCGTCCAACTCCAGATTAAGCTGTGTGGTCGATATTTTACTACTCAGGGTTTTTAAATCACCTGTCACTAGTTGGACGAAGGTATCAATATTTCCATACTGGGAGAATGGAGGTGTATATTTGGATTGGGGTTTCAAAGTTGATAGCGATGCTACAACCAAATCCTGAGCACTCTCATCTAAAGTGTCCAGTGATTCTAAGATAGCTAGGGCTTCTTTTTCTCTGGCCTGTGTACGCTGAAAATCCCTGGACTGCTGATTAAAGGATTTGTGGAGTGCCAATTTCCTTGCGAAAAGGTTTATATCCTTAACCCAGGTGAAACACTGGAAAGCTGGTGTTGGTGTAAAGGATAAACCCTTTCTAAGTACCTGTAGATGCCCGGGTCCTAACTGAAAACTAGAGAGATTAATGACTCTGAGTCGATCGTCTACGTCCTGACATTGTATGCCCACTTTTCCCTGTCTCTCAGGGCAGGGCCCTGACCTAAAAAAGAGGGAAGACTCGTAGAGGCTGTTACATTGGGCATTGTCATGGATGGAGTACATGAGACACCAGATGAACCAGGAGGAAACAGTGGTCCTTGTTGTTGCAAATTGACTGGTGGTGCTACGATGGGCACTAGCGGACTGGTGCTTGGTGCAGGGTTGTACCCCTGGGTACCTTGCCATATTTGCCCCGTTTGTGTTAAAGCACCTGTCTGAGGGACCGGTGTCTTCCTTTGACTGGACTGACCCCTAGCTCGATATCTACGCCTAGGCCCCCTGGATTTCTTATGGGGTGGGTGTCTGACTCTGACCAGTCAGATTCTGAAAAGTCTGATTGGGAAGCACTTGGCTTATTGTTATTATACCTCTTTCCAAAATTATGATGATAAATCTGGCCAGTATCAAAATCCCTCTTGTCTCTTATGTATTTGTTATGCTTCCTCTCTTTTATTTCAGTTTGGAATGATTCTATATGTTTTTGAAGCTGCAGTTCTTGTGCAGCAAAATCCGGGCTATGCCTAAAATTCTGGATCTGTGTGATTTCTTGCTCCAACTGTTTGGCCGTATTTGTCAATGAGAGTCTCTCATAATCTAACAGATATTGCTGCATCTGCAGAGAGTTTTCTGTTAATGGCTGTTGCCAACCCTTAATAAAGGTGGCATCATCCTCATGCGAATGTGGGATAATGTTAACTCGCATACCCCTAAACACCAGACCCTGTTGTTGATAGGTGTCTAAACTGGCGACTTCCTACTGGGCTCTAACATATTGCTTGTAGGTCTTATAGATTTCTTTGAAAGCCACTTGTATGTCAGTGGTGTTAATGGGGAGACAGCCAGTAGAGAAGACTTGTGCTGCCTCTGTGATGTTAAAGCTAGATGGCGGTACGTTGGACAAAAAACCTGCCATGTGTATAAACACAACTGTGGTGCTAACTTGACGTTGACTACAGTCAAACAGTCAAACTAACTTGAAATAAAGGGGAGGGAGTTTGCTATTAATGGGTGAAGCGGAGGGTCCCCACAACAAAGGCTGTTGAGCCTACACAAAATATTTTTATATATATAGTTGAGACCAACCTGGGTAAGGTTATTTTTATATTCTATTTACAAATGCCTGATTAGGCAAGAAACCTATCTTGACCCAGGTTTTAAAACTTCACTTTTATTGGTATAGTTCTAAAAAGATATATATATTTTTTATATTGTAGATGGATGCAACATGCACCCTTTATTGAACTGAAACAACCTAGGAATGAAAAATAAATTTTTCATTCCTAGGTTGTTTCAGTTCAATAAAGGGTGCATGTTGCATCCATCTACAATATAAAAAAATATATATATCTTTTTAGAACTATACCAATAAAAGTGAAGTTTTAAAACCTGGGTCAAGATAGGTTTCTTGCCTAATCAGGCATTTGTAAATAGACTATAAAAATAACCTTACCCAGGTTGGTCTCAACTATATATATAAAGGTATATTATAGGTATATCACACCCCTCAATCAGTTTTTTTTTTGTGGGGCAATAGGTATATCACACCAGTTGCAATTAGTTATTCCAATAGTGTTTGTCCCTCTATCTAGCTGCAGTATCGCAGCAGAACCGCACACAACTACTGCACAATACAAATGCACTATAATATACTTTCTATGTTAGAAAGTATATTATAAGTATATCACACTCTATAACACACCTATACGAGTCCTTGAAAGGACTTTTGTGGCTCTATTAGCTAGAGTTTGGTGTCCCTAACAGTCTGCCCCTGCTCCACACAGCAACCTCTCCCTACACTGGCAAAAAACTGAATGTAAAATGGCTGCCAGATTGGGTTTATTTATAGGGTAGGGGGTATGTCCATGTGCTGAAATGTCTCAATTGGCTGTCCTGTCCCACCTGATAGATGTGTCATGGGTCAAAGTTCTTAACAATGCTAAGAATATGGTGCGGGCGGACATCGCCATATGTTCGCCTGTTCGGCGAACAAGGAAATTTTGCCGCAAAACGACCGCCGGGCGTACCGCAAGGCCATCTCTATATATAATGTAATTTTATAATATTGCTGAGGGGGGCCTGACATTAAAATCTTTTAGGCCTCCTCCTTGGTGGGCCCTTTTTGAGTTTGGGCCCCAAAGCAGTTCTATTCCCCTATTTCGCCTATAGTCACGCCCTTGTTTGGCAAGAATAGGTTGAAGCTCTCTAGGAATTTGGCCCTTATGAGTATTCTTGACATACAGTCGGAGAATTACATAATAAGGGATTGATGTGATGTCATCTCTCTACAGCACTGCAGAATACAGTATGTTGGTGTTATATCAACTTTGGAAAATAGATAAACACAAAATCATAAACCAGCGTAGTCCAAGCTAAGTTGCTCTGGGCTCAAACTAGACATTTGTATGCCCTCAATTTTATAAAGATGGCATATTATGGTTGTGATACCATATTCTTTAAGATGGTACCTTGTTATAGAGAATATCTGCATAATATGTTGCCATATGAAAGCACCATAAGGTGACACATGGAGTTCATATTTCAAATATTCAGTTTTATCTAGCCTTATACATTCCTAAGGGTAGGATTTTCCATAATGTGATTGCTGGTGGAATTGGAAGTGGTAGCAATTTACAGTACCAGCAAATGGCATGAGATTCTCATTCACATGCTGCAGAATAGTGGATTTTTCCTGCTGAATTTACACTTCCTGTTATGTATCCCTAATAGAAATTATATTTTACCTGCTACTCAATCATAGTAAGCTTTGTTAGTCTGCTATACATCCCCAAAGTACAAACTGAATAATGAATATTTATGTAATGTATACATTTAGGAGACTGAATGTATTGCTTGTCATAGTAGACCATCATATTATTTCACATTAGATACAGAAATCTTATCATACTAAAATTATGGCCAAATAAAGAATACAACTTGTTGTTATGGAAACATTATTATACCACCAATAGTGAAAATTAACAAAATAAATAAAATGTAATGAGGCTGTCCGAGCACTGATATGTATTCCACGGTGTTGCCAAAGAACCAGCAATTAATACAAAGGATCACTGCCTGGATACTGGAGGATTTTGTTACAATACAAACGTGAGATGCTCTATATGAACTTTTTATTAGTACAACTAAGTTGGAAAAAAAAAAAGAAAGAAAAAAAGAAATCTACAGTAAGCATGCAGAAACCTGCACAGGCTCTTAAAAAGAAATATCAATGCACTATCAGTACCATTTATGTGTATGGAACATCAGAAACAACAACTATTTGACCCAAAATGCACCCATAAATTTAATATGAGCTAACATTATACAAGGAAACACTGGCAAAAAATTAGGCAGAGCTATTTTTCATAATCCATATTTTTCCAGCCGACAATGCACCCTAGGTGACCATCTACTATACCTATCCCTTATCTTGGCATTTTCTTATTTTGCCTACTGAATGAACAGTCTTCCTCGTGTGATATCAGAGCTTTGTTGTGTATTCCCGTCTTCCTCTTCAACACTGCTCTTTATCACTTTTCCACCTCATGCTGTTATACTGAAACATTTAGTGTGAAACTGCAGTTGCATCCCCTCTTCTTTGCCTATTGTTTTCTTGCCTGGGTAGGCTTTTGGATAAGGATGAGAGAACCAGGTTCGGTCCGAACTGTGCTATTTTTCAGACGGCAAAGGAACCCAAATATATTCAGGTTAGTGTTGGACAAATCAACTAAAACGGTGCTTAGGACTGGGCTGTGAATGAGGGTGATTGGGTGTTACAGTGTCTGTCAGGTAGACAATCTTAGGGAGTCAGGGAGAGTCAGAAATCATTCAGGTACAGTCAGAATTCAATCAATCCTATTGCCAGAGAGAGTGAAGGGAAAGGCTAGGATTCCAAAGAAGAATTGTGTATGTTGTGTAGAATAGGGACAAGCAGGGCAGCTGACAGACATGAACAGAGAAGACAGGAGCTGTGGCTGGCTGTGCATCAGAAGTGTAGGTGCTGCACTGCAGACCTCAAAATCAGCTACCTGTAAGCAAATACTTTAATTTTTTCCCCTAATTTTCACAGAAATCCTTTATTTTGTGAGGTTCAATTTAATTAAACAGCATATATACATGGTCAACAATACTAGCAGCATTCTACCTGTGTGTATTAAAGTGAAATTAAGCATCAAGCCTCAATTGTTGCATTCAGTTTATTCAGTTTCCATACTGTTGCAATTTAAATATAAGTTTTTTTTTTTGTTTTTTGGGGGGGGGGGGCAATTTAATTAAGCTGCACATATATATGATTATTGCATCAACACCCACATTTTCATACTCCTCTGGCTGATTCTGATGAATAGTCCTCACCTTGCTGGCAGTGCCCCATCTTGCCACTGTTCCTGTCTCTCTGCATCAATACCCAAGTAGTAGAAGCAATCTAAATGTGTGTATTATCAAGATCAATTATTAGAGTCAAATGTCAATTGTCAATTTCCATTTATTCCGTTTCCACACGGTTGGAATAAAAATAATTTGGGGGATTGTTAAATTTTATTTAACCAGCATAAATATATGATCACTACAAGACACAGGGTAGGGAAGCAATCTACCTGTGAATGATAATGAGAAATTGAGCATCAAGCCTCAGTCGTCCGTTTTTTTCAGTTTTCACACGGTTGCAATTAAACATTTTTTGGGGGGATTCAATTTAATCAAGCTTGCACATACTGTATAAGTAATCAATACCGACTTTTTCAAACTCCAACTGATTCTGATGAATAGACCTTGCTTTGTTGGTGGTGCACCATCTTGCCACTATTGCTGTTTGTCTGCATCAATACCCAAGGTATAGCAGCAATCGTCCGTTTATGTATATTCAGTTTCCACACAGTTGGAAAGTAATAAAATATTTTTTATTGGGCTTGTTCTATTTAATTAAGTAGCATATGTACGTGATTACTGCATTAATACACAAGATATAGCAGCAATCTACCTGTGAGTGATAACGTGAAATTGAACGTGAGGCCTGGCCCTTAATCATCATTCTTTTATTTCTTCACACAGTTGCATTTATTTATTTTTTTGGGTGTTGGTGGGTGGATCAATTTAATTAAGCAGCATATATACTGTACATGTTTACTACACCAATACACAGGGTAGTGCGCAACATCTGAGAGACCCAAAAATGTCCAGGCTATGGAAGGGTTCCAAACAAAACACTCAGAGCCAGAATGTGTGTTGTAGAAGCTCCACCTATCTGGCCAGAATTAGTAGTAGTTGTAGTAGTAGGCCGCAATTGCCCCTGCCGGCTCAGAAAGGCGTAACATTATAGTTGAGAAGAAAGAGGATGAGGTTGTGGATTGGAAGGCTCTCTCCTCCTCCTTGCAGCCCCAAAGAAGTCTTTCAGTGGAGTCCTCCCAGTCTTCACTGCCCCTTCCTAGAGGGGCGCTTTCCTTTTTCCTAAGAAGTGGCAAGAAAACCAAACCACACCCTATGGCAGATAGTCAAAAGAGTCTCTCTGTTGACCACTTGTGTGAGAGCAGTCAATATTTGTACTGACCTGAGGAGGAGATGGAGGAGAATGCTGCAGACCCCAGACATAGCCATGTTGGTGGTGGTAGTGGAGCCTGTAGCCACACTATTGGCGTTGGGAGCAGTGACAGTGGCAGTCGGGTAACAGCAGGGAAGGGGGGTGAAAGAACCCACCATGATACTCCAAAGTCTGATAGAAGCGAAAGGGAGGGTGAGGACTCCGATGACAATTGTGTGCTGGACAGGACTTCAGAACTAGATCAGGGTGCTGAGGAGGAGGCAACATCATGGGAGGAGGGTGATGGAGGCAGAAATAAAGAGCAGAGGCCACGTACCTCCCAAAGAATAGCCAGGGCCACGTCTGCTTCAGGATTTGGTGAGGCTGCTGACGCTGTGGGTGGGTTAGACCAAAAACATGCGAGCTAAGCTCAGCTTGGCTGCCTCTATCTCTGTTGTGTGAGAGTGTTCCATATGTAATGTTTTCTCCACGCTGCTGGAAGACGAAAGCATTGTCTCGTGCAAGCTGTGCAAAAGCAAAATAAGCCGTGGGAAGGCAAACACAAACGTAGGCACCACAGCTCTATTGAACCACATGAAACTGCATCATCCCATCCTGTGGGCAAACAGAGGTGGCAGCAAGCCACTGAAGCAAGAGTTCCCTCCTTCTCCTGGTCCCCCTTGTGCAATCCAGGCCACATCCAAGGGCAATGTGTACTGTATGTCACATCGTCATCATCCCTTACCGCTTCTCCTGCTCAGACTCCTCCTCCACCACTCCAATGTCAGCCATCGATAATGGAATGCATGGCCAGGAAACAACTCTACATGATAGCAATGTGCACAAGTTTAATTCCCACCTGGCCAAGTTGCTAGCGGGGAAGTTGCTGCCGTACCAGTTAGTCGAGTCTGCTGCCTTTAGGGAGATAATTGCATGCACTCAGCCTTCAGGAAAGATTCGTAGTCAGCATTATTTCTCCCAAAAAGCCTCCCTGCCCTGTACTCTCACATGGTGGACAACATGGGCTGCTCTCTGTGATTTTAGCTGATTTTAGCTGTGTGGCCAGATTCATGCCACGGTGGACATCTGGAGCAGCTCTTATAGGCAAGGACAGTACATGTCTTTCATGGCCCACTGGATCAATCTTTTTTCTGGCACCCCAATGAGGCCAGGTCCTTTTGATTGACTGTGTTGGCCTGGCTCACACATCAGGCACTTATCCGCCTCCTCCTCCATGAACACATTTTTGTTTCCACTTGCTTGCACTACCCCTCCTTCCTATCACATGCATCAGGAAATGCGTTGCCATGCCGTGTTGGAACTGATTGGCCTGGGAGAGAGTAGCCACACTAGCGAGCAGTTGCTCAAGTTCATCAAGTAGCAAACATCCTGCTGACTGTCACCTCTCCAACTCCAACTGGGCAAAGTGGTCAACGACAATGGGTGTAACATCATGGCTGTCCTGAACCTGGACAAAATAACACATGCTCTCTGTATGGTGTATGTCATGAACCTAGTGGTGAAGTGCTTTCTAAATAAGTTCACTGGCTTGTGCAAGGTGCTGGCAAAGTCCATGAGACTGTCCAAGCACTTCAGCCACTCTTACGTGGCGAGGAACGCTCTCCTGGACCTGCAACAACAGAATGGCCTGCCACTACAATGATTAATCTGCAACATGCCAACTTGATGGAATTTGACAATCCACATGCTCGAGCATCTGTACGAGCAGTGGAAAGCCATGAATGACTTTATCATGCATCAGGCAGCCTCAGTAGCAGGGAGCATGTGTTGCTTTGAGGTCAGGCAGTGGCAGCAAATCTGAGATGCCTGTCAGTTGCTGAAGCCCTTCGAAAAGGCCACAAAGTTTGTTAGCAGGGTCAACTGCGGTATGAATGGCGTCATCCCTCTCATATTTATCTCAGAACAGATGCTGACACTTATGCAGCAGGGGACCCTGGTGGAAGAAGATCAGATTATGCATCTTGGTGTCCGTCCTCTAGCTATTGGGGACACACAAATGGAATCGGCAATGGAGGATGACAAAGATGAGGAAAATGATGATGATGAGCAAGAGGTCAATGATGAGGATGGCTCCCATCAAGACATCCAATCGTCTCAGTGGGGGGGGGGCGGAGCTGGAAATAAGTGGCTCTTTGGGCACGCTGGCCAGAATGACCACCTGTATGCTGGCTTGTTTATGTAGTGATAGACGTATCATTGACATCAAGCAGTCTGATGATTACTGGATAGCCATGCTTTTAGACCCTCGCTACCAAGGCAAAAGGGGGGAATGTTGTGCTCTTGCATAAAAGGGATGAAAAATTACATTACTACCAGGAAACATTATGTATGCAGCTTGCAACAGCTTACGGCGAGCCGACACCTGCCACCAATGTGTCTGAAAGGGAGGCCCCTCTCCACTCCCCACAGTCACTCCCCTTCTGCTGCCACAAGCAGCAGTAGCAGCAGCAGCAGCCATTTTAGTCTCCTCAACATGATGAAGAAGTTTTTCCACGTGCCACGCCAGGTAGAGGCCAGTCAGCAAGCTGACAGTTCCCACCCAACGCCCAGGTTCAGGCCTACCTAAACTATGGCTACTCCCACTATTGTGGCAGCATGCCACTACTGTATATCAGTACCATACCCTTTCCACATCCACACTGCACTGCTGCTGCTCCCAATTAAAAGGGATAATTTTTTAGGCTCATTCACAATGAGCCACTTTTTCTTCTGACTAGTGTTGGGCAAATCAAAGTATCCAAAGTGGAATTTGATCTGAAGTTTAGGAAAAATTCAAATCCGAATTTCCTCACGCTTCGTAGTAGCAAATCGTTTTTTTTCCTTATGCTGTTGTGCCTTGCTTGTCTACTGGTCCTGATGCTTCTTCTCCTTCTCACACATTTAACCAGTAGGGATGAGCGAGTTTGAACTAAACTTTGCGAGTTTTTTCGCTGAAGTCCAGGTTTGGTGTTCGGGTGCTTTTATTATTTTCTGTTATAACATGGCTATATCAGAAAATAATAGCATACTTAAGACAGAATGCAAAAGATTAGAATATGACTAATTAGGGGTTTAAAAAAAACCTCACCTTATCCACTTGATCGCGCTTCAGCAGTCTCTTCTATTTTCATTCAACAGGACCTGCTAAAGGACCTGTGATGTGTGCGATGATGTCACCGAGCTCACCACGTGTCATTCCACTCCTTCACATCCTGGAGCAGATGCTGATAAATCTGTCTGGCCAGGGGACAGGAGACATGGCGCCTACATCTCACCCATCAAAGCCATCATTATAGATGCAAAGGTTGGTATGTAACAGCTGACACCTACTACTGATGGCAATGGCTGTTCTCCTGAGCTAATGCTATCACTGTGTGGTACATTTAAAACTGGCTTTGCTAACTACCCAACCAATGTGACATACATATAAAGCACAGTGTGCAAAGGGGTTAGATCATTTAACCGCTTAATCTACCTTTTCCCTCTTCTATTTATAAAAAGACATACAGTATATAATATATATTTTGTTAGAACCAAAACAAACAAAAGAACTCAGTCGCCATACATAGTGGTACAAAGTGTAATGGATATAAAGGATTTTGACCCTTATAAAGGGTGTAGGCCTACCCTATTCTTATATTGCTGGATCTTTGCTTCAAAAGTGATATCTGTTTTTAATATTTGTAAAGTATATCAACCATATTTTGCCAGAATTGCTGACGCAATGCAATATTGGATGGTGTGCAAGGTCTTGCAATGACAAAGCTATATATAAGACTGTAGAAAATGAACCCATGAGTAGTAATTTTGTATGGAAACTTTCTTGCTAATAATGCTAATTTATTTATTCCATCCTCAGTAGTTAGCCTATATACATTAAGGTTCTACAAAAACTAAGATGCACAGCCAAAATAATCTCCAGCTATAAAGGATGTAATTTATAAGATTTATAGCCCGGTACTACCAGTTTGTGGTAAAAAATAATCTTGATCCTAAAAAGCTTCCCCTGAAGACATTGTGATCATCTAACCAATATGGTACTTCATGAATTAATAAGCTGAACACTTTACAGGAAAGATACAATATGTGTTATATATAGGAACTCTAAAATGATTGCTGTAAACTATGTTAATATAGCACTGATGATTATGAATGTAAGTGCATATAGAAAGCAATGTGAGCATAATTTATGGGACCTGTGTTCAAGGGCAAAGACAAGGAAAGAGGACAGCAACTTGTACACAAATCTAAATCTGAGTGCCAGAGAGAGGGGAAAAGAGGAGTTAGGCTACTTTCAAACTTGGGTTGTGTGAGGCAGTGACAGGCCTCATATATGAAAGAAAGCATGTGTCTCCTAGAATGATGCAGGAAACCTATTAAGGAGATGCATATGGTGGTTTGCTATGGTTCACCTGAGACGTGCCACCAAGGTTCCTGGCCTGGGTGGAATGGAAGCCAGTAGCTAGAGTGTCCACTAAGATAGATAGTGGATGCTGTTGCTAATCTGGGCCTGGCTTTTACTGGGAATAAGCAAAAAGCTGGGCGGGTGCTTATTCCCCACGATTCACTCCGGGTTTTATATGTGGCTCATGTCCATGATTGTGTTTAAAAAGTCAGCAGCATGAAGCAGGGTGTGTCTGCTAGAGTGAGAGGCTACAGATCACCAAGTTCATGGCACGTGTGGAGCAACACTGGCATGTGGACGAATCTAAAGGAGACCCGAGCCTGCATTACTTATTTTGGTTGTTATGGACTGACTACCTGACCCGGCTGCGATCCGGCTTTACTGAACTGTAAGTTGGCTGAAACAATTAATAAACCGTATTGAAGTGACTTTGTGTCTCTGCCTTTCTTCAACATTGGTCGTAGGAGCCCACGTCATTACAGTTGTTAATTCCGGCAATACCGGAATTAAATAGATCCGTTTTTATTTTGCACAACAGGATGCATCTGTTCCGTTAGGATGCATTTGTGCAAAATCAGAATAGAAAAAAAACGGATCTGTCACTAAATACCTTGAAAGTCAATGGGAGAATGATCAGTTTTTTTTAGGCTCTTAAGAAACGGACAAAGAAAGTTGCTTGGATGTTCCTGGGCAAGTGTCACAGATCAGCAGCAGGATCCATGTGAGGAATAGGTCCCAATTCCTTTCTTAAAGGGGTTATCAGAGACTAAAAAAATGTCCCCCATATGCCCAGGCCTTTTACATTGAATATACTTACCTGGCTCCCCGCACTGCTCCTGGTCCCCGCATTGCTGCTGCTGCTTTTCCCCTCGCACGGATGAAAACATCCAATGTCATGTGGGGGGGGGGGCAGCCAATGGCAGGCTCAGACGTGGACTAGCATCCGTAGCATTACCTGCGATGCTAGGGAGGTTCGTCCCTGTCCCCACCTGCCATTGGCTGCCCCCCCCCCCACCGACACCGGATGTTTTCAAGTAGTACACAATGACTGACCTACCACCAGATGAAGCAGAGCGAAACCCGGGTCGGGCATTGTGTAATACAAATGTAATGCAAATTAAGACAACAATCTTGTGAGTGGATCTATGCTATGTCAACTTTCTTGTGATACATAAGATCTTCAGTTACCTGTGGGACGAGAGATACTGAAGTAGTGTCTGTAGAGAAGAGAGACACGGGAAAATTGTGCTTCTGGAAATCAGCGTTTTATTTGTCCACTATGCAGTCTCGTGTCTGTTACATTACCGCGGATCCAAAATTATTTATTGTTCCTAAAAAAAAAATTGATCCGTCACCATTGAATTACATTGTTTTCAGTGATGGATCCATTTTTTTCTGTTTTTATCACCGGACACAAAACCGCAGGTTGCAGCAGTTTTGTGTCCGGTCACAAGACAGAATGATGACAGAACGGAAAACATCCTGATGCATCCTGACCGGATCTCTTTCCATTTAGAATGCATGAGGACCAAACAGAAAAGTTTTTTGTTCCGGTATTGAGATGCTTTGCCGGATTTCAATACCGGAAAACAACAACGCAAGTTTGAAAGTAGCCTTAAGCTTATATTGCACACACAGATAGGGTGGGTTCACATATTCGTTGTATATTCCATTATATAGCTCTGTTAAAACATAGTAACATAGTACATAAGGCCGAAAAAAGACATTTGCTCATCAAGTTCGGCCTATTATTCTGCAAGTTGATCCAGAGGAAGGCAAAAAAAAACTGTGAGGTAGAAGCCAATTTTCCCTACTTAACCACCTCCCGACTGCTTAACGCAGGGATGCGTCCTGCGGGCAGACGGGTTATTCCTCGTTGATGCATCGGCGCGTCATCTCGCAAGACGCGAGATTTCCTGTGAACGCGCGCACACAGGAGCGCGCATTCACAGGATCGGAAGGTAAACGAGCTGATCTACAGCCTGCCAGCGGCGATCATTCGCTGGCAGGCTGTAGATGCGAATTATTATTATTATTTATTTATTTATTTTTTACCCCTGAAAGGTATATCAGACGCTGTTTTGTTAACAGCGTCTGATATACCTGGCCCTCTGGTGGTCCTTTTTGCTTGGATCGACCACCAGAGGACACAGGCAGCTCTGTAAGTAGCACCACACTACACTACACCCCCCTTGTCACTTATTAACCCCTGATCACCCCATATAGACTCCCTGATCACCCCCTTGTCATTAATCACCCGCCTTTAAGGCTCCATTCAGACGTCCGTATGTGTTTTGCGGATCCACGGATCCGCAAAACACGGACACCGGCAATGTGCTTTCAGCATTTTGCGGATCCGCACATTGCCAGAACTACATAGAACATGTTCTATAGGCTCTACAAAAAACGCAGTGTTCGCCCGATCAGGCCTGATCTTGTGCGCACACTTGCGTTATTTTTTTCTGATCACTGCAAAAACACCGTAAAATCGCTGCGGCGCTATAAAGATCACTTTTGAGGGGCATGGCGAGATCATAGAAGATTTTTTTTTTTTTGCACAAGTTAGCGGAAATAGATTTTTTTTCTTTTTGTTTTTTTGTTTTTTCTTACAAAGTCTCATTCCACTAACTTGTGACAAAAAATAAAATCTCACATGAACTCCTCATACCCCTCACGGAATCCAAATGTGTAACATTTTTTAGACATTTATATTCGAGATTTCTTCTCACGCTTTAGGGCCGATAAAATGCCAGGGCAGTATAAATACCCCACATGTGACCCCATTTTGGAAAGAAGACACCCCAAGGTATTTCGTGAGGGGCATGGCGAGTTCATGTAAAATTAAATTTTTGTCACAAGTTAGTGGAATATTAGACTTTGTAAGAGAAAAAAAAAATAATAATAATTTTCCGCTAACTTGTGCCAAAAAAAAAATATTCTAGTAACTCGCCATGCCCCTCACGGAATACCTTGGGGTGTCTTCTTTCCAAAATGGGATTACTTGTGGTGTATTTATACTGCCCTGGTATTTTAGGGGCCCTAAAGCGTGAGAAGTAGTTTGGAATCCAAATGCGTAAAAAATGCCCTGTGAAATCCTAAAAATACTCATTGGAATTTGGGCCCCTTTGCGCACCTAGGCTGCAAAAAAGTGTCACACATGTGGTATCGCCGTACTCAGGAGAAGTAGGGCAATGTGTTTTGGGGTGTATTTTTACATATACCCATACTGTGTGTGAGAATTATCTCTGTAAATGTCAACTTTAAAAAAAAAAAATTATACAAAGTTGTCAATTTACAGAGATATTTCTCTCACCCAGCATGGGTATATGTAAAAATACACCCCAAAACACATTGCCCTACTTCTTCTGAGTACGGCGATACCACATGTGTGACACTTTTTTGCAGCCTAGATGCACAAAGGGGCCGAAAGTCCAACGAGTACCTTTAGGCTGGGTTCACACTTGAGCGCATTTTATATGCGCGTTTAACGTGCGTTTTTGTCGCACGTTTTTATGCGCGTTTTTTGCAATAGTAAACGCGCGTTTGACGCGCGTTTGTGTGATTGACAGCAGTGCCCTATGGCCACAAACGCGCGTCAAAACGCCCCAAAGAAGCTCAAGAACTTGTTTGAGCGTAGGGCGTTTTTCAGCGCATTCAAACGCGCTGTAAAACGCTCAAGTGAGAACCAGGGCCATAGGAAAGCATTGGTTTTCATGTGTTGAGCGTTTTACAGCGCGTTTGAACGCGCTGTAAAACGCTCAAGTGTGAACCCAGCCTTAGGCTTTACAGGGTTGCTCACAATTTAACCCCGCCCAAAATGCCAGAACAGTAAACACACCCCACAAATGACCCCATTTTGGAAAGTAGACACCCCAAGGTATTCGCTGAGGGGCATATTGGGTCCATGAAAGATTTAACTTTTTGTCACAAGTTAGCGGAAAGGGAGACTTTGTGAGAAAATAAAAATCAATTTCCGCTTACTTGTGCTAAAAAAAAAAACTTCTATGAACTCGCCATGCCCCTCACGGAATACCTTGGGGTGTCTTCTTTCCAAAATGGGGTCACATGTGGGGTATTTATACTGCCCTGGCATTTTAGGGGCCCTAAAGCGTGAGAATTAGTTTGGAATCCAAATGCGTAAAAAATGCCCTGTAAAATTCTAAAGATACTCATTTGAATTTGGGCCCCTTTGTGCACCTAGGCTGCAAAAAAGTGCCACACATGTGGTATCGCCGTACTCAGGAGAAGTAGGACAATGTGTTTTGGGTGTATTTTTACATATACCCATACTGTGTGTGAGAAATATCTCTGTAAAATGACAACTTTGTATAAAAAAAATGGGAAAAGTTGTCTTTTACAGAGATATTTATCTCACCCAGCATGGGTATATGTAAAAATACACCCCAAAACACATTGCCCTACTTCTCCTGAGTACGGCGATACCACATGTGTGACACTTTTTTGCAGCCTAGGTGCGCAAAGGGGCCCAAATTCCAATGAGTACTTTTAGGATTTCACAGGGCATTTTTACGCATTTGGATTCCAAACTACTTCTCGCGCTTTAGGTCCCCTAAAATGCCAGGGCAGTATAAATAACCCACAAGTGACCCCATTTTAGAAAGAAGACACCCCAAGGTATTCCGTGAGGGGTATGGTGAGTTCATGTAAAATTTTATTTTTTGTCACAAGTTAGTGGAATATGAGACTTTGTAAGAAAAAATAAATAATCTCTTTTTCCGCTAACTTGTGACAAAAAATAAAAACTTCCATGAACTCACTATGCCCAGCAGCGAATACCTTAGGGTGTCTACTTTCCGAAATAGGGTCATTTGTGGGGTGTTTCTACTGTCTGGGCATTGTAGAACCTCAGGAAACATGACAGGTGCTCAGAAAGTCTAAGTGCGTAAATTCACATTTTTGCACCATAGTTTGTAAACGCTATAACTTTTACCCAAACCAATAAATATACACTTATTGCATTTTTTTTTTTATCAAAGACATGTAGAACAATAAATTTATACAGAAATGTAGTTTTATTTGAAACATTTTACAACAAAGTGAAAAATGGAATTTTTTTAGCAAAAAATTCGGTCAATTTTGATTAATATCAAAAAAAGTAAAAATGTCAGCAGCAATGAAATACCACCAAATGAAAGCTCTATTAGTGAGAAGAAAAGGAGGTAAAATTCATTTGGGTGGTAATTTGTATGACCGAGCAATAAACCGTAAAAGGGGTGTAGTGCAGAATTGTAAAAAGTTGTCTGGTCATTAAGGGGGTTTAAGCTAGGGGAGCTGAGGTGGTTAAGAGGAAAAAATTCCTTCCCGACTCCAATCAGGCAATCAGAATAACTCCCTGGATCAACGACGACTCTCTAGTAGCTATAGCCTGTAATATTATTACACTCCAGAAATAGATCCAGGCCTCTCTTGAATTCCTTTATTGTACTCACCATCACCACCTCCTCGGGCAGAGAGTTCTATAGTCTCACTGCTCTTACCATAAAGAATCCTCTTCTATGTTTGTGTAAAAACCTTCTTTCCTCCAGACGCAGAGGATGTCCCCTTGTCACAGTCACAGTCCTGGGGATAAATAGATGATGGGATAGATCTCTGTACTGATCCCTGATATATTTATACATAGTAATTGGATCTCCCCTCAGTTGTCTTGTTTTCTAAAGTGAATAACCCTAATGTTGATAATCTTTCAGGGTACTGTAGTTGCCCCATTCCAGTTATTACTTTAGTTGCCCTCCTCTGGACCCTCTCCAGCTCTGCTATGTCTGCCTTGTTCACAGGAGCTCAGAACTGTACACAGTACTCCATGTGTGGTCTGACCAGTGATTTGTAAAGTGGTAGGACTATGTTCTCATCACGGGCATCTATTCCCCTTTTGATGCAACCCATTATCTTATTGGCCTTGGAAGCAGCTGCCTGACACTGGTTTTTACTGCTTAGTTTAGTGTTTATAAAAATTCCTAGGTCCTTTTCCATGTCAGTGTTAGGCCTCATGCACACGGCCGTTTTTTTCCCCCGTTTACTGGCCGTTTTTTGCGTTCCGTATACGGTCCGTATACGGAACCATTCATTTCAATGGTTCCGCAAAAAAAACTGAATGTACTCCGTATGCATTCCGTTTCCGTATTTCCGTTTTTCCGTTCCGTTTTAACATAGAACATGTCCTATTATTGCCCGCAAATCACAGTCCGTGGCTCCATTCAAGTCAATGGGTCCGCAAAAAAAACGGAACACATACGGAAATGCATCCGTATGTCTTCCGTTTCCGTTCCGTTTTTTGCTGAACCATCTATTGAAAATGTTATGCCCAGCCCAATTTTATCTATGTAATTACTGTATACTGTATATGCCATAAGGAAAAACAGAACAAAAACGGAAACACAACGGAAACAAAAAACGGAACAACCGATCCATGAAAAACGGACCGCAAAACACTGAAAAAGCCATACGGTCGTGTGCAATAAGCCTTACCGAGTGTTTTACCATTTTGCACGGGTGATTTGCATTATTCCTTCCCATGTGCATAACCTTACATTTGTCAGTGTTAAATCTCATCTGCCACTTATCTGCCCAAGCCTCCAATCTATCCAGATCCATCTGTAGCAGTATACTGTCCTCTCCAGTGTTAATTACTTTACACAGTTTAAAAAATTTATATTTTACTGTGCAAGCCTTCTACAAGATCATTAATAAATATATTGAAGAGAATAGGGCCCAATACTGACCCCTGAGGTACTCCACTAGTGACAGTGACTCAATCTGAGTGTGTACCGTTAATAACCACCCTCTGTTTTCTATCATTGAGCCAGTTACTTACCCACTTACAGACGTTTTCTCCCAGTCCGAGCATTCTCATTTTATATACTAACCTTTTATGTGGTTCAGTGTCAAATGCTTTGGAGAAGTCCAGATATACGACATCCCTTGATTCGCCGCTGTCAAGTCTAGAACTTACCTCCTCATAGAAACTGATTAAATTAGTTTGACATGACCGATCCCTCATGAAGCCATGCTGATATGATGTTATTTGCTTATTTTCATTGAGATCCTCAAAGATAGCATTTCTTAGAAAACCTTCAAACCGTTTACCCACAACAGATGTTAAACTTACCGGCCTTTACTTTTACATTCTGCATTTCATCTGACAGTTTATTTTCCTCAGTGAATACAGTGGAGAAAAAAATATTTAATAGCTTTGCTTTCTCCTTGTCGCTCTCTACAACTCCCCCCTCATTGCTCTGTAGAGGGCTGACACCTTCAGATTTATACTTTTTGCCATTTATATAATTGAAGAACATTTTAGGGTTAGTTTTGCTCTCTTTGGCAATTAATCTCTCGGTTTCTAGTTTGGCGGCTTTTATTTGTTTTTTACATATTCTATTTTTTTTCTTATAGTTTTTCAGTGCTTCCTGGGCACCCTCTTGTTTTAGTGATTTAAATGCTTTCTTTACAGTTCTATTTATCCCCATTGGTTTCTTCTTGTTCCTTAACCCTTTATTCCTATAAGGTATGTACCTCTCACAATTAGATTTTAGGATGCTTTTAAAAATATCTCATTTTGTGGTGGTATTTTTTATTTTTGAGGACTTTGTCCCAGTTATTTGCGCCTATGGCCTCTCTTAGTTGGCTAAATTTAGCTTTTTTGAAGTTTGGCAGTTTTGTTCTTCCCTGTAGAAACACTCATTTGAAGGATAATTGGAAGGTTATTACTTTATGGTCACTATTTCCATGTGTCCCGCAACCTGCACATCTGTTGTTCTGTCAGGTCTATTGGTTAATACTAAGTCCAGTATGGCCGTCCCTCTAGTCGGGTTCTGAACCAGTTGGTAAAGGTAATTGTCTTTGGTTATTGCCAAGAATCTGTTTCCTTTATGAGATGTATAGCTTTTAGTTTCCCAGTCTATATCTGGGTAGTTGAAGTCCCCCATAATAACCACCTCCATTATGATTTGCCGTCTCGTCTATCTCGTTTAGTAGTAGATTTTCTGTGGACTCTAGTATATTTGGTGGTTTATAATAATCTCCTATTAGTAACTTTATTATTATTTTTGCCTCCATATATTTCTACCCACAGTGACTCCACATGGTTATGTCCCTCACTTATATCTTCTCGGATTGTGGACTTTAGACAGGACTTTACATAAAGGCAGACCTCTCCCCCTCTCCGGTTTTGGCTATCTTTTCTAAACAGACTGTAACCTTGTACATTAACTGCCCAGTCATAGCGATCATCCAGCCATGTCCCATGTCATAGTCCTCCTCACACATCACTAATTCCAGTTCCCCAGTTTTATTAGTCAGGCTTCTGGCATTAGTATACACATAATTTAGAGGCTTATGTATATTTTTACCCTACACCTTTCCTTCTGAACTGTTCTAGTTCCTCCCCAGTCCCACTACCTTGCCCCTAGTCTCTATCTGCACTATCTTCCCATCCTATAATGTAATTTCCCTCCCCCCCCCAGTCCCTAGTTTAAACACTCCTCCAACCTTCTAGCCATCTTTCCCCCAACACAGCTGCTCCTTCCCCATTGAGGTTAAGCCCATCCCTACGATAGAGCCTGTAGCTGACAGAGAAGTCGGCCCAATTCCCCAGGAACCCAAACCCCTCCTTCCTACACTAGTTCTTGAGCCACTTGTTAACCTCCCTAATCGCCCGCTGCCTTTCTTGTGTGGCTCGTGGTACATGCAGTATTTCGGAAAACACTACCTTTTGAGGTCCTTGCCCTAAGCTTTTGACCTAAATCCCTAAAATCATTTTTAAGGACTCTCCACCTTCCTCTAACTTTGTCATTGGTTCCGATATGGACCATGACCGCTGGATCTTCTCCAGCCCCTCCCAGTAATCTGTCAACCCGATCCGCGATGTTATAACGGAATATAACATAATTCAAGGACGGAATGCAAAACCCTTTAGAGGCATTCTGTTTTAATCCGTCCTAATAGTTTTATGGGCACATTATGTATTCCATTATGTATGACTGAAAAAAAAGTCCTGTTCACTTTGATACTTATATTCAGGCTTTTACTTTCTATTTAAATAGTTCTGCAGAAATTTTACAATGAAACAACAGTGTATTGTAGCAGCATGGTTGTACTGCTCTCGTTCCAACCTGTAGTCTGTGAATCAGTAGGGCATCTGTACTATGCTGCCTAAACTTCCTCCTCCTACATGTACAATGGTAAATAGCATAGTGAAATCAGCCAACAGTTACAGGATAAACTATGTTAAAGGATTTGTCTCCTTTTTTATATTGATGACCTACCCTCAGGATAGATAATCAATATCTGAATGGCAGAGGCCCAACTCCTGGCACCCCTGCCGATCAGCTGTTTGAAGAGAAGTCGCGCACTGTGCCAGTGCTGCCTTCTCTTCACTGTTTGCTCGCTGTCGCAATTGGAGCAGTGAGCAGATGTAATTACAACTCTGCCGACCCATTCACTTCAGTGGGATGGCTCCTTCCTATTCGAGTACAGCACATAAAGAGTAAAGAGCTCTATGTTCTCTTCAAACAACTGATCGGCGAGGGTGCCTGGAGTCCTGCCCATGTCAATCTGATATTGATGATTTATCCTGAGCATATAAAAAAAAAAAACTCCTTTTCAATCCATCCAAAGGTCAGTGTATTAGCTACACCCCAATTTGTGCACACGCTCCACCTCCTCTCTACTACAGGAGCACTGATACACAATGTGCTTTAGTCTATTGAAGCAGCTTCAGACAGTGACTGTCTCCGAAACAGTAGTGAAACTGACTGATAGGTGATGTCACCTGGAAGGACAGAGGCTGTGCTCCTACGTGTTTTGGAAGGTATGTCTTTCTTAATTAAGGATAACCAATTTCCACAGTAACATTAACCTGTTAGTGACCACCAATAAGCTTATTTACCGCAGTCACTAACAGTGGAGAGTGGGGCAGGGGCTGTCACGGCCTATGGTCGTGACTCTTTGTGTCGCATGCAGTTGTCAGCGGTCTGCTTGTTGTCTATCGCAGGTTAGGACAGTTTGTATGATTGTCTCACGTGTGGTTGCCGCTAGCAACATAGTTATGTTTGGCAGTGTAGCAGCCTGAGTTGGTTGCTAGGCGGCTCGCTGTCAAGGCATGCGGTTGCTTCTAGGAACATTTGTATGTACAGTACAGACCAAAAGTTTGTACACACCTTCTCATTCAAAGAGTTTTCTTTATTTTCATGACTATGAAGGCATCAAAACTATGAATTAACACGTGGAATTATATACATAACAAACAAGTGTGAAACAACTGAAAATATGTCATATTCTAGGTTCTTCAAAGTAGTTTTGCTTTGATTACTGCTTTGCACACTCTTGGCATTCTCTTGATGAGCTTCAAGAGGTAGTCCACTGAAATGGTCTTCCAACAGTCTTGAAGCAGTTCCCAGAGTTGCTTAGCACTTGTTGGCCCTTTTGCCTTCACTCTGCGGTCCAGCTCACCCCAAACCATCAGGTCCGGTGACTGTGGAGGCCAGGTCATCTGGCTCAGCACCCCATCACTCTCCTTCATGGTCAAATAGCCCTTACTTTCAAAGTTTTCCCAATTTTTCGGCTGACTGACTGACCTTCATTTCTTAAAGTAATGATGGCCACTCGTTTTTCTTTACTTAGCTGCTATTTTCTTGCCATAATACAAATTCTAACAGTCTATTCAGTAGGACTATCAGCTGTGTATCCACCTGACTTCTCCTCAACGCCACTGATGGTCCCAACCCCATTTATAAGGCAAGAAATCCCACTTATTAAACCTGACAGGGCACACCTGTGAAGTGAAAACCATTTCAGGGGACTACCTCTTGAAGCTCATCAAGAGTGTGCAAAGCAGTAATCAAAGCAAAAGGTGGCTACTTTGAAGAACCTAGAATACAACATATTTTCAGTTGTTTCACACTTGTTTGTTATGTATATAATTCAACATGTGTTAATTCATAGTTTTGATGCCTTCAGTGTGAATCTACAATTTTCATAGTCATGAAAATGAAGAAAACTCTTTGAATGAGAAGGTGTGTCCAAACTTTTGGTCTGTACTGTATGTGTTCACTGTCTGTTTGGTGAGCACGGGATTCATTTATGTGTACCTTTCCCCTTAAAGAGGACCTTTCACCCATTATGACAATGTGAACTAAGTATATATACATGGAGAGCGGCGCCCGGGGATCTCACTGCACTTACTATTATCCCTGGGCGCCGCTCCGTTCTCCCACTATGCCCTCCGGTATCTTCGTTCACAAAGTTTTGGTAAGCGGAGTCTTCCCTTGTTCTTCTGTAGCGCTGGCCAATCGCATTGCAGAGCTCACAGCCTGGGAGAAAAGAATCTCCCCAGGCTGTGAGCTCTGCGCTGCGATTGGCCAGCGCTACAGCAGAACAAGGCCTGACTCCGCCTACCATAACTTAGTGACTGAAATCTCCGCCTACCATAACTTAGTGAGCGAAGATACTGGAGGGCATAACGGGAGAACGGAGCGGCGCCCAGGGTTACTGGTATGTGCAGTGAGATCCCCGGGCGCCGCTCTCCATGTATGTATACTTAGTTCACATTGTCATAATGGGTGAAAGGTCCTCTTTAAGTGACACTTACCTTGTCTGGTGTTGGAAGGGTTAACTCCTTTCCTAGTTTGTGTGTGTGGGTGTGGCTACTTGGGGTATTTGGCCTCTGCTGGATCCCTGTAGCTGAGGGGTACTCCAGCCATGCCTTATGCTGGACTCCTCTTCCTGGTCTTATACCATCTGTCCAGTGAGGGCCACCCTTGCTGTCATAAAACATGTATTGATGTTGAGCTTTGTTTGTGTGGTGTTTAACCTTATTGCAGCTATGGATCTGGTTTCCTGTGTGTTTAATGTGTGTGTGTGTGTGCTGTCTCCCTCTATGTTTGGTGTGGACATCAGCATTTGAGCATGGGTTCCAGTCACTGTGTCTGTGGCAGGTAGGTGTGGAAGTTGTTTCACTCACCTGCCATATCCATATGTTGTATATGTTCCCCTTTCCTTGCAGTTTGGCCAGTGAGACTCCTGTCCGTCCGTGTCTAGGAGGAAAACATCATCTTACCCTGCTCCTAGTCCAGGGATATCCTGAGGGCTAGTAGGGACCCGAGGTTCCTGAGTATGAGCCCTCCTACCATCTTGGTTGGCTCATACAGTTAGGAGTCAGGGTCAGAGTTAGGGACACTTTAGGACGTGACCAGCTCCCTGATTCTGTTGTCCTGGCCTAGCAACTTCCCTTTCCATTTAACATCGCACGGCGGGGGGTTTCCCCCACTCTCCGCCATGACAGGGGAGTGGCTAGCAGCTGACATGAGGCTCCCGACCTACATCCTGACTAATCCTATTAGCTGACATCACCCAAACTCAGTTCATACGTGGTGCCGCAGCAGAAGAATTCGCCAAACCTCACCATGGGCCCCAGCAAGGCACAAGCGGAGGCGGAGCGCTTAAAAGAATATGCTCGGCAGGAGGCCCAAAATGGAGCCACTCCTGCCAGAACACCGCGCGTTCAGCACACTCGCGTACAAGCAGCCCAGCAGGCGTCCGCTGGAGACACAGATGCGCCTGAACTCACTCTGAAAGTTACATGACCAGCTTATGTCTGCAATCCTGTTGTGCCAGACCTCCCTCATTACACAGATAGCAGAGGTGCAGGTGGACCTTGGCCTACTCTAGCAAGATGTGCAACAACTTAGAGAGAGAGTACGGGGTGCAGAGGAAAGAATATCAGAGCTTGAGGACCTCACTCAACCCCTACCAGCGAAGATCTGGGATTTAGAGGGATCAGTCCATCTATGGAGACAAAAGTGCGATGACTTGGATAATCGTGCCAGGAGACATAACATTTGCATATTGAGCATGCCTGAAAGAGCAGAGGGCCCATATCCATGTACTTTCCTAGAGAGATGGTTCAGAGCCATTTTTCCTGAAGCAGCCTTCTTCATGGCGTACCCATAGGGTCCCGGCACGACCACCACCTCCTGGAAAGACCAGAGACCTTATTCTCAGCCAGGCAAGACTCAAGAAAACTATAATATTTGAAAATGCAAATATCTCGCTCTTCCCTGATTTTTTTGGCTGAACTTCAGAAGAAGAGGGCAACCTTCGTCTCCGTGATTTGAACTTATCATATGCAATGGCATATCCTGCTCGTCTACGTGTGATGGAAGGTGGGAAATCGCATTTCTTCACGGATCCGAAAGAAACGGATGACTAGGTGTCTAGGAAACTACGTAGAGCTACGCCAACCTGAAGTTATTGGTCTGGATCATCTACACTTTGTCTTCATGTGCCTTACCGATGAGGATGTTACTTGCTAATTCCTTAACACAGTTTTATAAAGGAACTCCAGCGATGCAGATTTTGAATTGTTATTGACGATCGGTTCAGAGTGAGTTGCACTGTTTGCGACAGCAATCACCAATAATTTGTCAGTTAAATGTTTATCATGCAAGGAGCCGGTCAGACACCTACATAGCTTTTTAACAACCTGAACTGTGCAGGTCCCTGATCACATAGCTACAGGGAGATTTATCTCCCATTGCTGCTTCTACTAAGGTTTTATAAGATTCTTGTTCTTTTTGTTCTATTCCATGCTCAATTACTTTTAGGGCAAGACCGGATAGTAGAATGTACGTGGAAACTGGGGTATGCCTAATGGAGGACCTGAGAGCAGGTTGTACTAGCATAACATTAACGATATGTGACCATCCGGGACAATGTAAGTTGGTAGTGTCATGGCTACTTTAAGTAATTAATTTATATTGAATGGCACGACCGCCAAGTTAGATCCAAATGGAGGTGCTCCGTGAAGGGGCTGTCAAGCCACTATATAGGAAAAAATATTCCACTGCACACTCATATAGTTTGCACAATAATATGCATTTTTAAAATACATATTATCGTGCAAAATATATGAGTGTGCCATGGAATATTTTTTCCATGGCTACTTTAAGTGTTATGTCTTGGAATGTGCGGGGAATGGGTAACCCGGGTAAGAGAATAGCAGTGTTCTCACAGATCCGTAGATATAACCCGCATATCCTAGGCCTATAAGAAACTCATTTAACTACTGACACAGTAGATAGAATTAAAAAACCTTGGGTACAATGGATAGTACGGTACATCGTACTATTAGATGTGAGCCTCACAATGTGGAAACGTATCCAGAGGAAAAATATATTTTTTGTTTTTGCTCATATAAATTGTATTCCATATGTACTCTTGAACATATACTGCCCCAGCTAATATCTCGGTCCTATAGCCGCAGCAAGTTTTGCAGTTCAATTTCCGTAAGCCAGATTGCTCTGTATGGGGGACCTTAATATGGTCATGAACAACCAATTGGACAGGTTTCATGCTGGGCCTTTACCAGGCACACAAAAGTTAGCTACTACCTTATCCAATTGGATTGAAGAAATGGGGTGGATGGACCTCTGGAGAAAAAAAACTTATTGAGTATTCATGCTTCACTCCCTTGCGAGGAGCGTTATCAAGAATAGATTATATGATAGGCACCCCCAATATTTACATGGACCTCGTAGATGTATTTTATGGCCCTCAGGGTACATCAGACCACGTACCGGTGATAGCCAAATTTAATGTACCAAACACTACATACTCCCAAACTAAAATGAGAATACACCCGTTTTGGCTTTCTCTTATGTCCGATAATGACAGAGTACTAGACCAACTTAAGGTATTTTTGGAGCTGCATGATGGAAAGTCCAATACTCTGTTATTGTGGGACACACTGAAAGCATATCTTAGAGATTGCATTAAATCTTCCATCTCATATATCAAAAAAGATACGCAACGAAAAAGAGAAGGTGTTGAGTATTAGTGTTAAGGAATCGGAAACTCGGTTTACCTCTGACCCTTCTGAGGCAAACAGGAAGGACTGGTTACAAAAGGGGATATTATATATGAATCATCTTAAGGAAAAAAGCAACCGTAAATTATTATTTTTTAAACATCAAGCATATGAGATGGGGAATAAAGCAGGGAATATATTGGCCCATATCGTCAACAAAAATACAGCCGCCCCACTGGTTCTTCGTATACGAACATCTGATGGTATAATACAAGAAAGCACTGAAGGTACTGTGGCAGGTTTATGGGAATTTTACCTAGAGCTATACCGATCGACAGTATGTTACTCGACCAATGACCTTGATAATTATCTTGAGGAAGTAACACACCCTCAGCTTACCACTAGTGATAGAGATATACTTAAAAAAGTAATAACATTAGAAGAGATTCAAGAAGCTGTTAGAGGTCTAGCAAATGGGAAATCACCTGGACCAGATGGGCTCCCTCTAGAGGTTTATACAAATATATCGATATTTTGGGACCACAACTGCATGATGTATACAGGGCGGCCCAACAAACAAGGAAGCTCCCAGATTCTTTATACGATGCCTCCATAGTGGAATTGTTGAAACCAAACAAGGATCCAGTGGATTGTGCGTCATACAGACCCATTTCACTGTTAAACCTAGACTACAAAGTGCTCACAAAAATCCTGGCCAATAGATTAAACACAATAATACCCAACATTATTCATGGAGATCAGACTGGATTTATTCCGGGTCGATTGATGTACAGTAATATTAGAAGAGCACAAGTTATAGCACAAATACAGGGAGTGCAGAATTATTAGGCAAGTTGTATTTTTGAGGATTAATTTTATTATTGAACAACAACCATGTTCTCAATGAACCCAAAAAACTCATTAATATCAAAGCTGAATATTTTTGGAAGTCGTTTTTAGTTTGTTTTTAGTTTTAGCTATTTTAGGGGGATATCTGTGTGTGCAGGTGACTATTACTGTGCATAATTATTAGGCAACTTAACAAAAAACAAATATATACCCATTTCAATTATTTATTTTTACCAGTGAAACCAATATAACATCTCAACATTCACAAATATACATTTCTGACATTCAAAAACAAAACAAAAACAAATCAGTGACCAATATAGCCACCTTTCTTTGCAAGGACACTCAAAAGCCTGCCATCCATGGATTATGTCAGTGTTTTGATCTGTTCACCATCAACATTGCGTGCAGCAGCAACCACAGCCTCCCAGACACTGTTCAGAGAGGTGTACTGTTTTCCCTCCTTGTAAATCTCACATTTGATGATGGACCACAGGTTCTCAATGGGGTTCAGATCAGGTGAACAAGGAGGCCATGTCATTAGATTTTCTTCTTTTATACCTTTTCTTGCCAGCCACGCTGTGGAGTACTTGGACGCGTGTGATGGAGCATTGTCCTGCATGAAAATCATGTTTTTCTTGAAGGATGCAGACTTCTTCCTGTACCACTGCTTGAAGAAGGTGTCTTCCAGAAACTGGCAGTAGAACTGGGAGTTGAGCTTGACTCCATCCTCAACCCGAAAAGGCCCCACAAGCTCATCTTTGATGATACTAGCCCAAACCAGTACTCCACCTCCACCTTGCTGGCGTCTAAGTCGGACTGGAGCTCTCTGCCCTTTACCAATCCAGCCACGGGCCCATCCATCTGGCCCATCAAGACTCACTCTCATTTCATCAGTCCATAAAACCTTAGAAAAATCAGTCTTGAGATATTTCTTGGCCCAGTCTTGACGTTTCAGCTTGTGTGTCTTGTTCAGTGGTGGTCGTCTTTCAGCCTTTCTTACCTTGGCCATGTCTCTGAGTATTGCACACCTTGTGCTTTTGGGCACTCCAGTGATGTTGCAGCTCTGAAATATGGCCAAACTGGTGGCAAGTGGCATCTTGGCAGCTGCACGCTTGACTTTTCTTAGTTCATGGGCAGTTATTTTGCGCCTTGGTTTTTCCACACGCTTCTTGCGACCCTGTTGACTATTTTGAATGAAACGCTTGATTGTTCGATGATCACGCTTCAGAAGCTTTGCAATTTTAAGAGTGCTGCATCCCTCTGCAAGATATCTCACTATTTTTGACTTTTCTGAGCCTGTCAAGTCCTTCTTTTGACCCATTTTGCCAAAGGAAAGGAAGTTGCCTAATAATTATGCACACCTAATATAGGGTGTTGATGTCATTAGACCACACCCCTTCTCATTACAGAGATGCACATCACCTAATATGCTTAATTGGTAGTAGGCTTTCGAGCCTATACAGCTTGGAGTAAGACAACATGCATAAAGAGGATGATGTGGTCAAAATACTCATTTGCCTAATAATTCTGCACTCCCTGTAGGAATGCAAAACAATAATCAATGGGCTATGGCCTCATTGGATATGACCAAAGCTTGTGACTCCTTGGAGTGGCAGTATTTGATAGGGATCCTAAAAAGTTTCGGATTTGGTACAGAGTTCCTTAGATGGATCTAATATAATATATAGGAATACCAGGGCCCATATACTTATAAATGGCAATGTCTCACCCTCATTTCCGCTAGAACGTGGCACGAGGCAGGGATGTCCCCCCCCCCCCCCCCCCTATTGTTCGCCATTGCGATAAACACCTAGCTCTCAGAATACGCCAGGATCTGGTGTTTCAGGGGGTGTCGATGGGGGAGAGGGAGGATAGAGTTGGTCTGTACGCGGATGATCTTATATTATACATGAGCGCAGTGGAGACCACATTACCAAGGGCAATAGATCTTATAGAGAAATTTGGATGATTTTCAGGGTAACACATAAATTGGGCTAAGTCGGCACTCCAGCCCCTCTGGCAGACTAACTGGCCAGTGGTTTATAACAATCTCAGGGTAGTGGAACACTTTAAATACTTAGGCGTATTCATCACTAAAGACCCCAAAGGACTCTTACTCTAAAAACATTGCCCCTATAAAATCCACATTCAATGATAAATTCAAGGTATGGAAAACCCTTCCCCTGTCAATAATGGGTAGAATAAACCTTATAAAAATGGTATTACTACCTAAAGGATTGTATTTATTAGAACATGCATGCACCCCAATATCTCATAGTTTATTTGACTGTATCCACTCTCTGATGGTTAACTTTTATCTGGGGTGACGCTAGACATAAGATTGCACTTACAACACTACAGCGATCAAAACAACAGGAAGGAGCGACATTGCCAAACTTCCATTTATATTTCTTGGCGGGGCAATTAAGGTATCTATCTACATGGGTTACACAGGAGCCGCACCAGAATGCGGAATATTACTTACAACATTACCTCAGACTTTCCACACTATGACCAGTCCTAGAGAATATTGGGTTACTTTCTGGGCGTGTATTGCAGGTACACAGGTTGGCTCATCAGGTGTGGAAGGATTCAAAACTTCACCAATACAAGGATTGGGCAGATGTTATACGGCTATGGGATAACCCACTGCTTCCACATCTACAAAATATTGAAGGAATAAATATCTGGAAAGAATATGGAATAACCATGCTGCGAGATCCTTTTCTCAACTTCAGGAACAATCCCTGGTGATACGCTCCCAGTTCTTTAGATATTTGCAAGTTAGACACGCTCTCTGGGAACAATTTAAGAACAATAAAAGAGCTATATCCTCTTATCCTTTAATAGGAATTATTAAGTCACAAGGACCAAAGGGAATAATCTCTGCACTTTGGGAATTCACATGTCATAACATCCAATAGTGGCTGAATCTAGATGGAAAGGGGACATCCCTCATCTTACTGCAGAAGATTGGTCAGAGGCATTAGAGACTGCTACAAAAGTCTCACCCTCTATAAACAATAGACTTATTCAACTATTTATTCTACATAGAAGTTATTTAACCCCCACCAGGCTGCATAGGATGGGGAGGATGTCTCACTCCAGATGTATTAGATGTTCACACGAAAATGCTGTTTTTTGGCATATGTTGTGGGAATGCAGTTACATCAGATCATTTTGGCAGGCAGTACTTCCATAGGTCTAGGACCCATACCATTATGCCCCAAAGTGTGTTTATTGGGTATATTAGACGAGGAAGGTGAACACACCATAATAAAATATTCTTGTGGGAAACCCTGTTCCTAGCTTGGAAGGTTATAGCCCTTAAATGGATGTCAGATGATCTGCCTACAATGGGGCATTGGAATAAGTTAGTGAATCAAGTGGTGCCTTTAGAGAATGTGATGATTATACATAGAAAATGTCCCCAAAAATGTATGAAAGTCTGGGGCCTTTGGTGTGCATTGCCATTGACCCTACCTAACAATTTTACGATACCTGATGACTCCACTCCGTAGTACAAATGACAGTCAATACACGCCTTTATAGCACTTGTCTGTTTTATTGTATTTGGATGGTATAAGATGGAAATGATGTGTGTGTGTGTGTGTGTGTGTGTGTGTGTGTATATATGTATATGTATATATATATATATATATATATATATGTGTCCAAAGAATGAGGCAGCACTCCAGGTAAATAGAAAAAAGTGGATCCTTTATTCCCCTCTGTGCAACGTTTCAACCGTCTCAATGCGGTCTTTCTCAAGCATTGCTTGAGAAAGACCGCATTGAGACGGTTGAAACGTTGCACAGAGGGGAATAAAGGATCCACTTTTTTCTATTTACCTGGAGTGCTGCCTCATTCTTTGGACACTATACTCATCTATAGCCGTTTGAGCCTGCGGCTGGGAGGATTAGCACCCGTAGTCTCTGGACTTGTGCTGCTGTGACTTTTTTTTAATATATATATATATATATATATATATATATATATATATATATATATTATACACAAAAAAGGCCAAGGTAGCACTCAAATATCCGTGAACAAAAGGGTATTTTATTCACCCATGTGTTAACAGCAACGTTTCAGCTCACTCCATGAAACCTTTGTCAAGCCATAATACATGGTGCAAAATCAAGTGCTTATATAGCATACTTAATTAACAAAGTGATTACATGATTATACATCAATATCTATAAAAACAGTGTTAAAACAATATACAGGAGGATGTGCATAATTATATCTCGCTAAAAACAGACAATGGGTCATAAAGTGCTATGTGCCAATGATGTGTCCATAAAGTCATATGATTACAGTGCATAACATCATTACGCAATATCGCAACTCAGGTGTACATGATCGTGTTAATTAAAAACAAATAATTCATTCAGTCAAAGGTTCTCACATGTAGCTTGAGACGGCAGGACCTCGTCGACGTCCGAGATTGCGTAGTGCGCAGGCGTGAAATGCTTCTCATCCCGCGAGACTATTCTATCACATAGAAGACATAGGCGTCCACAACCAAGATGGCGACCTCGCGCTGAGCATCAACTGAGCATGCTCCTTCCCAAAGTAAGGTGGAAGCAGTCTGTCGATCACATGACGGAGTCACATGACCGCCATTCATACCAGCGGACAATCCATACTATATCATTTCTTTAGTGATTACTCAAAAGGTGGGAGTCAAACAATACAAAATGGGCTAGTGGCATCCCGCCATTGTCACCCTTACAAGCATACTCCCATACCATCATGTATCAATAGTTGTGTATCTGATCGTCCACTAGTGATGAGCAGCAGGGGCAATATTCGAATTTGCGATATTTCGCGAATATTTGGGCGAATATTCGCCATATATTCGAGAATTTGCGAATTCATGATCTCTAAGCATTATTTTCTTGATTGCGAAAATTCGCATAAAATTCGCATGAACTGGTATATTCGCGATTACGAATATATTTTGCGATATTCTAAATATTCACAAATTCTCGAAGTGCCGATATTCGCGATTAAAATTCGCAATTTGAATATTCGTGATCAACACTATAGTCCACCTGTCATAGGCAGTCAGACTTTCTCTCAGGGGGCATGACGTCCCGGCCAGGTGTCACCCGTTCGGGGGCAGCATGCCCAAATGGGATCCAAGGACGCAGCCGTCACCGTGAAGCGACCCTGCATCCCGGTCCCCATCCTGAAATACCATCCAATCATATGCAGACTGTATGATACCCTAGGGATCCAATACACACAGATACATGACCTCCAACAAGTGTCAATCTGCACTGTGCCAAAGTTCCCATATTGTTGGAAGGATTGATGCAAGGTCAAATCTTGTCTGTGTGGTCATATGTCTCAATGTGATTACATGCATACAACATTGTACACAAAATATAAATAATTTATTTTTTCACATGTCCATAACCGCCAGTATGGTCCTGCTGTCTTGCAGCTTCCAAGGAGGTAATTCATTATTGAAAAGGTTTGTATATCCATCTATATAAAAAATAATAAATAAAACATGAATCAATTAATGGAATAGATCCAATGGTTGCACGTGTATAAAAACCTGTACGCGAGAGGAAAGCAGAATTCATCAGAACAATGGAAGGGAAAGGAAAGAAACAGGAATAAGGATAAAGGAAAAAGGAAAAAACAACCGCATCGGTGAGGAAAATTCATATGACCCTGAAATCCACATTGGGGCCTCGTGCTTAAGAATTTGTAACTCAAAGATCCAGTAAAGCTCTCTTCTTTTTAAACATATAGTCCTATCTCCACCCCTTCTGGACAAAGGCACTTGCTCAAGTACTCTAAATTTCAAATCGCGCTCACAGTGTCCTGCATCCTTAAAATGTTTGGGCACAGGTAAATCCAGCCTCTGTTTTCTTATAGTATACCTATGTTGGTTTAGGCGTGTTTTAACGTCCCAAGTTGTTTTGCCAACATACCACAGGTTGCACGGACATGATAATAAGTTAATTACATATGTAGAATCACACGTGAGATATTGTTGGATTCTAATTGTTTTGCCAGAGGCTGGATTTACGAAAGAATCACCCCTAATCATATAGGGGAAATTGACACAATTGCAACACGGATAACAGCCCTTACCTGTAGAACCAAAATACGTGCTGCAATCGATTCTAGAGGACCCAACATCAGACTTGACTAATTTGTCGCCCACAACTGATGATCAAGTCTCTTCCTCTTAGCCAAATGATACGGGTAGCTAGGATAGTTGATGAGGGCCCTGTTAGGGACCTTAGATTAACAGAGATGGCTACTAAATTACAGACTAGAGGATACCCCAAGAGTCTTATTTCCGACAGTATCTGTAAAACTAGAATGATGAATGGAGATCCAAGGAGGCCCAAGACTGTGACGCCCAGGATTCCATTCGTCACTGACAATAGCATCAACAGTCATAGTAACATAGTACATAAGGCTGAAAAAAGACATTTGTCCATCCAGTTCGGCCTGTTATCCTGCAAGTTAATCCAGAGGAAGGCAAAAAAAAAAACCTGTGAGGTAGAAGCCAATTTTCCCCACTTTAGGGGAATAAAAAATGCTCTTACCGTAAAGAATCCTCTTCTATGTTTGTGTACAAACCTTCTTTTTTCCAGACGCAGAGGATGTCCCCTCATCACAGTCACAGTCCTGGGGACAAATAGATGATGGGATAGATCTCTGTACTGACCCCTGATATATTTATACATATTAATTAGATCTCCCCTCAGTCGTCTTTTTTCTAAAGTGAATAACCCCAATTTTGATAATCTTTCAGGGTACTGTAGTTGCCCCATTCCAGTTATTACTTTATTTGCCCTCCTCTGGACCCTCTCCAGCTCTGCTATGTCTGCCTTGTTTACAGGAGCCCAGAACTGTACACAGTACTCCATGTGTGGTCTGACTAGCGATTTGTAAATTGGTAGGACTATGTTCTTATCACGGGCATCTATGCCCCTTCTGATGCAACCCATTATCTTATTGGCCTTGGCAGCAGCTGCCTGACACTGGTTTTGCAGCTTAGTTTGCTGTTTATTAAAATCCTAGATCCTTTTCCATGTCAGTGTTACCGAGTGTTTTACCATTTAGTATGTACGGGTGACTTGCATTAGTCCTTTCCATGTGCATAACCTTACATTTGTCAGTGTTAAACCTCATCTGCCACTTATCTGCCCAAGCCTCCAATCTATCCAGATCCCTCTGTAGCAGTATACTGTCCTCTTCAGTGTTAATTACTTTACACAGTTTAGTGTCATCTGCGAAAATTGATATTTTACTATGCAAGCCTTCTACAAGATCATTAATAAATATATTGAAGAGAATAGGGCCCAATACTGACCCCTGAGGTACCCCACTAGTGACAGTGACCCAATCTGAGTGTGTACCGTTAATAACCACCCTCTGTTTTCTATCATTGAGCCAGTTACTTACCCACATACAGACATCTTCTCCCAGTCCGAGCATTTTCATTTTATATACTAACCTTTAATGTGGTACAGTGTCAAATGCTTTGGAGAAGTCCAGATATACGACATCCATTGATTCGCCGCTGTCAAGTCTAGAACTTACCTCCTCATAGAAACTTATTCAATTAGTTTGGCATGACCGTTCCCCCACACGAAGCCATGCTGATATGGCGTTATTTGCTTATTTCCGTTGAGATGCTCTAAGATAGCATCTCTCAGAAAACCTTCAAACAGTTTACCCACAACAGATGTTAAACTTACCGGCCTATAGTTTCCAGGCTCAGTTTTTGGACCCTTTTTGAATATTGGCACCACATTTGCCATGCGCCAATCCTGTGGGACATTCCCTGTCAGTATAGAGTCCGCAAATATCAGAAATAAGGGTCTGGCTATGACATTACTTAATTCCCTTAGGATACGGGGGTGTATGCCATCCGGTCCTGGCGATTTGTCTATTTTAATCTTTTTAAGTCGCTGATGTACTTCTTCCTGGGTCAGACAGGACACTTTTAATGGGGAATTTATTTTTACATTCTGCATGTCATCTGACAGTTTATTTTCCTCAGTGAATACACTGGAGAAAAAAATATTTAATAGCTTTGCTTTCTCCTCGTCGCTCTCTGCGACTCCCCCCTCATTACTCTTTAAAGGGCCGACACCTTCAGATTTATACTTTATAACATTTATATAATTGAAGAACATTTTAGGGTTAGTTTTACTCTTTGGCAATTAATCTCTCGGTCTCTAGTTTGGCCGCTTTTATTTGTTTTTTACATGTTCTTTTTTTTTCCTTTATAGTTTTTCAGTGCTTCCGTGCTACCCTCCTGTTTTAGTGATTTATATGCTTTTTTTTTGTCATTTATTGCTTTCTTTACAATTCTGTTTATCTACATTGGTTTTTTTTTTGTTCCTTAACATTTTATTCCCATACGGTATGTACCTCTCACAATGAGATTTTAGGATGTTTTTAAAGATATCCCATTTTGTGGCGGTATTTTTATTTTTTAGGATTTTGTCCCAGTTAGTTAGACCCATGGTCTCTCTTGGTTGGCTAAATTTAGCTTTTTTGAAGTTTTGGTATTTTTGTTCCTCCCTGTAGAAACGCTTTTTTGAATGATAATTGGAAGGTTATTACTTTATAGTCACTATTTTGCAGGTGTCCACCAACCTGCACGTCTGTTGTTCTCAGGTTTCATCCATTGTCAGGAAACTCTGGTCGGTTTTGACCAGTGGGTTTGACAATATAGAGGAGTTCAGGGCTCCCCCATTGTGCTCCTTTCGTAGGAGTCGTAACTTAGGCGACAAATTAGTGAAGTCTGATGTTGGGTCCTCTAGAATCGATTGCAGCACGTATTTTGTTTCTAAACGTAAGGGCTGTTATTCGTGTTGCAATTGTGGTTTTACCACCAAACGAAGTGTGAACGAGTTTCAAAATATGAATTTGCTCATCTCTAGCAGCTACCCTCAATATATGCTACAAGAAAATTTAGACAAGCACATTCATAGTCGCAAGTGCACATACATAAAGCTAGCATGCAGAAAGCAAACAACAAAAAAAAGGTATGGCTGCACAACATCTCACATACAAACAATAAAACTGGGAAATAGGGATTATTCTAAATTAAAGTGGTATTATACCTACTATACTCTGCTTCCGAGCAGAGTATAAATGTAGCTGGTTCCTACTTCCTACACCGCTCTGAACATTAGCTTAGGTCAAGCCCAGGAGAGGCAGTTCTGTTAGGGACCCATCTGCAGAAGCCAACTTGACACCTGGTAGATGGGCCCGACACATGTTTGATCAAAAGTGTGCGCAAAGAACTTCTATTTTTTTATTTTATTTATAGTAGGTATAATACCACTTTAATTTAGAATAATCTCTATTTCCCAGTTTTATTGTTTTTATGTGAGATGTTGTGCTGCCATACCATTTTGTTGTTTGCTTTCTGCATGCTAGCTTTATTGATGTGCACCTGTCACTATGTATGTGCCTGTCCAAAATTTCTTGTAGTAAAACAATATAAAACTGGCATGTGAGAGAAAAGCACATCTTGGTAGTTATATCAGCTATCAGTAATTATGTTCAGAATATACAAGAAAGGTGCAGTGTATCGTAAAAAATCGCCTGATAAAGTCTCCTTTTGGGATTAGTAAATGGTTAAAAAAGCTACGTAAAGTTATATTAAATAAAAATACATATCCAGACGAATGCACATTTTCAGTGGAAAAAATAGCAAAAATAAGATCCCTCCACAGATTTGGTATTGCAGTGTTGAAATGACGCACACTACACAGTTATCATGTAATTCTTTCATATGGTAAATGGTGTATGCTTATGCTTATTCGCAATAAAAAAAAACTGTCATAAAAAGTGATCAAAGTGTGCTATTTAAATAAAAAAAAACATAAGCCTGTTTCTGATATTTAACTTTTAAAACAGATATAAATTAATCTAGTCATGTAGCAATGAAAATATTATTATAACTTACATGTTCCTCATGATTAGTGGATACTGTATATATGTTGGTTTACTCTTTCTGACTATGAGCAAGTAATTTATATACAGTAGTACTTTGTAATGTACTTTATTATTGTTGATGCCTGGTTTTGAAATTCCTCGCAAAAAACAGAAAAAAAAAACTAATTTTCTCACTTCACAGAAAGACCGCTGTCAGAGGATGACATCTGTATAAAGTATATTTTTACACTACATAGTTCACATAGTAATTTAAATTCAATATGCACCCTTGATTGAATTGTCAATATAATTCATAGGCTATACATTACTCTCGTTGTTGTTCTTTAGTGTTGAGCACGAATATTCGAATTGCGAATTTTAATCGCGAATATCGGCACATTTAGAATATCGCAAAATATATTTGTAATCGCAAATATTCGGGTTTTTTAAAATACCAGTTCATGCGAATTTTCATGTGAATATTTTATGCAAATTTTATGCGAATTTTCGCAATCAAGAAAATAATGCCTGGAGATCATGAATTCGCGAATTATCAAATATATGGCGAATATTTGCGAAATATCGCGAATTCGAATATTGCCCCTGCCGCTCATAACTATTGTTCTTATGAGTAAGATGGGAATAAAGGATACCTCTGACTGCCCACAGTGAGTCCCACTTCCTACACCTGCTCTGGATGTGTCCGCAGATAGGGCAATTCTGGGGTATGGTATCAGATGTTATAAATAGAGTTGAGTGGACACCTGGATGTTCGGGTTCGGTCAAACTTCACAAAAAAGTTTGAGTTTGGGACCCGAACTTGACCCCGAACCCCATTGAAGTCAATGGGGATCAGAACTTTTGAGCACTAAAATGGCTGTAGAAAAGTCATGGAAAGGGCTAATGGCATCAAAATGTGGTTAAGAGCATGGCAAGTGCTCTGCAAACAAATGTGGATAGGGAAATGACTTAAAATAATATAAAATACGTAAAAATAAAAAATAATAATCTTGATCTTGGAGTAGGAGGTGGAGGAGGCAGTGGATGTGGCGGTGTAGGTGGAAGCAGCGGTGGAGGATGAGGAGGTAGCCTACACTGCTTTTTGGTTTTATTTAAATTAGGGTACACCCCAAAACATTGGGAAATAGAACCTGTTATTACCCCCTCCAGTCGTGCTAAACAAACGTTCAGACAATACACTGGCTGCAGGGCAGGCCAGCACCTCCAAGGTGTAAAGGGCAAGCTCAGGCCATGTGCCCAATTTGGAGACCCAGAAGTTGAAGGGGGCAGACCCATAATTCAGTACGTGTAGGCGTGTGCACACATACTGCTCCACCATGTTGGTGAAATGCTGCCTCCTGCTAAGACGTTCCATATCAGCTGGTGGTGCTGGTTGTTGTTTCCACATTTCAGCCATACTAACCATGCCTTCTGAGGTGCTGGTGGTGCCCCAGCTTCGTTGGTGACCTCTTCTTCCTCCTCTGCCTTCGCCTTGTGCTTCCACTGTGCCCCCCGCTGTCAGGTGGGAATGCTACCAGCAGCGCGCCTACCAGCATGCGCTTGTACTTGCGCATCTTATGATCACACTCCAGTGACAGAATTAAGGACGGTACGTTGTCCTTGTAATGGGGATCCAGCAGCGTGGCCACCCAGTAATCAGCACAAGTTAGAATGTTGGCAACTCGGCAGTCATTGCGGAGACACTGCAGCATGTAATCGCTCATGTGTGCCAGGCTACCCATAGGCCACGACAAGCTGTCCTCGGTGGGAGGTGTATCGGCTGTGTCCTCTGTATCCCCCCAGCCACGCACCAGTGATTGCCATGGGCTGGTTTGGGTGCTACCTTGCTGTGAACATGGTTCTTCCTCCTCCATCTCCTCCTCCTCATCCTCTACCACATCATCCTTCGGAACTGTGCCCTGGCTGGACAATTGTGTACCTGGCGTTTGTGGCTGCAGGAACCCACCCTCGGAGCTACTTGTGAATGACTGGCCGGAAACCCTATGAAATTAATCCTCTTCCTACTCCTCCTCCTGTGCCACATCCTCTTCCATCATCGCCAGAAGCGTTTTTTCAAGGAGGCATAGAAGTGGAATAGTAACGCTGAGAACGGAGTTATCCGCACTGGTCATGTTAAGGGAGTACTCAAAACAGTGCAACAAGGAACACAGGTCTTGCATGAAGGCCCAGTCATTGGTGGTGAAGTGGTGCTGTTCTGCAGAGCGACTCACCCTCGCGTGCTGCAGCTGAAACTCCATTATCGCCTGCTGCTGCTCGCACAGTCTGGCCAGCATGTGCAAGGTCGAGTTCCATCTTGTGGGCACGTCGCATATAAGGCGGTGAGAGGGAAGGCCGAAGTTACGCTGCAGCGCTGACAGGCGATCAGCAACAGGGTGAGAACGCCGAAAGCACGCACAGACGGCCCACACTTTCTGCAGCAGCTCTGACATATCGGGGTACATTTTAAGGAACCTCTGCACCACCAAATTCAGCACATGCTCCAGACAAGGGATGTGCGTCAAACAGGCTAGTCCCCGAGCTGCTACGAGATTTCGCCCATTATCGCACACCACCAGGCCGGGCTTGAGGCTCACTGGCACCAACCACTCATCGGTCTGTTGTTCCATGCCCAATTTTTTTACATAGTTGCCAAAGGTTATGTAAAGCTAAAGTCCTCAGCCCGACTCCTAAGCATTAATACTGATTTTCCTGCGAGCACCAAATAAAGTGTTTAAAAATAACTGTTCCCTGATGTGGCAATATAGTGTAGCAGCCGCTCAACACCATTCAGTTAGCCACTAGGGCTTTACCTAACTTGACGATCTGAGAGATGTGATACCTACACGACCGAGTATCACACATAGAAAAGGTAAATACCTCAAAGACATTTTGGTTCATAGTCTTTCAGTCAGAAGCCAAGGAGAACTACCTGCTTAAAATCGAAGGTGATGGGCACACATTTCTGTGGCAGATGTACTTTCTGTGCTTTTCTCAGGAAAATAAGAGTTTTTCAATCCATCAAGATAACAAACAATACCAAATTAGAGAGTTTACAAACTGTCAAACAGCAGGGATTGTCTATGCAGTTCAATGTCCTTGCAAAAAGATGTATGTTGGGACCATCCAAGAATTTAGGCGGAGAATATGCCAGGATATAAGCAGCATAAATACCAAAGCAGACACGACCATATCAAGACATGTGAGACAATGCCATGCAGGGGCATCTGCAAGAAATAACTTGGGCTAAGAAGAGGGAATTTAGACAAACTTCTACTGCAAGAGGAAACAAAGTCGATTTACAAACTAAATAGTCTCAGTCCAAATGGCCTCAATGAAGGTTTTACGTTTGCGTCATTTCTGTAGATCTCTGTTGATGGTCACTACAAGTTGATTATTATTCAAATACTCGTTTGTGAAACATGATTAAGCCATTGCCTGTTCATTTTATCAAATGGAGATATTCACAGAAGATGTATTTATTTATTTATTTATTTTTCTTTATATAATTTTTGTATTCTTCCCTTCTATTTTGACCTATGTCAAGGTTTTACTGTTTAATCAATAAGATTATATTTTGTCACACCTAACACTTATATGTCACATATATCATGTGACATTATACATTTTATTTCCACTTCACCACCATGACGGCCCAGAGAGATTGACCCCTGACCTCTGTAGGGGCAGGAACAGAGATAGGTTTAAAGGACCCCTCCCACCACCATTCACCAGTGTGTTCCTGCCCCTATAGTGGCCAGGACAGAGAAAAGTCCTCTCTGGCTTCAGGGAGGTGAAGTGGACCTCGTTTTTTTATTTTCTAAGTTACCTGGGTGACCGCATCGGCGGTCCTTGTGGCCTCTCTTACGGGTCTATCATCCTGGAAAGCGTCCCCTGCTCTCCGGCGGACTAGTTCCAAAGCTGGCAGGGTGACGCCGGGGTCACGCTCCCTACGGAGGGAAGCCTGCCCTGAGCTGCCGCAGGTCGCCTACCTCCCTGTGGGGGAGCCGACCGAAAGGACGTTCTGCGCAGTCGCGCGCGTCTGACGTCACTTCCGGGTTGCCGGCGAAACCCGGAAGTAGACGGGGCCTCTACAAAAATGCTCCCAGCACTCTTCCCCTCTGCGCTCTCTGCATCGCTCGCCCACCGGACATGTCGGACCAGGAGAGGGAGAAAGAGCCGCAGCAAAAGGAGCCGCAGCTGAAGGAGCAGACCGCTTCAGAGCGCCCCTGCGTGAGTAGCCCACCTGGGCAGCCGGCAGCTTCACAGATACCAGGGGGAGGGGGGGTGGTGTATGTAGGTGTGCACACCCTAGTGTATTCACTGTTCCCTCCCCCTGGGGGTCTGCGGGTATACTGCATCTATATTATGCTCCTATACCTGAGGGGCATAATTTAATGGACTGCCTCTCTCACTTTAGGCCAAATTACCTTTAAAAAAAGTCAAAGAAGACCGCCAGATGCATCCAGTGCTCCGTCCGGCTTCCTGATGACTATACAAAAAAACTTTGCAGGGATTGCATCGCTAAATTAGTGAGAGAGGAACAGCCCTCAATTATGCAGGAGTTCAGATCCATGATTCAGGAAGAGGTTAAATCTTCCCTGGCCTCCCTCCGTGAGGATATCGGGGGGTCTCGCCCACCTAAACGGCCCAGGATGGCGGATATTTCTGACTCCGAGGATTTAGAGGACGATGCCTCATCCTCTAAAAAAGAGGACGACGACCCCCTATCTGAGGGCGAGATCGTCGAGGACGCTAGGAAATATTTCTTTACCTCCAGTGAGATGAGTGACCTTTTAAAGGCTGTCAGGGATACCATGGGGGTGGAGGATATCCAGCGACCCCATACGGTTCAGGAGGAGATGTTTGGTGGATTGAAGATCAAACGCTCCAGGGTCTTCCCCATAAATGAAAACATTAAGGAGATGGTGATGGATGAATGGGCCCATCCTGAAAAGAAACTGGGAATTTCCAAAGAGTTCAGGAACCGCCTTGTGTTTGACCCGTCAGATTCTAAGATTTTTGACGAGGTTCCTAGAATTGACGTCCAGGTGGCCAAGGTCAATAAAAAAACCTCACTTCCATTTGAGGATTCCTGTCAGTTAAGGGACACTATGGAAAGGAAGGCTGACAGTTTATTAAAAAAGTCTTGGGAGGCTGCCATGTTTAGCGTCAAGACAAACCTAGCTGCTACTTCAGTCGCCAGGTCTATATACCTATGGCTGAATGAATTAGAAGGTCATCTAGTTAACAAGACATCTAGGGACCAGATACTCGATACTATTCCCCTACTAAAATCCGCCACGGGTTTTCTAGCGGACGCCTCTGCAGAGACTATTAGGTTCTCAGCCAAGGACGCCGCTTTGTCCAATGCTGCCAGACGGGCACTTTGGATGAAATCTTGGTCGGGTGACATCTCTTCCAAGATGGTTATGTTCTATAGCCTTCTCAGGGGAATATGTGTTTGGTCCTGTACTGGACAGGATCCTTGAGAAGGCTACAGATAAAAAGAAAGGTTTCCCTGAAGAGAAGACCGCTAAAAGGAAATCTTCCTTTCGTGGCCAATTTTCCCAAAATAGCTCCTTTCGTGGTAGGGGTAAATCCGGACGTTGGAGTTACCCAAAAGGGGGGAGGGGTAGAGGTTTCCTCCTTAATCCCCAAAACAAGGGAGGTGACAAACAGTGACACCAGGATGGGGGGAAGACTATCCCAGTTTTTTGCTCAGTGGCAACAGACTTCTCCCAGCCTCTGGGCTCAAAATCTTGTCAGAAACGGTTACAGGATAGAGTTTTCTTCCCCCCCTCCAAATGTGTTTCTGGTTTCTCACCACCCATCTCCTTGTCAGCACAGCCAGATCTGGAGGGAGGTTCAGAACCTCCGGGACTTGGGAGTGGTAATTCCTGTTCCCGAACTTCAACGGGGGCAGGGTTTCTACTCCAGCCTTTTCTTAGTAAAGAAACCGGGGGGTTCCTTCCGGATGATCATAAATCTCAAAAGGCTAAACAAATTTGTTACCTACAAAAAATTCAAGATGGAATCTCTAAATTCCACCATTCCTTTAATTCAAAAGGATGCGTCCCTCTGTACAATCGACCTAAAGGACGCATACTATCATGTTCCTATTCACTTCCAGTCTCAAAGGTTCCTGCGGTTTGCAATAAGAGATCACAAAGGGTCTGTTCACCACTTCCAGTTCGTGGCTCTCCCCTTCGGGCTGGCCTCAGCCCCAAGGATTTTCACGAAGCTGGTGGTAGAGATGGTCGCCTCCCTGAGGTCTCTGGGTGTGACGGTCGTTCCTTACCTAGATGACTTTCTACTAATTTCCAACTCAGTAGATCAGTCTATAGCAGACCGAGACATCTTCTGCTCCCTTCTGACATCTCTGGGGTGGGTGATAAACCTAAAAAAATCATCCCTAGTTCCGAAGACCAGGGTAAAATTCCTGGGGGTTCTGTTAGATTCAGAAAAACTAACAACCTTTCTTCCAGCAGAAAGAATTCAGAACCTGCCGTCAGCTATCAGGGCCTTCCGGGGACGTCGAGCCTTCTCGTGCAGAGAAGCGATGAGTCTCTTAGGTCAGATGACAGCCTGCATAGTAGCAGTCCCTTGGTGCCAGGCCCATTACAGAGCCCTTCAGTCCTGGCTTTTAAGGAAGTGGGACAAAAATCTATCCTCTTTGGACAGGAAAATCCTGATCCCAGGCCACATAAAATCCTCAGTACGGTGGTGGCTTCAAACAAAAAACTTAACGAAGGGCATGGTCTTATTCAGATCCCCAGCAGTGCTTATTCATACCGACGCCAGCGTAAAGGGGTGGGGAGCAAAAATTTCTTCCGATCTCTACCAGGGAGACTGGCCTCAAAGTATTGCAGCTCAGTCTTCAAACTACAGGGAGCTCAGGGCAGTTTGGGAGACAATACAGGTAGCCGCTCCAAAATTAAGAAATCAACATATAAAGGTCTATTCAGACAATGTAACGACCGTGTCCTACCGCAAACATCAGGGGGGCACACGGTCTCAGAAACTAGAGGGTCTGTCCAAAAAGATCTTCCTCTGGGGGAAAAGAACGTAAGGTCGATATCTGCGATTCATTTAAAAGGAAGCCTAAACTGTGCAGCGGACTTCCTCAGCAGGACTACCATAGACCAGGGGGAATGGTCTTTAAACAGGGACGTCTTCAATCTGATCGTCCAGAGGATGGGCCTCCCTCTGGTAGATCTATTTGCTACAAGAATAAACGCAAAGGTATCAACCTTTTGCTCCCTAAATCCAAGGGACAGGCCCCTAGCGATCGACGCCTTCTCCCTACACTGGAACTGGGACATTGCATATGCCTTCCCTCCGTTCCCATTAATCCCAAGGGTTCTCCAGAAAATCATCAGGGACAGAGCCAGAGTAATCTGGGTCACTCCGTACTGGCCCAAGAGGAGCTGGTTCTCGGTTCTAACCAAACTCTCCTCTCAGGAAGTTTTTATTCTCCCCAAGACGAAGGATATCCTGATCCAGGGGCCGGTTCTCCATCCCCATCCGGAAATCTTCAGTCTCTCGGCTTGGATCCTGAGTCCAACCTTCTAAGACGTAGAGGTCTCTCTGAGGGGGTTATTTCCACCTTGAAGGCCAGCAGAAAGAAGGTGACAAACACCATTTATTTTAAGATCTGGAAAAAGTTCTGTACCTGGTCAGGCGATGAAGCCCCAGACCAAACCAGACCGAATATACTGAGGATTTTGGATTTCCTGCAGAAGGGCCTAGAGTCTGGGTTAAGTCCTTCTACCCTTAGAGTCCAGGTCTCAGCACTTAGTGCATATTTCGATTCCGAATTAGCCAGCCATAGATGGATCCAAAGATTCCTGGGATCTGCAGCCAGACTAAGACCTTCTCTCAAATCTAAGGTACCTACCTGGGACTTAAACACTGTCCTTAACGGACTCACAGGTCCGCCTTATGAGCCCTTGGACTCAAGTTCTCTGAAGCATCTTTCCCAGAAGGCGGCTTTTCTTATTGCTATAACATCAGCAAAAAGATTGAGCGAGATCCAAGCATTGTCAATAAGACAACCATACCTCACAATACAAGACGACCGTGTCACCTTGAGGCTAGATCCGACGTTTCTACCAAAAGTAGTAACTGACTTCCATAGGAACCAGGAGATCATCCTTCCCTCCTTCTGTGAAAACCCTAAGAATTCTGGAGAGGAACGTTTCCATACCCTGGACGTTAAACGAACAGTGCTAAAATACCTAGAGGTCACTAAAGACCTGAGGAAAGTGGACAACTTACTAGTGCTCTTTTGTGGTAAAAATAAGGGGAAGGCAGCTTCCAGATCTACCATTGCCCGATGGGTAAAACAGGCTATTACAGACTGCTACAGGATCGAAGGCATCAGTTGTCCAGAGGTCATTCGGGCTCACTCTACGAGAGCCATGTCGGCCTCTTTTGCTGAAAGAGCAGGAGCTTCCCTAGATCAAATATGCCGGGCTGCAACCTGGTCTAGTGTAAATACCTTCACTAAACATTACAGACTTGACTTATCCAGGTCCTCTGACCTGGCTTTTGGTCGCAAGGTCCTACAGGCCATTGCCCCACCCTAAGACGTATATAATTTGTTATGTCTCTCTGGGCCGTCATGGTGGTGAAGTGGAAAGCCGGAATTAGACTTACCGGTAATTCATTTTCCACGAATCCACCATGACGGCATTATATCCCACCCGAAAATACATTTTACTCCAAAATTTGGTATGACTTAATACCAAAAAAAAAAAAAAAAAACACTTTGTGGTTTCACTTGTTAACTGGTGATTGTGGCACTATAATCTGGAACTCACTGGTGAATGGTGGTGGGAGGGGTCCTTTAAACCTATCTCTGTTCCTGCCCCTACAGAGGTCAGGGGTCAATCTCTCTGGGCCGTCATGGTGGATTCGTGGAAAATGAATTACCGGTAAGTCTAATTCCGGCTTTCCCATCAAATGTTACACAAGATGTACACATTTTTTAACTGTTATACACAAATATATTTTTTATGAGCCAACACATGCCCACTAGTAACTGTGCAGGATATGTTTGTCATAATGTTTATTGTTGGAGTTTTTTTTCTAAGTCTGTGCACACCTATTTTATGCACAGAAGCTCAGTGCCTTTCCGTTCAGAGTCCCAGTGCATCCATGCGCAGGACATGCGCATTAGCGATCGTGATTCTGCTTTCATGACCAAGTCTGTGCGCAACTATGGGTTGCGCAGGACATGTGCACTAGCAATTCCGATTCCGTTCCTTTGCTTAATTCTGTGCGCAGACTCAGTAGGGTTTTTCTTTTCCTCACTATTTTTCCAAGTCTCCACGCACTTCCCACAGGACGTCATTCAGCCACCTCCCATCTGCTCCATGATGGGATTAAGGGGCAAATAGGGTATAGGTGAGTTGGATTTTCTATTGGACCTAATAGGTATCCACTTTACATGTTGACACCTCCTTCATAGAAGCAGTGTGAGCTGATTGATTGAGATGTCTGTCAATCTTATTTGTGAGGTGTTTTAAACCTCGTTCGTGGCATTTGGCTCCCAGTCTGCCCGTTACCCATGATGAAGCCAGGTTACTGGGGCAGGTTTAGGTTTTAGATGTGTTTGCCATTCACTAACATGCTGATACATGAAGCTGAACTGAGCTGTACCCAGGCAATCAGTCCAGATCTTTCAATAAGTCAGTGGGCTCACTGGCTATTGTTGTAGGGGTGGCAGTATCGCTGCTGTAGGGTGGAGAGAGTGCACATCTCCACTCTAGGCATCAATCGCAAAAATAAGTCTGTACTCAGAGAACAGTTATTTTAAAACACTTTATTTGGTGCTCGCAGTTTTTTAAATACAATAAAAGTTATATTTTAGCTATTGCTAATTTGAAAATCTGGGTCAAGTTAGGTAATAATCCCTAGTGGCTAACTGAATGGTGCTAAGTAAACACCTTTACCCAGATCAGGTCCTTTTTGGTTGCTAGCTGCTCACCACATCATCATGACAACCATCCAAAAATTTGATAAGATTTGGTTACCTAGTATCAAGTGTCAAAATGTCCACAACATCTACTCAGGAAAATCAGTATTAATGCTTAGGAGTCGGGCTGAGGACTTTAGCTGTACATAACTGTAATGGTCACGTACAAACACACACAGAGGGAAGAATAGTGAGTGACCACTGCACTCCACCCTCACCCCTGGCCCTGCCTACTTGCCTCACGAGTCCTGATGACAGGGGACAACTGGACGGCAGTCCCTAACTTAGGATACGTGCTGGGAGAACCGACAAGACAAATAACGGATAGTGAACAGACCGGGTCAATACCAAGAGAGCAGCGTAGCACAGACGGATAAGCAAAGAATAGTCAGGAAAAGCAGGGGTCAAATAACAGGAGAGTAGTGAAGTACAACAGGAGTCCGCAAAGAATAGTCAAGTGGAAGCCGAGGTCAGAATACCAGGAGGGATGCACAGTACAGGAGGAGCAGGCAGAGGATCGTCAGGGAACAGGATCAGGTAAGCATACAGGAATCAAACAATCGCCAGGAACCTAAATTAACAGGCAACCTGTGGCCAGCAGGCTCCCTGTTAAATACTGGCTAGCTGGGGTCATGTGACATGGCCAGCACCACATGACCCGCACTAGGAAGAACAGCTGAGCACCGAGTACCCAGCTCGGCGCTCAGACCTTGCTGGGGAAACTGAGGACGCCGGCCGCGTGGAGGAGACGTGCGCGGCCGGTCCGTCCCGCCCCCTATTACCAAGGAGACGAGGACGCAGTGCGAGCGCCCCGGTGTCCCATAACAGTACCCCTCCTTTTATGCGAGGCCCCCGGACCCAAGACTTCAGGCGACTGCCTTTCAGTATGTTCTAAATTAAATTTTCAAACAAGTCTAGGAGCATGAACCTCCCTAGCAGGTATCCAAGATCTCTCTTCAGGTCCATACCCCTTCCAGTGAATCAGGTACTGTAGCGAATTGCGCACTTTTCTGACATCCACTATTTTAGACACCACATACTCGACAGCATCATTAACAAGAACCGGCGGAGGCGAGGCTTTCGATGGTAATACCGGTTCAAAATATTTTTTAAGTCGAGATTTATGGAACACATTATGAATGTGGAACGACTCAGGCAGCTCCAACCTAAACGATACCGGATTAATCACCTCTGTGATCTTATACGGTCCAATAAAATGAGGAGCAAACTTTCTAGAATCTACCTTGAGAGAGAGATTCTTGGAGGACAACCATACCTTATCCCCAACCTGAAAATTCTCCCCCTTGGAATGTCTCCTATCGGCCTTGAGTTTCTGAGAACTTTGAGCCCTTTCTAGGTTCGATTGAACCTGGGCCCAAACTGTGCACAGTTCAGAGGAGAGCCTATCCACCTCAGGATTTAAGGAGGAGACGGATGACCCAGAATGAAAACGGGGATGGAAACCATGGTTACAAAAAAAAGGTGAAACCCCAGCAGAAGAATTAACATGGTTATTCAAAGCAAATTCAGCCAATGGCAGGTATTTAACCCATAATTGCTGGTCATCAGCAACATACAACCTCAAAAATTGTTCCACAGACTGATTAAGGCGTTCAGTCTGCCCATTACTCTCAGTGTGGTAGGCGGAGGAAAAAGACAATGAAATTTGACATTTTTGACAGAAAGCCCTCCAAAATTTGGACACAAACTGCACACCCCTGTCAGACACAATATTTTCTGGTATACCATGTAACCGAACAATTTCTGTAACAAAAATAGACGCCAGGGTTTTGGCATTCGGGAGTTTAGACAGGGGAATGAAATGGACCATCTTGCTAAACCTATCGACCACTAACCAAACTACAGTCTTACCCTCCACTGGCGGTAGGTCAGTAATAAAGTCCATCAAGATATGGGACCAGGGTCTACTGGGAATGGGTAGGGGTCGTAGGTTACCAGCAGGGAGAGTTCTAGGTGTCTTGGACCTAGCACAAACCTCACAGGCTGACACTTAGGACTTGACAACCCTAGTTACAGTGGGCCATCAATAAAATCTAGAAACCAGATCCTTAGTGCCCTCAAAACCCAGATGTCCACAAAAGGCAGAATCGTGACACTCACCCAACAGCTGGAGACGAAATTGTATGGGAACAAACAACTTATCTGTTGGGGTGGATACTGGCGCCAGATGTTGTTCAGCCTTAATGAGAGCCGAGATATCCTGGGTTAGGGCTGCTATGAAGATATTTGCTGGCAGGCGGTGCCCCTGTAGGTTGAAAAGCATGGAAGCTCCGAGATAATGCGTCCGCCTTCACGTTTTTACTTCCCGGTCTGAACGTAATGGAGAAATCAAAATGAGTAAAAAACAGACCCCATCTGGCTTGACGGGGATTCAACCATTTAGCAGACTCGAAAAACATTAGGTTTTTATGGTCAGTGACAACATTTACACAATGCCTTGCCCCCTCCAGAAAATGCCTCCACTCCTCAAATGCCCATTTATTGGCCAGCAGCTCCCTATTCCCTATGTCATAGTTTCTCTCAGTGGGAGAAAATTTCCTGGAAAAGAAGGCACACGGTCTCAGGTTAGTAAGGCTAGCAGGAACTTGTAAAAGAACTGCTCCTGCGCCATCCTCGGACGCATCCACTTCCACAATAAAAGGTCTCTTCTGATCAGGCTGGATCAGAATGGGAGCGCTACTGAATGCCTTTTTTAGTGTTTCAAATGAAGAAATGGCTTCAGTAGACCAATTGTCCAAATCCGCCCCTTTCTTAGTGAGGTCGGTCAACGGTTTAGCAATTACAGAAAAATTCTTAATAAATTTACCGTAGTAATTGGCGAAACCTAAGAACCGTTGTAAGGCCTTTAAGTATGAAGTCCATACCCATTCCTTAATTGCTAGTACCTTACCAGGATCCATTTTGAAGGCATAAGGAGTCAGGACATGCCCTAGAAATAGTATGTCCTGTTAGTGGTGTTGCTAGAGGGGGGCGAGGGGGGGAAATTGCCCCCCCCTATGTTGTTCTTTGCCCCCCCGGGTGCCCCCCCGCTGATTCCCCAAAGCAGCTGCGCTGCCTCTTGAGCCCCAGGTGAATACTAATGAGCGCTTCCATTATGGAAGCGCTCATTAGTACCGAAGGACCAGGAAGTGGTGAACGCTATGTACTTAACGCTTCCTGGTCCTCAGCTGTCGGCTGTGCAGGGCTGCGCACAGCGTGAGGGCGCTCTGTGACCTCACGCTGTGCGTGCCAGTTCAGAGCGCAGTCTACTGAGGAGAAAGAAAATTGCAGGCGGCGTCCAGGAGCAGGACAGGTAAGTGTTTTTTTATTTTAGAAAAAATGAGGCTGCTGGGGGCATAATAAGGGCTAATGAGAGGCATAATGGGGGCTAATTAGAGACATAATGGGGCTAATTAGAGACATAATGGGGGCTAATTAGACTATTAGAGGCATAATGGGGCTAATGAGGCATATGGGAGCTAATGAGGCATATGGGGGCTAATAAGATGCATAATGGGGGCTAATGAGAGGCATCATGGGGGCTAATTAGAGACACAATGGGGGCTAACTAGACTATTAGAGGCATAATGGGGGCTAATGAGGCATATGGGGGCTAATGAGGCATATGGGTGATAATAAGAGGCATAATAGGGGCTAATGAGAGGCATAATGGGGGCTAATTAGAGACATAATGGTGCTAATTAGAGACATAATGGGGGCTAATTAGACTATTAGAGGCATAATGGGGCTAATGAGGCATATGGGGGCTAATGAGGGGCATCATGGGGGCTAATTAGAGACACAATGGGGCTAATGAGGCATATGTGAGCTAATTAGGCATATGGGGGCTAATAAGAGGCATAATGTGGGCTAATGAATCATAATGGCTTATAATGGGGGCTAATGAGGCATCAGGGATGATATGAGGGCTAATGAGAGGCATGGGGGCCTATATGGGGGTGATGAGAGGCATAATGGGGGCTAATAAGAGGCATAATGGGGCATAAGGGCTGATATGGGGGCTAATGAGAGGCATGGGGGCTGATATGGGGGTGATGAGAGGCATAATGAGGGCTAATGAGAGGCATAATGGGGGCTAATGAGAGGCATAATAACTGTCATCCACAGATGCCCCCATAACAGCGTGTCTTCCACAGATCCACCATAACAGTGCGCCTGCGCACTGACGAGAGACAGAAAGAAGGGGAAAGAATCTGCGGAAGCAAGCAGAGGACGGCACAGCAGACGACTGAATAGCTTCTTTTGTAAGTAAATTGTTTTATTATAAATGTATCCCTGCATACCGCAATTCTCTTGTATTTTGTAATCTTATTTATATATACTTATTTTGTTTTTGCCCCCCCATTTTTGACTGTGGTATCTTTGTGCCCCCCCTATATATTGTTTCTAGAGTCGCCACTGTGTCCTGTACACCAAAGACACGTTTTTCTTGTTTAGCAGATAACTGATTCTCCTTCAATACCTCTAGTACTTGTCTAACATGAGACACATGAGATTTGAAATCAGGAGAGAATATCAAAATGTCGTCAAGATAGACAATGACAAATTTACCTAAGAACTCCCTAAGAATATCGTTCATAAAGTTTTTGAACACAGCTGGGGCATTGCTGAGTGTCCTGCCGGGGTATTGAACGCCGTTTTCCATTCGTCTCCCTCCTTGATTCGGATAACATTTTATGCCCCTTTCAGGTCAATCTTGGAAAACCAGGTTGCCCCCAGAACCTGGTTACAAAATCCGGAATCAATGGGAGAGAGTATCTATTCTGGACAGTGATCTTATTTAATCTCCGGTAATCAATACAAGGCCTAAGACCGCCATCCTTTTTCTTAAAGAAGAAAAACCCCGCTCCCATAGGAGAGACAGAAGGTCAAATGTGCCCTTTACCAAGGCTTTCCTTGATATAATCTTCCATGGCCTTGCGTTCGGGCTTAGAAAGATAATAAATTTGCCCCTTAGGAAACTTGGCACCTTCTAGTAACTCTATGGCGCAATCATAAGGTCTATGGGGGGTAGAACCTCCGGAGTTGGTGATGAGAATACATCAGAATAAAGTATCAGACTTTACTGAGACCCCAGCCTGTACCACGGACAAGCACGAGTCACACTTGGCTCCCCATTTCACCAACTCCCCCTTGGACCAATCTATAGTGGGGTTGTGTAATTGGAGCTAAGGCAACCCTAGTACCACCTCAACCGGTAAGTTCTCCAGGACTAGAAGGAAACATCTCTCAGAGTGGCACACACCCACGGTTAGAAAAACCTCTGAGGTACATGACCTCACCATACCACCAATCAGGGGAGTAGCGTCAATAGCCATGACATGGATAGGTGTAGGTAGAGCAAACATAGGAATACCCAGTTTAATATCGTACACAGAGTCAATAAAGCTGGCTGCTGAGCCAGAATCAAAAAAGGCCTTACCCAGCCATTTATTAACCCCCAGAGATATCGTTATGGGTACCAAAAGCTTACATTTAGTAAAATCAGGGTGTACCTGGTCTTTAGGTTGCCTTGCCTTAGGAGACTTGACGGAGAGGACCTTCTTAGGACACTGGTTGATCCAATGGTCAGGATCTCCACAGTAGAAGCACACTCCACGTGTGCGGCGAACATTTCCTCGGGTCATGCCAACCTGCATGGGTTCTTCAGTAGAAACCTCAGCATTGTCTCTGGGATTGGCCTCAGGCTGGACCACCATCTGAGAAGAGAACTGTCGTTCCTGTCGTCTCTCTAACGCGTCGGTCAAGTAGGAAAACAAGGGTCATCATCTCCTCTAGGGTCTCTGGAAGTTGATAACTGACTAGGAGATCCTTTAAGTTATCAGACAGACCTGACCTAAACTGACTCTTAAGGGCTGGTTCGTTCCATCTTGAGGGGACACACCACCTTCTGAATTGGGTGCAATACTCCTCCACAGGTAGATTGCCCTGAACCAGTGCCTTTAGAGTCTTTTCGGCTACCAGAGCCCTGTCTGGCTCATCATAGAGGGTACCCAGGACCTGAAAAAAAACCTCCACTGATGTTAAACAACTGGCGCCAGCAGGTAAAGAGAATGCACAGTCCTGGGGATCACCCTGTAGTCGGGAAATGACAATGCCCACGCGTTGACTCTCGGGGCCAGAGGACACGGGGTGCAAACGGAAATAAAGATTGCAATTTTACTTAAAGGAAAGAAACGTTTTCTGGTCTCCAGAAAAGGGTTCTGGGAGCTTAATCTGGGGCTCTAAATGCGGACTGGAGGCCTGAGGAATGGAAGAACCTTGTCCTAGCTCAAAAGAACGGAATTTCTCCCCTAGCTCCTGCACCATCTGCATCAGGTTAGAGACATGGTCAGTCAGGTTCACCAGAGGATTCATAATACAGTGGTTATTGGGCCTGTTAATCTGTAACGGTCACATACACACACACACAGGGGGAAGGATAGTGACCACTGAGCTCCACCCTCACCCCTGGCCCTGCCTACTTGCCTCACGAGTCCTGATGACAGGGGACAACTGGACGGCAGTCCCTAACTTAGGATATGTGCTGGGAAAACAGACAAGACAAATAACTGATAGTGAACAGACCGGGTCAATACCAAGAGAGCAGCGTAGCACAGACGGATAAGCAAAGAATGGTCAGGAAAAGCCAGGGTCAAATACCAGGAGAGTAGTGAAGTACAACAGGAGTCCGCAAAGAATAGTCAAGTGGAAGCCGAGGTCAGAATACCAGGAGGGATGGGCAGTACGGGAGGAGCAGGCAGAGGATCGTCAGTGAACAGGATCAGGTAAGCATACAGGAATCAAACAATCGCCAGGAACCTAAATTAACAGGCAACCTGTGGCCAGCAGGCTCCCTGTTAAATACTGGCTAGCTGGGGTCATGTGACGTGGCCAGCACCACATGACCCGCACTAGGAAGAACAGCTGAGCACCGAGTACCCAGCTCGGCGCTCAGACCTTGCTGGGGAAACTGAGGACGCCGACCGCGCGGAGGAGATGTGCGCGGCCGGTCCGTCCCGCCCCCTATTACCAAGGAGACGAGGACGCAGTGTGCGTCCTCGCTCCTGCACAGAAACGGGACGCCGGCGGCGCAGAGGAGAGCGAGCGCCCCAGCATCCCGTGACAATAACCTTTGGCAACTATGTAAAAATTGCTGTATGACCAAAGTATTGGGGTCTGCAGACATTATCACAGATCAATTACTTTCAAAATCATGGCTGTTCAAGGAAGCTGAGGAAGACATTGCAAATGGTATAAGATGTCTTAAAGGTTGGAGATTAGCAGCAGGAAAAGCTGTTAAGCTGGCAAAAAAACAGCTGTCAATAGGAAGCTGCCCCGCTGACCAACCTAGCAGTATAGACATTTCATTTCTATGGAAGGTGGATAATTAGCTACCAGATAACACTGACTAACCTGATAGGTCATGCTATTTGTATAGGGGTTGAAAAGGGTTGCCAAACCCTTCTGACTAGGATGAATAGGACATAAAACAGCTGCCAGATGGACTCTTACCCATCCAAATGTGAATATTATGCTTTTTAAAGGCTTACTTTAATAGCTGATATCGGTACATCTGTGTCACGTGGCGGTAAGGGTGAGCGAAGCCAAGGAAACAGCCAAGGCTGTACCATATAGTTCACATGACTCCTATAGAAGTGAATGGGAGCTACAGAAGTTGATACAGAAGCAGCACAGCACAGTCTACTTTCCTGTTTCCACAAGTTGACCAACCTTGGCCACAGTGTAAGACAGATACTCCGAACTCTTCTAATATGCCACATCACTGTGTTTATTGTTTTATACAGTACAGACCAAAAGTTTGGACACACCTTCTCATTCAAAAAGTTTTCTTTATTTTTATGACTATGAAGGCATCAAAACTATGAATTAACACATGTGGAATTATATACATAAACAAGTGTGAAACAACTGAAAATATGTCATATTCTAGGTTCTTCAAAGTAGCCACCTTTTGCTTTGATTACTGCTTTGCACACTCTTGGCATTCTCTTGATGAGCTTCAAGAGGTAGTCCCCTGAAATGGTCTTCCAACAGTCTTGAAGGAGTTCCCAGAGATGCTTAGCACTTGTTGGCCCTTTTGCCTTCACTCTGCGGTCCAGCTCACCTCAAACCATCTCGATTGGGTTCAGGTCCGGTGACTGTGGAGGCCAGGTCATCTGGCACAGCACCCCATCACTCTCCTTCATGGTCAAATAGCCCTTACTTTCAAAGTTTTCCCAATTTTTCGGCTGACTGACTGACCTTCATTTCTTAAAGTAATGATGGCCACTCATTTTTCTTTACTTAGCTGCTTTTTTCTTGCCATAATACAAATTCTAACAGTCTATTCAGTAGGACTATCAGCTGTGTATCCACCTGACTTCTCCTCAACGCAACTGATGGTCCCAACCCCATTTATAAGGCAAGAAATCTCACTTATTAAACCTGACAGGGCACACCTGTGAAGTGAAAACCATTTCAGGGGACTACCTCTTGAAGCTCATCAAGAGAATGCCAAGAGTGTGCAAAACAGTAATCAAAGCAAAAGGTGGCTACTTTGAAGAACCTAAAATATGACATATTTTCAGTTGTTTTACACTTGTTTGTTATGTATATAATTCCACATGTGTTAATTCATAGTTTTGATGCCTTCAGTGTGAATCTACAATTTTCATAGTCATGAAAATAAAGAAAACTCTTTGAATGAGAAGGTGTGTCCAATCTTTTGGTCTGTACTGTATATTATGACATCAATGTGTAAAAAAATAAATTTAAAAAAATATCCACCCTTGATTACCATTTTGTAATTAATCAGAACAGAAAACTGAACCTATATAAAACAGGATTCAAAGATACCACCCTCATAAAGTACAGTAATGCACGGCTAGGATAAAGGACGCTCAGTTCAAATCGTACCAATGAAACATAAATCTAAAACAAAAAAATCTTTGTAGTTGAAAGATAAATAAAGCCAATGGGGCAACTAATCATAGACCATTTTAACCTCCTCAGGACCGCCGTACGCAGGATTGCGTCTTTGCGGCGGTCCTGTTGTTCTGGGTGGACGCGCCGGTGCGTCCTCTCGCGAGACGCGAGATTTCGTGCATTGCCGGCCCGCGCATGCGCATCGCGGGCCGGCAAAAGTTAAGGAAGTATTTCGTCACCAGCCTGCCAGCAACGATCATTGGCTGGCAGGCTGGCGATTTTCAAAAAATCGAATCACAAGCCAGATAACAGATCATATTAGTAAATATGATCTGTTATATGCCTTCTCTGCTCCTCTGCTGGTCCTTTTCGTCGGTTGGATCCAGCAGAGGAGCAGACTTCACAGTGAGTACACCAAACAGCACACCTTAGCCCCAGATCACCCCCCTGCACCCCAATTAACCCTTTGATCACCCCTTTGATCGCCCCTGACAATCACTATTGAAAGGAAAAAAAGTGATCAGTGTAAACTGTCACTTTTTTTTTTTCACTAGTATTGGCTGTTAGGTTTTAGGGATAGTTTAGGCCCCTTGGTTAGGTAGTTAGCGTCAGTTAGCGCCCACCCCACCGCACCGCAGTCACTTTTATTCGCTGATTAGCGTATCGCTAATCAGCATTTGTACTTTTATAGTATCTGTAAGTGATCAAAACTGATCACGGTCAGATCTATAATAGTATTAGTGTCACTTTAGGTCACCCTCCACCCAAAACGCAGTGTTTGCCCGATCAGGCCTGATCGGTCGCCCACACGTGCGTTCACCCACGCCCGCCCCACCGCAGTGACAAAAAAAATGTTGTTTTTTGATCACTGCACATTCACTTTACACGCACTGCGGCGATAAAAAAATCAGTTTTGATATTTTTTATCAACCGCAGCAGCCTCCGGTACTTCGCTAGCCTCCCCTTTTGTAAGACAGGTTTGCTTTTTTTCTTGGGTAGTCTCAGGGAATACCCCTAAATTTAGTAGTCCAAATGGCAAACAGGGGGTATTCTTCTGAAGAGGCCTACAGGATTCTGACCCAGTCGGATGAGGAGTGGGAACCCTCATATGATGAATCTAGCGGGTCAGAATATGAACCTGTGGAAAGCAGTGGCTCTCTGACCCAAAGTTCGGACGAGGAGGTGGAGGTCCCTGGCAGCACCAGGCGTACCCGGCCCCGTGTCGCTAGACCACAGGTTACGCAGGATCCGTTTCAAGAGCAGCAGAGTGGGGCTGTCGCTGCCGGATCACGTGGTGAGGCATACACCAGCAGCGCAGCCCTTCCTGGACCTAGTACCAGCACTGCCGTACAACATGGTGACGTGGCGAGCACCAGAAGGGCAGTTGAAGCTGGTACGGTGGCACGTGCACTAGTTACCCCGTCGCAGCCACCGCGCAGACAGGCCCGTAGAGCCCCTAGAATCCCTGAGGTGCTGGCAAACCCTGATTGGCAGTCACCAACTTCAGCCGCACCAGTAGTTCCCCCTTTCACCGCCCAGTCTGGAGTTCGGGTTGAGACGGCTCAAATCGGTTCGGCCCTGGGATTTTTTGAGCTGTTCTTGACTGCGGAACTCTTGGACTTAGTCGTGGCAGAAACAAATCGGTATGCCACACAATTTATATCCGCCAACCCGGGAAGCTCTTATGCCCAGTCTTTCCGGTGGAAACCAGTCCAAGTTTCCGAACTTAAAATTTTTTTGGGCCTTCTCCTCAACATGGGTCTTACTAAAAAGCATGAATTGCGGTCATATTGGTCCACGAACCCAATTCATGACATGCCCATGTTCTCTGCTGCTATGTCCAGGACACGATTTGAGACCATCCTACGTTTTCTGCATTTTAGCGACAACACCACCTCCCGTCCCAGAGGCCACCCAGCTTTTGACCGGCTCCACAAAATTCGGCCCCTCATAGACCATTTCAACCAGAAATTTGCCGATTTGTATACCCCCGAGCAAAACATCTGCGTAGACGAGTCCCTAATACATTTTACCGGGCGCCTTGGCTTCAAACAATACATCCCAAGCAAGCGTGCCCGGTATGGGGTCAAATTGTATAAGCTCTGTGAAAGGGCCACAGGCTATACCCACAAATTTCGGATCTATGAGGGAAAAGATCAGACCCTGGAGCCGGTCGGTTGCCCTGACTACCTGGGGAGCAGTGGGAAGACAGTCTGGGACTTGGTGTCACCCTTATTCGGCAAGGGGTACCATCTTTATGTGGACAATTTCTACACAAGTGTGGCCCTCTTTAGGCATTTGTTTCTAGAACGGATTTGCGCCTGTGGCACCGCGCGAACTAGTCGCGTGGGCTTCCCCCAACGGCTTGTAACCACCCGTCTTGCAAGGGGGGAGAGGGCTGCCTTGTGTAATGAAGAACTGCTCGCGGTGAAATGGAGAGACAAGCGTGACGTTTACATGCTCTCCTCCATTCACGCAGACACGACAATCCAAATTGAAAGGGCAACCCGTGTCATTGAAAAGCCCCTCTCAGTCCACGACTATAATGCGCTCATGGGAGGGGTGGACTTCAATGACCAGATGTTGGCTCCCTATTTAGTTTCCCGCAGAACCAGATGCTGGTAGAAGAAGGTGTCTGTATATTTAATTCAATTGGCTGCCTATAATAGTTTTGTTCTCTACAGTAAGGCTGGGAGAACAGGATCCTTCCTCAAATTCCAGGAAGAGATCATCGAGAACCTCCTTTACCCAGGAGGTTCCGTGGCCCCATCCACCAGTGTAGTTAGCCGTCTACACGAGCGACATTTCCCCAGTGTCGTTGCTGGTACCTCAACCCAACCGCCACCCCGAAAAAAATGTTGTGTCTGTAGCAGGAGTGGAATAAGGCGTGACACCCGCTATTTCTGTCCTGACTGTCCTGACCACCCTGCCCTATGCTTTGGTGAGTGTTTCCGGAAGTACCACACACAGGTACACCTAGCATAGGGATTGCATCTCACAGGACAGGCACACAGGGCTATTAGGGCTTTTTTACTCACAGCTGCTGCAAACCTCTCCTTTCACCTGGGATAAAGTGCATAACGTACTTCGCCACATCTTTGGGCGATTTGCGCTTTGCACATTGTCCCATGGGGAAGGAGAGGTTTGTTCTATAAAGGTAAAAAAAACTAAACAAAAAAAAAATTACCGGTAAGTAAAAAAGTTAAACGTTCATTTAAAAAAGTTAAAAAAAAGTTTCTATGTTCTGTTCAACAGTTAATAAATTTATTGCGTTGCGGCCTGGTTTTTTCTTTTTTGTTTTGTTTTTTTACCTTTCAGGTGGACCAACCGATCGACTAGCTGCAGCACTGATGTGCATTCGGACAGAAGCATTGCGCTGCTGTCAGATTACACGCAAGTCGGTGTATGCGGCGCTGCAAGACGAGATTTCCCTCTGCAGTAAAAGATACGTTTGCCGAGGCATTTGAGCTGAGGAGGTGGCGGTGTTCATATACTTTGGCAAACACTTTGTATATATAAAAAAAAAAATCCCGGCAATGATTTATTCATCCACATCGATTGATGTGAATGGAGAAATCGGGTTTGCCAGGGCATACGAGCTAAGTGGGTATGGATGTTGGGCGGAGCTCCTATGTCCTGGCAGACGCCTTTCCCCTCCTTTTTTTTTTTTGGCAGAGATTTTTTCATCCACATTGATCGATGCGAATGAAGAAATCTGTGCCGTTCATTTTTTTCTTTCAGCCCAGAGGCTGAACGGAAAAAAAAAAATCTCATTACCAGTATGCTCAATATAAGGAGAATAGCAGAAACTCCTAATGCTGGGCATACATGTAATGATTGTGGAGACCCTCAAATGCCAGGGCAGTACAAACACCCCACAAATAACACCATTTTGGAAAGAAGACACCCCAAGGTATTCGCTGAGGGGCATATTGAGTCCATGAAAGATTGAAATTTTTGTCCCAAGTTAGCGGAAAGGGAGACTTTGTGAGAACAAAATCCAAAAAATCAATTTCCGCTAACTTGTGCCAAAATTATTTTTTTTCTATGAACTCGCCATGCCCCTCATTGAATACCTTAGGGTGTCTTCTTTCCAAAATGGGGTCACATGTGGGGTATTTATACTGCCCTGGCATTTTAGGGGCCCCAAAGCGTGAGAAGAAGTCTGGTATCCAAATGTCTAAAAATGCCCTCCTAAAAGGAATTTGGGCACCTTTGCCCACCTAGGCTGCAAAAAAGTGTCACACATCTGGTATCTCTGTATTCAGGAGAAGTTGAGGAATGTGTTTTGGGGTGTCTTTTTACATATACCCATGCTGGGTGAGATAAATATCTTGGTCAAATGCCAACTTTGTATAAAAAAATGGGAAAAGTTGTCTTTTGCCAAGATATTTCTCTCACCCAGCATGGGTATATGTAAAATGACACCCCAAAACACATTCCCCACCTTCTCTTGAGTACGGAGATACCAGATGTGTGACACTTTTTTGCATCCTAGGTGGGCAAAGGGGCCCACATTCCAAAGAGCACCTTTCGGATTTCACAGGTCATTTACTTACTTACCACACATTAGGGCCCCTGGAAAATTCCAGGGCAGTATAACTACCCCACAAGTGACTTCATTTTGGAAAGAAGACACCCCAAGGTATTCCGTGAGGGGCATGGCAAGTTCCTAGAATTTTTTTATTTTTTGTCACAAGTTAGTGGAAAATGATGATTTTTATTTTTTATTTTTTTTTCATACAAAGTCTCATATTCCACTAACTTGTGACAAAAAATAAAAACTTCCATGAACTCACTATGCCCATCAGCGAATACCTTGGGGTGTCTTCTTTCCAAAATGGGGTCACTTGTGGGGGATTTATACTGCCCTGGCATTCTAGGGGCCCAAATGTGTGGTAAGGAGTTTGAAATCAAATTCTGTAAAAAATGACCTGTGAAATCCGAAAGGTGCTCTTTGGAATATGGGCCCCTTTGCCCACCTAGGCTGCAAAAAAGTGTCACACATCTGGTATCTCCGTACTCAGGAGAAGGTGGGGAATGTGTTTTGGGGTGTCATTTTACATATACCCATGCTGGGTGAGAGAAATATCTTGGCAAAAGACAACTTTTCACATTTTTTTTATACAAAGTTGGCATTTGACCAAGATATTTATCTCACCCAGCATGGGTATATGTAAAAAGACACCCCAAAACACATTCCTCAACTTCTACTGAATACAGAGATACCAGATGTGTGACACTTTTTTGCAGCCTAGGTGGGCAAAGGGGCCCATATTCCAAAGAGCACCTTTCGGATTTCACAGGTCATTTTTTACAGAATTTGATTTCAAACTCCTTACCACACATTTGGGCCCCTAGAATGCCAGGGCAGTATAACTACCCCTCAAGTGACCCCATTTTGGAAAGAAGAGACCCCAAGGTATTTCGTGATGGGCATAGTGAGTTCATAGAAGTTTTTATTTTTTGTCACAAGTTAGTGGAATATGAGACTTTGTAAGAAAAAAAAAAAAAAAAAAAAATCATCATTTTCCGCTAACTTGTGACAAAAAATAAAAAGTTCTATGAACTCACTATGCCCATCAGCGAATACCTTAGGGTGTGTACTTTCCGAAATGGGGTCATTTGTGGGGTGTTTGTACTGTCTGGGCATTGTAGAACCTCAGGAAACATGACAGGTGCTCAGAAAGTCAGAGCTGCTTCAAAAAGCGGAAATTCACATTTTTGTACCATAGTTTGTAAACGCTATAACTTTTACCCAAACCATTTTTTTTTTACCCAAACATTTTTTTTTTATCAAAGACATGTAGAACAATAAATTTAGAGCAAAATTTATATATGGATCTCGTTTTTTTTGCAAAATTTTACAACTGAAAGTGAAAAATGTAATTTTTTTGCAAATAAATCGTTAAATTTCGATCAATAACAAAAAAAGTAAAAATGTCAGCAGCAATGAAATACCACCAAATGAAAGCTCTATTAGTGAGAAGAAAAGGAGGTAAAATTCATTTGGGTGTTAAGTTGCATGACCAAGCAATAAACGGTGAAAGTAGTGTAGGTCAGAAGTGTAAAAAGTGGCCTGGTCTTTCAGGGTGTTTAAGCACTGGGGGCTGAGGTGGTTAAGGTCTGTGATTAGAAAGTGCCTAATTTATGACATAGCATGGGCATATGCTACGGCAGTCCATGCTCCTAAATAGAAATCTATGGCAGCTCCAAGCTGCCGTACATTTCTATCTTCATTCATGCCAGAAAACTGGTGCAAATGAAGATGAATCTGCTGGGCCCACTGGTCCTGCCTCCTCCCTGCTATCGCCACGGCCCCTTTTTAGGAAAGCGACAAGAGTGGCGAAGAAATGCCACTGGTGTCTAGAATTGGGCATGATGGCAATAAAAATAGCCCCCCTAAAACAGACATATTTTTTTAACGCTTTCAGGACCAAGTCATTTTTCGCCTTTCTGCCCAGACCACTGTTGCCAAATCTGACATGTGTCACTTTATGTTGTAATTTAGTTTAAAACACTTTTACTTATACAGGCCATTCTGAGACTGTTTTCTCATCACATATTGTACTTCATGACAGTGGTAAAATTGAGTAAAAAAATTGGATTTTTATTTATAAAAAATAAATAAAAATTTACCAAAAATTTGGAAAAATTTGCAAATTTCTATTTCTCTACTTTTATAATAGATAGTAATAACTTCAAAAATACTTACTACTTTACATTCTCCATATGTCTACTTCATGTTTGGATAATTCTGTAAATGACATTTTATTTTTTGGGGACATTAGAAGGCTTAGAAGTTTAGAAGCAAATCTTTTTAAGGACCGGTTCAGGTCTGAAGTCACTTTGTGAGGCTTACATAATAGAAACCATCCAAAAATGACCCCATTTTAGAAACTACACCCCTCAAGGTATTTAAAACTGATTTTACAAACTTTGTTAACCTTTTAGGTGTTCCACAAGATTTAATGGAAAATGGAGATGAAATTTCAGAATTTCACTTTTTTGGCAGATTTTCCATTTTAATCAATTTTTTCCCACTAACAAAGCAATGGTTAAAATCCAAACAAAACTCAATATTTAGTAGTTTACAGAAACACCCCATATGTGGTCGTAAACTGCTGTATGGGCACACGGCAGGGCGCAGAAGGAAAGGAACTCCATATGTTTTTTGGAAGGCAGATTTCACTGGGATAATTTTAAGCTGCCATGTCACATTTGAAGACCCCCTGATGCAACCCTAGAGTATGAACTCCAAAAAAATACCCCATTTTGGAAACTATGGGATAAGGTGGCAGTTTTGCTGGTACTATTTTAGGGTACATATAATTTTTGGTTGCTCTATATTACACTTTTTGTGAGGCAAGATAACAAAAAATAGCTGTTTTGGCACTGTTTTTATTTTTTGTTATTTACAATGTTTATCTGACAGGTTATATTTTTATAGAGCAGGTTGTTACCAACGCGGCGATACCTAATATGTATGTTTTATTTATTTTTTATGCTTTACACAATAACAGCATTTTTGAATTAAAAAAAAATCATGTTTCAGTGTCTCCACATTCTGAGAGCACTATTTTTTTTATTTTTTGGGCGATTGTCATAGGTATGGTCTCATTTTTTGCGGGATTTTTTGATTGCTTGGTATTACACTTTTTGTGATGTAAGGTGACAAAAAATTTTTTTTTTTTTTTTTTTTTTTTTTTTTTTACGGTGTTCATCTGAGGGGTTAGGTAATGTGACATTTTTATTGAGCAGGTTGTTACGGATGTGGCAATACCTAATATGTATACTTTTTTTTATTTATGTAAGTTTTACACAGTGATATCCTTTTTGAAATAGTGTCTCCATAGTTTGAGAGCCATAGTTTTTTATTTTTTGTGCGATTGTCTTAGGTAGGGGCTCATTTTTTGCAGGATGAGGTGACTGTCCGATTGGTACTATTTTTGGGGGCATATGCCTTTTTGATCGCTTGGTGTTACACTTTTAGTGATGTAAAGTGACAAATGGTTTCTTTATCACAGTTTTTATATATTATATATTATTATATATAGAGATATAGTAGAGATTAGTGTGCTGGGGCAACTGTCATATAGAGATATAGCAGTGCTGGGTGTGTTGGAGCAGCTGTCATGTGTATAGATGTATACTGGCTATAACAGCTGCCGTCCTGCATGTCATTACAGTGTGTGGTGTTTGTGGCAGTCGCTACACCGGCCAAGGAGCCTCCTCGCTGTCGGCACAGCCTGGCCGCCGGGCGCCCCTGTTGCCATGGCGCCCTGTGCAGCACACCCCAAAGGCCGGCCATGCCTCCACCTGTAATATGGGTGCCATACTTTATAGACCTCACACCCGCCATTTCCAAGCTATAACTATAATTCACCCACCGTGAACAGCAGCTGGATCCATTACGTTAGCGGCCGTATAGTCGGGAAGGTTGAGCCGGGAGCAAGTGACGGAGCAGAGGGATAAACATGGGCCCGACAGGTGCGTGACAGCTCCCTGACAAGTGATGATATTTATCAAGCTCTGCAGCGGATCGCAGCACGCAGTCATAGAGGCTGGGTGCCGGGTATTGGATATGGCCGGCACCCGCAGCGCAGCCTGCGTTTGTATTAAGCATAAACAATATTCATTGGGGGCGCAGTGCACTGAAACAACAGACCACCCCCCCCAAACCCAAGAATTATAAAGCAGAATCATTGGTGGCGCAGTGCACCCCCAACCCTCCCCCCAAGTATTATTATTATTGGTGGCAGGGGCAGTTCCGATTGGAGCCCGAGCCCTGGCTGCCATAGTCTGCTCCCTGCTGCTGTGTGCACAAAGCACAGAGCAGCAGGGACAGTGTGAAGTCCTATTCACCCTGATAGATCACTATCAGGGTGAATAGGACAAGGGATGAAAGATCCCAGGCTCTAGCCCCTAAGGTGGGAAATAGTTATTAAATAAAAAGTAGAAAAAAAAAACAACAACAAAATATTAAGTTTAAATTACCCCCTTGCCCAATTTTACATATAAAATATATAAACAATAAAAAAAATTACATATTGCCACGCCCGAAAAAGTGCGAACTATTAAAGTATTTAAAAATATTTCCTATGCGGTGAACAGAAAAAAATGAAAAAAATAAAAAAATAATAAAAAACTTGCAATTTGCCATTTTTTAGTCACCTTGTCCAGACAAAAATTTGGTTAGGACTGTTCTATTATGGTCCAGACGTTCCAAAAAATCTGGAATGCACGCTGCTTTTTTGGTGTTTTATTTTTTTCATGTGGTATCGAGTATCGCAATATTTTTTTATGGTATCAAAAATTTAAATTTGGCTCATAAATTTTTCAGGTTAGGTTCCAATGGCTCCTTGATATTTATTTTTTTTGTCTGGAGCCCTGCTCAGTTAAGACATGCGGTATGACTTAGTATTGTATTCAATTTAAAACAACCAGTAGATAATTCACAAGGTACCATTTTGCCCTCAAATCAACCTGATTTTGTTATGGCTTGATGTTGCTCCATGTTGATATTATTGCATTATACAGTTCCTATAGATCTGTTGTCTGCACAGCCACATGGTAACGATCCTGCTGCATCACATGCCTGATGTCCTCTAAATGACTGACGGTTCATTGGAGTAAACTGAGTTCACTGTCATGTTTGTGAAATAAGCTCAAGGTGATGTGTGCTTGGCAGCATGGTGTGTTATCCTGGTAGAGGTCTCCATTAGGAGATGGGAAGACTATAGACAGATAGATGTGGTCAATAACAATAATTACAAACGTTGGTTGAAATGTTGTGCCAGATTTTCATTAACAATAACCACGACACTCAAAATAATGTACATTTAATGTATGTTTATTTTATGTATCGATCCCGAATCTCAGTGTTTGGCCAATGTTTCAGTACCTCATCGCCCTTAATCACGACCTTATAGACGAGACATCTTTATGTATGATATGACCCAGTTACTGCTGGAGGACTGAAACGTTGGCCAAACACTGTGAGATGCCAGATGGATAAATAAAAGAAATCTACATTAATTGCACATTATTTTGAGTGCTGTGGTGTCACAAAGTGGGGGCAGGGGAGGAACACCAGAATGACAAAATAAGGAAAATGACCAGAAACTAGGCCTCACGGCTAGGGAAAGGGAAGAGGTCACCACCTAGGAAACCCTAAACCTAGCCCTGACTCCTGTCAGTATGAATAGACCCAGGAGGTGTCTATTCATAGGAAACTACTATGCAGCACTATAAGGTACTATTAACAGCTTAGTAAGCGTTTTTTTGGTGACAGGTTCCCTTTAAATATAAAGAGAATATGCCGCACCAGAGTGACTAGGGAACAACGTGAGGTGCACCCACTAGCAGATGACACCCAATCTGAAAAAAGAAAATGTAATAATAAATAACGGTGGGGCACTCTCAATAGCAATGGGAGCAGTGGATGGTGGTACATAAAATTTATTAATGTATCTAAAATGAGTCGTTCACAGTTGGTGATTTTAAATATTCGCAGTAATAAATAAAGCAACATAAAGAATGATATAGAGCCTGCTAAACGACATATAAATAAATGAGGTAAAAATACAATTAGTGATACGTCACTAGGAACTTAGCATCAAAAAATTTTTGGGCATCAAAAAAATAATTTTTTTAAAAGTGCTCTGGGTATCCACAGTGAAGTTCAGTTGGTGTTAATAGCAGTTGGACTCCAATCTAAGGTGCAGGTTAATGTTAGCTGTATGCAGAGCGGCGTCCCGCTCCTTAGCCTGAGACAGCGGCGTCCCGCTGTAAATTTCAAGAAGTGATCGCGTAATATCGTAGACACTTCGATCTTACCCGGAGGGCTTCGACGAAATCTCCTACCCTCGTCTCGGTGCGCCTTCTATATGTATCGGTGCTCCGGTCCCGAGGGCTGTTAGTTTTCCAGCAGGTCCCACGCCAACGCCGGAAGTCCATGTAAGTTCGCTGAAGGTAAACTTCCCTTATACAGCAGAGACCTCCTGCAGCTGACGTTCTCAGATCAATAGAACAGTAAATTATTCTCCTCCTAAATCGATCGAAGATATGTGTCTATAATCCAAACGTGGGGGTCCGTACCAAATGCGTTTCGGGGTTTAAGGAGTTGACCCCTTCATCAGTGGTTAGTGTCCCCCTATTGAGGCCCTTCTTTTATAGGGCTAATGAGTCATAAGAAAACCTGGTCATGGAGTGGATCGTCCGAATCTTAAATATTCTGAAACTATGTGAAAAGTCTGAATATGTCAATTTCACGTGTACCTGAGCAAATAATTGTCCTGCTGGCTTACTTGAACCCATGTATACGATCATATTTCAACAGAAAAGAATCGAAAAATATATTGCTGTAGAATATTATTTAAAACCCCAAAAATATCAAAATCTGGTACATAGCAGTCTCTAAAATCAAAATCCTTCCATACATTTGTTGTCACATCAGTCCGAATCCTATGATATAAAAAACGCACCGTTGGCACTGCGGTTCCAGTGCGGTTTTGATGCGTTTTTTATAAAATTCACTAAAAATTTATAAAAACAATTACAAATAATAAAAACTCTCAAATAAGTTACATGCATTGTCAAAATTATTATAAATACATGATTAAACAGTGAGCATATAATATGGCCATCGCAGAGAGGGTTCTTCTATAGGTAAGATGTTGATTGGGGAGTAGATGGGGGCCCATCGCAGAGGAAAAACTGGGCAAAATGTAGAAACTACCCAGTTGATCGTCTGCAAGGGGCGCCCATCTATAAGAAACCAAACAATTCAAACTCAGCATTTAAGCCCTGCGGTAAAAGAGTATTCAGTTCGAAAATACGTTTGGTTTCTAGTCGGGACATCTTTTCTATATGATTCCCACCTCTCCAATCTCTATGTACTCGGTCAATGGCCGTAAATTTCAAACATGAGGGGTCTTGTTGATGTGCTATTTTAAAGTGGCTTGACACTGAATGGTTTTCAAAGCCCTTCTTTATATTTGCAATATGCTCCGAGATACGCTTTTTAAGTGGTCTCTTGGTCCTACCTACATATTGATATCTGCATGGGCACTCCATTACATAAATAACATCTTCTGTACTACATGTGAGAAATTCCCTGATCTTATGGCAGTATTTATTGGTGGATGACACTAATTCTGTTGTTTTTTTAGGGAAAGAGGTAATCTTGCAATTGTTGCACTTTCCACAACGAAAAAAGCCCTGAATACCTGCCCAATTCTGAATGGAAGAGGTCGTGTCCCTTTTCTTTTGTACGGTAGGTGCTATTTTGGTGTTTAAATTTGAGGCTTTCGTAAACGTAATTCTCGGATTTGGAGTTGCCAGGGTACCTAACATTTTATCTTTCTTCAAACGGTGCCAGTGCTTGTTAATAATAAATTGTATTATCTTAAAATCCCCATTAAACGGTAAAACCAAACGTAAATCCGCATTTACCTTTAGCCATTTTTTTTTTTTTATTGTATCTGAGATTTCAGAGATTTTTACTGGTGAGCACAGACTAATTGCTTGTTCCGGGGTTCTTTTTGCAGGAGTTCTAAAACCTCTGACATTATATGTAGCTATATGTAAGTCAGCCATGTTGGTGACTGTGGAGTGAGAGAATTATAATTACATACCACTGGTTGCCTGGGACTGCGATGTATCTATTGTCCGAAGGATAAGTTGATTGTGTCACTGGTTCGGAGGATTTGCAGGTGTAGGTGGGGGGATGTAGGAAAGGGCTATAAGGTAAGAGAAGAAACGTCAACACATAATGATAATAATACACTAACAATCCTCTGCTAGAAATAGTAACTAGGGATTTTAGTATCCCTTTGTGGGATCTTATTAGGTCCGTACCTCTAACCAAGGCCAGAAGTGCCGAGCCCCAAAAACTGTTCAGGGCCGACATGTCAGGAAATAAACTTAAATCTTGACTAGGATAAAGAAGTGAGTAATACATATTGCAGACAAATATAATAAGAACCAGTCTCACTGATAAGAGCTACACAATGCAAAGAGAACTTCTAGATTATGATTTCAAAGTATGACATCATAAACACAGATTGCTGAGCACCCAAACTCCAGGACCAGAACCTATGGCAGATCAGATATTGATCTCAGTATGTTAAAGAATCGGGAAGGGTCAGATGGGGAGTCTGTGCATCCAACAATCCGTGCCACTATATCTATCTTCTTACAGACAGGCAAGTTTAAAACTGTAATCCCAGAAAATCAGGGGAGCAGTCAGTCATCCTCTGTGATAATGCATCTGGGAGTTAGTTTCCCATAATTTTTCTTGGATTTTGTGGATTTGCCTCCTCCCACAGTTTCCCATGAAGTTGGCGGCATGATATCCTGTGGAATAAGAACGTCATTAGTGGCTGACCACTCAGGGATGTCCAGTCATGTATCTCCAGAGCTGCAAGAATATCTGGGAGGTCTTTTGGAGATCTTAAGATGTATTTCTTCTCTTTCCAGGTGATCAGCATCCCAAATGGGAACAGCCATCTAAAAGCAATGTGTCTGTGTCTTAGATTATCTGTGAGAGGTTTTAAGGCACGTCTCTTATTTAGAGTTGCAGGGGCGAGATCTTGGAACAGGAGAATTTGGGATCCTTCATATTCGATGTTTTCACTTTCTCTAGCCCTTTTCATCACTAGATCTTTCTGTGCAAAGTTTAAAAGTTTGCAAGTGATGTCCCTTGTGGGGTCTCCAGATTTAGGTTTAGTGTGTAGAGCACAGTGGGCCCTGTCAATTATGATTGGATCTGGGTAGTCTTCACCCAGCAGCGCTTTGCATATCTCTATTACTGCAGTAGGGATAGCATCCATAGCAACAGTCTCTGGGATTCCTCTGATGCGTATGTTATTTCTTCTGCCTCTATTGTCCTGATCCTCAATGTAGTCATAAAGATAATTAATGTGTTGTTGGTAGACAGATAGAGCAGTTGAGTTTTTGTTGGTGTACTCAGCCACGGCCGATTGAGTGGATTCCAATAATTCAACTCTCTGACACTCTTGCCTCATTTCTCGTTTAATTTCCGATAATTCCTCCAGAACTGGATTTAATGCTTTGGATAAAGCTTGTGAGATGAAGGATTTGGATATTGGTTGGTCTGAAGCAGCCTCTATTGGATCATCATCATCACTTTCTCTGTCTTGTTGAGGGTTGCTTTTGGGGGTGGATGAGGCCCCCTGATTATTTAGACTTATTTTCATCATGAATCTATCCAGGTCAGATTGTGATAGAGAAGGAGCCCTGGACTGTTTGTGAGAGTCTTCGTAAGTCCCACTATATCTTCCAACTTTCACCATATGTGTGTATGATCAAGCCCCGGTAGCAAATATACTCACTGCTTCATCAGAAATTAAGTGATCACCACATCACTAGACTTAGAGACATATATGACCTGTTTTATCAGACTCTATATCATATTGTGGTTGCGAAATTGTGCTTCTGCTGAGTTGCACTTTAAATAAATTGGGTCACTGTCCCTTTAAGTAGGTTGTTGTGGCAAAACTGCTTCTGAGAGGTGAAATTTGGTCTAGAATTGCCGACCGATCTGCCTATGATAATGGCAATGGACATGTCGCTTCTGTCCAGCACCAGAAGAAGGTTCTATGGTGAGAGTTCAGTACAGTGGGTGAAATATGGCCGCAGAGCGGTGGGGCGGTGGGCCTATGCATCAAGTCTCTGACTTATTCTATTGAAGCCACCTAGTATTGTACTTTATTTAGGTAGGAAAGTACTTTATGGCCGAGATCTACTGCTATCAAGACGCGGGTCGTTCGGTCTCGGTGGCCGGATCCCAAGATGGCGTCAGCTCAGGGCTTGCGAACTTTCAGTATGGTATTATGCCACCGGCACGGGGCTGACTTGGCTTTATAATTTGCTGTACCTTTCGCCGGATCGGCGGTTGTATAGATCCTGGAACCGGACATTGTAGCTCCGGGTTGGAGGCTCTAATGCAGGCCGTTCTTGTTTTCAAATCTAGGCCGTGGATTTTCTCTTCCGCTAGGCCTCAGTTGTGGATCGGGACAGGAGTGGTCCTGTGGCCTTTAGATGGTCTCGATCTGGAGCAGATGGTGTTAGTTGTCCAAATAAATCTAATTGGAGATCTTATAACAACGTATTTAGGGCGGATGGCGTAGGATTGTGTCGACTGCGACAGACCAGAGGAGAGAGACATCTTCCTCAGTCAGTGCCTAGCCACGCCCCCAAAATGGGTGTTTTTTAAAACCAGAATATAACAGGAGTATTTAACGCTTGTATTGGATTGTCACAAATGCAGCAAAGGCCCCAAATGTAGTGTCTTGCACAAAATGTTTTTTTTTAAAATCAGAATATAACAGTGATATTTAACACTTGTAATGGACTGTTACAAATGCAGCAAACGCCCTAAATGTAGTGTCTTGCACAAAATGGGTGTTTTTTTTTTTAAACCAGAATATAACTGCAGTATTTAAAGCTTGTATTGGACTGTCAAAAATGCAGCAAAGGCCCCAAATGTAGGGTCTTGCACAAAATGGGTGTTTTTTTCAAACCAGAATATAACTGCAGTATTTAAAGCTTTTATTGGACTGTCACAAATGCAGCAAAGGCCCCAAATGTAGGGTCTTGCACAAAATGGGTGTTTTTTAAAAACTAAAATATAACAGCAGTATTTAACGCTTGTATTGGACTGTCATAAATGCAGCAAAGGCCCCAAATGTATTATCTCGCACAAAATAGGTGTGGTTTTTTTTTTAAACCAGAATATAACTGCAGTATTTAAAGCATGTATTGTACTGTCAGAAATGTAACAAAGGCCCCAAATGTAGGGTCTTGCACAAAATGGGTGTTTTTTTAAAACCAGAATATAACAGCAGTATTTAACGCTTATATTGGACTGTCACAAATGTAAAGGCCCCAAATGTAGGATCTTGCACAAAATGGGTGTTTTTTTCAAGCCAGAATATGACTGTAGTATTTAAAGCTTGTATTGGACTGTCACACATGTAGCAAAGGCCCCAAATGTAGGGTCTTGCACAAAATGGGTGTTTTTTTCAAGCCAGAATATGACTGTAGTATTTAAAGCTTGTATTGGACTGTCACACATGTAGCAAAGGCCCCAAATGTAGGGTCTTGCACAAAATGGGTGTTTTTTTTAAAACCAGAATATAGAAACATAGAAACATAGAATGTGTCGGCAGATAAGAACCATTTGGCCCATCTAGTCTGCCCAATATACTTAATACTATGGATAGCCCCCGGCCCTTATCTTATATGAAGGATGGCCTTATGCCTATCCCATGCATGCTTAAACCCCTTCACTGTATTTGCAGCTACCACTTCTGCAGGAAGGCTATTCCATGCATCCACTACTCTCTCAGTAAAGTAATACTTCCTTATATTACTTTTAAACCTTTGCCCCTCTAATTTAAAACTGTGTCCTCTTGTGGTAGTTTTTCTTCTTTTAAATATGCTCTCCTCCTTTGCTGAGTTGATTCCCTTTATGTATTTAAAAGTTTCTATCATATCCCCTCTGTCTCTTCTTTCTTCCAAGCTATACATATTAAGGTCCTTTAACCTTTCCTGGTAAGTTTTATCCTGCAATCCATGTACTAGTTTAGTAGCTCTTCTCTGAACTCTCTCTAGAGCAGACCTGGGCAAACTACGGCCCGCGGGCCGTATACGGCCCAGCGGACCTTTTAATCCGGCCCCCGGCATTTTTGTTGCCGCCGCCGCCGCCGGCCCTGTAACAGCACGGAGTCACTGTCCGGAGTGAGGAGGGGGCGGGGCCCGCGGCCGCTCTGCGCTCCGCTCTGCTGCCTGGCCTGCCTGTCTCTTTAACAGAGCAGACCAGTGGCTGCTGGAGCGTGATGCAGCTGCCGCACAGGCAGAAAGAGGAAGGAGGCGGAGCCCCAGCCAGCAGCCCCAGCCAAAGCCAAGCAACTAACAGAACTTACAGGTATTTGGTGGGGGTGGGGGGGGCTCATATAGGACAGGGGGACAGTGTGTGCTTTCCTGCCTGCTACTACATCACCCCCCCCCCCCCCCAGGGATTGTGGGGGTCATTAAGGGTTGGACTTGCTGCTGATGTTGAGTGTGCCAGTGTGTGTGTGTCCGTCCCTGTGTGTGTGTGTCTGTCCCTTTGTGTGTGTGTGTGTGTGTGTCCGTCCCTGTGTGTGTGTCTGTCCCTTTGTGTGTGTGTGTCTATCCCTGTGTGTGTGTGTTTGTCCCTTTGTGTGTGTGTGTGTGTGTCCATCCCTGTGTGTGTGTTTGTCCCTTTGTGTGTGTGTCCCCGTCCCTGTGTGTGTCCGTCCGTGTGTGTCTGTCCCTTTGTGTGTGTCCGTCCCTTTGTGTGTGTGTGAGTGTGTCTGTCCCTTTGTGTGTGTCCCCGTCCCTGTGTGTATGTCTCTCCCTGTGTGTATCACCTTGCCCACAGTGTTCCTATGTCTTGACGCAGCTGCTTCAGAACGTTCTGTGCGGGGAAGAAGATGGAAGAGGAGGCAGCGCCAGCATGGAGTCTGTGCGATAGACACAGGGAGGCACACTAAGGACGAAGGTAACACTTCCACATGATCTACACTAGTGTTATCTGTGGTTTTACATAGGACTGCAGGTAACACTACTACATTATTTAGCACTAGTGTTATCTGTGGTTTTACATAGGACTGCAGGTAACACTACCACAAGGTTAGCTCACACAGGGCGCCTGAACACCTAAGGCCGGCCCTGGCTGCGCACCCCAGCGCCAAGGGATGACGTCACTGATGTAATATGCCTCTTATATGTGGAGAGCGGTGATGTCACAGATGTAATATATTACTTATAAGTGATATATTACATCAGTGACATCACCACTCTCCACACATAAGTAATATATTACATCAGTGACATCACTGCTGTCCACATATACCGGTAAGTAATACATTACATCAGTGACATCACCGCTCATCACATATATGTGGAGAGCGGTGATGTCACTGATGTAATATATCGCCTATATGTGGACAGCGGTGATGTCACTGATGTAATATAACATTATATGTGGAGAGTGTTCATGTCACTGATGCAATACAGCGCTCCAGATGGCGACCAAAATGGTCGCCAATGCGCCTTAAAATTTGCAGATGGCGACAAGACTTGTCATAGGCTACAGGCCTGAGGTCTATTTGGTAGTGAAATCCCAGCGCAGGCAGGCATGATGATGTCATCACGCCCGCCTGTGCCAGGACGCGGTGATTTTATGCAGTATTGAGTTTAGCCTTTTGGCCCGGCCCTCCAAAATATTTTCAGTTTCTCATGTGGCCCCATCGAAAAAATAATTGCCCACCCCTGCTCTAGAGTATCTATATCCTTCTGGAGATATGGCCTCCAGTACTGCGCACAATACTCAAAGTGAGGTCTCACCAGTGTTCTGTACAGCGGCATAAGCACTTCACTCTTTCTACTGCTTATACCTCTCCCTATACATCCAAGCATTCTGCTGGCATTTCGTGCTGCTCTATTACATTGTCTTCCCACCTTTAAGTCTTCTGAAATAATTACTCCTAAATCCCTTTCCTCAGATACTGAGGTCAGGACTGTGTCAAATATTCTATATTCTGCCCTTGGGTTTTTACGCCCCAGGTGCATTATCTTGCACTTATCCACATTAAATTTCAGTTTCCAGAGTTCTGACCATTCTTCTAGTTTTCCTAAATCCTTTTCCATTTGGCGTTTCCCTCCAGGAACATCAACCCTGTTACATATCTTTGTGTCATCAGCAAAAAGACAAACCTTACCATCGAGGCCTTTTGCAATATCACTTATGAAGATATTAAACAAAATCGGTCCCAGTACAGATCCCTGTGGAACCCCACTGGTAACATGACCTTGTTTTGAATGTTCTCCATTGACTACAACCCTCTGTGGTCTGTCACTCAGCCACTGCCTAATCCACTCAACAATATGGGAGTCCATGCTCAATGACTGCAGTTTATTGATAAGTCTTCTATGTGGGACAGTGTCAAAAGCCTTACTAAAATCTAGATATGCGATGTCTACTGCACCTCCACCGTCTATTATTTTATTCACCCAGTCAAAAAAATCTATAAGATTTGTTTGACATGATCTCCCTGAAGTAAACCCATGTTGTTTTTCATCTTGCAATCCATGGGATTTTAGATGTTCCACAATCCTATCCTTTAATAGGGTTTCCATTAATTTGCCTACTATTGATGTCAGACTCACTGGTCTATAGTTGCTCGATTCCTCCCTACTACCTTTCTTGTGAATGGGCACGCCATTTGCCAATTTCCAATCTTCCGGGACGACTCCTGTTACTAATGATTGGTTAAATAAATCTGTTAACGGTTTAGCCAGCTCACCACTAAGCTCTTTTAATAATTTTGGGTGTATCTCATCAGGCCCCTGTGACTTATTTGTCTTCACCTTAGACAGCAAACTTAGAACATCTTCCTCTGTAAAGATACATGCATCAAACGATTTATTAGTCATTCTTTCTAGTGGAGGTCCTTCTCTTTTTTCTTTTGTAAAAACTGAACAGAAGTATTCATTAAGGCAGTCGGCTAGCCCTTTATTCTCTTCTACATACCTTCCGTCCTTTGTTTTTAATTTAGTTATTCCTTGTTTTAATTTCCTTTTTTCATTTATATATCTGAAGAATGTCTTATCCCCTTTTTTCATAGACTGAGCTAGTTTTTCTTCTGCCTGCGCTTTAGAAGTTCTTATAACTTGCTTGGCCTCTCTCTGCCTAATCTTGTAGATTTCCTTATCTTCATTGCTCTGGGTTTTTTTATAATTACAAAATGCTAGCTTTTTATTTTTAATAATTTGGGCCACTTCTGCTGAGTACCACAGTGGTCTCCTCCTTTTTTTGCTTTTACTGACAAGTCTAATGCAATTTTCTGTTGCCTTCAATAATGCACCTATAACAGCAGTATTTAACGCTTATATTGGACTGTCACAAATGTAAAGCCCCCAAATGTAGGATCTTGCACAAAATGGGTGTTTTTTTAAATACCTGAATATAACAGCGGTATTTAACGCTTGTATTGGACTGTCACAAATTCAGTGCAGGGCGCAAATGTACTTTTTAGCAAAAAAACTAATAATTTGCCCCACAGAATCAGATGGATTTACTTGGATTGTACTTTACAGAAAAAAATTTGAATATGTCATACCCTGGGTCCCTGAACTCACAGACCGATTCCCTATATTATTTTGCCTTCCCCTGGCACATATGCAGTGCAGGTACACTTAAAAAATGGGTATATGTTGCCCACTAAACTAAAAGAACTAGGTTAAATTATTGTCCCTGGCACATATGCAGTGCTGGTGCACTGAACTTGCACAAAATGGCTGCCGACGCCCACCTAACGAACAGACGGATCAAACTTATTTTTCTATGCTACTGGGCTCAGGGCAGGGTAAAAAAAATTTGCACTAAACCCACAAAACAAAATCGCTGTAGATCGCAGAGTTAACAACAAGCACTTCTGATAACAGATTATTTCCTATTCTCTCCCTCACAGCAGCAGCATCCTATCCCTACACTAGTAAGAGCAGAGTGACGTGCGGCGCTACGTGACTCCAGTGACATGCGGTGCTACGTGACTCCAGCTTATATAGAGGCTGGGCTGGGTCACATGCTGCACTAAACAATCACAGCCATGCCATTAGTAGGCATGGCTGTGGTGGCTTCTAAGGGCACACGAGTTAAACGCTTGTTGAGCGCCATTAACTCGCTGAACACCGAACCCTAACTTTTACTGAAAAGTTCGGGTCCGGGGTCCAAAAATCCTAAAGTTCGGTACGAACCCGAACTTTACAGTTCAGGTTCGCTCAACCCTCGTCAGACCCAAGGTCGACCAGTGGTTGACTGAGGGGAACAGCAGACATGGAGCCCCTGACATGGCTACGCTGTCCCCTTACTGATGACTGGGTCTGAATAGGTGCGGGGGTTCTGTGGCTGAAACCACCCTCACCAGGTGTAAGGGATGTCACTGGCTGTACCCCCTCATCCTCCTACTCCATCCCTTCCAAAATGTTCTGACCATCCGTACCAAGCTGCAGCTCACACTCCTGCATTACCACGCCCAAATTGTCGCTCTCACTGTCACTGTCAAACAGCATCAGGGTCAATTCTTGGGGGCTGGGGGCTGGTCCTGCAGTAGGTAGATAGCTACTGCTGCTCAGAGCCAGGGCAGAGGACTCCGTGCCACCGGCTTGGGTCACAAATGACACCACTGCCTCAGCGCCTTAGATAAAATGGGGTGGCTGCCACGCCCCAAAAAAAATCAAGGATCGGCCAGATGCCCCTGCCACCTGTGCCCGCCCCACTGTGGGTAGAGGAGCGGCCCCGTGCTTGCAGCGGTCCAGCACTGGAACCAACTCCCCTACCACGGCTGCCGGCATGACCACGTCCACTCATTATTTCAAATGAGTAAATGACCACAATGTTTTTAAACAACAGAAAAAAATATAGAAATAAAATAATGAGGGAGTTTGGGGAAACCTTATTGGGTTGGGGACAATGGGGCAAAAAAGAAAAAAAATTGTCACAAAACACTAAAACAATAACACTAATACAGAGGCAAAGACTTTTTTTTTTTGTTTTTTTGTTTTTTCACAGACAAAAGACGCAGACAATAATCCCTCCCTAGCAAACTAAACCCTAAAACTGTTACACTGAAACACAGCAAAAGCCTTTTTTTTCCACATACTAATCAGACAGCAAAAGGCTACACTATACTACAGGTGAAACTCGAAAAATTAGAATATTGTGCAAAGTTCATTTATTTCAGTAATGCAACTTAAAAGATGAAACTAACATATGAGATAGACTCATTACATGCAAAGCGAGATATTTCAAGCCTTTGTCATAATTTGGATTATTATGGCTTATAGCTTATGAAACCCCAAAGTCACAATTTTGAGGTACACTTTGCTCAGGGGGTATGGATTAATTAGCTGACTAGAGTGTGACACTTTGAGCCTAGAATATTGAACCTTTTCACAAAACTCGAATTTGAATCTGCATGTCACGACTGTGACTGATCCAGACAGGTCTGGGAGGAGAAGGTCGCAGCGACTTGCTACTCGCGATAGCTTGTGAGTTTGCTCTGTGGTTCAGGGTATGTCATCTGGGTTTTGCCTTGTGAACCTTTTTGTCCTGACTGGGAGTTTGTAGGCATCCTTCTCAGGTGAGTCCTGTCTGCCACTCCCAGCTACTATATTAGTTTCACTTTCACTTGCAGTCATTGCCAGATATAGTCCTTACTTCCAGTTCTATTCTGACCTTTGAAGGAGATCGTTTGATGGTGTTGCTGTGGACCTCTTGTCCGGCGTGGACTGTCGTGATTGGGATCGCCTTCTCTGCTCGAGACTGGATAAGTCTATCTCTGATATAAGTTTGTTTGTTGCTGTCTTCCCCTGCTGTTCTCCTAGACATGAGTGATGGTGACTAGTGCTCCCATCAGCCTTTCCCCACTCTAGGCTTTAGGGTGACTGAGGGTTTAGGCATCCTGCTCGCCGCACGTGTTCACACCCCGTCTAGGGTACCAGGGCAGACAGGTGCCAGCTTAGGGTTAGTCAGGGGTGGCCATACTTTTCCCATCCGTAGATAAGGGTCCCCCTACCCCTCCATCTGGTGCGACACGACTGCTGCTGGGGTAGCGGTCGTGACAGTATATCTGGCCTTTAAAAAAAAAACAAAAAAAAAAAAACAGTTCTTTTTTTTTTTTTTGCTTGCTGTTTTGCTTTGTATTTTTCTGTTCCACTATGGATCCGGTTACGGTTTTGGCGAAACAATTGCAGGGATTATCCCTTGAAGTGGCAGGATTAAAAACAACAGTGCGGCAGCAGCAGCAGCCATTCTTGGGTTCCACCGTTGCTACGGGAAACCAAGGTATTCCTGAGCCAAAAGTGGCTTTACCTGATAGGTTCTCAGGAGGGAGAGATCAATTTGTAACCTTCAGAGAAGCTTGCAAATTGTTCTTCAGGTTACGCCCTAGATCCTCCGGCGGTGAGGAACAACGGGTGGGTATTGTAATTTCTCTCCTGCAAGGAGATCCGCAGGCTTGGGCTTTCTCCCTACCATCAGACTCTCTGGTCTTATGATCAGTGGAGGAGTTTTTTGAAGCCCTGGGTCTCGTATATGATGACCCGGACAGGGTCTTACTGGCAGAGTCTAAGCTACGTAGACTTCGGCAAGAGAACCGGTCTGCTGAACTATATTTTTCCGAATTCCGTAGGTGGGCTACTGATACGTTATGGAACGACTCGGCCCTTAGGAGTCAGTTCTGCCAGGGGTTGTCTGAAAAATTAAAAGACGCGCTGGCGGTATACGAGTTCCCTGGGTCTCTGGAGGCTGCTATGTCTCTGTCCATAAGAATCGACAGACGACTCAGGGAGAGACTATTAAATTTTACGGAGGCCTCTATAGGGCAGGGATCGGTTTGTTATGATCCAGTCGAACCAATGCAAATAGGGGGCGCCACTAGACGGGTGAATCCTCCTAAGTTCCGCTGTAGGTCAGAGGTTTGTTTTCGTTGTGGGGGGAGGGGTCATTTTGTAAAGGTTTGTCCCTCAGAACCCAAGAGACCACAAACAAAGGAGCCGCCGGGAAAACTAGAGTCCCCAGATTGTGCGGAGGATAACAGTCTGGGCGTATTCGTTTCCTCCATACGCATGTCTCAGTTTTTGTTGTCCGCTACCGTTGAGGCGGGCAATAAGACTGAGATCTGTTCCGTCTTTTTGGACAGTGGGGCGGGGGTCAACTTGGTGGATTCACGGTTTGCTCAGGCTCTGGGTTTTACTCCAGAACCGATACGCAGAACTATTCCTGTTTTTGCCATCGACTCCTCCCCTCTTACTCAGAAAGAGTTAACTCAGATCATTCATAATATCCATCTGCAGGTAGGGGACCTCCATAAAGAGCATATCTCGTGTTATGTCCTGGACGGTCTTCCGGCTCCTATGGTATTGGGGCTTCCCTGGCTGGTGACTCACAATCCAGTGGTGGATTGGCAGGCCGGGGAGATTGTGGAGTGGAGTGAATATTGTAAGGACAACTGCTTGAGTAGTAGGTGCTCTACACTCTCTGTAACATCTTTACCTGCTTTTCTGTCAGATTTTATGGATGTGTTCTCTGAGAAGGGTTGTCAGGGGTTACCACCTCATCGTCCATATGATTGCCCGATTAATCTACTACCTGGGGCCAAACTACCTAAAACCCGGTTATACAATCTTTCCGGCCCGGAGAGGAAGGCTATGAAAGATTATATTTCGGAGAGTTTGGCTAAGGGACACATCAGACCCTCTTCTTCACCTGTGGCTGCAGGGTTCTTTTTCGTTAAAAAGAAAGATGGGGGCCTACGTCCTTGCCTGGATTTCCGGGAATTAAACCGGATAACTATCCGAGATCCCTATCCTCTTCCTCTCATTCCCGACTTCTTTAATCAGGTTGCTGGTGCTAAATGGTTCTCCAAAATGGATCTCAGAGGAGCCTATAACCTGGTTCGCATCAAAGAGGGGGATGAGTGGAAGACGGCTTTTAATACTCCGGAAGGGCATTATGAAAATCTGGTCATGCCATTTGGTCTTACTAATGCGCCTGCGGTATTCCAACATTTTGTCAACGATATTTTTAGTCACCTTATCGGGAGATTTGTTGTGATATATCTTGATGACATCCTGGTCTATTCCCCGGATCTGGATACACATAAGATCCATGTGACACAAGTGCTGCAGATATTAAGGGCCAACAAATTGTTTGCTAAGTTAGAAAAATGTGTGTTCTCCGTAAAAGAACTGCCATTTCTGGGGTATGTGTTGTCAGATTCAGGTTTCCGCATGGATCCAGATAAAGTCTGGGCGATTATAGACTGGGATCTGCCTGAGAACCTGAAGGCATTGCAACGCTTCCTGGGGTTTGCCAATTTTTATAGAAAGTTTATAAAAAACTATTCCTTGGTGGTCAAACCACTGACGGACATGACCCGAAAGGGATCCGATTTTTCCAAATGGTCACATGCAGCCAAAACTGCCTTTGCATCTCTGAAGGAGAGATTCACCTCGGCCCCTATTCTCGTATAGCCAGATGTCTTGCTTCCTTTTATTGTAGAGGTTGACGCATCAGAGGTGGGGGTGGGAGCGGTACTATGTCAGGGCCCGTCCCCTGGTGAATGGCGTCCGTGTGCTTTCTTTTCGAAGAAATTGTCTACTGCAGAAAGGAACTATGATATTGGCAACAGGGAACTTTTGGCTATTAAGTTGGCTTTTGAGGAGTGGCGTCATTTTTTGGAGGGGGCGGTTCATCCCGTCACGGTGATTACTGATCACAAAAACTTATTATATCTGGAGTCTGCTAAACGTCTCACCCCTAGACAGGCTCGGTGGTCGTTATTTTTTACTAGGTTTAATTTTGTAATAACCTATCGCCCGGGGGCAAAAAATACTAAGGCGGATGCATTGTCTCGAAGTTTTCTTGGAGGGGGTGATGTTGAGGTACCAGAGCCCATTTTGCAAAAGGGGGTGGTGGTCTCTGCATTACACTCAGGTTTGGAGGGGAGGGTGTTGGAAGCTCAGGGGGACGCCCCGGCCTCCTGCCCCTCGGGTAAACTGTTTGTGCCAGAAAATTTACGACTGGAGATACTAAAAGAACACCATAACTCCACACTGGCAGGACACCCAGGTAGTAGGGCAACCTCTAAGTTAGTGTCTCGTCGGTTCTGGTGGCCTAAATGGCGCCAGGAGGTGTTGAATTTTGTGTCTGCATGTGCTACCTGTGCTCGTTCTAAGGTGGATCATACTCGTCCGGCAGGGAGTCTTTTACCTCTGGCCATCCCCAACAGGCCTTGGACGCACCTGTCAATGGATTTCATTACGGATCTACCAGTATTGTTTCGGATCGTGGTACCCAATTCGTTTCTAAATTTTGGAAAGCTTTTTGTTCTCGTTTAGGGGTTCATCTGTCGTTTTCTTCATCTTTCCATCCGCAGTCCAACGGTCAGACTGAACGTACCAATCAAAACCTAGAGACATATTTGAGATGCTTTGTTTCCGAAAATCAGGAGGAATGGTCATCTTATTTACCGTTAGCCGAGTTTGCCATTAATAATCGTCGTCAAGAATCCACCGATAAGTCACCATTTTTTGGTGCGTATGGTTTCCATCCTCAGTTTTGTACGTTTAGTGAGGGGGGGCCGTCTGGGATTCCCGAGGAGGAACGATTTGCGTCTTCACTTTCTTCAGTGTGGCAGAGTGTGCAAGAAAGTTTGAAGAGAATTGGTGGTAGATACAAACGTGCAGCTGATAGGAAGCGCTCTGAAGGTCCGGACCTTGGGGTGAATGACTTGGTGTGGTTGTCTACCAGAAATATCAAGTTGAAGGTTCCCTCGTGGAAATTAGGTCCGAGATTTATTGGTCCTTATAGGGTAATTAAGATCATTAACCCGGTGGCTTTTCGTCTGGAGCTAACTCAGACTCTAAGGATCCATAATGTCTTCCACAGATCTCTGCTTAAGAGATATGTAGAACCTCCTGAACCATTGCCACTACCGCCTCCACCGGTGGTTGTTGATGGCAGTCTTGAGTTTCAGGTAGAAAAGATTGTTGATTCACGATATGTTCGCCGCTCTCTTCAGTACCTGGTGCACTGGAAAGGTTATGGTTCCGAAGAGAGAATGTGGGTTCCAGCATCAGAGATAAAAGCGGACAGACTCATTCAGGCTTTTCATAGCTCCCATCCGGAGAGGCCTGGTCTTGAGGGTCAAGGGGCCCCTCGTAGAAAGGGGGGTACTGTCACGACTGTGACTGATCCAGACAGGTCTGGGAGGAGAAGGTCGCAGCGACTTGCTACTCACGATAGCTTGTGAGTTTGCTCCGTGGTTCAGGGTATCGGCCTTTCCCCACTCTAGGCTTTAGGGTGACTGAGGGTTTAGGCATCCTGCTCGCCGCACGGGTTCACACCCCGTCTAGGGTATCAGGGCAGACAAGTGCCAGCTTAGGGTTAGTCAGGGGTGGCCATACTTTTCCCTCCGTAGATAAGGGTCCCCCTACCCCTCCGTCTGGTGCGACACGACTGCTGCTGGGGTAGCGGTCGTGACACTGCATTAATGCAATTCCTTTTAATTTGCATTGCTGAAATAAATGGACTTTTGCACAATATTCTAATGTTTCGAGTTTCACCTGTATATCTCTATCTAACCTACACTACACCCTGTGCTAAACCCTATCAGCTACACTATTAACTAACTAGCCTACACTATATCACACTAACTATCTGTATTATATATATATATGACTGAGCTCCCTAACTAATGTACCTAACCAGCTACACTAACTAACCTGCACTATCTACGACTGACTATCTGGATTATATATACACTGCTCAAAAAAATAAAGGGAACACAAAAATAACACATCCTAGATCTGAGTTAATTAAATATCCTTCTGAAATACTTTGTTCTTTACATAGTTAAATGTGCTGACAACAAAATCACACAAAAATAAAAAATGGAAATCAAATTTTTAAACCCATGGAGGTCTGGATTTGGAGTCACACTCAAAATTAAAGTGGAAAAACACACTACAGGCTGATCCAACTTTGATGTAATGTCCTTAAAACAAGTCAAAATGAGGCTCAGTAGTGTGTGTGGCCTCCACGTGCCTGTATGACCTCCCTACAACGCCTGTGCATGCTCCTGATGAGGTGGTGGATGGTCTCCTGAGGGATCTCCTCCCAGATCTGGACTAAAGCATCTGCCAACTCCTGGACAGTCTGTGGTGCAACGTGACGTTGGTGGATAGAGCGAGATGTCCCAGATGTGCTCAATTGGATTCAGGTCTGGGCAACGGGTGGGCCAGTCCATAGCATCAATGCCTTCGTCTTGCAGGAACTGCTGACACACTCCAGCCACATGAGGTCTAGCATTGTCTTGCATTAGGAGGAACCCAGGGCCAACCGCACTAGCATATGGTCTCACAAGGGGTCTGAGGATCTCATCTCTGTACCTAATGGCAGTCAGAATACCTTTGGCGAGCACATGGAGGGCTGAGTGGCCCTCCAAAGAAATGCCACCCCACACCATTACTGACCCAATGCCAAACCGGTCATGCTGGAGGATGTTGCAGGCAGCAGAACGTTCTCCACGGCGTCTCCAGACTCTGTCACGTCTGTCACATGTGCTCAGTGTGAACCTGCTTTCATCTGTGAAGAGCACAGGGCGCCAGTGGCGAATTTGCCAATCTTGGTGTTCTCTGGCAAATGCCAAACGTCCTGCACGGTGTTGGGCTGTAAGCACAACCCCCACCTGTGGACGTCGGGCCCTCATATCACCCTCATGGAGTCTGTTTCTGACCGTTTGAGCAGACACATGCACATTTGTGGCCTGCAGGAGGTTATTTTGCAGGGCTCTGGCAGTGCTCCTCCTGTTCCTCCTTGCACAAAGGCGGAGGTAGCGGTCCTGCTGCTGGGTTGTTGCCCTCCTACGGCCTCCTCCACGTCTCCTGATGTACTGGCCTGTCTCCTAGTAGCGCCTCCATGCTCTGGACACTACGCTGACAGACACAGCAAACCTTCTTGCCACAGCTCGCATTGATGTGCCATCCTGGATAAGCTGCACTACCTGAGCCACTTGTGTGGGTTGTACACTCCGTCTCATGCTACCACTAGAGTTAAAGCACCGCCAGCATTCAAAAGTGACCAAAACATCAGCCAGGAAGCATAGGAACTGAGAAGTGGTCTGTGGTCACCACCTGCAGAACCACTCCTTTATTGGGGGTGTCTTGCTAATTGCCTATAATTTCCACCTGTTGTCTATCCCATTTGCACAACAGCATGTGAAATTGACTGTCACTCAGTGTTGCTTCCTAAGTGGACAGTTTGATTTCACAGAAGTGTGATTGACTTGGAGTTACATTGTGTTGTTTAAGTGTTCCCTTTATTTTTTTGAGCAGTGTATTATTGAGCTATCTAACTATTGTACCTAACACCCTACACTGGAATGTAATCAGCTAACCTATTCCCTAACTAACCTACACTATCTACCACTAACTATCTGGATTATATATGATGTATCAGAAGTATTATAAAACAGCAATTCAGCACAATTATCACACTCCTCTCTCTCTCACAACTGCATGAAACATCACAAAATGGCTGCTGGAAATTTTCTTATATAGCAAGGGGTAGGCAACTTTCCTATTGGTTGCTAGGGATAATGCTAAGCTATGACAGAGATATTGCAGCCTTTTCATTGGCCCTCATGCTAGAAGCAGGGAAGGATCATGTGAACTGTGAACTAAAAAATCTAGAATATTCGTAATTATGAATATATACAACGTTATTCAAAATATTTGCAAATTCTCGAAGTGCCGATATTCACGATTAATATTCGCTTCTCGTATATTCGCGCTCAACACTAATGTAGGCCTTTCTGAGATTGTTTTTCATCACATATTGTACTTCATGACAGTGGTAAAACTGATTCAAAAAATTTATTTAAAAAAATACCAAATTTAACAAAAATTTTGAAAAATTTTCAAATTCTCTACTTTTATAATAGATAGTAATAACTCCAAAAATAGTTATTACTTTACATTCCCCATATTTCTACTTCATGTTTGGATCATGTTCAAAATGACATTTTATTTTTTGGGGAAGTTTTAGAAGCAAATTTTGTAATTTTTCAGAAATTTCCAAAACCCACTTTTTAAAGACCAGTTCAGGTCTGAAGTCACTTTGTGAGGATTACATAATAGAAACCACCCAAAAATGACCCAATTTTAAAAAATATACCCTCAAGATATTCAAAACTGATTTTACAAACTTTGTTAACCTTTTAGGTGTTTTTCAAGAATTAATGGAAAATGGAGATGAAATTTCAGAATTTCACTTTTTTGGCAGATTTTCCATTTTAATCTATTTTTTTCCGCTAACAAAGCAAGGGTTAACATCCAAACAAAACTCAATATTTATTGCCCTGATTCTGTAGTTTACAGAAACACCCCATATGTGGTCGTAAACTGCTGTATGGGCACACGCATGGTACAGAAGGAGAAGAATGCCATATGGTTTTTGGAAGGCAGATTTTACTGGAATACTTTTAAGCTGCCATGTCACATTTGAAGACCCCTGCACCCCTAGAGTAGAAATTCCCCCAAAATTCCCCCATTTTTGAGACTACGGGATAAGGTGGCAGTTTTGTTGGTACTAATTTAGGTTGATTTTTGGTTGCTCTTTGGTTTTTATTTTTAATTTTTTTTTTTGTTGACAGGTCAGATCATGTGGTACTTTTATAGAGCAGGTTGTTACGGATGCGACAATATCAAATATGACTACTTTTTTGGTTGTTTGTTTCAGTTTGACATTATAAAGCATTGAGCATAGAGCAGGGGTCCGGCTATCAGTGACTGCCGGACCCCGCCGCTGATCGGGCGGGCGCAGCTCCTGCACCCGTTCGATCAGCGCGCCTTAATACTACTGTGCTGGGCGGCAAGTCACATCTCGCTGTGCCGTACTATTACGGCGCTAGTCATGAAGGGTTTAAAAGTTACCAAAATCAAACATGACAGTTTTGAAAGCAAAACATACTGAAACTAAATGAATACATAACATGCAATGATTATCCATGATATGGAATGCAATTCACATTCTACCTATTCGGAATTCATCCTGAATTTCCCCAAAAATTGCCATTCTAACAAACTCGATTTTTTTGTGATTCATTTCATGCGAATCATAGAAAGAAAGAAAAGAGAAAGAAAGAGACACCAACTCTTGTCCTTTTTGGAAAAGAGAACTGGCTTGCACGTCTCAGTAAAGAAGTCTACTACTGGGACATTTAAGACTCTTGTCCTTTTGAAAGGAAAACTGGCTTGCATGTCTCACTTAGAGAAGTATTATGCATGGGTCTCGATCTCTCCTTCTCGTCTTTTAGAAATTATGCTTATTCTCTAATTCTAAGAAATATTATGAGTCTTAGGAGACCAGAGAATGTCATATACCAATTTTCAATGCAATTGGAGCATATTTGTAATGCAAGGCACCAACGAAACAGACCAGTGAGGATGAAGTAAAAGGGATTTATTAACAAAATAAACAAATTCCAGGTAAACTTCACTGGGCAAATATCAGGCAAACAAAAAACGAAGGAAAGCCAGGAGTAGTCTCGATCCGTGCATAAGTCTCTGTGCAACTTGCCAGGTAAATGGATGCGTCACGGAAAGCCCCGGGTCCTGGGTCCCACTGGAACTGATGGAGTCCCAGCACACTTCAGTCAGTGGCTAGAAGTACTGACCTGCACCTGGATAAGGAAGGATAACAGTGGGCACTGACCGACCTGGGAGGCCACCTTTTATGTGCCTGCTAACAGGGCGCCAAGTGTCCACTCCCCATAGGTCATGATCCTGCCCTACACCTGTGTACAAGGCTTTGGTTGGTCATTAGTCAATTAGACCAATGCCGGCCCCCTAATCTGCTTTGAACTTGCGGCCAGGTGCTATTCCCTTCGCTGGTCAGGCAATATTTGATTCAGGTAGAATTGATTCAGACTCAAATCAAATTTTTTTAAAAATTCGCTGAACTGGTCACAAAACAAATTTCAAGAAATGTACTCATCTCTAAAATCACCTCTAAAGGAAAATGCATCATTTTACTGACACCTTTTGAAAGTGAAAATGAAAATAAGAAGTCATCTTTGTAAATCTAATCTAACAAGATTTATGGTGTAGAAACTGAGAGTTTGACAAAGGTCACTCTGTATTAAACACTGCATGAGAATAGAACCTACCAAGGGCGACTTATGGAGATTAATGTTTAAAGCCCCTTAATATTGTTTACTTTACTGAATTATATTTAATCTCTTTATCTGTACATGTAACAGGAAAACATTTTATTTCTGACTAGGTGTAAACTATTTCCATATTGAATGCACATTAACTGATAAAATTATTAGTTGTAGATGTTATGTAAATATTTATTGCAGCCAGAAATGGGAAGGGAGCTTAACCTTAGAGCCAAAACTATATGTGCCCTATAGTAAATGGAACAAGATTGTGGCAGAGCCTGTAGTGGCAGTTATAATAATAAAAAAAAAAGCAACAGCAGCACAGTAAAGAAAGTAATTCGGGTGCAAGTCCTCAGAGAAAGTAGGCAACCATTCCTCTTTGTATAGTATATCCAAATAATAGGCAGCACTCCAAGTGTGGTAAAAAAAGGTGATGACCCATTTATTCCCAGGCAACGTTTCAGCCCACTCAATGGGGCCTTTGTCAAGCTTGACAAAGGCCCCATTGAGTGGGCTAAATCGTAGCCTGGGAATAAACGGGTCATCACCTTTTTTACCACACTTGGAGTGCTGCCTATTATTTGCATATACGGCAGTTATAATTAGAGATGAGCAAATTTTTCTAAAATTCGATTCGCCGGTTTGCCAAATTTTTCGGGAAAGATTTGATCCGAATATATTTGCAGCGAATTATGTTAAAAAACGGCTATTACCTGACTGTAGAGAGCCTTTATAGTGGTGTAGAACACTGTGCCTTATAGAAACACGTATAGAGAGTCTGCTTTGGTAGTGAAATAATACTGTGAGTCTGTATGACATGCAGATGACAGGCGTCACTCTTACAATCATTGCACATTTCACTTATTAGGGCAGTCACGGGGCCAAAACTGATCAAATAACTCAAGTATGAACTCAGCCTTACAGGTCAATGTTAGCGTCAAGAAGAAGCATCACCAGCTGATTCCACATAGATGTTTATATAACTTGTTCTATTAAGCGCATATACAAGTAGAACCCACCCCCCCTTCCCCCTGACAGAGTGGGTGTCAGCAGTAAGTTTGTGTTGACGTCACTGATTAATTTGCCCTTCCTCTGATCTGTCAGAACAATAACCCACAAAAAACGGATCCTGTCTGTGGAGCATATGCCTTCAGTCGGTCAGAATTTTCCCAATAATCCATCAGTATTATTAATGCCCAAAAAAAAATATAGGAGTGGATGTAAAACAGAGATGACAAATACATGGAATATTTGCATGTCTTCTGTGTTTTGTACCCACTCTGGCTTTTGGCTACCAAATCATAAGCCAATTCTGATGGACCATACAGGCCTTACAGCTGCTACACAGACAGGATCTATTGTGCGTCTCATTTTTCCTTCCTTCTGACAGACCATAAGAAAGTTCAAATAAATCATGATGTCAGCTAGGCCGAAAGGCAAAATAGTGGCCCAGTCATGAAGTGGGGAGGCTGGGAACAGCATGAGAAGTCCACAGATTGGCCCTATGACATATTGATGATGTGGAAGCAGCATCGGGATACCACAGAGTGGCAAGGTGACATAGTTTGGAGATGGCAGCAGCAGCAGCAGGATTCCACAGAGTGGCAAGTTGACATAGTGTGGAGATGGCAGCAGCAACAGGAGGATACTACAGAGTGGCAAGGTGACATAGTGTGAATATGGCAGCAGCAGTAGGATACCAGAAAGTGGCAAGGTGAAATAGTGTGGATATGGCAGCAGGAGGATACTGCAGAGTGGCAAGGTGACATAGTCTGGATATGGCAGCATCAGGAGGATACCACAGAGTGGCAAGATGACATAGTGTAGATATGGCAGCAGCATCAGGAGACCTAAAAATGGCAAGGTGACATAGTGTGCAAAAATGGAAGCAGAAGCAGGAGGATATCAGTGACATATGGCAAGGTGACAAGGTGGCAAGGTGACATAGGTGACATTGTGTGAATATGGCAGCAGCAGGAGGATACCACAGAGTGGCAAGGTGACATAGTGTGGAGATGGCAGCAGCAGCTGCATCAGGAGACCACAAAGTGACCCGGTGACAGAGTGGGCTGCCTCCGTGAACCCCTGCACCACTTTTCCCGGGCAGGTAGGCTGCTGAGAAGCAGGTGGTCTATCCCAGGCATGTTTGGCTTCCGACCTACAACTGCTGCCACCATGCTGACTCCCAGCCATGCTACCACCTTGCTGGCTCAGCCGCTGCCTCACAGGCAAGCTGCCATCCTCTTCTCCTGATGATGATGAAGCCCCTTCTGCACCCGGCACCCAAGTGCGATCGGCTTCATCATCATCAAGTAGTGTCTGCACGTCACTGATGTCCTCCTCAACGGTCTATGGGTCAGGATCTTGACCGCTCGCAACACAAGCTCCTGCCCCACTCTCCTCATCACTACTTGCCCGCCTAGCGGAGGAAGCAGCGGATGTCTCCTCCAGATCTTGGCTGGGCAGTAGCTGCTGACTGTCCTCTAGCAGCTTGTCCTCGCTGTATAGTGGATCTGAGCGCACAGCATATAGTATTTCTAGTGGTGCGAGAACAGAAAAGTAAAGAGGCAGGTTGAGGGCAGGTGAGGGCACAGGGCCTGATCCCGGGCCATGCCAACAAAGGGTTGTGTCTGATTAACCAATCCGACTGTTGGCTGGGGGTGTCTGATGTCACTTGGGATGACGTGGATGTCCTAGTTAACCAATCAAGAACCGCTGAGTTGCTGGTCAAGACACAACCTCTAGACGACAGCGGGAGCACAGGCCTCTTGCTGCGACTCCTGCTGCCACGCCCTCTTACTCTGCTGTGACCTCTGCTTGCGGCAGAAACATTTAGGCCTCTGCCACTCCTCTGTGAATGGCCTGGCACTTCTCTGCCTGACATACTTGTAGCTGAACTAAACAAATTAAATGAAAATTAAAACACCCCTAAAAGTGACAAATATTTTTATTTTTTTTGTACTGAAATACACCACTATAAGCTTTCAACATAAATAACTGCAGAAGTGAACTGAGAATATATCTTTCTTGTTGGACTGAAATAGGCCACTATTAGTGTTAAGCGAGCATGCATGGCCAAAACCAGCTCGATGCTTGGTACATGGCGGTATTCAGCTGAATAGCGCATGTGCTCGAGAGCAATGCTCGAGTCTCCGCCCCACACGTTTGTTGGCTGCAACTCAGCCAATACACGTTCAGGTAAGTAATGCCCTTCACTGTATTGCTGTAGCCATGTTGTTTACTGGCATTACAGTGATTGGCTGGCCGGAACGCTATATAGCACCCGATGGCACATGTTCAGCTCAGTGTTAGTCAGGGAGAGCTATGCTGAAGAAGGGAAAGATAGTGTAGGGAGTGAATTTTTTTTTGTAAGTTTAAAAACTTGTCAAAGACCCAAAAGTCTTTTTAAGGACCATTGTGTGTGGCAGCATCAATATATATTTTTAGCGCAACCTGCACTAAATTGCTAAAACTTTACAGACCAAAAGTCCTTTTAAGGACTATAGTCTGTGGCAGCAATATCTATTTTTAGCACATCCTGCACTAAATAGCGTGCAATAGTTAGGCCGCTTTAGACAGCGACATTATCTGCGCTACATCTCCTGTGTAACATGTGCACATCCAAAAAATATCAGTGACATCCAGTGTACTTTTTTCATAGACTGTGTCCGCTGCGGACAGTGACATTACCTGGGGTACATCTCCTATGTAACGTTTCTACATCCCAAATTCCTGTGATATTCCCTGTAATTTTTTATTAGCAACCGGTGACATCAGCAACATTATCTGCGGTATTTCTCTTGTGTAACGTTTCCACATCCCAAATACCTGTGACATTCCCTGTAATTTTATATTAGCCGCTGATGACATCAGCAACATTATTTGCAGTATTTCTCCTGTGTAACTTTTCCACATCCTAAATACCTGAGACATTCCCTGTAATGTTATATTAGCCGCTGCTGACATCAGTGACATTATCTACGGCATTTCTCCTGTGTAACTTTTCCACATCCCAAATACCTGTAACAATCCCTGTAATTTTATATTAGCCGCTGCTGACATCAGTGACATTATCTGCAGTATTTCTCTTGTGTAATGTTTCCACATCCCAAATACCTGTGACATTCCCTGTAATTTTTTATTAGCCGCTGGTAACAGCATTGACATTATCTGCGGTATGTCTCCTGTGTAACGTTTCCACATCCCAAATACCTGTGACAGTCCCTGTAATTTTTTATTAGCCGCTGCTGACATAAGCAACATTATCTGCGGTATATCTCCTGTGTGACGTTTCCACATCCCAAATACCTTTTTTTTTATTTTTTAGCGCATACACTTACAAATCCTACACTACTGTATGTGTGACATACTTTCAAGCATATATAATATTTAATATGAATATGGGGAGCAGTAAGGGACGGGGAATTGGCCGTGATGCTAATGGTGCACGCAGAAGCTGTAGCCCTGGGCGCGTTGAAACTGTGTCTGCTGCCAGACCACAAGAAAAACAATCATCCACGATACCTAGCTTCATGTCCCAGTTTTCAGGGCGGTACAGGACAATGCTCTCGAAGTCAGACCAGTGCGACCAGGTGGTCGGTTGGATTGCAGCAGATAATGCTTCCAGATGGTTAAGCACCACCCTGTCTTCCACCAAGTCCAGTCTCAGTAGCCAAGAGTCTGGTCAACACAATCCTCCTTCTTCCCACCATTTATAGTCTGGCCAAACAAGTGATCCCACACTCTGAAATTCCAAGGACCTCTTTGCATCGCCATTAATTGATTTGGCCCTCTCGCCAAGCACGCTTGAAGAGGGACCTGAGATCTTGTGCCCCGATTCCCAAACTCTTGAGCATCCACAGTCACAAGAATATGACGGTGGAGAATGGCAATTAGTGTTTCAAGAGGTGGATGATGATGATGATGATGATGAGACACAGTTGCCAATAACTGAGGTTGTTGTTGGGTCAACAAGTCAGGAGGATGAGCAGAGTGAGGAAGTGGAAGTGGAGGTGGTGGATGATAAAGTCACTGACCTAACCTGGGAAGGTGGCAAGCCAAGCGAGAACAGTAGTACAGAGGGGGAGGGATCCACAGCACCGCAACAGGCTGGAAGAGGCAGTGGGGTGGCAAAAGGGAGAAGGTGGGCCACACCAAACAGGCCCGCAACTGTTCCCCAGAGCACACCCTTGCGGAAATCTCCCTTGCCAAGGGGTAGGTGTTCTGCAGTCTGGTGCTTTTTTAAGGAAAGTGTGGACGACAAAAAAATTTGCAACCTGTGCCATAGAAAAATGAGCAGGGGTGTGAACACTAGCAACCTCACCACCACCAGCATGATCCGCAACATGGCATCAAAGCACCCTAATAGGTGGGCCGAATGCCTGGGTCCACAATCTGTGTCTGTGGGTCACACCACTGCCTCCTCTTCCCCTGTGTTACGTGCTGGCCAATCCCATGTCGAAGGGGCAGGCCCGGATGCATCCCACCCTGCATCTGGACCTTCGCAAGCACCATCAGCGACCACATCCACTTCCGTGTCCCTGTGCAGCGTACAAATGTCCTTACATTTGAACGCAAGTGCAAATACCCAGCCACCCACCCACAGGATATAGCACTAAATGTACAACTTTCCAAATTACTGGCCCTGGAAATGTTGCCATTTAGGATTGTGGACACTGAGGCCTTCCGCAGCCTGATGTTGGTGGTCATCCCTCGTTACTCAGTCCCCAGCCGCCATTATTCTTCACAGTGTGCTGTGCCCGCAATACACCAGCATGTGTCCTGTAACATAACCCGTGCCCTGACCAATGCAGTTACTGGGAAGGTCCACTTATCCACAGACATATGGACAAGTGCTTTTGGCCAGGGACGCTACATTTCCCTGACAGCACACTGGGTGAACGTTGTGGAGGCCGGGAGTGAGTCGTACACTGGGATGGCACAGGTGCTACCAACGCCAAGGATTGCGGGCCGTAATTCAATCAGGGTTTCCGCCACCACCTAAGATAGTGGCTCCAACTACCACTTCTCCTCCTCCACCTCCTCCTCCACTTCCACCTCAGAATTATTATCTTGCAGCACCAGTCAGCCATCAGTCGGTAGCTGGAAGCAGTGTAGCACTGCAGTGGGGAAGCGTCAACAGGCCGCGCTTAAGCTGCTCTGCTTAGGTGACAAACAGCATACCACCGCAGAGCTGTGGCAGGGGATAAGAGACCAGACTGAGCTGTGGCTCTCACCACTCAACCTAGAACCAGGCAGGGTTTTGTCTGATAATGGCCGTAACTTGGTGGCGGCTTTGGAGCTCGGCAAGCTCACACACATCCCATGCCTAGCCCACGTCTTCAACTTAGTGGTTCATCAGTTTCTGAAAACCTACCCCAATTTGCCTGAGCTACTGGTGAAGGTGTGCCGATTTCCGCAAGTCATCGACAGCTTCCACTGGTCTGTTAACGCTGCAGCAGCACTTACAATTGCCAGCTCACTAATTGTTTTGCAACATGAGCACGCGCTGGAACTCCACGTTCCACATGTTGGCCAGGCTTTGTGAGCAGCAGAGGGCAGTAGTGGAATACCAGCTGCAACATGGTCGTCACCTTTCCAGTCTGCTTCCGCTTTTCACAAGCGAGGAGTGGGCATGGATGTCTGACCTCTGTGAGGTTTTAAGAAACTTTGAGGAATCAACACAGATGGTGAGCTGCAATAATGCTATTATCAGCGTCACCATCTCACTTCTGTGTCTACTCAAACACTCGCTGCTCACAATTAAGGCAACTGCTTTGCATGTGGAAATGGGGGAAGACATTACACTGGATGTTAGCCAGACCACCCTCAGTTAGTCTTCTCAGCACAAATTGGATGATGATGAGGAGTAGGAGGAGCAGGAGGAGCAGGATACCGTTGCCTCCGCTACAGAGGGTATTACCCTGGAAGTTTAATTCTATCTTTTCAGCGTGAATAGGCAGAAGAGGAGGAAGAGGATGAGGATATTGAGAGTCATCCTCCTGATGACGACAGCAAAGTCTTGCCTGTTGGGACTCACACATTGCTGACTTTATGTCTTTCCTGTGACCCACGCGTTTTACGCATTTTCGACAACACCGATTGACTGTGGGTCAAAAACGAATATATAGCACTATAAAATATAGTGCTATATATTTGTTTTTTGGAATATTTAGAATATTGCTTGTCAAGCAACTTAAGCAGGGAGGAATCATGACTTCGGATGAAAAAAAAATGACGAATATTCAAAAAAACTAATATATAGCACTATGTTTAATATAGTGCTATATATTAGTTTTTTAGAATATTCGTCATTTTTTTCCATCTGAAGTCATGATTCCTCCCTGCTAAAGTAGCTTATGGGCTAATGACTCATTGGCCCACAAGCAAGAAGCAGGAAGGAATCATGTGTTCAGATGAAAAAAATTAAGCGAATATTCGAAAAACGAATATATAGCACTATATTCAAAATATTCACAAATTCTCTAACTGACGATATTCACGATTAAAATTCGTAATTTGAATATTCACGCTCAACAGTAGTTGTTCACCCTTCTCAACCCCCGCTACAAAGAGAACTTCTCATCTCTCATTCCTATGGTGGAGAGGACGAGCAAAATGGTGCAATACCAGAAGGTCCTTATGGAAAAATTGCTCCAAAAATTTCCAGCTGATAACACTGACCCTTTAAAACATTACGTACGTAGACGTAGTTCCCTGGGCAACCGAGGAAGGGAGATGAGGGGAACACACAACAGTTCCAAAAGAGGCAGGGCAACACTCTCCAAAGCCTGGGACAGTTTCATGACACCTCGCCAGCACCCTCACCCTGATGCGCGGCCTAGTGTCAGAAGGAGGGAAATTTTTTGGAAGATGGTGAAGGAGTACGTAGCAGACCGTGTCAGCATCCTTAATGATCCCTCTGTGCCTTAGAACTACTAGGTGTCCAAGCTGGACAAGTGGCACGAACTGGCGCTCTACGCCTTGGAGGTGCTGGCCTGCCCTGACGCCAGCGTTTTGTCAGAGCGGGTATTTAACCGCCTCCGGACCGCCTAACACAGGATCGCGTTCCGGAGGCGGCAGTCTCAGGCAGAGTCACGCATATACGCGTCATCTCGCGAGACGCGAGATTTCCTGTGAACGCGCACACACAGGCGCGCGCGTTCACAGGAACTGCAGGTAAGCGAGTGGATCTACAGCCTGCCAGCGGCGATCGTTCGCTGGCAGGCTGTAGATGCGATTTTTTTAACCCCTAACAGGTATATTGACGCTGTTTTGATAACAGCGTCTAATATACCTGCTACCTGGTCCTTTGGTGGTCCCTTTTGCTTGGATCGACCACCAGAAGGACACAGGCAGCTCTGTAATAAGTAGCACCAAGCACCACACTACACTACACCCCCCCCTGTCACTTATTAACCCCTTATTAACCCCCTGATCACCCCATATAGACTCCCTGATCACCCCCCTGTCATTGATCACCCCCCTGTCATTGATCACCCCCCTGTAAGGCTCCATTCAGACGTCCGTATGTGTTTTACGGATCCATGGATCGGATCCGCAAAACACATACAGACGTCTGAATGGAGACTTCCAGGGGGGTGATCAATGACAGGGGGGTGATCACCCCATATAGACTCCCTGATCACCCCCCTGTCATTGATCACTCCCCTGTCATTGATCACCCCCCTGTAAGGCTCCATTCAGACGTCCGTATGTGTTTTACGGATCCATGGATCGGATCCGCAAAACACATACAGACGTCTGAATGGAGACTTCCAGGGGGGTGATCAATGACAGGGGGGTGATCACCCCATATAGACTCCCTGATCACCCCCCTGTCATTGATCACACCCCTGGAAGGCTCCATTCAGACGTCCGTTTGTGTTTTGCGGATCCGATCCGTGGATCTGCAAAACACATACGGACATCTGAATGGAGCCTTCCAGGGGTGTGATCAATGACAGGGGGGTGATCACCCCATATAGACTCCCTGATCACCCCCCTGTCATTGATCACCCCCCTGTAAGGCTGCATTCAGATATTTTTTTGTCACAAGTTAGTGGAAATTGATATTTATTTATTTTTTTATTTTTTTCTTACAAAGTCTCATATTCCACTAACTTGTGACAAAAAATAAAATCTCACATGATCTCATCATACCCTCACGGAATCCAAATGCGTAAAAATTTTAAAATGCCAGGGCAGTATAAATACCCCACATGTGACCCCATTTCGGAAAAAAGACACCACAAGGTATTTGCTGAGGGGCATATTGAGTCCATGAAAGATTGAAATTTTTGTCCCAAGTTAGCGGAAAGGGAGACTTTGTGAGAAGAAAAAATAAAATAATAATTTCCGCTAACTTGTGCCAAAAAAAATAAAAAATCTTCTATGAACTCGCCATGCCCCTCATTGAATACCTTGGGGTGTCTTCTTTCCAAAATGGGTCACATGTGGGGTATTTATACTGTCCTGGCATTTTAGGGGCCCTAAAGCGTGAGAAGAAGTCTGGGATCCAAATGTCCAAAAATGCCCTCCTAAAAGGAATTTGGGCCCTTTGCGCATCTAGGCTGCAAAAAAGTGTCACATATGTGGTATCGCCGTACTCAGGAGAAGTTGGGCAATGTGTTTTGGGGTGTCATTTTACATATACCCATGCTGGGTGAGATAAATATCTCGGTCAAATGGCAACTTTGTATAAAAAAATGGGGGAAGTTGTCTTTTGCCGAGATATTTCTCTCACCCAGCATGGGTATATGTAAAAAGACACCCCAAAACACATTGCCCAACTTCTCCTGAGTACGTCGATACCACATGTGTGACACTTTTTTGCAGCCTAGGTGGGCAAAGGGGCCCACATTCTAAAGAGCACCTTTAGGATTTCACAGGGCATTTTTTACACATTTTGATTTCAAACTACTTCCCACACATTAGGGCCCCTAAAATGCCAGGGCAGTATAACTACCGCACAAGTGACCCAATTTTGGAAAGAAGACACCCCAAGGTATTCCGTGAGGGGCATGGAGAGTTCCTAGAATTTTTTATTTTTTGTCACAAGTTAGCAGAAAATGATGATTTTTCTTTTTTTCTTACAAAGTCTCATATTCCACTAACTTGTGACAAAAAATAAAAACTTCCATGAACTCACTATGCCCATCACGAAATACCTTGGGGTGTCTTCTTTCCAAAATGGGGTCACTTGTGGGGTAGTGATACTGCCCTGGCATTTTAGGGGCTCTAATGTGTGAGAAAAAGTCTGGAATCCAAATGTGTAAAAAATGCCCTGTAAAATCCTAATAGTGCTCTTTAGAATGTGGGCCCCTTTGCCCACCTAGGCTGCAAAAAATTGTCACACATGTGGTATCGCTGTACTCAGGAGAAGTTGGGGAATGTGTTTTGGGGTGTCATTTTACATATACCCATGCTGGGTGAGATAAATATCTTGGTCAAATTCCAACTTTGTATAAAAAAATAGGAAAAGTTGTTTTTTGCCAAGATATTTCTATCACCCAGCATGGGTATATGTAAAATGACACCCCAAAACACATTGCCCAACTTCTCCTGAGTACGTCGATACCACATGTGTGACACTTTTTTGCAGCCTAGGTGGGCAAAGGGGCCCACATTCTAAAGAGCACCTTTAGGATTTCACAGGGCATTTTTTACACATTTTGATTTCAAACTACTTCCCACACATTAGGGCCCCTAAAATGCCAGGGCAGTATAACTACCCCACAAGTGACCCCATTTTGGAAAGAAGACACCCCAAGGTATTCCGTGATGGGCAAAATGAGTTCATGGAAGTTTTTATTTTTTGTCACAAGTTAGTGGAATATGAGACTATGAGAATATGAGAAAAAATAAAATAAAAAAAATCATCATTTTCTGCTAACTTGTGACAAAAATCAAAAAGTTCTATGAACTCACTATGCCCATCAGCGAATACCTTAGGGTGTCTACTTTCCGAAATTGGGTTATTTGTGGGGTTTTTCTACTGTCTGGGCATTGTAGAACCTCAGGAAACTTGACAGGTGCTCAGAAAGTCAGAGCTGCTTCAAAAAGCGAAAATTCACATTTTTGTACCATAGTTTGTAAACGCTATAACTTTTACACAAACCATTTTTTTTTTTTTACCCAAACAGTTTTTTTTTATCAAAGACATGTTGAACAATAAATTTAGAAAAAAAATTATATATAGATGTCGTTTTTTTAAAAAGAAATTTACAACTGAAAGTGAAAAATGTCATTTTTTTGCTAAAATTTCATTAAATTTCGATTAATAACAAAAAAAAGTAAAAATGTCAGCAGCAATGAAATACCACCAAATGAAAGCTCTATTAGTGAGAATAAAAGGAGGTAAAATTCATTTAGGTGGTAAGTTGCATGACCGAGCAATAAATGGTGAAAGTAGTGTAGTGCAGAATTGTAAAAAGTGGCCTGGTCATTAAGGGTGTTTAAGCTAGGGGAGCTGAGGTGGTTAATGCTGATGGGTATAGTTCAATCTTCCTTTTCTTGTCCTCCTCCTCTTTCATCATATTAACATGCTTATAAGTTTAGCCTCGCTCCTAATGTTGTAGAGGGTCAGTTTACCAGCAGGCCCTCACCTACAATCTTTTAGAAGGTCAGCTCACCTGCAGGCCCTCAAATGTAATGTTTCAGAGGGTCAACTCGCCAGCAGGCCCTCACCTACAATCTTTAGCGGGTCAGCTCACCTGCAGGCCCTCACATATAATGTTTTAAAGGGTCAGCTTACCAGCAGGCTCTCACCTACAATCTTTTAGTGGGTCAGCTCAACTGAAGGCCCTAGCATATAATGTTTTAGAGGGTCAGCTCAGCAGCAGGCCCTCACCCACAATCTTTTAGAGGGTCAGCTCACCTTCAGGCCCTTGCATATAATGTTTAACAGGATCAGTTCACCAGCAGGCCCTCACCTACAATCTTTTAGAGGGGCAGCTCACCTGCAGGCCCTTGCATTTAATGTTTTACAGGGTCAATTCACCAGCAAGCCCTCACCTAAAATCTTTTAGAGGGTCAGCTCACCTGAAGGCCCTTGCATATAATGTTTTACAGGGTCAGCTCACATACAGGCCTTCACCTACAGTCTTTTAGAGGGTTAGCTCACCTGCAGACCCTCACAGGTAATGTTTTAGAGGGTCAGCTCAACAGCAGGCCCTCACCTACAATCTTTTAGAGGGTCAGCTTACCAGCAGGCCCTTGCATATAATGTTTTTGAGGGTCTGCTCTTCAGCAGGCCCTCAACCATAATGTTTTAGAGGGTCAGCTCACCAGCAGGCCCTCACCCATAATTTTTTCAATGGTTAGCTAAGCAGCAGGCACTCGCCCTTGATGTTTTAATGGTCAGCTCAGCAGCAGGCCCTCGCCCGTAATGTTTTAGAGGGTCACTATCAGGCCCTTTCTCGTAATGTTTGTAAGGGTCACCAGCAGGCCATCAATCATAATTTTTCAAGGTTGTATAATGCCCTCCTTTATGTGTAATAAAGGGTGTATCGGAGCATCGGTTCCTTGTAATTTTTGGAAGCCTTTTCACTTAGTGCATAGGCTTTATGAGTGTAGGAGTCCCACTACCTGAACAATTGCACCACAATGTGAATGAGGCCCTCCATTATGTGATATACAGGTTGTATTAGAGTGCCTCTTCCTTGTAATTTTTGGAAGCACTTGCACTTTATATACAAGTAAATGTATAGGAAAGAATGTTTCTTAACAATCTTTCCTCTAAAATCGATTTCATCTTTGGTTTTGTGCGTATTATTGTCAGTCTGTAAAAGTGGCGTACTACTCGGACAACATCTTGCCCAGTAGTGACCTGGGAGTCCAAGCGGCATTCTGACATCTTCCCCATGCAGTTCCCGAACCATTTCAGTGGTGTTTCCATCAATTTCGGACCTTTTCCTATGAACGAGACACCCTCCCCTCTTCAGAGCAGGGGGTGCCTGGTTTAATGCTCGGGTTCTCCCATTGACTTCTATTGTGCTCGGGTGTTCTGTAGAGCACCCAAGCATCCCGAGGTGTTCGACCGGAGCCCCCGAGCACTTTGGTGCTTGATCAACACTAGCCACTATACCCTTTCACCAGAAAAAAACTCCGGCAGAAGTGCAGTGCTTATATATTTTTCTTTTTTTACTGAAATACACCACTATAAGCTATCAACAGAAATAACTGCAACAGTGCAGTGCGTATTTATTTTTATTTTTTTACTGTAATACGCCTCTATATGCTTTCACCATAAATTACTGCTACAGAGCAGTGCGTATATATTTATCTTTTTTATTGAAATACGCCACTATACGCTTTCGATAGAAATAACTGCAGAAGTGAAATGCGTATATATTTTTCTTGTAGTACTGATATAAGATACTAAAGATACTAAGATATAAGCAACTAAAGGCTTTTCAACATAGCACTTGCGGCCCAAATAGCTGGAATGACAGAGCTGTCTAATGGCTATTTGGATCCCCAAATAATCTTTCCCTGCACTTGTAAATCGCTTTCCTATTAATGTCCCTAGCGCCTTCTGATGTCTCTCCCTGCACTAAGATTCTGTGAAATGATTCCTCCCTATCAGGGTTGAGCGAACCCGAACTGTAAAGTTCGGGTTCATACTGAGATTTACGATTTTTTGACCCTGGACCCGAACCGGAAACATTTCAGTAAAAGTTTGGGTTCGAGTTCGGTGTTCGGCGATTTAATGGCTGTTGTTGAAAAGCTGCAGAGCAGCCAATCAACAAGCGTTTTACTCGTGTGCCCTTAGAAGCCATCACATCCATGCCTACTAATGGCATGGCTGTGCTTGGCCAGTGCAGCATGTGACCCAGGCTCTATATAAGCTGGAGTTCACGTAGCACCGCACATCACATCAGCTCTTACTAGTGTAGGGAGAGGATGCTGCAGCTTTGAGGGGGAGATTAGGAAACAATTCTGGTGTTCTTGGTGTTAAATCTGCAAACTACAGCGATTATTTTTGTGGGTGCCATGCTACATTTTTGTAGGATGGAGCTGTTATGGGGGGGATCTGTGGATGACACACATGGCATAAGATGCTAAATAGTGTCATCCATAGATCCCCCCATAGCATGGTCATCCACAGATCCCCTCCATAACAGTGTCATCCACAGATCCCCCTCCCCAAAATGGTGCCATCCACAGATCCCCTCCATAACAGCGCCTTCCACAGATCCCCCTCCCATAACAGTGCCATCCACAGATCCCCTCCATAACAATGCCATCCACAGATCTTCCCATAACAGCGCCATCCACAGATCCCCCATAACAGTGTCATCCACAGATCCCCCATAACAGTGTCATCCACAGATCCCCCATAACAGTGTCATCCACAGATCCCCCATAACAGTGTCATCCACAGATCCCCCATAACAGTGTCATCCACAGATCCCCAATAATAGTGTGTCATCCACAGATCACTTTGTTTCTTACACTATTCACACAATTCTTATGTACAGAATTCGTAGGATTTGAGATTCGAAAGATTCAATATATTCGAGAACCTTTTCGGATTCGGATTAAAAAAAAATTGGATTCGTCACACCTCTAACTAAAACCGTTAAATACTGCTGTTACATTTCTGGTTGAAAAAAGCACACTTTTTGTGCTAGATTGTACATTTGCAGCCTGCGCTGCATTTCTGACAGTCTACTAAAACCGTTAAATACTGCTGTTATATTGTCAGTTGAAAAAAACTCACTTTTTGTGCTAGATAGTACATTTGCGGCCTCCAGCTCTGCATTTCTGACAGTCCAATAAAACCGTTAAATACTGCTGTTACATTGTTGGTTGACAAATTAAAAATGTTTGTGACCGTGAAGTAATTGTATTAAAGTCGCCTGTCACACTGTTGTGTGACCTCAAGAAATATTTTCTGTTCATGACACTATCACAGCCTTACTGTCAGTGAACTTAATTGTTGACTATTGGTTACATTGTCGCCTGACATAAACCATCTGTTAGTTTGGTGGGTGAACGCAAAGATTGAGGAGAGCGTCAAATAAGGGACGTGGCCCAGGTCGTGGTGCTGCTGGTTTTGGTGGAGCTCCTGTTGCAGGGAGAGGACGTGGTCGATCTGTGCCAGCTACACGCACAAGTGAAACCCCTTCCTCAGGTGCGAGTAGGCAACAGAACCTTCAGCGTTATTTGGTAGGCCCGAATGCAGCTCTTCAAATGGTGAGGCCTGAACAAGTACAGGCAATAGTAGATTGGGTTGCTGACAGTGCCTCCAGTTCCTTCACATTATCTCCCACCCAGTCCCCTGCTGAAAAATCTGAGTTGGCACCTGCAGCCCATAACCATCAGTCTTTCACCTCACCCCCTTGCAAATTAGCCAAGCAGTCTGAGCCCCAAGTCATGCACCAGTCTCTTCTGCTTTTTGATTACTCTGCTAGCAGGGTTTCCCAGGGCCATCCACATAACCCTGCCCCAGAAGTGGAAGAGATTGAGTGCACCGATGCCCAACCACTTATGTTTCAGGATGAGTACATGGGAGGACCACCGCAGCACGTCTCAGATGATGACGAGACACAGGTGCCAACTGCTGTGGCTTTCTGCAGTGTGCAGACCGACAAGGAGGGCAGGGGTGAAGACTGGGTGGAAGATGATGTGGAGGACGATGAGGTCCTCGACCCCACATGGAATCAAGGTCATGCAAGTGACCTGTGCAGTTCGGAGGAAGAGGCGGTATTCGCTCAGAGCCGCCAGCACAGCAGAAAAGGGAGCAGGGTGCAAAAGCGGAGCAGCCGTCCCCTAGACAGTACGCCTGCTACTGCCCACCGCACCAAGGGACCGAGCACACCAAAGCCAGCTCCAAGGAGTTCCCTGGCGTGGCAGTTCTTCAGACAATGTGCTGACGACAAGACATGAGTGGTTTGCACGCTGTGCAATCAGAGCCTGAAGCGAGGCATAAACATTCTAAACCTGAGCACAACCTGCATGACCAGGCATCTAAGTGCAAAGCACGAGATGCAGTGGAGTAGACACCTCAAAAACCAAGAAAGGTCTCTGGATCCTCCTGCTTCCTCTTCTACTGCAGTCTCAGCCTCTTCATCCCCCTCTGGATTGACAGTGGCACCTGCCACCCACTGCAAACAGAAGATGTGCCAGCAACTAGGGTTGAGCGAACCCCAACAGTAAAGTTTGTGTTCGTACCGAACTTTAGGATTTTTGAACCCCAGACCCGAACTCGAACATTTCAGTAAAAGTTTGTGTTCTGGTTCGGTGTTCGGTGATTTATTGGCCCTTTTTGAAAGGCTGCAGAGCAGCCAATCAATAAGCGTTTAACTCTGTGCCCTTAGAAGCCATCACAGCCATGCCTACTAATGGCATGGCTGTGATTGGCCAGTGCAGCATGTGACCCACTCTGCTTGTACTAGTGTAGGGAGAGGATGCTGCTCCTGTGAGTGAGAGATTAGGAAAGAAACTTTAATCAGAACAGCAATTGAACTCAGCGATCTACACAGATTTAGTTGTGTGGGTGAAGTGCACAACCTTTTTACCCTGCCCTGAGCCCAGTGACAGAGAAAAAAAACTTTTATCCGTCTGTTAGTTAGGTGGGCGGCGGCCATTTTATCCAAGCTCAGTGGACCAGCACTGCATATGTGCTTTTGTGACATTGAAATCCAAGCTTGAAATACTGCAATAATAATCTGGGTTTAAAAAAACACCCATTTTTGGCAATATCCTACATCTGGTGCCTTTGCAGCATTATTGTGCAATTTAAGCTAGAAATACAGCTATAATTTTCTGGGTTTTAAAAAACACCCTTTTTGGGCAAAATACTCAGTTTTATAGCCCTTGCTGCATCTGTACGTGTGAAATTCAAGCGTTATATTCTGTTAGCAAAAAACCACCCATTTTGGGCAAAATACTTAAAGGGAACCTGTCACCAGTTTTATGGTGTCCTAATTAAGGGCAACATAAATAAGTGATTGATTCTCTTAGCACAATGCTGGGTCACTTTATTTAATTGACCCAGTCAATCTGCCAACATCTTGTATTGAAAAGCTCCAGCTGATAATGATGAGTCATGAATATTCATGAGCTCCTGACTCTCCCCGCCCACCTGCTGCTGAATGACAGTTTGTTTCCATATGAACCAGCAGCAGGTGGGCAGGGGAGTGGCTTTAGCTCTGAATTAAATATACACTGGACTCAATGACATCACGCCGGACTCAAATCAGCTCATTAGCATACAGCATCTTTCCCGGAGGGGTTTAAGCAAACATCTAGACAGTACGTTTCCGGTCCATCTCGTCGGCGGCAGGTAAGTTCTGGTAACCTAGGTTGTCTGTTGCCTTTCGTTACTTACCTGTCGTTCGGCTGTGAACCCTGTCTAGTTGGTGGCCAGCTGCTGGGCTTCTGGAGACACCATGCATCCGTTGTGCTGGATGAATGGGTGGTCTCTGCCCTGTCTTCAGGCTTAGGGCATAGCAGGGATACCTAGGGTTCTAGGTTGGAGAGCATGAGCCCCCTTACCTTCTGAGGCGGCTCATGCATTAGGAGTTTAGGGAGATCTGCAGGGTCGCACTAGGAGGTGTCCTGCTCCCTGTTACCTGCTTTCCTGCATTGCAGCGAACGCTGAGGCACGGTGGGGGGTTTCCCCCACTCCCCGCCGTGACAGTACCGTCCTTAATTCCCTCACTGGAGCGTGATCATAGGATGCGCGAGTACAAGCGCACACTGGTAGACGAGCTGCTGGTTGCATTCCCACCTGACAGCGGGGGCACAGTGGAAGCACAAGGCAAAGGCAGAGGAGGAAGAAGAGGTCGCCAATGCAGCTGGGGCACCGCCAGCACCTCAGAAGGCAGGGTTAGCATGGCCGAAATGTGGAAAAGCTTTGTCAGCACGCCACAACAACCAGCACCACCAGCTGATATGGAACGTCTTAGCAGGAGGCCGCATTTCAGCAACATGGTGAAGCAGTATGTGTGCACACGCCTACACGTACTGAATGACGGGTCTGCCCCTTCAACTTCTGGGTCTCCAAATTGGGCACATGGCCTGAGCTTGCCCTTTACGCCTTGGAGGTGCTGGCCTGCCCTGCAGCCAGTGTATAATCTGAACGTGTGTTTAGCACGGCAGGGGGCGTTAACACAGACAAGCTCAGCTGCCTGTCCACAGCCAATGTGGACAAGCTCACATTCATTAAAATGAACCAGGCATGGATCCCACAGGACTTGTCCGTACCTTGTGCAGAAAAGACATGTATACCGGCCTTAACCAGCCATTGTTATACTACAGCACAATTGCTAATTCTTGTATTTTGGATATTTCACACTCTTTTGGAGTGTACCCTAATAAAATAAAAATATAATAAAAAAAAAAATTAAAAACAAAAACCAGTGATGGCCAGTTCGCATTGTTCGCCCGCGAACATATGCGGGCTGCCTTCTTTTTTCACAAGTCCGGGGAGGCACAGGTAAGCCCTTACCTGTGCCTGTGTGCTAGCCGGTCTGAAAACAAGTGCGGTCAGCGGGAGTAGGCAGTTCCGAGAACAGCCACCGGGGGCCTTCATCGGGCTGTTCTCGGAATTGCCTGCACCCGATGACCGCATTTGTTTTCAGACAGCCTCGCGGCACAGGTAAGGGCTTACCTGTGCCTCGACGGACTTGTAAAAAAAGATGGCAGCCCACATATGTTCGCGGGCGAACAATGCGAACTGGCCATCACTGGTGTTGGCTACCTCATCCTCAACCACCGCTGCTTCCACCTACACTGCTACATCCACCGCCTTCTCAAACTCATACTCCATATGGACCTCCACCTCATAAATCAAATTTTTTTTTTTTTATTTGTACGTATTTTATTTTATGTTATGTCATTTCACAAATTTGACTGTTAAATTTTTGGGTGAAATTCACAAATTTTTGGGTGTGATATATCACTGCTATTCCTAGTAGACAGGTTAAAAAAATTCACAAATTTGTCTGTTACATTTTCGGGTGAAATTCACCCATTTTTGGGTGTGATATACCACTGCTATACCTAGTAGACAGGTAAAAAAATTCACAAATTTGTCTGTTACATTTTCTGGTGAAATTCACCAATTTTTGGGTGTGATATACCACTGCTATACCTAGTAGATAGGTACAAAAAAAATCACTAATTTGTCTTACATTTTCGGGTGAAATTAACCAATTTTTGCCTGTAATATACCCCTCCTCTATTTAGTTGACAGCTTAATAAATTTCAGAAATTTTTCAGTTACATTCTTGGGTTGATATTTTAAATTTTTTGACGTGAATAAACCCCTGCTCTGCATAGGTGACAGGGACAGAAATTTTTAAAAATAATCTGTTACATTGGTGGGTGACATTAACCCATTTCTGACGATGAAAAACCCCTGCTCTGCATAGGTGACAGGGACTTAAAGGAATTCTGTCATCAGAAATGAGCCCTATAAGCTACACATATGGCGATGTTCCTTGTAAAACACTGAATCCTAAAGTGAGTTTATCAAATGCCCCTGTGGCTCTATATCCATAAACAAGTGGTTTATATCACCTGTCAATCACTTAAAAATGTGTCCAAGGGGACGTCTCATGGTGAAAGGTGCCCGGCCGTTTAGGTGCCCAGCGCCGCCTTCTGAGCTGAAATCGCCGCCCTCCCTTTCATTCGATCCGCCTACCTCAGGTGACTTACCTTCCTTGTGCCCAGCCGTGCCCAGCCACGCCCGCCTGTGAAGGAGCCAAGCACCGCCTATGTCTCCTCCTTTCATCAACGATAGATAGCCGTAATCTCGCGATGCACGAGCTCGCGCATGCGCAGTTCTTTCCCTGAGGCTGATGCCAGCACAGGGAAGGAACACTATACCGGCACTGCGCATGCGCGAGCTCGCGCATCGCGAGATTACGGCTATCGTAGATGAAAGGAGGAAACATAGGCGGTGCTGGGATCCTTTGCGGGCGTGGCTGGGCACGGCTGGGCACAAGGAAGGTTAGTCACCTGAGGTAGGCTGATCGAATGAAAGGGAGGGCGGCGATTTCAGCTCAGAAGGCGGCGCTGGGCACCTAAACGGCCGGGCACCTTTCACCATGAGACGTCCCCTTGGCCCCTTTTTTAAGCGATTGACAGGTGATATAAACCGCTTTTTTATGAATATAGAGCCACAGGGGCATTTGATAAACTCACTTTAGGATTCAGTGTTTTACAAGGGACATCGCCATATGTTTAGCTTATAGGGCTCATTTCTGATGACAGAATCCCTTTAAATTTCTAAAATTCGTCTTTAATTGGCCCTTTCATTGGCCCTTTCATTCGATCCTTCTGCTTTAATAACTTTTCCCACATTTCCGCTTCATTCCATTGCAGCAATTGACCTCTCTTGGATGAGATCTCCCTTTCTCACGCTCCCTCTCTGGCGTGGAACCCTGATTCGCCGATAACCATGATCAACATGGTAGGCTCAGAAAAGAACATCGAAAGTTGATAGAGAAGATATCCAAATGGATCGTGGACGTCACAGGGACGTGCGATCAGGCAGAAGTTATCTAGAGTCAACAAAGCGGCAGCAGGGCCTCTCCTGGCTAACGTTTCCAAATCCAAAATACCCCAGTGACATTCCCTATAATTTTTTATTAATCATTCCAATAACAGGGCATCTTAAGAGTCCTGTATTGTTATTTATCGTCACTACCTCCCCGAGTCGGGAGTTGGTAATTTCCTTCAATTCTTCCATTTTAATAGGTTTTCCCACATTTCCGCTCTATCACAATTGGGACGTGCGGCATGGTGGGGCAATATGTTTGCACACGCCTACACAAACTGACTGATGGTTCTGCCCCCTGCAACTTCTGGGTCTCCAAATTGGGCACATGGCCTGAGCTTGCCCTTTACGCCTTGGAGGTGCTAGCCTGCCCTGCAGCTAGTGTATTGTCTGAATGTGTGTTTAGCACGACTGGAGGGAGTTATCACAGGTTATATTTCCCAATGTTTTGGGGTGTACCCTAATTTAAAAAAATAAAAATAAATTTAAAACCAAAAAGCAGTATAGGCTACCTCCTCCTCCTCCTCCACCACCGCTTCCACCTACACCGCCACATCCACCGCCTCCTCAAACTCCTACTCCATATGGACCTCGTCCTCCTAGATCAAGATTATTATTTTTTATTTTTACGTATTTTATGTTATTTAAAGTCATTTCCCTATCCACATTTGTTTGCAGAGCACTTGCCATGCTCTTAACCACATTTTGATGCCATTTGCAGCCCTCTAGCCCTTTCTATGACATTTTTACAGCCATTTTAGTGCTCAAAAGTTTGGGTCTGCCCCCTTCAACTTCTGGGTCTCAAAATTGGGCACATGGCCTGAGCTTTCCCTTTACGCCTTGGTAGTGCTGGCCTGCTCTGCAGTCAGTGTATTGTCTGAACATTTGTTTAGCATGGCAGGAGGGGGTTATCACAGACACGCGCAGCCACCTGTCCACAGCCAATGCGGACAAGCTCATGTTCATTAGAATGAACCAGGCAGGGATCCCACAGGACTTGTCCTTACCTTGTGCAGAATAGACATGTATACCGGCCTCCCCCAGCCATTGTTGTACTCCAGCGCACTTTCTCTTTGTTTTATTTTTTATATTTCCCAATGTTTTGGGGTCTACCCAAATTTAAACAAAATAAAAAAATAAAATAAAAAACAAAACAAAAAAATTGTGTTGGCTACCTCCTCCTCCTTCACCGCCGCTTCCACCTACACTGCCACATCCACCGCCTTCTCAACCTCCTACTTCATATGGACCTCCTCCTCCTTGATCAAGATTATTACTTTTTATTTTTACGTATTTTATGTTATTTGAAGTAATTTCCTTATCCACATTTGTTTGCAGAGCACTTGCAATGCTCTTAACCACATTTTGCAGCCCTCTAGCCCTTTCCATTACTTTTTTTACAGCCATTTTAGTGCTCCAAAGTTCGGGTCTCCATTGACTTCAATGGGGTTTGGGTTCGGGGTCAAGTTCTGGTCCCGAACTTGAACTTTTTTGCGAAGTTTGGCCAAACCCGTCGAACCCAAACTGTCATGTGTCTACTCAACTCTACTCCCTATCCTTTCCTTGCACTCATAAATCGTTTTTTATGTCATTTTTTTCCACAATCAGGCTTTTCCAATTGCTGTCCCTAGCGCCTTCACACATCTGTCCCTGCACTCTAAACACTGGAAAATGTCTGACTGTAAGATGGCAGCCATATTTATAGGGCTGTGACATCACAGGGCTGACTGGCTGCTGATTGGCTGCATGCAGGCATGTCAATCTGGGTGATCCCGCCTTCCCAGAGTTCCTTGCCCCATGTCCTCAGTCCTAACACATGTAGACGCCATTTTAGGAAAAATGTGATTCCTTACCATGAAGTGAGAGGAAATTCATATTTGTTGCAAATCAAATCTCTTCTGAAATTCGGATCGAATTTCACTTCGTCAGCTTCGATTCGCTCATCTCTAGTTATAATGGATACTACAATACATTTTAATATGAGGGAAAGATTATTTTGGGCAAAACTATATGGTTCTTATGCTTACTTATCGACAAAATACATACAGTACTTACCAATATTTGGTTAGTTGGTAAACTAAAGACATGTAAGCCCCAAAACTAGTATAAATTCAGAAAGCAAATGACAGAAATCAGATGCTGTAAAACAGGACCTTGAGATCCAGCAGAGGATCTCAAAACCAGACCAAAACTGTTCCATTTGATTGCACACATCAGGATGCATCCGTTGTGTTAGGATGTGGTTGTGTTAAATTGAAATGGAACAAACCTAATCCGTCACAAAAAAAAATGTAAGTCAATCGGTGACAGATCCTTTTTTTTTTTTTTAGGATCCTAAAAAAATGAATCCAGCACCTTTGACTTACATTGTTTTTAGTGACAGATCCGGTTTGTTTCATTTCGATGATCGGACACAATACCGCAGCGTGTAGCAGTTTTCTGTCCGCTCACAATTGAATGCTACCGGAACGGAGCGCATACGACATTCACAATACATTGACCCTAAATTGAACCGTTTTGGCTCGGTTTTGAGATCCTTTGCCGGATCTCAAAAACCCAAAATGCTAAAGTGAAAGTTACCTTAGACAGTATTGATCTCTATTCATTATTCTATTTCTTACTATTACATTTTGATGACCTATATGGAGAATAATATGCTCGAATAATATTACAGTATAGTATATAGTTAGGGTCATACGAAATATACAACTGCCATATCAATGCGAACAAGAGGGTAACAGAAACACAATTATACAGTGGAAGTCTTTATTTCACTCATTTTCCCATGAATAAATGTCAAACAATCATGTAGGCAAGATGGCTCCAGTAAAAATATATCGTCTTCACATGCCTAGTTTTCAACAAGATAAAGCTACATGTACATGACCATATGTATTTTGCGGTCCGCAAATTGCGGATCTGCAAAAAAAAAAAAGGTTTTTTTTTTGCCGATCCATTGTAATAATGCCAATCCTTGTCCGCAAACTAGAAAAAGATAGGGCATGCACTATTTTTTTGTGGTGTAGTGGAACGGACATTCTGATGCGGACAGCACACGGTGTGCTGTCCGCGTTTTTTGCAGACCCATTGAAATGAATGGGTCCGCATCCTATCCGCAAAAAAATAAAAGTGAATGGACACGGAAACAAACAACGTTCGTGTGAATGTAGCCTAAGAGCAAAGACAGTGCAATATCGACTCAAATCACATAAAAGATCCAATAAAAGTTTTTTATTTAGACTACATGCACACGAACATGTTTTTTGGGGTATGCAAATAGCGGATCCGTGTTCCTGTTTTTTTTACATCCATTCCGTTTGTCCGCAAATTTTGTTGGTTGTGTTTCCGTGTGTCTTCAGATTTTTTTTGCAGTCTGCAAAAAAAAACTGAAGGCTGTAATTCTTGAAATTTAATATATACAGGTTTCCCAGCAACCATCCGCAAAAAAAAACGGATGCGGATGACATACGGATGGCTTCCGTTGGTCATCCGCATTTTTTGCAGACCCATTAACTTCAATGGGTCCGCAAAACTTTTATTGAGGACAAGAATAGGACATGCAATACTTTTTTTGGCGGATGGGAAACACGGACAGCGGACGCGGAAAAGAAATGGTTGACTACACCACAATTTTAACGGCTCCATAGAAATGCATGGGTTAACATCCGATAAGCCAAAAAAAAAACTGAACGGACGGAGAGAAAAACAAATGTCGTGTGCATGTAGCCTTAGGCTACATGCACACGACCGTATGTGTTTTGCGGTCTGCAAATTGCGGATCCACAAAAAAAACAGATGACGTATGGCATCCGTTTTTTTTTTGCGGATCCATTTTTTTCGCGGATCTATTTTAATAATGCCTATCCTTGTCCGCAAACTAGAAAAAATAGAACATGCACAATTTTTTTTGCGGAGCAACGGAACGGACATACTGATGCGGACAGCAAATGGTGTGCTGTCCGCGTTTTTTTGCGGACCCACTGAAATGAATGGGTCCACATCCTATCCGCAAATAAACCAGAACAGACACGGAAACAAACAACGTTTGTGTGCATGTAGCCTTAGGCCCCCTGCACACGATCAGGATTGCGTGCGGATTTTCCGCGCGGATTTGCATGCGGAAAATCCGCACCGTAGGTCATGTCCATTGTATTCTATGAGAATTTGAAATTCTCAATGCACACGATGCGGATTTTTTCCGCGCGGATTTTGACCTGCGGTGCGGATTTTAAAATCCGCGACATGTCAATTAATTTTTTTTTTCCTGACCGGATTTTCTTCATTCACTTAGTGAAATCCGCATGCGGAAAATCCGCACCAAATCCGCACGCAAATCCGCATGCAAATCCGCACCAATTAATGCGGATTGACCGCACAGATTTGCCTGCGAACACCTGCGGATTTCAGTGCGGATTCTCCGCACATGAATCCTGAACGTGTGCATGTACCCTTATACTCCCAAATGATCCATATAAACGTGCAGAAACTCATGTATAAATTTTTTAAAAAGCTTCACTCAACTCGAGTTTTGACAATTGTTCATCCAGGGAAGAATGCCATATAGCATCCAAAAAATACTGTCAAAATTTTCAGAGTATACTCTTTGCACTCAATAAAAATGATTGAACCATAATCTTAGTGAAGATGAATGAGGGATTACTAAACCTAAGGTCAGCTTTACATGAGAATAACATGGGCAGATTTGGCACTTCTGGCATTAAATCCAGGCCTGACTGTTGGTGTCATTATTACTCTAACTCACAGCTTCGTTTGATGATAATAACTGGGTCATTAGCCTCCCATTTGGACAGGGATTTGTGACAGTAATACAACAGGGGACCAGGCAGTGACAGAACAGCAGTAGGCAAAGTTTATATTTATTCTTTTATCCACAGTATTTTGAGGAATTTTATTATTATTATTATTATTATTATTATTATTATTATTGTTATTATTATTATATATATATATATTTTTTTTTACTGGAAACCCCTTTAACCCATACAGGACTCGTGCTGTACATGTACGGCGCTGGTGGACATGACTTAAGGATCAGCGCTGTACATGTACTGCAGGCTGATCGGGCGGGTGCAGGAACTGCGCTTGCCTGATCAGTGGCATGGACCCGGCAGTCACTGACAGCAGGGCCCCTGCTGCATATGTCGGTGTATTAACCCCTTGTATGTCACGGTCAAAGCTGACTGCAGCATGCAGAGGGTACGGGTTCCCTCCGCTTCCCCATTGGGTCCCTGTCACTGCAGGATGTATTGTAATGCATTGCAGAGGGGATCAGACCCCCCAGAAGTTGAAGTCCCAGAGTGGGACAAAAATAGAGTAAAAAAAAAAAAGTTTGTGTTTTTCATAATAAAAAAAGTTTCAAGTTAAAAAAAAACATTCCCAGAAAATAAATAAATAAAACACATAAAATTGTAAAACAAATAGAAAAAAAAAGAAAAATAGACGTATTAGGTATTACCGCATTGCAACGACTGGCTCTATAAAAATATCACATTATCCACCCCGTTACCTGAATGACGTAAAAATTAAATAAAAACTGTGCTAAGACAATAATTTTTTTTGTCACCTTATATAAAAAAAGGTAATACCAAGTTATCAAATAGTCATATGTACCCCAAAATAATACCAATCAAACTTTTATCTCATTGCGCAAGAAAAAAGACCCTACATAAGGCAATTGGCCAAAAATAAAAAAAAATATGGCTCTCAGACTATGGAGACACTGAAACACATTTTTTTGTTTCAAAAATGCTTTTATTATTTTAAACTGAAAAATAAAATAAAAAAGTAGACATTAAAATATCACATGACCTTACCCCTCAGATGAACATCATAAAAAATAAAATAAAAACTCTGCCAAAAAAGCAATTTTTTGTCACCTGACATCACAAAAAGTGTTATATAAAGCGATCAAAAAGTCATATGCACCCCAAAAATAGCGCCAATCAAACCTTCACCTCATCCTGCAAAAATGAGCCCCTACATAAGACAATCGCTCAAAAATAAAAAATAAACTATAGCTCTCAGAATATGGAAATTACATTTTTTTCAAAAACGCTTTATTATGTAAAACTGAAAAAAGACAGAAGACATATTTGATATAATCACGTCCATAACAATCTGCTTTATAAAAGTAGCACATGATCTAACCTGTCAGATGAACATTGCAAAAAACAAAAATAAAAACCTTGCCAGAACAGCCAATTGTTACCTTACCTCACAAAAAACATAATATAGGGCAATCAAAAATCATATATACCCCAAAATAGCAGCAAAAAAAATGCCACCTTGTCCCCTAGTTTCCAATATGGGGTCACTTTTTTGGAGTTTCTACTCTAGGGGTGCATCAGGGGGTCTTCAAATGTGACATGGCAACTTAAAATTATCACAGTGAAATCTGCCCTCCAAAAATCATATATTGCTTCTTTTCTTCTGCGCCCTACCATTTGCCCATACAGCAGTTTATGATAACAAATGGGGTTTTTCGGTAAACAGCAGAATCAGGGTAATTCATATTGAGTTTTATTTGGCTGTTAACCCTTGCTTTGTTACAGGAGAAAATGGATTAAAATGGAAAATCTGCCCAAAAAGTGAAATTCTAAAATTTCATCTGCATTTCCCTTTAATTCTTGTGGAACACCTAAAGGGTTCACAAAGTTTGTAAAAATCAGTTTTGAATACCTTGAGGTGTGTACTTTCTAAAAAGAGGTCATTTATGGGTGGTTTCTATTATGTAAGCCCAACAGTGACTTCATATCTGAACTGGTCCATAAAAAAGTGGGTTTTGGAAATTTTCTTAAAAATTTTAAGATTTGCTTCTAAAATACTAAGCATTCTAACGTCCCAAAAAAATAAAATGTCATTTACAAAATGATCCAAACATAAAGTAAAGTAGACATATGGGAAATGTAAAGTAACTATTTTATGAGGTATAACTATCTATTTGGAAAGTTGCAAATTTTTCCTTTTTTTTGTGTGGTAAATTTTGGATTTTTTTATATACTAAAAATGAAATATTTTGACTGAGATTTTCCACAAAGTATAATGTGTCACAAGAAAAACCTCTCAGAATGGCTTGGATAAGTAAAAGTATTCCAAGGATATTAACAAAGTAACACATGTCAAATAAAAAAAAAAAAAACGGCCTGGTCCTTAAGGTGAAATATGGTAGGGTCCTGAAAGAGTTAATGGTTTAGACTATTGTATCTGTGGAAATCAATGGGGGACATTTATCACTGTTTCTACGCCACAGTTGTGGCAGAGAAAAGTAGCAAATTAAAGTGCTCGGCATCTGTACATCATAATTTGCAACTTTTTGTGGTTCTCGATACTTTTCCTAAGTGCCGATAAAAAGAAGTGGCTTAAAGGAAGGGGCGTGGCTTCGTTCCGCCCGCCGCATTTACTATAACTTTCGCCAGAAAGTGGCGGAAGTTATAGCTGAAGTCTACGCCAGCCTGTTGCTGGTATAGACTTCACTTTCTGGTGCACCTCAGGGCAGAGATGCGCCTGATTTATTAAGAAGCTTCTGCCTCTTAAATCAGGCACAACTCACATAGATGGATCAACCAGCCTTGATACAGTCCTGATCAAAGTTTAAGGCCACTTGAAAAATGGCAAAAAAAAATATTTTACATTGTTGGATCTTAACAAGGTTCCAACTAGAGCTTTCACATACAACAAGAAGAAATGAGAGTGAGACAAAACATTTTGTGAGCATTCAATTAATTGAAAATAACGATTACCGTATTTTTCGCCCCATAAGACGCACTTCCCCACCCAAAATGGGGGGGAAATGCCCCTGCGTCTTATGGGGCGAATGCTGACATTTTTACATCGCAGGCTGCGATGTATGAGCGAGCGGGGAGGGACTGGGAGGAGGAGCTGGGGGACGGCAATTGCGGCGGGGCCGGTGCAGTCACTGTACTCTGGCCCCGCCGCTCCAGTGCTGCACTATAAAAATATAAAATGTCTCATTTAATTTAAAGTGATTAAACATGCCCCCCCACTTTTAATATTACCGTACACCCTAACAGTTTCTGTAGAATGCAGGCAGGCAGGCAGGGCGGGCGGCAGCGTAACTCCCTGATGTCACGTGCCTGCGCCGCCTACTTTATGAATGAAGCAGGCGGTGCAGGCACGTGACGTCAGTGAGTGACGCACCAGCCGCCCGGCCTGCCTGCGTTGTACAGAAGCTGTTAGGGTGTATGGTAATATTAGGAGTGAGGGGGCATGTTTATTCACTTTTAATTGAATGAGACATTTTATATTTGTATACTGCAGCACTAGAGCGGTGGGGGGGATCTGTGGATGACAGTTTTATGGGGTGGGGGGTCTGTGGATGGCACATATATAACAATGCCATCCACAGATCCCCCATAACAGTGCCATCCACAGATCTCCCATAACAGTGCCATCCACAGATCCCCCATAACAGTGCCATCCACAGATCCCCCATAACAGTGCCATCCACAGATCCCCCATAACTGTGCCATCCACAGATCCCCATAACAGTGTCAGCCACAGATCCCCCCTGTAACAGTATCCTTCACAGATCCCCCCATTACAGTGTCCGTCACAGATCCCCCCCATAACTGTGCGTCATCCACAGATCCCCCCCATAACAGTGTGTCATCCACAGATCCCCCCATAACAGTGCATCATCCACAGATCCCCAGTAATAGTGCCATCCACAGACCACCATTAGTTCCAAACCCACCAAAAGCACATCTTTTGGTTAAAAATATTTTTTCTCTTATTTTCCTCCCCAAAAACCTAAGTGAGTCTTATGGGCTGGTGCGTCTTATAGGGCGAAAAATACAGTAAACTGAAACAGGCTGTTTTTTCAGCTTATCCACATTTTAGGACCACATGCCTTTAAAAGGCCAAATCTGTGCAAAGATGTGGATTCATTGTCATTTTCTGTCAGGTAGTCACACTTTGTGATGGCAAAGGCAAAAAAACTCTCCCTTTTTGAACGTGGTAAGGTTGTTGAACTGCATAAGCAGGGTCTCTCACAGTGCGCCATCGCTGCTGAGGTGGGACGCAGTAATACAGTCATTTGGAATTTCTTAAATGTCCCTGAGGGTTATGGAACAAAAAAGTCAAGTGGAAGACCCAAAAAAAATTCATCAGCACTGAGCCGGAGGATCCAATTGGCTGTCCGTCAAGACACTGGACGATCCTCGACCCAAATTAAGGCCCTTACTGGTGCTGACTGCAGCCCCATAACCATCAGACGACATCTGAGACTGAAGGGCTTCAAAAACAAAAAACGTCTTCAAAGACCTCATCTCCTTGAATGCCACAGAACTGCTCGTTTGGACTTTGCAAGAGAGCATCAAACATGGGACATTCAAAGGTGGAAGAAAGTTTTATTCTCTGATGAGAAAAAATTTAACCTTGATGGTCCTGATGGTTTCCAACATCACTGGCATAACAAGCAGATCCCACCTGAGATGTTTTCTACGCGCCACAGTGGAGGGGGCACCATAATGGTCTGGGGTGCTTTTTCCTTCAGAGGAACAATGGAGCTTCAGGAAGTGCAGGGGCGTCAAACGGCTGCTGGCTATGTCCAGATGTTGCAGAGAGCATTCCTCATGACTGAGGGCCCTAGTTTGTGTGGTAACGACTGGGTTTTTCAACAGGACAACGCTACAGTACACAATGCCCGCAGGACAAGGGACTTCTTCCAGGAGAATAACATCACTCTTTTGGCCCATCCTGCATATTCCCCTAATCTAAATCCAATTGAGAACCTTTGGGGATGGATGGCAAAGGAAGTTTACAAAAATGGACAACAGTTCCAGACAGTAGATGGCCTTCGTGTGGCCGTCTTCACCACTTGGAGAAATGTTCCCACTCAACACATGGAAACGCTTGCATCAAGCATGCCGAAACGAATTTTTGAAGTGATAAACAATAACTGCTGAGCTACTCATTACTGAGTTCATGTTTGGAAGTTGGATTTCTGTTTTGGGGGGGTTTAGTTTTTTTTTGGAGGTGTGGTCCTAAACTTTTGATCAGCTGAAAAACTGTCTGTTTCAGTTTATTCGTTGTTTTCATTAAATTGAATGCTCAAAAAATGTTTTGTCTCACTCCCATTTCTTCTTGTTGCATGTTGAAGCTTTACTTGGAACCTTGTTAAGATCCAGCCATGCTAAATATGATTTTTTGCCATTTTTCAAGTGGTCTTAAACTTTTGATCAGGACTGTATAACTTTAGACAGTATTAATGATGTATTAGTTAGCGGAGTTATTTTAGTAGGTGGAGAATAATCTGGATGTGTGAAAGGTTTATTTATTATGAAGACATGAGTATAAGAAAATGACAATAGCTGGTATGTAGAACAAATTTGTTCACACTGGGTTTTCTCCGCTGTGTATAGGGTTCCCACCCCAGAAAGTAGTATAATAAAAATCACAGCAGTGAGAGATTTTCTTTGATTGCAATTTATTTTTTGCAGGTTATATGTTTGCAGGTTATTCATGTGTGAAAGCGTTTTCGGCTATATTAGCCTTCACCAGACACTATGGAACAGAGAGTAATAGTGTCATATATATATATATATATATATATATATATATATATATATATATATATATATACATACATACATATACAAGGCATATACATAAACCTATGTAGTAAACCATGGGCGACAATAAATCATAAAACGACATAAAAGGTGAAAAAAGAAGAAAAAAGAAACAAACAAGCAAAAATAAAGAATAAAATGGCAAGCAGATAATTGATGAGAAATCACCCTGATGTAGAATTACAATTCAGTAGCTACATAATATTACACTAGCATATAACATAGGATTTACATGGCGATGCGATGGTTCCTAAAGAATAAAATTAAGGAAAAGCCATATCTAAACAGAGTCCTCTGATTCTAGTATGATGCCAATTCTAATAAGTCACAGACTAAGATTAATAACCCCAGGTATGCTAATGAGAACAACATATCAAACAGATAAATAAAGGAGCCTAATCCCCACTCAGGAGGACCTACCATTGCCGCTGGAGATGGAAGGAGAATGTGGAGGACACACAAGTGTAGATCAGGTGCTGTCAGCACCAGTGGTTTGAGGTGTGTGCCCATAGCAGTGCAATCCACTGCTTTAAATGAGTGCCAGGGAGCGCGCCAAGCGAGGGGGGCGGACCTGGGAGATGGAGCACGTGTGACGCCGTGCGTTCCATTGGCCGGAAGTGAATCGGCAAATGGAACGCATCGGGTCACGTGACTGCGTTCCAACGACCGGAAGTGAATCGGTCTGTTGGATGCAGTCATCTGAAACAACACTGGGGACTTTAGGAAGAAACAAAAGGATAAGGGATTGTATAGCATAATAGAAGGGAAAAGAAGATATGAACATGGCAATATGTGATTGTATGTGAAGGGATAATATTAATGGATGAGTGTACATGGTCAAATGTGTTAGTATATAAACTGGTAATATAGTGCAGTGTATATTGAGAGCTAAAGTGATGTAATAACAGTGTGAAGCTAGATGAAATGGTGTGAATGGTATATGTGAACGGCACTAATGTGTAGTGTATATCTACGTGATGTTGTATTGGTGTAAACTAATAGAAAATATAGATCAAGGATACAGTAGACGGCACGTGGTCCAAGAGGTGGGGATCAGGAAGCCTGTCAGAAAAAAGGAGAAATAGGAGTTAATATGATAATTGGACACACATACATAACCGCATTATAATAAACATTGGATCTCATATTCTTTGTTCATTCCTTTTGGATGGAGCGTCTGCAGTGTGTGAATCCAATAAGCCTCTCTGAATTTGAGGTTTCTGATCCTATTACCCCCTCTGCGAGGTGGAGGTACCTGTTCTATAATCTGGTATTTTAATTGGGATATAGAATGTTTGTGTTTATCGAAGTGCGCCGGGACTGGTAGCAGTAGATTTTTCCTCCGTATTGTTGATTTGTGTTGACAAATCCTGTCTCTCGCTTTTTGGGTAGTTTCTCCTACATAAGCCGTTCCACAAGGGCATTTTATGAGGTAAATGACAAAGTCAGTGTCACAGGTAAAGAAGCCATTTATATTAAACGCTTTGCCAGTTTGGGGGTGTGTAAATTGGGAGCCTTTCTGTATGTTAGAACACTGGGAACATTTGAGGCATGGGAATGTGCCTTTCCTCTGGGTCTGTAAAAAGACCTGTCTAGGTAAGCGTGTCTCGGAGCCCAGGTCTGCCCTCACCAAGTTGTCTCATAGATTGCGGGGACGACGATTGCATGAAAGTACTGGATTGTGAAATTCCTCTATTTTCGGATACGCCTTCTTGAGAATTGGCCAGTGGTTGCAGATGATATGTAAAACTTTGTTGGAGCTAGGATGAAAGGTGTGGACAAATGGGATTCTTTTATTATTATTTCTAGGACTCCTATTTCTGATGTTAGTCTTGAGGGTATGTTCTGGGTAACCCCTGGTCCTAAACCTCTGTTTCATCTCATCCTCCCTTTCTATTAGTATGAGGGGATCATCTACTATGGACTGTATTCTTTTAAATTGTGAACATGGTAAAGATTTTTTTGTCATGGGTGGATGGAAACTGGAAAAATGAAGTAAGCTGTTACGGTCAGTCGGTTTGCGATATAGATCAGTTTTGAGTTTGCCCTGAGAATTTATGGTGACGACTGTGTCCAGATAGGCTATTGATGAGTTGCTATGGTGGATAGTGTACTGGAGCTCTGCCCAAATGGAGTTTAAATGATTGTGGAATGTGAGGAGTGATTCTTCTTTTCCAGTCCAGAATAGCTGGTATGTGATTTATGTATTTTGGTATTATGATAGAAGTATTTACTGTGATAAGGTAAAAAAAAAAAAATTATTTATGAAGTTTAAAAAAGTGTTTTTTTAATCGAAGGGGGATGGGAAAAGGGCTGTATGTTATTCCAAGACCAGTATAAAAGGAAGGCCCAAATGTGGGTGCAGTATCTGCTCCTGATGAAGCTGGTGTGGCGAAACCTGGGTCGGGTGGTGTTATAACCACAGAGATTTTATCATGTTTTATGTCTACAGATTTTTTACCTTTGTGAGTATAATAAAATCAATTATAATTGGAAACATTGGTGGACCTTCACTATGTGCTTAACCTTTATATCTACAGAAGGGTGGTTTTGTGATCGAGATTATCCTCCTTTGGACCTTAGTTTTTTGGCATCACCAAAAAGCTTTTGTATCCTATCCTGATCAAGGAGTCATGAAATATAGCTAAGTGAGGCAGCGCGACTCCTTTTCTGAACTAACCTGCGAGATCCATGCCTCATTAATTTTTAAAAATGTGAGGTAGTCCACACTGTCGTGAGCTAGGCGAGTGCACTTATCGGTCATGATCCATCATGCTGTGCTGAACGTCCTTTCAGACAGGACACTCGACGATGGGCAAGCCAAGAGTTCCATGGCAAATTGTGCAAGCTCTGGCCACAGGTCAAGCCTGCACATCCAATAGTCAAGGGGTTCCTCGCTTCTCAGAGCGTCCACTTCGGTCGTTAACCCAATGTAGTCGGACACCTGTCGGTCTATGCATTCCCTGAGGCTAGATCCGGGGGGCTGCTGTCGATGGGTTGGCTGCAAGAATGATCTTATATCCAAAGTGACCAACACATCTTCAAACTGCCCTCTTCTTGCATGCGCAGTAGGATTGGTACCCACAACTGTTTATCTGTGGTTGGAAATTCCTCTACCAGTGCCTGCAACAGCAGAATGCAGCATCTCTCGCAGCAAGACCTGGAAATGCTGCATTCTGACAGCCCTCTGTGATGTTGGTAACATGTCCACAATTTTTGGTTTGTACCAGGGTTTCTAAGTAGGTTGTCACCCAGTACAGGTCCTTGATCTTTATGCTTTTAATATGGGGTCCCTCTTCAAACACTGGAGCATGAAGGCCCCCATTTGCACTAAATTGGAAGCAGTGGATTGCCCTGTCTCCTGCTCAACGCCCCGGGAGAATGTCATTCTCGGTCTCCTCCCCCCAGCCACGGACAACACCAGGGATCCCCGAAAAGTTTAAAGCCTGCTCTTCTTGCTCCTCCTCCTCCCCCCAGTCACCATTCTCCTCTGACTCCTCTACAGACTCCTGCTGACTTGTCTCATATGGAGTAGCCCCTCTGGGAATTCATTCAGCATTGCAACCTTCATCTTCAAGCTCCTGCTCCTCGACGGCTTGATCAATGACACGACGCAATGTACGCTCCAGAAAGAAGGCGTAAGGTACAATGTCACTGATTGCGCCCTGGCTGCGACTGACTAGTTTGGTGATCTCATCAAATGGCCGCATAAGTCTGCATGTGTTGTGCATGAGCAGCCACTGGCGCCGTGAAAAGAAACCAAGCTCCTCTGAACCTGTCCTGCTGTAGAGTTAGTACAGGTAGTCATTAACAAAAAGGAGAAGTGTAGCAGCTCTCACCTGCCCTTCCTTTGATTGTGACCACGGATAGCCCTTGTCAGGTGCGGGCAGCAAATGCAAAAAGAAGTTGAGAGAAATCCAGCTCCACTTGGATAAAGGAATATGCGTTTATTCAGCTTGCGGTTAAAAACTCATCCATGAATTACAAAATTAGCAGTCTTGTCTATGCGTTTCGGGCTACCAGAGACAATTCCAGCCCTTCTTCATTGCTGCCCGCACCTGACAAGGGCTATCCGTGCTCACAATCAAAGGAAGGGCAGGTGAGAGCTGCTACACTTCGTCTTTTTCTTATACTACAAGTCAGGATTGCGTGCACTCCCTGCCTCAGCTACATCAAGCGGTTTTCATAAGGGTGTTTTAGAGGACGATGAAGATAGACTACAGCAAATGATTGCTATTTATGATGCACCCAACAAATCCATCCAGGAGAATTTACAACTTACCATGTCAATGTCTTCACTTGAAAATCTTATGTCTAGAGAGCTCCGCACATGGTGGGATCTTACCTCCTTGAGAAAATATACAGATAAAGGAATGATCCCCAGAGGGCTCAGACTAAAGAAAAAACCTACCACCATATATTCGGATACCTTTTTACAGGAATGGGAAGTCATTTTGTCAGAGTGCTCTCTGAAATTGATGGACTTAATCATTACTAATGAGAGTCAAGCTCTTGTGGATTACAGGGCAAACATAAAAAAACACAAGAAACCCTATGCACACAGATTAATAATCCTGAATTTATTAACCTGGATAACAAGTTAAAAGATGATCTTCAAAAAATGGAGGACGATCTTATTAAATTCAAGCAAAGGAAATTTAACCGTGATCTGCTTGACTATCAGTCCAACCAGGTGTATACATGGACAGACTCCAAACAGAACACACCCCGTTCAATCCTAAAAAAGTTGCGCAACAAAAAGAAAAGAAACAACCAACAAAGAGTTTCCTTCAGCTCAACAGATTTGGACTCTGCCGATTCCGAACAAGATTTTATCTCGTCATCGACGCAGGCCACACAAAGTCAAGAGACTGTTTCACATAAAGCGGTTTAAAAAAACGGAGAGCAGGCCGAAAACATGGCAAACCGCCGATATCCGACAAGATACAAAAAGGACAGGATGAACTGGAAGTAATTAATCTATCCGCTTCCATATTGTCAGCTGATGATATCAGCATACTTAAAAGAGGCTTAACTTTTTCTCCTACCTGTCAATTTGACCTGTATAGGACGCTCTTGGATGTCAACAGGCTGGCCCGCGCCCTCACCCTCCGGCGGCATTTTCAGGTGGGTGGTAATGATGTTTGTGCTGCGGAGGCTGGGGATGCTGATCACCCTGTTGCATCCAATAGTGATCCCACCGTCTGTGCTGATGCAAATACTTTAAATAATAGACATATGAGTTTCCATGAAATGATGCATGTTTGCGAATTGCAAGAGTCTAATACAGTTCTGGATGATCTGGATTTGCACAACAGGTCTATGCATTTTCATACAAAGAATCGGGATTTTTATCCGATTCAATCCAGATCTCCAGCACTGGATAGATACCAGGATTTGGTGGAACGTGATTTAGTTTTGCTGCATGATCAGATCAATCATGATTCTGGGGGTTGTAGTAATATTACTAAAAAAGAAAAAAAGGCACTCCAGGATCTGAAAACAAGAGATGATGTTGTAATTAAACAATCTGATAAGGGGGGGCGGGGGTTGTCGTGCTGGACAGTGGTCTATACAGGACCCTGATTGAATCCATGCTCAGTGACACATCAGTTTATGTCACTCTCAGCGACAACCCCCTCCCCTCTTTTCAGAAGGAGCTGAGGGCCATCTTAGATTTAGGGATCCAATCAGGCTTCCTAACCAATAAAGAATCAGAGTATATTTATACCATGTCCCCAGTTATCCCAGTGTTTCATGCACTTCCAAAAATACATAAAAATGTTTTTCCACCTCCCCTGAGGCCAATTGTAGCGGGCATTGGTTCCTTCTCGGAGAGAATGTCACAATGGGTTGACTCCATCCTTCAGCCACTTATACCATTAATACGGGTCATCTCAGGGACACTATGTCTGTTTTGCAAACAATAGATAATATTGAATGGTCCTCAAATTATGTTTGGATCACAGCAGACGTAGTGTCCTTGTATACTAATATTCCTCATGAATTGGCCATTAAATCCTTAACTTGGTTCCTACAGATATATGGCAATATCACTGTAGGCTTGCAGGAATATGTCCTGATGGTGGTGGACTTCCTCCTCAGGCGCAATTTCTTCATGTTCAACAATAAATTTTATCTTCAGATATCGGGGGTGTCAATGGGGGCTAAATTCTCTCCCTCCATCGCCAATATTTTTATGGCATGGTGGGAGAGGTGTTTTCTCTTCATCGACACCCACCCATTTTGGCACCACATTAGGTGGTATGGCCGTTACATCGATGACCTGATCCTGATTTGGACGGGCAATGTGGCGGCCATACCATCCTTTTGTGGTTACATCAACTCCTGTGTGGACACCATCTCCTTTAGTGTCCACCATGACACATTGGAGGTGGCTTTTTTGGATTTGCGCCTGAGGGGGGACCCCGCCACCAGTCGGGTTTTGACCTGCACATACAGGAAACCTATGGCAGGTAATACAACATTACATGCGACATCGTGTCACCCAAAACATGTAACTGTCAACATACCCAGGGGGGAAATAATCCGTGCAAGAAGGAATTGCACGGAAGAAATAAGCTTTATGGAGGAGGCTGGATATATATCCCATAGACTGGGTAAAAGAGGCTATGGTGTAAAACATGTAAAGGATGCCATAGTCCAGGTTTCAACCATTGAAAGGGGATCCCTCCTCTATCCTAGACAGGAGGATCTATTGCAAAGGGAGACTCCACCACCTGATATAGGCACTAATAGTGAAAATAAAAATAGAAATAAAAATCATAATATCAAGGACAAGGGCAGAAGGAATAATCTGTTTGTGACACAATAAAGTACAGAGTACCAACAGATATGTCATATCATAAAAAAACATTTTCCTGTCCTGTCTTATGATAGAGAATGGACTGACATAGTTGCAGATGGGGTTAAATGCGCAGCTAGAAGGGTGCCCACAATTGCAAACTATGTCAGCCCCAGCCTATACCAAGAAGAGAAAAAAACGCAACCAGTGTGGCTTAGGACCAAGGGGAGTTACAGTTGTGGACACCACAGATGCATTTGCTGCACACACATGATAAAATCCCAAACTTTTTCCTCAACTGTAAACAACAGAGTTTTTCCAATGAAAGCGTATCTCAATTGCAATACAACCCACGCTGTTTATTTTATCACTTGCACAAAATGTAAATTGCAATACGTGGGCTGCACTATTAATGCAATAAAATCTAGAATACGCAAACACATCTCTGATGTGCCCCACCATGGCAGTCGCAATGTGTCTGCAGCTAGTCTGCATTTTGCTGTCTGCCATGGTGGGGACACATCAGACATGGTAGTACAAGGCATAGAAAAAGTTTTTCTGCCTAAGCGTGGAGGAGACTATAGAAGAAAATGATTAAACAGAGAATCTTTCTGGATTTTTTCGCTGAACACGTGTCAACCTGAGGGGCTCAACAAACGCTAAGATCTGATTTTGCAGCAATGATTTGCGTACTAACAATTTGGTGTATGATTTTCTCCTCTTCTTGAGAATTCTATAGCAACTAATTTTCTGGTGATCTGACATCCATTACGTTCCACCATATTCTGTTAAATTACTGTTATATATCCAGCATATATCCCATGTATCCTATTTATGTGTATACCCCTGTATGACATAGTTTTTGCATAGCTATTGCATGTGTGTATATATATATATATATATCTTTTCTATGCATACATCTGGTTATATTTTTGTTTTTTCTTTTATTTAATTTTCATGAGAAGAGTCAACTGAAGGTGTGGCACCTTTTCCTGGGGGCGGTTACAGGCCTGTGGAAACAATCAGTGAACACAGGTGCACCATCCCCTTTAAAAGGTCTCACTTTTAATGTCTTTCTGTGTCATGAAGAAGGGCTGGAATTGTCTCTGGTAGCCTGAAACGCGTAGACAAGACTGCTAATTTTGTAATTCATGAAAGAGTTTTTAACCGCAAGCTGAATAAACGCATATTCCTTTAGCCAAGTGGAGCTGGATTTCTCTCAACTTCTTTTTGCAGGTAGTCATTAACGGAACGTTTCTGCTGGATCAGCCTATCAATCATAAACAAGGTGGAGTTCCAGCACGTCAGGCAGTCACAAATTAGACGTCTGACTTGCAAGTCAGACGTCTGACGTCTGGCTTCTAAAATGGCCAGAGATTATCCTGGCCTGCTGCTAGATGTCCTGGACCCCGGGGTATTTGTAAAAGAATCTCTGCACGACTAAGTTCAGGACATGTGCCATGCACGGCACGTGTGTAATTTCTCCCTGTTTCAGCGCGCTCAGCAGATTAGCACCGTTGTCGCACACCACTTTACCAATGGTCAAATTGAGCAGGGTTAGCCACTGATCGGCCTGTGACTATAGAGCTGTAAGCAGTGCAGGAGCGGTGTGGCTCTTGCCTTTCAGTCACAACAGCCGCAGCACAGCATGGCAACGTCTCACCTGGCACGTTGAATAGGTTCTGGGTTGCTTGGGGTTGCAGCGGAAGAGGCGGTAGACGAGGAGGACACAGTGGATGGAGTAAGAGGAGGAGAAGAAGAAGCCAGCCTGCATGCAATCCGTGGTGGTAACAACAAATCCACATGGGTGCCATGGGTTACATGCTTGATGGCTGTCAGAAGGTTAACCCAGTGGGCATTAAAAGTTATGTACCTTCCCTGCCCATGTTTGCTACACAACGTGTCTGTGGTCAGCTGTATCTTGGCACCGACACTGTGTGCCAGAGATATATTAACTTGCGGCTGAATGTGGCCATATAGTTCACGGATGCCCTTCTGGGAGAAATATTTCCTTCTGGGGACCTTCCATTGGGCTGTGCCAATGGACACAAAATTTCTAAAGGCCTCCGAGTCCACCAGTTTATATGGCAGTAGTTGACGGGCTAGCAGTTCTGACAAGCCAGGAGTCAGCCGTTGGGCAAGAGGATTATCCGGTGTCATAATTTTTTTCCACTCGAACATTTGGTCCACGGAAGCCTGCCTTGTGCCAGATGAATGCGACAACGGCACGGTGAAAGGTGGAATGGAGGACAAATTGGAGGAGAGAGGAGAAGGATAAGAGGCTCTTCCTCTCTTGTGAGCACCCACGTGATGTCCGTTGACACGTCATCATCATCACCTTCACCACTACTGACATTAGAGATCTCGGAGTAGGCAGCAACAGCGGGGAACACTCTCCTTGGGCTAATCTGGATACTGTTGTCAGGCTGCTGGGTGGCGGCCGGTGCTACCTCCTCTTCCTCATCCAATGCCAAGAATGGCTGCGCATCGGTGAGGTCTGGGAATGGATGGGAAAATAATTCTTCTGACTCGAGTGGAGGGGGGCTATGGTGGTGGTGTCTTTGATGGCGCACACAGAAGAGAGTTAGGAGGGTGCAGATACAGAGGATGATTAGGGTGCAGAAGCGGAATCTGAGTGAGCCACTCAACCAACTCTGGTGCGTCCTTTGTCATAATCGCAATCACCTTCTCCCAGTTTCCACTTAGGCTCCTGCCTGACCCCTACCACCCTTGTGGAACAGCCTTCCTCTTCCTCTACCTGTCATTTTCAAAATGACCCTGTGCCAAAGTCCCTAGAGAAGAGCAGTATTTGTGGAAGCTGATATATGGCATGCCTCAATAATTTGTTAGTTGAAGCTGGTATATCACTCTCAAGCAGTAATTTTGTGGGCACAGGTATATGGAAAACCTCTATCACTATTTTGTGGAAGCTGATATATGGCAGGCCTCAGTAAGTTGTTAGTTGAAGCTGGTATATCACCCTCAAGCAGTAATTTTGTGGATGCAGGAATATGGAAAACCTCAATCAATATTTTGTGGAAGCTGATAGATCACAGCCCTCAATCAGTATTTTCTGGAAGCATACAAATGCACTATAATTAACTTTCTATATTATAAAAAGTATATTATAAGTATATCACACCCCTCTGTGTTTCACACCTATCGATAGCACAACGTTACCAGTCCTTAAAACAACTTTTGTGGCCCTATTATCTAGCGTTTAATGTCCATAAGTTCCTAAAAGCCTGTCCCTGCTCCAAAATGCAACCTCTCCCTACACTGTCAAAACATATAAAGTAAAATGCCTGACAGATCGGGTTCTGTTATAGGGTTGGGGGTGTGTCAATGTGCTGAAACATCTCAGTTGGCTGTCCCTCCTGATGTATGTGTCATGGGTCAAAGTTCTGACCACCGGGCGAACTGCAAGGCCATCACTAATGGTGTCCTCCAGACAGATACTTATCCATCATGCAATATCATCATGGAGGCATTTGATTGACTCCAAATTTATTCTGTAGCAGGACAATGACTCCAAACATACAGCCACTGTTATCAAGAACTATCTTCAGCATAAAGACGAACAAGGAGTCCTGGAAGTGATGGTAGGGCCCCATAGAGCACTGATCTCAATGTCGTTAAGTCAGACTGGGATCACATGAAGGGTGAGAAGGCCTACATCCACAAAAGATCTCTGGTTAGTTTTCCAAGATGTTTGGAACAACCTCCCCGCTGAGTTCCTTCAAAAACTGTGTGCAAGTGTACCTAGAAGAACTGGTGTTGTTTTGAAGGCAAAAGGTGGTCTCACCAAGTACTGATTTTATTTAGATTTTTCTTATGTTTATTCACTTCATTATTTTTTTATTTATTGGTAAAAATAAACTATTAACACTTCTATTTTTGCAACATTTTCCCACAGCTGCACAGTACTATATCTCCATTTCCACTAAACTAAACGGTTTCTTTTTTTATAATCATAATTGTCTGCAATTTTTTTTTCACTTTTTGCTGTTATTTTACAAAACAGATTGTCCTGGTCAATAAAAAAACCTGACAAAAGCCTAAAATAAGCTTATACTCTTCTACTGCTCCCTCGCCACCGATGTTGTGGCTTTCTTTAAAAATTATTTGCAAAACCACTATAACTTTCCTGTATCTTTGTATCATATGGTATTATATTTTACTTCTAAATATTTTTCTAGATTCATGCTTTACATAGTATAAATGATTATAATGTGAATGGATTTCTTGAAGGTCATTTTTCCATCCTGCCCAGAAAGCAAGCAAGGTTGAAACTGTGAAAATGTCATATGTATGTACCTAATGACAGATTAGACATTGCTAAACGACCAGGTGATAGATCTCAGGGTAAACAAATTTCAGCTACAACAGCATTGATGGCCACTGCGTTGTTCATTTGTGGTTGTCGGAATGGGATGAGATGTTTGATGCATAACAGAGGACAACGTTGAATAAAACTGATAACTTACAGGAGAATGTTAAATGTCAATCATTTCACTAAATAATATACAACCCTAATTCCAAAAAAAAGTTGGGACGCTGTGTAAACTGTAAGTAAATGTTCTCTTGAATCCAAATGACATGGGACCCATAATCTCCCCAAAAAATTGCAAATTTTAAATCATGTCATGTGAATATAGCTTTAGGACCTTACATGTATTAAATGAGCAATCTAGACATAAGGGGGTTTATCAACCCCTGCACTACTGAATTCTGGCTTCAAAAAGTCATAAAACTTTGCAACTTTTTAGACTTATTTGCTCAAAATGTTTGCAACATTTTTCATTTTGATACCACTTAGGGCTTGTTCACATCACCATATTGTATTCCTCAAGGGAGGTCAATGGCTGAAATCTGATTGGATGGAGAGGGTTGGTCAAGTTATTAAAGCAGAAACATCCAAGGAAGGCAGCAGGCGATCGGCAATCGGCAATTACCCACTCCCGACTCGGGGAGGTAGTGAAGTTTTTTATGCGTTGATCACCGATAATGGGGAATCATAGTTCGATTTCGGAGAGGGAGCGTGATAAAAGGCTACGGCTACTACTTCAAAGCAAGGCAGCATGAGTTGCGGGCCTGCATGTGAGCTGACCCTGTAAAAGATTTAAGTCGCAGGCCTGCATGTGAGCTGAACCAGTAAAAGATTTTAGGTGCGGGCCTGCTGGTGAGCTGAACCAGTAAAGGATTTTAGGTGCGGGACTGCTGGTGAGCTGAGGTGGAACCTTCAAACCCAACTTGAATTTGATGGCTGCATTAATCTGCAGGTGACGGTGATACAGCTCCACAGATTGTTTCCATCTGCATCTTTTTAAGCAATCTGTGGCCTTAGTCTTTTATCCAGACTCATTCATTGTGCCAATATGTGGCCTCCTCATGCTGCCATCTCCACACCATGTCAACTTGCCACTCATTTTTATCACCATGCTGCTGCTGATGCAGCTTTAAAAGACTTAAAGTGATCACCAGGCCCACAATCCATGCTGCCATCTCCACACCATGTCACCTTGCCACTCATTTTATCACCATGCTGCTGCTGCTGATGATGCTTAAAAGGCCTTAAATTGATCACCAGGCCCACAATTTAATTAAGCTTTTGGAATCGATAAACCCAACTTGCTTTTGTGGGCTGCATCAGTGGCGTAGCTAGAATTGACTGGGCCCCACAGCAAATTTTTGAATGGGGCTGCATCCCACATTAATTTTTTAGCGACCCCTTCCTTTCATGCCGCCCCCATTCCTGTGGCTTGTCCAGATCACTCTCTCAGACCAGGGACGACAGCTGTTCCATCAGTTGTATACACTGTCTATAATGACACTGTATCTAATTTCATTGTTTAATACTGTTGAGGGGGCCCTGACCAGATCCTTTAGTCCTCCTCCTCCTGGATGGGCCCCTTCTGGATCAGGGCCCCAAAGCTGCAGCTTCCCCTGCTTTCCCCTGTAGCTACGGCCCTGGTCTGCATTAATCTGCAGGTGACCGTGATACAGCTCCACAGATTGATTCCATTTGCATCTTTCTAAGCAATCTGTGGCCTCAGTCTTTCATCCAAACTCAGTCATTGTGCCACTATGTGGCCTCCTCCTGCTGCCATCTCCACACCATGTCACCTTGCCACTCATTTTTATCACCATGCTGCTGCTGATGCAGCTTTAAAAGACTTAAAGTGATCACCAGGCCCACAATCTAATTAAGGTTTTACGCACAAAACCAAAGTAAAAAATCTATTTTATCGGAAAAATGTATAGAATTTTTTTTTTCCTGTATATTTATTTGTATATAAAGTGCAAGTTCTGCTAAAAATTACAATGAAGAAGCATTCCGATACAACCTGTATATCACATAAAAGAGTGCATTCACATTGAGTTGCGGGCCTGCAGGTGAGCTGACCAAGTAAAAAATTTTAGGTTCGGGCCTGCTGGTGAGCTGACCAAGTAAAACATTATATTCGAGGGCCTGCTGCTGAGCTGACGCTCTAAAACATGATATGTGATGGCCTGCTGCTGAGCTGACCCTCTAAAACATTATGGGTGAGGGCCTGCTGCTGAACTGACCCTCTAAAACATTAGGGGCAAGGGCCTGCTGCTGAGCTGACCCTCTAAAACATTAGGGGCAAGGGCCTTTTGCTGATCTGACCCTATAAAAAAATAGAGTTGAGGGCCTGCAGATGAGCTGACGCTATTAAATAAAATTTAGAGTGGAGGGAATATAGACAATCTGGATGAGGAGGAGGAGGAGGATGAGAAAACAAGATTCAACCATATACTCTTTTTTTTGTGGTGGAAAAGGTGCATGGGAATACATTACAGTACATTATAAATGATAGATTGAAATTGCCTTTATGTTCATCATCAGCTCAGCTCTCCTCTGGTGGCGTTGAGAAGTCAGGGGCAATCCAGGCCTTCTTCATTTTTATCTGAGTCAACCTGTCAGCATTGCTAGTTGACAAGCGGATACACTTATCTGTTATAATGCCACCAGCAGCACTAAATACACGCTCCGACAAAATGCTGGTGGCAGGGCAGGCCAGCACCTCCAATGCGTAGAGCATAAGTTTGTGTCACGTGTCTAGCTTGGACACCCAGTAGTGGTAAGGCACTGAAGGATCATTTAGGACGCTGACGCGGGCTGCTATTTATTCCTTCATCATCTTCCAAAACTTTTCCCTCCTTGTACCACTAGGCCGCGCTTTAGGATGAGATTGCTGGTGGGGTGTCATGAAAGTGTCCCATGCCTTGGAGAGTGTTGCCCTGCCTTTGTTGAAACTGCTGTGTGTTCCCCTTGTCTCCCTTCCTCAGTTGCCTAAGGAAGTACGGACTCTGCCGCCAGCGTTGTCATATGGAAAATTTTGGAGCAATTTTCCAACAAGGATCTTCTGGTATTGCATCATTTTGCTCGTCCTCTACATCAGAGGAATGAGAGATGATAAGTTCTCTTAGTAGTGGGGGTCGAGAAGGGTGAACACCCATTAATCCGTGTTATCTAAAATTCGTATAAGGCGAGGGTCGCTGGAAAGGCAGCCTAACATGAAGTCAGCCATGTTTGCCAGAGTTCCAACAGGCAAGACGTCGATGTCAACATCAGGATGACTCTCCATCTCCTCTTCCTCCTCTTCCTCTTCTGCTCACCCACGCTGAACAGATGGAATTAAAGTTCCATGGGTACTACCCTCTGTAGCAGAGGCAACTGTCTCCAGCTCATCCTCCTCCTCCTCCTCTTCATGGTCCAATTCAAGCTGAGAAGACGAACTGAGGGTGGGCTGGCTATCACCCTGTGTAAAGTCCTCCCACATTTTCTCATCTGCCACATTCAGAGAGTCGTCCTTAATTGTGAGCAGTGATTGTTTGAGTAGACACAGCAGTGGGATGGTTACGCTGATAACAGCGTTATCGCCACTAACCATCTGTCTGGAATCATCAACGTTTTTTAAAACCTCACAAAGGTCTGACATCAATTCCCACTCCTTGCTTGTGAATAGTGGCAGTTGACTCAAAGGGCGACGACCATGTTGCAGCTGGTATTCCACAACTGCCCTCTGCTGTTCACAAAGCCTGGCCAACATGTGGAACGTAGAGTTCCAGAGCGTGCTCACGTCGCACAACAGTCGGTGAGCTGGAAGCCGCAAGTGCTGCTGCAGCGTTGACAGATCGGCTGAAGCTGTGGACGACTTGCGGAAATGGGCACACACGCAGCGCACCTTCACTAGTAGCTCTGGCAAATTGGGGTAGGTTTTGATAAACTGCTGAACCACTAAGTTTAAGACGTGGGCTAGGCATGAGATGTGTGTCAGGTTGCCGAGCTACAAAGCCGCCACCAAGTTACGGCCATTGTCAGACACAACCATGCCTGGTTGTAGGTTGAGTAGTGAGAGCCACTCCTCGGTTTGATCCCTTATACCCTGGCCACAGCTCTGCGGCGGTGTGCTGTTTGTCCCCTAAACTGATCAACTTCAGCACGGCCTGTTGACGCTTACCCAGAGCAGTGCTACACTGCTTTCAGCTAGCGACTGATGGCTGACTGCTGCTGGAAGTGGAGGAGGAGGCGGCAGAGGAGGAAAAGTGGGAGTTGGAGCCAGTAATATAGCTGATGGACGTAGCACCTGTGCCATCCCAGGGTACGACTGATTCCCAGCCTCCACAACATTCACCCAGTGTGCGGTCAGGGAAATGTAGTGTCCCTGGCCACCAGCACTTGTCCATGTGTCTGTGGTTAAGTGGACCTTCCCAGTAACTGCGTTGGTCAGGGCACGGGTGATGTTCTGGGACACATGCTGGTGTAAGGAGGGCACGGCACACCGTGAAAAATATTGGCGGCTGGGGACTGCGTACCGACATGCGAAGGTCCAGGTGCAGGGCGAGGGGCATCCGGGCCTGCGCCTGCGACAGGGGATTAGCCAGCAGTGCGTAACACAGGGGAAGAGGAGGCAGTCGTGTGACCAGCAGACCCAGATTGTGGACCCAGGCATTCGGCCCACTTGTTAGAGTGCTTGGAAAACCACGTGGCGGATCATGCTGGTGGTGGTGAGGTTGCTAGTGTTCACCCGCCGGCTCATTTTCATAAGGCACAGGTTGCAAACTACCACTCTTTTGTCGTCTGCACTTTCCTCAAAAAAGCGCCATACTGCGGAACACCTACCCCTTGGCAAGATAGATTTACTCATGGGGGAGCTCGGTGTAACATTTATGGGACTGTTTGGTGTGGGCCGACTTCTCACTTTTGCAACCCCACTGCCTCTTCCAGCCTGTTGCGGTGCTGCGGATCCCTCCCCCTCTGTAATGCTGTCCTCGCTCGGCTTTTCACCTTCCCATGTTGGGTCAGTGACCTCATCGTCAACCACCTCCTCTTCCACTTCCTGACTCTCCTTATCCTCCTGACTTGACCTAACCACAACCTCAGTGATTGGTAACTGTGTCTCATCATCATCCACCTCATGAACGAATGATTGCCTTTCACCACCTTCATCATCCTGAGACCGTAAAAGCTCAAGAGGTTGGGAATCAGGGCACAATATCTCAGGTCCCTCTTCAAGCGTGCTAGGCGTGAGTGCCAAATGTAATAGTGGCGCTAGATAGAGCTCCTCGGAATATCCGAGTGTGGGATCACTCGTTTGGCAAGCCTCAGAGAGAGGATTCGGTTGACCAGACTCTTGGGTACAGAGACTGGACTTGGTGAAAGAGAGGGTGGTGCTTAACCAACTGGAAGCATCTTCAGCAATCCAACCGACCAACTGTTCGCACTGGTCTGACTTGGACAATGTTGTCTTGCGCCGCCCAGCTAAGTTGGACATGAAGCTGGGTACAGTGAATGTTTTTTTTTCCTGGTGCACTGGCAGCAGGCACAGTTTCATTGCGCCCAGGGCCACTGCCTCTGCATGCACCATCAGCATCACACCCACTTCCCTGTCCCCTTAGTGCTCGCCTTCTTCATTTTAATAGTTTTGTCACTAAATTTGGCACAGATTGTTTTAAAGTCCTCTAAAGACACAGTTTTGTAATGCAGGACAGTATATGTCACAGAAACACACAGAATATGGACACTAGATTAGGCCCAAATTTTTGGAATTTGCCCTAAAGAAACAGTTTTCTGATGCAGGACAGTATATGTAACAGAAACACACAGAATATGGACTCTATTTTAGGCCCAGACTACTGATGTAGTTTATATTTATATTTATATTTTTCACTATATCTGGGCCTGACAACCACACAATCTATTGAAGCGCAGATCACACAATTCACGAATTACACCGTTGACAGCAAAAATGTGGATAGATTATGGGAGAAAAATTGTTTTATGTATTTTCATTTTTTTCCCTTTATCTAGGCCTGACAACCACACAATGTATTGAAGCGCAGATCACACAATTCATGGATTGCACCGTTGACATAAAAAATGTGGCTAGATTATGGGGGAAAAAAATTGTGTTTTCTGTATTCAAATTTTTTCCCTATATCTGGCCCTGACAACCACACAAGGTTTTGCAGCGCAGATCTGACGACTCACGGATGACACAGTTTACAGCAAAAATGTGGACAGATTATGGGGAAAAAAAAGTGTTTTCAGTATTCTAATTTTTTCCCTATATCTGGCCCTGACAACCACACAATGTATTGAAGCGCAGATCACACAATTCACGGACTGCACCGTTGACAGCAAAAATGTGGATAGATTATGGTAAAAAAATAGTGTTTTCTGTATTCTAATTTTTTCCCTATATCCTGACAACCACACAAGGTATTGCAGCGCAGATCTGACAACTCACGGATGACAGCGTTTACAGCAAAAATGTGGATAGATTATGGGAAAAAAATTATTGTTTTCACTAATATTTTTCCTACCTCTGCCCCAACACACAGAAGGTTTTGCACAGATGTCACAAGTCACTGCAGACACCCTCTATATTGAAAAATAATCACTATTTTGCAAAGTATGTAAAATAGATTTGATTACTACTTTGTTAAAATAAATTTCTGCCAACCACACACAATAGTCCTTAAAAGGACTTTTGGGTCTTTGAAACGTTATTCACTTGAATAAAATGCGATCACAAACTCCCTACACTATCTGTCCCTTCCTAAGCTCTCCCTGACTCGCAATGAGCTGAACCCGCGTCATTGGGTGCTATATAGAAACATAGAAACATAGAATGTGTCGGCAGATAAGAACCATTTGGCCCATCTAGTCTGCCCAATATATCTGAATCCTATTAATAGTCCCTGGCCCTATCTTATATGAAAGATAGCCTTATGCCTATCCCATGCATGCTTAAACTCCTTCACTGTATTTGCAGCTACCGCTTCTGCAGGAAGGCTATTCCATGCATCCACTACTCTCTCAGTAAAGTAATACTTCCTTATATTACTTTTAAACCTATGCCCCTCTAATTTAAAACTGTGTCCTCTTGTGGTAGTTTTTCTTCTTGTAAATATGCTCTCCTCCTTTACCGAGTTGATTCCCTTTATGTATTTAAAAGTTTCTATCATATCCCCTCTGTCTCTTCTTTCTTCCAAGCTATACATATTAAGGTCGTCCTTTTAACCTTTCCTGGTAAGTTTTATCCTGCAATCCATGTACTATATATCACCAAATGACACATACCGGCCAGCCAATCACTGTAATGCCAGTAGCCAACATGGCTACTGGCATTACAGTGATGGCAGTACTTACCTGTACATTTATTGGCTGCTTAGCAGCCGTAAAATGTACAGGGAGGAGTATTCGGCCGAGCATGCTCGCTCATCCCTAATCAAGATGGAATGCCTCTAAAGGTTCCATTTTGATTTCCGTCTTATGGATTCCGTTATTTTCCGTTATAACCATGTTATAACGGAAAGCTATAACGGAATAAATAACGGTGATGTGAACAAGCCCTTACTCTAATTTTGAAAAATAGGTGTGAAAGTGGGCAATCATTAGGTTGTCAAGCTGATTTAGGCCAGATTTATCAACTGAGTCTAAGAAATTGTACAAATTTCCACAATCTTATTACAGTAGAGAGTGACTAAAGTGTCTTTCAGTATTTCAGAATATATTTATAGATTTGTTTGTGAGATTTTTGGCACTGTGGTATCTGCTCTAGTAATTATCTTTTAATATGTTTCTTGAATAATTTATGAATTGTACAAAACGTACACATCTTATGTTATACTTTTGTAGTTTGCCTTTTAAAACATATGGCAGTTTTAACTACATACTTTCAAATGTCCGCGATTTCTCAGAGTGTTATAGAGAATGGCTTTTTTTTTGTTATTTCTGAAGGGATTTCTAAAAACTATACCTAAACTGAGAGACAGCAAAATAATAAAAATATACTGCAATCTTAGCCACTAGATCATTACAATTTCCAAAACATGACATTCTTCATGGGGATTAACTGTATATTTTATCTTGAATTCTGCATTGTTCCTTTAGGTTTAATTGATATTTTATGCATTTTGCATCTTCATCTACCCAAGTTTACACATGACTTTTACAAGCACCGACTAATGTGACTTTTAAAGTACTATTACAGTGTGCATTGATGTCTTGGGAGCCATTATTGTCATGTATGAACCCTTGTCTGTTCTACTAATGCTTGCAAAGACATTTTGTTGTCATGGCCTAGAGGTTTCAACAGCTTTATTTGATGCACCCTATAGGCTTTGACAAGTTTCCCCATATGAGTATCTGAAATGGGGCTCAACATCTGTTCACTTGGATTGAATCAGCGTGATAATAGAAATACAGCTTGCAACAGAAATGTTTGGCTTACAGACCTTAGTGTCAGAAAATGTTTACCGAGAATAAGTTTAACTGAATAAATTGCAATTTATATGATCATGAACAGCAGCTCAGAGTCATTAACTGCCCAATTTCTTATTAAATGATTTGGATTATGTATTGCAGAATTCAGATTTGGTGGAGCGTAATATTCTGTTTCTGTTTGTGAATAGTATTTATTTATTTCTGTTTAGAAACATTTTTAAAAGTACTTAAATGTAAGTTGACCGGTATAATAAACCATTTTGAAATATTTTCTAGTCTACATGTATTATTTATTAGAAAATATTTCCTAAACATAATGTTATGCAGATAATTTCAACAAGCCACTTATAGTTAAAGTTGAGCATGAAATTAAATTCAGACCCTAAGTAGGAGCTCGTTTTAAAATACATGATGTTGTAATATGTTATTTTTAATACCAACATTGCTTTTTAATGGCAAACTGTCTCCATCAAAATGGAGGGCAATCTGCATGCAGCATGCTATAGAGCAGGAGGAGCTGAGCAGATTGATATATAAATATGTCTGAAAAGATTAAGTAAAGCAGAATTTATTCATTTAAACCTCTAGTCTTTTTATGTTTAGGAGTCATGTCTCAGTGAGTGACAGCCTTCCCTGTATGTTTAGTCATGCAGAGTAAGGCTGGGTTCACATCATGTTTTTGTCCTATATTTATTGTTTAATTGGGGAAAAAAGGATGCAAAAGCGTAGTTCGACATGTTTTAACATGCTACAGAGTCCAGCAAAGAACTCTTTGGTGATGGATGTTCCTGTATGACATTCATCTAAAGCATATATTAAACACAAGACACAAACATGATGTGAACCCAGCCTTAGCTGTCAGCTACTGAGTGGCACCACCTACATGACTCCTAAGCATAAAAACAGCGGAGATTTAGATGAATACATTATAAGTAGAGGTGGGACGAATCCAATTTTTTTTCGAATCCGAATCCGAAAAGGTTCTCGAATCTCTTGAATCTTTCGAATCTCGAATCCTACGAATCCTGTACATGAGAATTGTGTGAACGGTGTAAGAAACAAAGTGATCCAAACTCAATATTCTTTTAATATGAAAAAATAAAGAATCCTTACTTTTTTTAACAAAGTATTCGGATTTGGATTCGAAAAAATTTGGAAATACAGGGTAATACAGCGCCACATACCTCTTACATCCAGTGATGTCTCTTTGACGTAGATGTTCTCTTTCCTCATCTTCTCCTTTCAGACCTTCAGATCAGACCTCCAGTTTTCAGCCATTTTTCGTCTCTGCAGTTTGACAAAAAAATAAATCTTAGTTTACTACTTTTCCATCATTCTCGCATCTTTTGGACAAATCCTCCTACCACCCCCAATACTGTGCTGCTGTGCTCCCCAATACAAAACTGCAGAAACAGATAAACCCCCTGATAATACTAGTACCATACAGAGCCCCCCATATAAAATACTCCTTCTTTGTGGCCTCAGTAGATGCCCCCATAGTGCCCCCCAATAATGTGCCAGTAAAAATGGACCCCCATAATGCCCCTCAATAATGTGCCAGTAAGTGTCCCCATAGATGTCCCCCCATCATGTGCCAGTATCAAGTGCCAACCCCCCCATGTGCCAGTACCAACTGCCTCTCTCCCCCCTATGTTCCAGTATCATAGTGCCATCCCCCCAATGTGCCAGTATTAAGTGCCTCTCCCCCCCATGTGCCAGTATCATAGTGCCATCCCCCACAATGTGCCAGTATCAAGTGCCTCTCTCCTTCCCACCCACCTCCCCATGTGCCAGTATCATAATGCCATCTCCCCCCAATGTGCCAGTATTAAGTGCCTCTCTCCCCTCCTATGTGCCAGTATTATAGTGCCATCCCCCCCAATGTGCCAGTATCAAGTGCCTCTCTCCCCCCCCCATGTTGCAGTATCATAGTGCCAAACCCCCCCCATGTGCCAGTATCACAATGCCATCCTCCCCCAATGTGCCAGTATCATAGTGCCACCCCTGCCAATGTTCCAGTATCAGGTGTCTCTCTCCTTTCCACCCCCCCCATGTGCCAGTATCAAGTGCCTCCCGCTCCCCCCATGTGGCAGTAACAGTCCGGTATTAAAAAAAAAAAAACACTTATACTGACCTCCATGTCAGCGATGCGCTGTATCTCCATATATGGAGTCAGTGCTTGTGTATTTCAGAAAAGTTTCTGCTGGGACTCGAACCCACGACCTTCTGCATTCGAGACAAGGCACTTACCCACACAACTACAAGATCTGCATAGCCTCTGCCTGAAAAAATATGACACTTCTACTGTAGACTCTGTTTTAGCTTTAATAGCCAGTGTACATCCATACACATGACACCTGCCCAGCACACTCAGCACTGCTACATCTATACCCATAACAGCTGCCCCAGCACACCGAGCTCTGCTACATCTATACACATAACAGCTGCCCCAGCACACCAAGCTCTGCTACATCTATACACATGACAGCTTCCCCAGCACACTCAGCTTTGCTATATCGCTATATATGGTAGCTGCCCCAGCACACCCAGCTCTGCTACATCAATACACATAACAGCTACCCCAGCTCTGCTACATCTATACACATGACAGCTGCCCCAGCACACTCAACTCTATAGTAATACTATAGCAGAGCTGATTGTGCAGGGGCAGCTGTCATGTGTATAGATGTAGCAGAGCTGAGTGTGCTGGGGCAGCTGTCATATATATAGAGATATAGCAGTGCTGAGTGTGCTGGGGAAGCTGTCATATAGAGATATAGCAGAGCTGAGTGTGCTGGGGCAGCTGTCATATAGAGATATAGCAGTGCTGGGTGTGTTGGGGCAGCTGTCATATAGAGATATAGCAGAGCTGGGTGTGTTGGGGCAGCTGTCATGTATATAGATGTACACTGGCTAGAACAGCTGACAGAGTCTAAGTCTCATATTTTTTCATTCAGTAGCTATACAGCTCTAATAGCTGTGTGGGTAAGTGTGTTGCCTCTGATACAGAAGGTCGTGGGTTAAAGTCCCAGCAGACACCCATCTTTCTCTCCTGCCGCAGCACAGGCAAGGCATCTGTATCGCAGTCCTAAAGACGGCAATACAGATGACTATGCCTGGGATTCGTCGGATTCGAATTTTGAAAATGAGGTCAGGATTCAAGTCCACAAATCCTTCAAATCCAGCAAGATTTAAGGGATTCGTGGATTCGACGGATTCATCGTCTCATCTCTAATTATAAGGATTAGCAAATTGATTCTATGAGTTTAGAATTCATCACAAATTTCCCAAAAAGTTCAGACTCTAAGGAAACCCCAATTTTTTTTTCTAATTTGTTTAAGACTAGAGTTGAGCGAACACCTGGGTGTTCGGGTTCGACGAGTTCGGCCGAACTTGAAAAAAAGTTCTTGTTCGGGACCCGAACTTGACCCCGAACCCTATTGAAGTCAATGGGGACCTGAACTTTTGGGCACTAAAATGGCTCTAAAATAGTCCTGGAAAGGGCTAGAGGGCTGCAAAAGGCATCAAAATGTGCTTAAGAGCATAGCAACTGTTCTGCAAACAAATGTGGATAGGGAAATGACTTAAAATAACATAAAATCTGGATCTAGGAGTAGGAGGTTGAGGAGGAGGTGGATGGGTGGATGTGGCGCTGTAGGTTGACGTAGTGGTGTAGGTGGAAGCGGCGGTGAAGGAGGAATAGGTAGCCAACACTGATTTGTGTTATTTTTTATTTTTAAATTGGGGTATCCCCCAAAATATTGGGACATATAACAAATTGAAACAAAGAATAAGTGCACTTGAGTACAAGAATGGATGGTTGAGGCTGGTATAAATGTCTATTCTGCACAAGGTACGGACAAGTCCTGTGGGATCCATGCCTGGTTCATTTTCATAAACGTAAGCTTGTCCACATTGGCTGTGGCCTGTGATAATGCTCTCTGCCGTGCTAAACACACGTTCACACTATACACTGGCTGCAGGGCAGGTCAGCACCTCCAAGGCTGACAAAGCTTTTCCACATTTTGGCCATGCTAACCCTGCCTACTGAGGTGCTGGCGGTGCCCCAGCTGCGTTGGCGACCTTTTCCTCCTCCTCTGCCTTCGCCTTGTGCTTCCACTGTGCCCCCGCTGTCAGGTGGGAATGCTATCATCAGCGTGCGCTTGTAGTCGCGCATCTTCCGATCAGTAACAGATGATTTCACTAAATTAAGTTCCCTGTCAGCAATGCAGATCAGGGGTTCATTCACGGCAAAAGGTGGTTCATGTCACCCAGCAATAGAACAGAGGATTTTGAGAGAACGAGGCCTATGTCACCCAGGCACAGCAGGGGTTCATTCACGGCAAAAGGGGGTTCATGTCACCCAGCAATTGAACAGACGATTTTGAGAGATTTAGGCCCCTGTCACCCAGGCACAGCAGGGTTCATTCACGGCAAGAGGGGGTTCATGTCACCCAGCAATAGAACAGAGGATTTTGAGAGATTTAGGCCCCTGTCACCCAGGCACAGTAGGGGTTTGTATACACCAAAAAAGGTAAAATGTCACCCGACAATTGAAAATAAGAATTTTTTCAATTTAGGGCACTAAAATTGGCACTTTTTTGCATTAAAATGGCTCTAAAATTGTCCTTGAAAAGGCTAGAGGGATGTAAAAGGCAGTAAAATGTGCTTAAGAGAATGGCAACTGCTCTGCAAACAAATGTGGATAGGGAAATAACTAAAAATTACAAATTATTAACCTGCAACTCAGAGAAGGAGGTGGATATGGAGTCGGAGGTTGAAGAGGCGGTGAATGTGGTGTTGTAGGTGGAGGCAGCAATGGAGGAGGAGGAGGAGGCATCCAACAATGTTTTATTTTTATATTTTATTGGGGTAAGTAGCCCCCAAAATATTGGGACAAATTAAAAAAAAGAAAACAAAGAATCATTGCATTTGGCTTGAGCACAATAATGTGTGTTTGATGGTGGTATAAATGTTTATTCTGCACAAGGTACAGACAAGTCTTGTGGGATCCATGCCTGGTTCATTTTAATGAACGTGAGCTTGTACACGTTGGCTGTGGACAGGCGGCTGCGCTTGTCTGTGATGACGCCCCCTGCCGAGCTAAACACACGTTCAGATAATACACTGGCTGCAGGGCAGGCAGGCACCTCCAATGCGTAAAGGGCAAGCTCAGGCCATGTGCCAAATTTGGAGACCCAGAAGTTGAAGGGGGCAGACCCGTCATTCAGTACGTGTAGGCACACATACTGCTTCACCATGTTGGTGAAATGCTGCCTCCTGCTAAGACGTTCCATATCAGCTGGTGGTGCTGGTTGTTGTGGCGTGTTGACAAAGCTTTTTCCACATTTTGGCCATGCTAACCCTGCCTTCTGAGGTGCTGGCGGTGCCCCAGCTGCGTTGGCGACCTCTTCCTCGTCCTCTGCCTTCGCCTTGTGCTTCCACTGTGCCCTCGCAGTCAGGTGAAAATGCCACCAGCAGCGCGTCTATCAGCATGCGCTTGTACAAGCGCATCTTACGATCAAGCTCCAGTGACGAAATTAAGGACGGTACATTGTCCTTGTAACGGGGATCCAGCAGCGTGGCCACCTAGTAATCAGCACAAGTTAGAATGTGGGCAACTCGGCGGTCGTTGCGGAGACACTGCAGCATGTAATCGCTCATGTGTGCCAGGCTGCCCAGAGGAAACGGCAAGCTGTCCTCTGTGGGAGGTGTATTGTCTGTGTCCTCTGTATCCCCCCATCCACGCACCAGTGATGGCCATGTGCTGGTCTGGGTGCCACCCTGCTGTGAACATAGTTCCTCCTCCTCATCCTCCACCTCCTCATCCTCCAGAACTGTGCCCTGGCTGGACAATTGTGTACCTTGGGTTTGTGGGTGCAGGAACCCACCCTCGGAGCCACTTGGGAATGACTGGCCAGAAACCATACAAAATGATCCCTCTTCCTCCTCCTCCTCCTGTGCCACATCCTCTTCCATCATCGCCATGAGCATTTTTTCAAGGAGGAATAGAAGTGGGATAGTAATGCTGAGAACAGCGTTATCGGCACTGGCCATGTTGGTGGAGTACTCGAAACAGCGCAACAAGGAACACAGGTATCGCATGGAGGCCCAGTCATTGGTGGTGAAGTGGTGCTGTCCCGCAAAGCGAATCAGCCGTGCGTGCTGCAGCTGAAACTCCACTATCACCTGCTGCTGCTCGCACAGTCTGGCCAGCATGTACAAGGTGGAGTTCCATCTTGTGGGCATGTCGCATATGAGGCGGTGAGCGGAAGGGCTGAAGTTACGCTGCAGTGCTGACAAGCGAGCAGCAGCAGAGTGAGAACGCTGAAAGCGCGCACAGACGGCCCGCACTTTATGCAGCAGCTCTGACATGTCGGGGTAATTTTTAAGGAATCTCTGCACCACCAAATTCAGCACATGCACCAGGCAAGGAATGTGCGTCAAACCGGCTAGTCCCAGAGCTGCTACGAGATTTCGCCCATTATCACACACCACCAGGCCGGGCTTGAGGCTGACTGGCACAAACTACTCATCGGTCTTTTGTTCAAGGCCCGTCCACAGCTCCTGCGCAGTGTGGGGTTTGTCCCCCAAACAGATAAGTTTTAAAACTGCCTGCTGTCGTTTACCCCTGGCTGTGCTGAAATTGGTGGTGAAAGTGTTACGCTGACCGGATGAGGAGCTTGTAGAGGATGAGGAAGCAGGGTAGGAGGAGGAGGAAGCAACAGGAGGCAAACTTAAGCGCCCTGCAATCCTCAGTGGTGGAAGGACATGCGCCAAACTGCTATCCGCCTCCGGCCCAGCCGCCACTGCATTTACCCAGTCTGCTGTTATGGAGATATAACGGCCCTGACCGTGCTTACTGGTTCACGTATCCGTAGTCAGGTGCACCTTGCCACAGATGGCGTTGCACAAGGGAAGGGATGGCTCGCCTTGAAAAGTAGTGGCGGCTGGGCACGACGTACTGTGGGACAGCCACCGCCATAAGGCCTTTAAAACTATCCGTCTCCACCAGGCAAGTAATTTTGAAATGCTGGCATTCAGGGCCAGGGATTGCAGGTGGGTAGGGGGGTACTTCCTCTTCCGCTCCAGTGTTTCGGAGATGGAGAGCTGAACGCTTCCGTGGGACATTGTGGAGATGCTTGGTGACCCAGGTGTTGGTGTTGCTGGCAGATCCTCTGTTTGCGGGGTGCCAGGTGGCACTGTCACTCCAGAGGTGGATGAAGAGGCCGTGACTGCAGCAGAAGAGGAAGCAGGAGGAGCCAGAGACCTTTCTTGGTTTTTGAGGTGTCTACCCCACTGCAGCTCGTTCTTTGCACTTAAATGACTGGTCATTCAGGTTGTGCTCAGGTTGAGAACGTTTATGCCTCGCTTCAGGCTCTGATTGCACAACGTGCAAACCACTCGTGTCTTGTCGTCAGCACATTATCTGAAGAACTGCCACGCCAGGGAACTCCTTGGAGCTGGCTTTGGTGTGCTCGGTTCCTTGCTGCGGTGGGAAGTAGGAGGCGTACTCTCTAGAGGACGGCCGCTCCGATTTTGCACCCTGCTCCCTCTTCTGCTGTGCTGGTGGCTCTGTGCGACCACCGCCTTATCTTCCGAACTACATCGGTCACTCGCATGACCTTGATTCCATGTGGGGTCGAGAACCTCATCGTCCTCCACATCATCTTCCACTCAGTCTTCACCCCTGACTTCCTTGTCGGTCTGCACACTTTTGAAAGCCCCAGCAGTTGGCACCTGTGTTTCGTCATCATTTAAGACGTGCTGCGATGGTCCTCCCATGTACTCATCTTGAAAAATAAGTGGTTGGGCATTGGTGCACTCAATCCTTTCCACTTCTGGGGCAGGGCTAGGTGGATGGCCCTGGGAAACCCTGCTAACAGAGTCATCAAAAAGCAGAAGAGACTGCTGCATGACTTGGGGCTCAGACTGCTTGGCTGATTTGCAAGGGAATGAGGTGAAAGACTGAGGGACATCGGCTGCAGGTGCCAACTTTGGTCTTTCAGCAGGAGACTGGGTGGGAGACAATGTGAAGGAACTGGATCCACTGTCAGCAACCCAATCTACTATCGCCTGTACTTGTTCAGGCCTCACCATTCGAAGAGCAGCAATAGGCCCGACCAAATACCGCTGCCGGTTTTGTCGCCTACTCGCACCTGAGGAAGGGGTTTCACTTGAGCGTGTAGCTGGCACAGATCAACCACGTCCTCTCCCTGCAACAGGAGCTCCACCAGCAGCACCACGACCTGGGCCACGTCCAATATTTGATGCTCTCCTCATATTTTTTGAATTTAGGATCTTGCCCTAAATGGGTGTTTAATTATTAGTAGAAAAGAACGACAGTATGTAAAGGGTGTATCTCACACGGCCTGATCCAGACTAGGCCTCAATTAAAGATTTCTTTGCACAAAAAGGCTGTATTTAAAATAGCTGTATTTCAAATGCCTAATTCAAACCCCTGTATGTATATGGGGGATCACACACGCCCTGAACCAGTGTAGGCCTTCAGTAAATATATCTTTGCACAAAAAGGCTGTATTTCAAATGGCTGTATTTCAAATGCCTAATTCAAACCCCTGTATGTATAGAGGGGATCACACACGCCTGAACCAGTGTAGGCCTGCAGTAAATATATCTTTGTACAAAAAGGCTGTATTTCAAATGCCAAATTCAAACCCCTGTATGTATAGGGGGGATCACACACGCTCTGAACCAGTGTAGGCCTGAAGTAGAAACATAGAAACATAGAATGTGTCGGCAGATAAGAACCATTTGGCCCATCTAGTCTGCCCAATATACTAAATACTATGGATAGCCCCTGGCCCTATCTTATATGAAGGATGGCCTTATGCCTATCCCATGCATGCTTAAACTCCTCCACTGTATTTGCAGCTGCCACTTCTGCAGGAAGGCTATTCCATGCATCCACTACTCTCTCAGTAAAGTAATACTTTCTGATATTACTTTTAAACCTTTGCCCCTCTAATTTAAAACTATGTCCTCTTGTAGCAGTTTTTCTTCTTTTAAATATTCTTTCCTCTTTTACCTTGTTGATTCCCTTTATGTATTTAAAAGTTTCTATCATATCCCCTCTGTCTCGTCTTTCTTCCAAGCTATACATGTTAAGGTCCTTTAATCTTTCCTGGTAAGTTTTATCCTGCAATCCATGTACCAGTTTAGTAGCTCTTCTCTGAACTCTCTCCAAAGTATCAATATCCTTCTGGAGATATGGTCTCCAGTACTGAGCACAATACTCCAAATGAGGTCTCACTAGTGCTCTGTAGAGCGGCATAAGCACCTCCCTCTTTCTACTGGTAATTCCTCTCCCTATACACCCAAGCATTCTGCTAGCATTTCCTGCTGCTCTGTGACATTGTCTGCCTACCTTTAAGTCTTCTAAAATAATGATCCCTAAATCCCTTTCCTCAGATACTGAGGTTAGGACTGTATCACTGATTTTATATTCTGCTCTTGGGTTTTTACGTCCCAGGTGCATTATCTTGCACTTATCAACATTAAATTTTAGTTGCCAGATTTTTGACCATTCCTCTAGTTTTCCTAAGTCCTTTTCCATTTGGTGTATTCCTCCAGGAACATCAACCCTGTTACAAATCTTTGTGTCATCAGCAAAAAGACACACCTTACCATTGAGGCCTTCTGCAATTTCGCTGATAAAGATATTAAACAATATGGGTCCCAGAACAGATCCCTGAGGTACCCCACTGGTAACAAGACTTTGGTCTGAATATACTCCATTGACTACAACCCTCTGTTGCCTGTCCCTCAGCCACTGCCTAATCCATTCAACAATATGGGAGTCCAAGCCCAATGACTGCACTTTATTGATAAGCCTTCTATGTGGGACAGTATCAAAAGCCTTACTAAAGTCTAGATAAGCGATGTCTACTGCACCTCCTCCATCTATTATTTTAGTCACCCAATCAAAAAAATCAATAAGATTAGTTTGACATGATCTCCCTGAAGTAAACCCATGCTGTTTTTCATCTTTCAATCCATGGGATTTTAGATGGTCCACAATCCTCTCCTTAAGTATGGTTCCATTAATTTCCCCACTATTGATGTCAGGCTTACTGGCCTATAGTTGACCGATTCCTCCCTACTACCTTTCTTGTGAATGGGCACAACATTTGCTAATTTCCAATCTTCTGGGACGACTCCTGTTGCCAGTGATTGGTTAAATAAATCTGTTAATGGTTTTGCTAGTTCACCGCTGAGCTCTTTTAATAGCTTTGGGTGTATCCCATCAGGCCCTTGTGACTTATTTGTATTAATTTTAGACAGTTGACTTAGAACCTCTTCCTCTGTAAAGACACATGCGTCAAAAGATTCATTAGTCTTCTTTCCCAACTGAGGTCCTTCTCCTTCATTTTCCTTTGTAAAAACTGAACAGAAGTATTCATTGAGGCAGTCAGCTAGTTCTTTATCATCTTCCATATACCTTCCTTAAATATATCTTTGCACAAAATGGCTGTATTTCAAATGCCTTATTAAAACCCCTGTATGTATAGGGGGGATCACACACGCACTGAACCAGTGTAGGCCTGCAGTAAATATATCTTTGCACAAAAAGGCTGTATTTCAAATGGCTGAATTTCAAATACCTAATTCAAACCCCTGTCTGTAGAGGTGGTATCTCACAGGGCCTGAACCAGTGTAGGCCTGAATTCAATATTGGTGCACCAAATGGCGGTATTTAAAATCTCTGAATGTAACCCAAATGTATTAAGGGTGTATCTCACAATGACATCTGCATCAAAGGCTGCCAACTAAATTTTTTGTGCCCAAATGAGTGTTTGTTTAAAAACTGAATTTGACAGCAGTATATAAGCCTGTAATTTCACACGTGCTGATGCTGCAAGGCCTGAAAATAGTGTTTTTTGTCAAAAGAGTGTGTTTTTCAATCCCCAGAAAATGATGGGTGTATTTCTACCTTAAATTACACACTGACTAATACAGATGTTGTAGATTGCCCAAAAAGTCTTTTTTTGCTAACAGAATGTGAAAACTGCATATATTAAACTTGAATTTAACACTTGAAGATCTGGAAAATACAGTCTTTTGAAGAAAGAAAAGTGTGTTTTTCAAACCCCAGAAAATGATGGGTGTATTTCTACCTTAAATTACACACTGACTAATACAGATGTTGTAGATTGCCAAAAAAGTCTTTTTTTGCTAACAAAATAAGAAAGCTGTAGATATTAAACTTGAATTTACCACATGCAGATCTGGAAAATACAGTTTATTGAAAAAAAAAGTGTGTTTTTCAAACCCTAGAAAATGATGGGTGTATTTCTACCTTAAATTGCACATAGACTAATACAGATGTTGTAGTTTGCCCCCAAAAAATTGTGATTTGCAATGTCCCAAAAGCTCAGATGCAGTGCTGGTGCACTGAGCATGCATAAAATGGCCGCCGCCGCCACCCACCTAACTAACAGAATTCTAAAAGTTTGTATTTTTTGGTTAATGAGCTCAGGGCAGGGTAAAACGATATTGCCCTGCACCCACACAACTATTTGTCTGTAGATCGCTGAGTTAGATTCTCTCCTATGCTCTCCCTAAAATCACAAGTCCAGCAGCATCCTCTCCCTACACTTGCAACAGCAGAGTGACGTGCAGCGCTACGTGACTCAAACTTATATAGAGCCTGGGTCACATGCTGCTCTGGCCAATCACAGCCATGCCATTAGTAGGCATGGCTGTGATGGCCTCTTGGGGAAAGTAGTATGACGCTTGTTGATTGGCTGCTGTGCAGCCTTTCAAAAAGCGCCAAGAAAGCGGCGAACACCGAACCCGAACTTTCACTGAAATGTTCGGGTTCGGGGTCCGAAAATCCTAAAGTTCGGTACGAACTTGAACTTTACAGTTCGGGTTCGCTCAACCCTATTTAAGACTAACAAGAGAGACTGTTATTTTGGGATTACTTTCCGATGAACCAGAGATACATACAAAGTAACATTCACCTGAGTGAGACAAAAGAACTAGAATATCCCACTCGGGATTTATACTCTTAGTCAGACATGTCAGCTAACTCTCTTCCCAGAAGTACAAACAAACCAGAATGTCTCAAGACAAAATTTCCACACTCAGCTGAGCTCAATCCTTGGAGGGTAATCTGCCAGGGTGCTTATTATCATCAGGGAGACCAAAAAATATGAATGATGACTATTGTATGTCAAGTGACACTACTCTTGGTTTCTATGAAGAATATATGTAAATTCCTAATTTGGCTGGCGTGATAAAAGATTAGTGTCCTTTTTGTTTTTGTAAGAAAAGATAATTTGAATATCTTTCACAGAAATCTAAAGGTATGCAAATTAGCTTGCCTGACAAAAACAAAAAGATGGGATATCCTGTGTAATGCCAGCAGAATTAAGATATGTGAATTTGCATCTGTTTTTGCCAGAAAGTGAGAGCAGTGTTTCCTATCATGCAATACTCATCATGAATATTTTTTGGCCTCACTTATAATAAAGAGCACCACAAAGAGAACTCAAGGTCACTCAACTAAGCTAGGCATTTTTTTCTTGAGACATTTTGCTTCTTTTGACTTTCTGGAAGGATAGCTAGCTTGCATGTCTAATTTAGAGAAATATAATCCCGGGTGGGATATTCTAGTTGTTTTGGATGGAAAATTAGATTGCCTGACTCTATTTCAGTTCAGAATTGAGCATATTGGGTCTCTCTCTTATATGCTTGTTATAAAGCAGATCTGGCAGGCTGTTTTGGCCGTGAACAGCCTGCGGGTCTATGAATACTGTACGCTGCCAAGATACCGTCCAGCCCCATTCACTATAATGGGGACCTGTGGAAATCCGGCCACAACCCGCCAAATATTCAGAGGAGTGGCCGTACAAATAACGCTGTGCGCAGCAATTTTCGTCCGGCCGCCTCTTGGCATATTTGCTGGGTAGCAGCCGAATCATCGCCGGTCCCCATTATAATGAATGGGGCCAGGCAGTATCTCAGTAGCGCATGGGTAGCACCTCGTATTCATGGATCTGTTTTAACACAGATGTGAAACAAGTCTTATACTCTATGTTTATTTGGTAATGCTATGTTTCTTCATAGTTATTTTTTCTTTTGGGGGGGGTAGATTTTTTTTTTGCTTTCCCCCATATCTATTATACTGAAAGTGTCCACATACTGATCTCCAGATAGTGATAGACTGCCTACTCCCAAATCACTTAAGAAGGCACAAGGCAACCCACTATTCACACACGCTGGGAGCATCCACTACTCAATATGCTACTACTGGCGCAATGTAATCTGTTCTATACTCATGCTGGCAGAGTCCACTACTCAATATGCCTCATCCTTTATCAGAGGAGTAGAGGGTGTAGAGGAGTATTAAGTATGTAGTTGACTTCTGTCTTTAAAAGAAAACTGTTTGTTGCCCGCAGTAACCAATCAGAGCTTGGCATTTATTTCTTAAATTGCTTTGGTAAAATTAGACTGTGTTGTCATTGGTTGCTTTGGGCAACAAACAGTTTGGATAAATTTACTCATTCTAAATACAGTTTACATATCATAATACATTTATTAGAATAATACATGTTAGGAAATGAGAGGCAGGCTGAGAAGCTATGCCATAGCACTTACATTTAGCACAATGCATGTCTTCTTCAGCATGCCACTGATCGCTGAAGTGGTTACACCATTTGTCCACTGGAACCAATCAGAGCAGAGGTGAATTGTTGGGAATGCGGTATTCCTTTTATACATTAGTATGATTAGTTAGATATTACTTACCGTATTTTTCGCCCTATAAGATGCACTGGTCCATAAGACGCCCCTAGGTTTTAGAGGAGGACAATAAGAAAAAAATATTTTTCTTTAGACCTCAGAGCAGCAATCAGACCCCCAATGTTAATCAGACCTTAGTTCACAGCCCCAATCAGATCCCCAATGTTAATAAGACCTCAGATCAGACCTCAGATCAGAGCCGAATAATAAAGAAGACCCCCAATCAGACCTCAGATGAGACCCCCCATGCCTCATATCAGTCCTCCATGCCTCATATCAGCCCCCAGTCATATGTGATGAGCCCCCAGCCATAATTCAGCAGCCCCTAGCCATATGTAATCAGCCCCCAGTCATATAATCAGCCCCCAGTCATATAATCAGCCCCCAGCCATTATTCAGCAGCCCTCAGCCTCATATCACAAAATAAATAAACCACTTACCTCTCCTGCTCCTGGATGCCGCCGCTCATCACCGTCTTCTTCCTCCTGCTGTCAGCTGTGCTGTGAACCGGCGCGCACAGCGTGAGGTCACAGAGCGCCCTCACGCTGTGCACAGCCACTGCACAGCCGAAAGCCGAGGACCAGAGCCTTCACCGCTTCCCGGCCCTCGGATACTAATGAAGGCTTCTATAATAGAAGCGCTCATTAGTATTCACCCCATAAGACGCAGGAACATTTTCCCCCCCACTTTGGGCGAAAAATACAGTACATAAAAATACAGTGATTATTACATAGATAGGGGCTGGCCCAGACAGGGTTTAATATCAAATTTGAAGTTTTTCATCCTATAGTATGCCAGCAGTTACATTGACAAGTCTATCTAATTGCTCATTAAAATCAGATGCTTAACTTTTTTGGCACTGATCTTAGTGGCACATCTATAGAAAAACAATACTGCACAAATCAACAGTAATTGCGAGGCCTACAATGAAACTAAAATATGTTTACTTCTTTATTAAATGGTAATGCTCCTTCATCTTCACAGTAATTTAAATTATTCTGACAACGGAATACTCCAGGTAAGATTGTGCTTTTTATCTTCACATTGAAATGTTACAAAGGACAAATTGAATCATTGAAAATGTGCAATGCACTTTGCTAATTCCAACTATAATTATATTACTTCTATCCAGCAGCTGTCTTGAATGAATCATCAAAATCCTCTCTTTCTGCACTAACCGCTTTACTTGAGCAACTTCTAGTTCTACAACATTTGTATTTAAAAATCACTGAATAAAGTGGCCTAAATGGGAGGAAATGCTCAACCCCAAACACTGTAGCGTGTTTATAATCGGGGGAGCAATTCCTCTGCAAGTGATCCGTTGCTAACGGCAATCCCCAGCAAAAATGCATACAATGGAGGATGCCGGCAGCAGACCACATGCACCACAAAAACATCCTACACAAGATGAAATAATGTGTGGATAAAAATATAAAAATACATCAGCATGAGGGTCTGGCCAGTATGGTCAGTCGCATATTATTGTTGTGCACCTTTTTTCAGTGATTTATATATTTTTATATTTTCATCCACACATTATTTCATCTTGTGTAGGATGTTTTCGTGGTGCATGTGGTCCGCTGCCGGCATCCTCCGTTGCCGTTAGCAACAGATCACTTGGAAAGAATTGCTCCCCCGATTATAAACACGCCACAGTGTTAGGGGTTGAGTATTTCCTCCCATTTAGGCCACTTTATTCAGTAATTTTTCTTTACATGTATTGAATGTGCTAATGCTTGTCATTGGTAACATTCTGTTGCACCTGGTAACCTGTGTCACATGGCCTCTTATAGGTGGGGCTCGCAGCCTCCTCCTCCTTCCCATTGTATTAGGGATCTTACTATGGAGGTATGTAGGAGCTTGGCTGTGAGTCAGTCCTTAGCACCTATCAGACTGTGTTCACACAATAGGTAGTTTAGCGGTAGGACCCACGCCACACTGAGATACCCTGACCCAGGTCTCCGATATGTTACTGACTGGAAAATATTGGCTAAAGTCTCAGCTTTTAACATCAGCGTGAGGGTCTGGCCAGTCGCATATTATTGTGGTGCACCTTTCTTTAGTAATTTAAACATTTGTATTTAGTCAAGGACTTGTTTTGTCATCTTTTTGATATTTCAGAAATTCTTTAAAAAAATTTAACATAGAAACATAGAAAACTGAAGGCAAAAAAGACCACTTGATCTAGTTTGCCCTTATATTTGTTTATTTTTTTATTCATTTTTGTTTTTGGATAGATATGTTTATCCCCTTAGTGTATAAATTCACTTACTGTTGATTTCTTATCCACTCCCTTAGAAGTTTCAAATATAATTTTAAATATAATCCATTTGCTATTGTTCTCTTTTTCCAACAGATCTAAATTAGGGCTCTTTCACACTTGCGTTGTTGTGTTCCGGCATAGAGTTCCGTCGTCGGGGCTCTATGCCGGAAGAATACTGATCAGGATTATCCCAATGCATTCTGAATGGAGAGTAATCCGTTCAGGATGCATCAGGATGTCTTCAGTTCAGGACCGGAACGTTTTTTGACCGGAGAAAATACCGCAGCATGCTGCGCTTTTTGCTCCGGTCAAAAATCCTGAACACTTGCCGCAAGGCCGGATCCGGAATTAATGCCCATTGAAAGGCATTAATCCGGATCCGGCCTTAAGCTAAACGTCGTTTCGGCGCATTACCGGATCTGATGTTTAGCTTTTTCTGAATGGTTACCATGGCTGCCAGGACGCTAAAGTCCTGTTTGCCATGGTAAAGTGTAGTGGGGAGCGGAGGAGCAGTATACTTACCGTTCGTGCGGCTCCCGGGGCGCTTCAGAGTGACGTCAGGGCGCCCCACGCGCATGGATGACGTGATCGCATGGATCACGTCATCCATGCGCATGGGGCGCTCTGACGTCATTCTGGAGCGCCCTGGGAGCCGCACGGACGGTAAGTATACTGCTCCCCCGCTCCCCACTACTACTATGGCAGCCAGGACTTTAATAGACGGATCCGTCTTCAAATGCTTTCAGTTCACTTGCGGTGTTACGGATCCGGCGGAATGTATGTTGAATTTCACCATCTGATCCTTTTTTTTTCCCAGGGGATAGGCCACAACCAGAAGTATTTGTCAGTGGCATGATCCCCTCTGCCTATAGAAAACACAGATTCGGTTGAACTGAGTGTGTACATGTATTGCCAAACAAGAACCTCAAACTTTTTTTTTCCTACCTAATTACATTACTTATGTCTTATTTATTCCCTTGTTTCAAAAATGAGTTGAAGATCAATCCTTGATTTATTACAAGATAATCACCAACAGGTTAATCAATCTATCACCCTATATTATTAAAGAAGACAGAGCGGAATTTATAAATGAAAAAAAATAGGCAGACAATGGATGGCACACATAGGCATGTTGACATTATTCATTTTACAAAAAAAAGACAAGTGCCTTCTCTTTTCCTTTCACCAAATACAGAGAAAGCATTGGGCCTACCTCCAAGCAGGATTAAAAAGACCAAATTTTAGAGCAATAACAGCTTTATATAACTATCCCTCTGCACCAGTATATTCCTCCAGATTCTTATCACCCGATTTTATTTCCAATGAAAATAGACATGGTGCCCTTTATGGCCATTCATTTTTGTACTACTCATGAAATTCATTAGCTGAAAAAAAGAAGCAGCTCATTAATCAAGGGAATTAAAATTGGAACACCACATGAGTACTGCTAAGTATCAGTGAGTCTGGACCCACTGCACTAATTAAATGATTTGACCTAGAGCTAACTATAAGGGCGTGTAATGACCGGCGTCACGCAAAGGGAGGGAAATGGGAAGGCCCTGTCCAAGGGAGAGGGAAAGGTGGTGACCCCTGACTCACCTTGCGGCTGGCACCTGACTGCCCTGACGTCCCTAGACAGGTTCCTCACCCGTACGCCGATCACGTGCCTAAACCCTGGCTTTCCCTAAGATGAGCCCTGTGTAGTGAACGGGGCGGTGGGATCACTAGTCCGCACCACTGACACTAAGAGGAAAACACCAAGGAGAGGACAGACAATACAGACAAACATATAATCCCAGGTGGGCGACAACAGCAGACCACCAAGGGCCGTCCTGCGTCATCGCTGCGGCGGCGGGTGCAGGCACCGGCGGTATGCGGAGGTTTGCGCGCCACATTCAACGAGACTGAGATCTTAATAGCTACACAGGTGAGGACTTACATCATCCGTCCCGCCACTTTGTCTGAACGTCATCCATTGGTTGAATGCATTGAATTACGCCCACTCTTGTGGCCATATATACCTGGCTGGGTATGCAATATCATTACCCCTTGAAAAAGCTGACGGCGAAACGCGCGTCGGGGCACAGTCTGACGGGTTGTGGCAAAACTTTGGGTCAGTATGCAATATTCTCTGCTGGATATATATACTTTATTATGGCAGTAGGTAGGTCAATGTCCCATCGATCCAGGATCGGAATTCTGATTCTGTGACCAAACTATGTGGACAGAATAACAAACCCTGTATGCACTGATTATATTCTCCCATGTATATTACTGCACTTGCACTTTATATGATTGTATCAATAATTGCCATATACCCACAGTCTGATTGTAATTTTAAATGTTCTTAAATTTTCTGTGTGGCCAGAAATGGTTATGACTCTGTGAGTATTAATAAAATTGAGTATTATTTGAACTATAACTGACTATGGAGTTATAATTTGTTATTTAGGAATTGATATATGTATCTTTATTGGTTTCGCTAAAGGTGATACTGGATTGCTTACGCAGTGAGTATAGGGAAACAGTATTGGTTTTTCATGACTATTTTTTTCCCTAAGATGAGCCCTGTGTAGTGAACGGGGCGGTGGGATCACTAGTCCGCACCACTGACACTAAAGGAAAACACCAAGGAGAGGACAGACAATACAGACAAAACATATAATCCCAGGTGGGCGACAACAGCAGACCACCAAGGCCCACAGGGATCCGGAGGGTAACACTCTGGAACAGCAACCAAGGAACACAGTTACACAGCTCCAGTAGGTCAGTATAGAAGTCCAGGCAGGAAGCTCTATATCTGGCAACCAGAGAAGTGTGAGAGTGGAATATAAGGAGGTTGGAAGTGCTGGACAAGAAACAGCTGAGGAGAAGGAGCTACGGATCCCTGAGTGAACCAAAAAGGGTTGCAAGGCAAACCCAGAAAGCTACCATAAAGAAACAGCACTATGTTTCTACATAGAGCGCGCAGCCACCCGCTGCGACTTCCTGACCCCGGGTATAACGGAGTCAGGCGTGGCTCTTGACACCCTCATGACAGGGCGTTATTCTGGCACTTCCCCGGTATTTACCCATTGACCACTGTACAGGGATCTGGACTTTGATGTAGGTTAGCAACCAGACTGCTACCTCCTGTGTAGTAGGCAGCTAACTCAAAGGGGTCATGGGCTCTAGTGCAAGCACCAGAATCTCAGGATAACAAACAAACTAATAAATAAATATTTAAGAATTCTAGCTTTGTGGTAGTCTTTGTAGTGGTGAAAACACAGGCAGGGCAGGAATACAGACTAGGCAGATGGACTGGGTAAACTAAGCACAAAGAAAACTAAACTTGACTAGAAAGTGAAGGAGTACACCGACAGTACAGGACAGGTTAGGAGTACACCAGGAACACAGGCAGGAGATAACACAGTATAAACACAGATAAGTTGCAGAAGCACTAGACTTGACAACACTTTTGCTGGTCACCAGGAAACCTAAAGCTCAGGCAACCTCTGACTGGGGAGGGTGCCTTAAATACCCAGGGATCCCTAGCCATTGGCTGGGGAAGGATTTGGAAGCACAAACTGGCCTTTTAAGAGGACAGAGGTAAGAGCATGGGCATCCAGAGGAGTGCAGGGCAGCCGTGGACATTGACAGCTGACCTTAGGTTCATTTGCAGAAAATGTGATTATAATTTGCCCACATCCCCTTACATCCCTACTAGAGATAACTATGATCATTTCTGACTTTCAGCATGCATCCTATTACAATATTAACAGCATAAAATCCCAGATTTTAACACCGTTAATCTTTTAGAATGAAAATATTCATTGATATGAGTTTTTTCTGCCCTCTCATATAAGGAAATAAACCTTACTTATCCCACATAGTTTATATAATGCAAATTATCTCTATTCCATTTATTAAAGGATCTGTTACCACAAAATACGGTGAAATCTGGAGGCAGCATGTTATATAGGAAGAGAAAATGAGCAGATTTATACATAGTTTTGTGGGAAAAGGTTCACTAAAACTTTACACATTTAGGGTCCATTCACACGTCCGTTTTTTCTTTCCTGATCTGTTCCGTTTTTTCAGGAACAGATCTGGACCAGATCTGGACCCATTCATTTTCAATGGGTCCTGGAAAAAATCGGACAGCACAATGTGTGCTGTCAGTTTCCGTTGTTCCATTCCGCATGTCCGAAAAAATATAAAACATGTCCTATTCTTTTCCGCAAAAATCGGATCCTGGACCAATACAAAGTCAATGGATCCGCAAAAAACGGAAGACATTCGTATGTCATTACGTATGTCATCCGTTTTATGCGGATTCCGTTCCTGGAAATTAGGCTTCCTCCCCAGTATTAAATATGACCAGTGCGGCCCCCCTCCCTCTATATTCATTGGTGGCCAGTGCGGCAGTGCGGATTCCCAGTAAGTTTTCTACAGATCAGATTTTTCACTTCTTGAAAAACTCAGATCCGACAGTATATTCTAACACAGAGGCGTTCCCATGGTGATGGGGACGCTTCTAGTTAGAATATACTGAGAACGGTGTACATGACTGCCCCCTGCTGCCTAGCAGCACCCGATCTCTTACAGGGGGCTGTGATCTGCACAATTAACCCCTCAGGTGCAGTGCCTGAGGGGTTAATTGTGCATATCATAGCCCCCTATAAGAGATCAGGGGCTTCCAGGCAGCAGGGGGCAGACCCCCCTCCCTCCCCAGTATTAAATGTGACCAGTGCGGCCTCACCTCTCCCCTCCCCCCCCCTCATTGGTGGCCAGTGCGGATTCCCAGTATTAATAAATGTGCCCAGTGCGGTCTCACCTCTCCCCCCCCATCATTGGTTGCCAGTGCGGATTCCAATATTAATAAATGTGCCCAGTGCGGTCTCACCTCTCCCCCCCCCATCATTGGTGGCCAGTGCGGATTCCCAGTATTAATAAATGTGCCCAGTGCGGTCTCACCTCTTTCCCCCCCCCCCATCATTGGTGGCAGCGGAGAGTTCCGATCGGAGTCCCAGTTTAAATCGCTGGGGCTCCGATCGGTTACCATGGCAGCCAAGACGCTATTGCAGTCTTGGCTGCCATGGTTACTTAGCAATAAATAGAAGCATTATACTTACCTGCGACTGTGAGCTGCGATGTGTGTCCGGCCGGGAGCTCCTCCTACTGGTAAGTGACAGGTCTGTGCTAAAAGCAATGCGCCGCACAGACCTTTCACTTACAAGTAGGAGGAGCTCCGGTCAGACATCGCAGCTCGCAGTCGCAGGTAAGTATAATGCTTCTATTTATTGCTAAGTAACCATGGCAGCCAAGACTGCAATAGCGTCTTGGCTGCCATGGTAACCGATCGGAGCCCCAGTGATTTAAACTGGGACTCCGATCGGAACTCTCTGCTGTCACCAATGATGGGGGGGAAGAGGTGAGACCGCACTGGGCACATTTATTAATACTGGGAATCCGCACTGGCCACCAATGATGGGGGGGGGGGGGGAGAGGTGAGACCGCACTGGGCACATTTATTAATACTGGGAATCCGCACTGGCAACCAATGATGGGGGGGAAGAGGTGAGGCCGCACTGGTCACATCCGCACTGGCCACCAATGAATATAGAGGGGGGGGGGGGGGGCCGCACTAGTCACATTTAATACAGGGGAGGGAGGGGGTCTGCCCCCTCCTGCCTGGCAGCACCTGATCTCTCACAGGGGGCTATGATTCGCACAATAATTGTGCGGATCACAGCCCCCTGTAAGAGATCGGGTGCTGCCAGGCAGCAGGGGGCAGTCATGTACACCGTTCTCAGTATATTCTAACTAGAAGCGTCCCCATCACCATGGGAACGCCTCTGTGTTAGAATATACTGTCGGATTTGAGTTTTCACATGTTCCGCAAAAAACGGATGACATACGGAAACATTTTCAGGAACAACGGATCCGCAAAAAACGGACCGAAAATCGGGATGTAGCAAAATACGGACGTGTGAATGTAGCCTTACTGTAATTCTCTGCTTTTTCTGAGTTTAGCTGTGGGTGGCTGGCAGAGATTGACAGCTATCTCTGTATACCCACACAGAGAATGCTATCTATCATCAAGTTGGACGTCTTGAGCACAGAGATTTAAATGTAGAAAATTTTTACAAAATTAAAAAGTTTTTTTTAATCTTTTACCACAAAACTATGTATTAATCTGCTCAACTTCTCCCGTACTATAACATGCTGCCTGCAGATTGCATTGCATTTCATGGTGACCAGTCCTCTTTAAAGCAACTTTAGAAAATGATACAAGAAAAATGTTATCTTGGCAGAATTGTCACAATTAATACTGCTGCCAATCAATGTTAATACTGACTAAGATTTTATATATTTTTATTTGAACTGAAACTTGGTCTAGTATGAAAGCTGAGGTATAGATATGTTAAGGAGGGTATAATATACCCAACAAGAAGCTACAGGACAATATTATTGAGCGACTACATTATATTGGGCCGACTACAACTTCTCTGGCTTAATGATAAATGCAAATTATGGGTATGTTTAAAATTATCCTATTCTGGATAAATATCCTATAGATACTTTTCTAAACACCTCTTACCTATTTTGTAAACCTGCACAATCCTCACATCCCATTACTAAAGCTGTCATGGATCTATGGCATACCATAATCTTTAAGAGAACTTTTTATGCTGGACTACAATGATTTACAAAGCAGACATACCATACCTAAATCTAACAACCTGGAAAATCAAAGGTATCCATTTATTATCTGATCTTTGGGTAAATAGTAGTGATGAGCGGTAGGGGCAATATTTGAATTCACAATATTTTGTGAATATTTTGTAGAATATCAGTCATATATTCGCAAACTTGCGAATTTGAGATTATATTCTTGATTGTGAAAATCGGCAATGTATTATTCGCGTAATGCGAGCAAAATACCGGCGGGGGTCACTTATGCTACATTTTTCAAGCTGGTATAAGTTTCCTGAGACTTGCAAATTTTTGGCAATTAATGATGCGCATATTTTTTCTCAATACGTGTAACTTGTGACATCACAGCACTATGTCTGTAGCATGTATGTATGGACAGCAGAACCTATTACACTGCCTAACACCGTGCACTGGAACCTATCAGCTACACTATAGATCAATCTAACCTTCACTGACTATCTCCTCCTAACTATCTTAATTATATATACAAGTTAACTGTCTAATGTAATAACACAAAGCACAGAGCACAGCAATGACACTGATGTCTCTTTCATAACTGCAATAAACTTTAGAAAATAGCTACTGGGGAGGTTCTTATATATTAAGGGGTAGGCTACTTTTCTATTGGTTGCTAGGGATGTTGCTAAGCTGTGACAAAGCCTTCTCATTGGCCCACAAGCTAGAAGAAGGGAGGAATGATCACCTGATGTGTACTGTGTTAAAAAAAAAATTATATTCGTCATTACGAATATATAGCACTATATTCTAAATATTTGCAAATCTCAAAGTGCCGATATTCACGACAAAAATTTGCTTTTCGAATATTCATGCTCAACACTAGTAAATAGTACTATTACATCTTTTGAAAATATGTCTAATAGATATCCATTAAAATTGTAAGGATTTTTTTAGGTCCATCATGAGTCATCTTCAAAAGCTTGGCCATCAACATTTCAAAATTGGCAATTGCATAAATGGCTTTGTTCAACTGTGTCCTCTAAAAAGAAATATTTGTCTGGTATAGCCTTCTATTTAGTACTTACACAAATTGAATAATTTCTACAAACTCAAATGGTAATCAGATTTAAATAAAACATTTACAGATCATCAATAGTTTTTGGCCTAATCAGCCACACCTCATTACCTCAGTCTCCAGACTTTAGAAAACTTCCATACTGTTGCTCGATTCTGTAAATGTAACAAAATAGACACTTTGATCCATGTGTGGTGACAATGCACAGATGTTATTAACATTTGAACAAAGATAGTGAATTTCTTATCCTCTATTATAAGGAATTTTGATTCTTCAGACGCCCCATTGGTTTTTCACACACTCACAAGACAATTGTTTTTACTCAGGTTGACTGTGGTGAGGATAAAATAGCAAAGCACTGGAGATCCAATAGAATCCCCATGTTAAGAGGGATTATCAAAAATATCAACTGCAACGGTTGGTACAAATAAAAAATAGCTATAACTCTAAATAAAGGGATTTTTAGTTAGACATAAATGGGTTGATTAGCTTTAATCTAAACCAGTGCAATTTCCAAATTTGACATAGCACATGGTGCCGGAGCTGTTGTCTAACTCAGGGATGCTCAAACTGCAGCTCTCCAGCTGTTGTAAAACTATAACTCCCACCATGCCCTGCTGTAGGCTGTCCAGGCATGCTGGGAGTTGTAGTTTTGCAACATCTGGAGGGTCGCAGTTTGGTGTCACAACCCTCCGATCAACTAGTAATGGCCTATCCTGAGAAGAGGCAATCATTTAAAAGGATATAAACAATGTAACTTGCCCAGTGTTAGGTTATTTATCTAGACAGTAGCAATGTTTATTTCATTTATTTTTTTTATTGAAGGTCTTTTTGATAAAATATAATAGATTTTATATACATCTAAGTGATTGATGTTGCAAAGTTGTTTACTTGTTAATGTCTCCTTCAGGGGACAATTTCTTATCCGTGTCTATTATATTTTATAAAAAAAATACCTTCATTAAAAATAAATGGAAACAAACAAAACATTGCTACTGTCCAGATAAGTAATCTAACATAAAAGTGAGAAGGTAACATCCTCCATATTCTACCTGACACTGCAAAGTCTTTTATTTATCCAGCCTATACAAATTCATTAATAGCAGCCTCCAGTATATAAAAAAACTTCTTTGAAATTCATATTGGACTATTACAAATTAAATAAAGTACTGGTAGTAAAACTATCTTAGTTTCTTTTATGCGCATCACCAGATAGTAGTAGTTTGGTCCTGTTTGTCCTGTCTGGATCTGATTCCCCCTCATTGCTGAGATATGCCTCCCGATATTCTGGGTGCGCTATATACAAATACACTGTGGCTTGCCATGGGGGCAGCAACCATTGCTTTTCTTTAAGGGTGGATTCTTCTGATTGGCTCTGACACTGACCAGTCATGGATTGATATTGTCAAAATAGTCTGGCACAGTGTGTTCTTGCAAGATCTGCCTTATAACTCGTGACAATTGCTGTATACATAGTACATACATTGCGGCCATCTGATCCCTCCTGTGGTCTGTCTGGTGGTCTAGAGGTTCAAATCTAAGATCAGTAGCAATGCCTCATACTAACATTATGCTGGACTCTCCCACAGTGTGGAATGCAACAAATTACTGCTTGTTATGGATTTTTATTTTTGTCATTTGTATGAGCTCCTGCCTTGTCTCTTTAAAGGAAATCTGTCACCAGGATAATCCTTATTGAAGTAAAGCCATAGCCTAATATTAAATAGTGGGGGATTCAATCAGCACAACCCTATATGCAGGTGCACATCGCTATGGCGAAATACATATACAAAGAAAAAGACACAAGTGCAATAGCACTCTGCAACCAGCACTCCGCCCTGCCTCCATGCTGGATGTTGAATGAGGCATTGGTGTACATTTTGGCCAAAGCGTAATAAGCCACTCACCACGTCAAGGTCGCCTCTATGGAGTGGTCCCTAACACTAGTTCCTACCTGTTTATGGGCCATGACAGCCACACAAAGTCCAGGGAATGCAGGTGCAGCCTAAGAACTAGTGTTAGGGACCACTCATAGAGGCGACCTTGACGTGGTGAGTGGCTTATTACGCTTTGGCCAAAATGTACACCAATGCCTCATCCAGCATAGAGGCAGGGCAGAATGCTGGTTGCAGAGTGCTATTGCACTTGTGTCTTTTTCTTAATATTAAATAGTACCTTATTTCTAGATGTGCCTTTGTTTCAGCAATAGATGTTTTCTATCTTCTAAAAAAATCCAGCTTATTTGATATGGAAATGAGCCAGTAAGGTGCCCAGAGGGGTGTAATTCTTGCAGGAAGTAGCCCAGGCACGCCTCCTGTTAGTGCCCAAGCCCACCCTCATGCAGAGCCCAAGCCTGCCCTCCTGCCACAATGTGTCCACCCACCCCCTCCTACATCACAATCACATCACATCAGATTTACATCGGAAACCTTTTTTTTTACACAGAGAAAAAGTCCTGCATGCAGGATTTTATTGTCCTCTATCACACGGTCAATATTTTTTCAGTATTTTGCATCAGTATTTGATCAGTATTTGTAAGCCAAAACCAGGAGTGGGTCCATAAAATGTAATGGAAATATTTGCATCTCTTCTTTGTTTTGGACTAACTACTGCTTTTGGCTGACAAATAATGATCAAATACTGACCAAATACTGACCGTGTGAAACGGACCCTATGGATGCTCACAATTCAGGAATATTTTTTCGTTTGTTTTTCAGAGCAACGAAAAAATGAACAGTGGTCAAAACACAATAACTAGAAGACAGTAGTAGCTCTGGCCTGTTGCTGCAGCTGCTACCACCCCCTTCTTTTGCTGCTACTTGTGTTGGCTACAGCAACATTTTTGCCACTGCCATTTCTTTGGAGGGCCCAGACAACTGTCTGTTGGCCAAAGTGTACAGTAACTGTATCACTAAAATAACAGATTAACTCTGAATGTTAATGCACTAGAAAATACTGCACACGCCGATACATCACACCTGCCTTTAATACTGACGCACACTAACTGTAACAACAAAATAATGATTTAACTCTGAATGTTGGTGCACTAGAACGTGATGCACATGGTGATACACTCTCCCTGCAGTCTCCCTGCACTCTTCCTACTGATTCGCTACCACGAAGAGTGAGGAAATTCAGATTCGATACAAATGAAAGTTTTCCTAAACTTCAATCTAAATTCCACTTTGAATGCTTTACTTCGCTCAAAACTACTATTCAGTCTATTAATTAGCCACATTTTTTTAACAACTGGGTTCAGATTAGAGAGAAAGCAGCACATGATGTCATCTTGAACACATAAGAAGGAAAGTATTCAAACTATTTCACTTTGGGAATAGTTACAATGATATTTTAAAAGGGAATGCGCCATCAGAAAATAACCTAAATCAAGTGTTTTATGTTACACAACTGTTAATCCCTTCATGATGCCCCAATTTTCAATTTTTGTGTTTTCATTTTTCACTCCCTGCCTTAACTTTTTTTTATATTTTTCTCTTCACATAGCAATGCAATGGCTTATTTGCCACTAGACAAATTGTACTTTCTAATGGCACCTTTTAATATTTTATACAATGTAGTGGGAAGTTGGACAAAAATTCTAAATTGGGTGGAATTTTTATTCACTCATAGTTTTATGTTGCATTTTAACAATGTTCACTGTGCAGTAAAAATGACCTGTTACCTTTATTCTCTCTACTATATTTGTATTTTTTAGTTATGTTTTAAAACTTAAGTTTACAAATATAATATTTTTTTTGACCCCCATAACTTTTTAATATTTATGTCTATGGCACTAAATGCTCATTTATTCAGGGGTGATCCTTAGTTTTCACTGATGCTATTTTGGAATGTATGGCATTTGATTACTTTTTATTTAACTTTTTGGAAAGATGAAGTGACTAGGGATGAGCGGACCCGTAGATGTTTGGGTTCACCGGGTTCGGCCGAACTTCGGGTCAAAGTTCGGGTTCGGGACATGAACTTGACCCGAACTCGAACCCCAACCCCATTGAAGTCAATGGTGATCCAAACTTTGAAAATGGCTGTAAAATAGTTATAGTAATGGCTAGAGGGCTGCAAAAGGAAGCAAAATGGGGGTAAGAGCAGGACAATTGCCCGGCAAACAAATGTGGATAGGGAAATGATTTTAAATAACATAGAATGGAAAAAAAAAAAATTAAATAATAATCTTGAACTAGGAGGCTGAGGTCAAAGTGGAGTAACGGGTAGAGGAGGTGGTAGATGTGGTGGTGTAGGTGGAAGCGGCAGTGGAGGAGGTGGAGATAGCCAAGACTGTTTTTGTAGTTTTTTATTTATTTATTTTTTATAAATTTGGAAAGGCCCCAAAACATTGGGAAATGGAAAAGAGAACGCAAAGAGAAAGTGTGCTGGAGTATAACAATGGCTGGGTGCGCCCGGTATATTTGTCTATTCAGCACAAGGTACAGACAAGTCCTGTGGGATCCATGCCTGGTTCATTTTAATGAATGTGAGCTTGTCCACGTTGGTTGTGGACAGGCGGTTGCGCTTGTCTGTGATCACCTCCCCTGCCGTGCTAAACACACGTTCGGACAATATGCCAGCTCCTCCAAGGGTAAAGGGCAATCTCAGGCCATGTGCCCAATTTGGAGACCCAGAAGTTGAATGGGGCAGACCTATCAGTCACTACATATAGGCGTGTGCACAAGTACTGTTCCACCATGTTGCTGAAAGGCTGCCTCCTGCTAAGTGGTTCCATATCAGCTGGTGGTGCTGGTTTTTGTGGGCTGGCGTCCTGACAAAGCTTTTCCACATTTCGGTCAGCCACCCAATCTACTACCGCCTACTTGTTCTGGCCTCACCATTCGTACACCGGTATTCGGGCTTACAAAATAACGCTGAACGTTCTGTCACCTAAGTGCACCTGAGGAAGGAGTTTCATTTGGGTGTGTAGCTGCCACAGATTGACCACATCCTCTACCTGCAACAGGAGCTCCACCAACATCAGCAGCACTACGACCAGGACCCCATACCTTATTTGATGCTCTCCTCATTCTTTGAGATCATCCACTGAACTAACAGACAGATTAACTATATTAATTTCCCTGTCACAGATGCAATGCAGGTGTACCTCACACCAAAAATGGGTATATGTCACCCACCGAACTAACAGACAGATTAATTATTATATTTTTGTGTCAGGGGTACAAAGATGGTGCATTGCACCCACAAAAAATCACTATAGGTCACCCACAGTATAAATAGCCAGATGAGATTCCTAACACTCTACCTCACTTCAGCTGCCTGCTTCCTGTCCCTGCACTACTCAGAGATGATGGGCGGTGCTACACTTGATCCAGCTTGTATAGAGGCTGGGTCACATGATGCACCAGCCAATCACAGCCATGCCATTACTAGGCATGACTGTGATGGCTTCTAAGTGCCCACAGCTTAAAAGCTTGTTGATTGGCTGCTCTGCAGCCTTTCAACAAGCTTTATTAAATGCCCGAACACCGAACTCGAGCCCAAACTTTTGCTGCAAATCAGCCATTTTTATTTATTTTTATTTACAGTGTTCACCATACGTAAGGGATAAATACATTTATGCTTTAATTTTTCAGGTGTTGTAGGACACAGCAGTGCAAATTATGTTTTTTTATATTGATTATTTTCATAAATTTTTATTATGGGGAAAAGATTTGAATTTGTATATATTTTTTAAAACTTGTAAAAATATTTATTTTTAAAAAAAAATTAAATCCTGCGTTCAGGGACCTAAAAATGCAATTTAATAAAGTAGTATATGGATATGGGAAATTCTGTATTTTCTTATGGAGCACTGCCACCTGCAAGTGTCCGCAAGAATATATGAATAAGAATATATGATAGGCCTAGTAGCCGCTAGAAGTCTCTAGCATTTCACTTCCAACTAACAGCTACCCCGATCTCAGCCGGAAAGCTGTTTGGGCACTGGAAGAGCAGGGCTCCTGGGAAAGCTGTCTCAGATGTTTTGGTCACAATTGACCATGGCATGGTGTGAAAATGGAGCAGGTGCCATCTTTAAAGTGACAACATGCACCATACAAGAAGGTGGTTAAAGAGGTTTTGGGGGAAGTTAATTAGAATTTTCCATGTCATTATCTGTATTTAAAAAAAAAAAAAAAGCTTAAATCCTGCTGTAAATCCTTTCAAACAGTTGTGTCATTATCATCACAATATCACAGGCAGGATGACAATAAGTTATGGTCACAACTTACAGTGAGGAACAGAAGTATTTGAACACCCTGCGATTTTGCAAGTTCTCCCACTTAGAAATCATGGAGGAGTCTGAAATTCACATTGTAGGTGCATTCCCACTCTGAGAGACAGAAAAAAAAATATAAAAAATCAGGAAATCACATTCTATGATTTTTTAATAATTTATTTGTCTTGCACCTCTGAACATAAGTATTTGAACACCTGAGAAACATCAAGAATTCTGGCTCTCAAAGACCTGTTACTGTGCCTTTAAAAAGTCCACCTCCACCTGTCTGAGCTCTTTAAAGAAGGTAAGAGTTGAACGGCACTCCTCTTTGGTGTGGACGGTGCTCAGTGGTAAGTATAATACCAATGTTAATAAGAAGACCACGGCACTCAAAAGAGAATGTTGCGTAAATTTCTTATTTATTTTCTTATATTCTTATATTTTTGTATATATATATATCCATCCGGAAAATTAATTCATAGTAGTAAACTGGCCAAAGTTTCGGTCTTATCCAAGACCTTGTTCACGGCCTGAGTATTACTAGTAATGGAGGCATCGGATGACGTTATCCGATGCCTCCATTTCTAGTAATACTCAGGCCGTGAACAAGGTCTTGGATAAGACCGAAACGTTGGCCAGTATGCCACTATGAATTAATTTTCTGGATGGATATATATATATACAAAAATATAAGAAAATAAATAAGAAATTTTTGCAACATTCTCTTTCGAGTGCCATGGTCTTCCTATTAACATTGAGCTCTGAAAGACACCTGCCCCCCCCCCCCCACAGTCAGTCAGACTCCAACTACTACCATGGGCAAGACCAAAGAGCTGTTAAAAGACACCAGAGACAAAATTGTGGACTTCCACAAGGCTGGAAAGGGCTACGAGACAATTTCCAAGCATCTTGATGAAAATAGATCAACTGTTGGAGCAATTGTTAGAAAATGGAAGAGGCTAAAGACGACAGTCAGTCAGTCTCCCTCGGTAGAACACTACGCCGTCATGGTTTCAAATCATGCATTGCACTGAAGGTTCCCCTGCTTAAGTTATCACATGTCCAGGCCCGTCTGAAGTTTTCCAATGACCATCTGGATGATTCAGAGGAGGCACGGGAGAAAGTCATGTGGTCAGATGAGACCAAAGTAGAACTTTTTGGTCTAAACTTCACTCGTTGTGTTTGGAGGAAAAAAAAGGATGAGTTTCATCCCAAGAACACTATCCCTACTGTGAAGCATGGGGGTGGTAACATCATGCTTTGGGGGTGCTTTTCTGCGAAGAGGACAGGGCGACTGCACTGTATTAAGGAGAGGATGAATGGGGCCATTTATTGTATGATTTTGAGCAACCTCCTCCTTACCTCAGTCAGAGCATTGTAGATGGGTCGTGGCTGGGTCTTCCAACATGACAATGACCCAAAGCACACAGTGAGGATAACCAAGGAGTGGCTCCGTAAGAAGCATATCAAAGTTCTGGAGTGGCCTAGCCAGTCTCCAGACCTAAATCCAATAGAACATATTTGGAGGGAGCTGATACTCTGTGTTGCACAGTGACAGCCCCGAAACCTGACAGATCTAGAGGAGATCTGTGTGGAGGAGTGGGCCAACATCTCTCTTGCAGTGTGTGCAAACCAGGTCAAGAACTACATGAAACGTTTGACCTCTGTAATGGCAATCAAAGGATTCTGTACCAAATATTAACACTGATTTTCTCAGGTGTTCAAATACTTATGTTCAGTAGTGTGAAACAAATAAATTCTTTAAAAATCATACAATGTGATTTCCTGATTTATTTTATTTTTTTATTCTGTCTCTCAGAGTGGGAATGGACCTACAATGTGAATTTCAGACCCCTCCATGATTTCTAAGTGGGAGAAATCGCAGGGTGTTCAAATACTTCTGTCCCTCACTGTATCTACTCTTTCCTTGCACAATGACCTGTGCACAAGTCACAGACCATGCCTAGAAAACTCTCCCATAGAAATTTCTCCAGAATATTGTGTCCCATGGTAGCTGCTGTAAAACATATCTCTAAATGCTGTTATCAACAGCTCAGGCAATATGGCCGCCGCCATAATCATGTACAGATGAAAGAATTTAAAAGAAAAATCAATCAGAAAAAAAATCTGATTATAATAAAAAAAAATTGTGATTTTAAGTGACATAAAAATAAACATAGATAGGTTAAAAGCAAATAAAAAAAGGTAGATCTTTATGGAACATCCACCTTTCCAAACACTGGTACATTTGTTAGGTTAAGTAGTAGAAGACAGATGGAAGGTGTGACACAGTGAAGGGTATGGTCTGGGGGGACAGGTATTTTCCTCTCAGTGTGTACTGCTGGCCTGATTTGCAGCCAGGTGGGGTCAAACACCGGACTGGATTTTAAGTGGCGGTCCGGGTTTTGACAACACCTAGCTGTCCTTAACCACTTAAGGACCACAGGTTTATACCCCCCTAAAGACCAGGCCCTTTTTTACAAATCGGCACTACACTACTTTCACCGTTTATTGCTCGGTCATGCAACTTACCACCCAAATGAATTTTACCTCCTTTTCTTCTCACTAATAGAGCTTTCATTTGGTGGTATTTCATTGCTGCTGACATTTTTACTTTTTTTGTTATTAATCGAAATTTAACGATTTTTTTTGCAAAAAAATGACATTTTTCACTTTCAGTTGTAAAATTTTGCAAAAAAAACGAGATCCATATAGAAATTTTGCTCTAAATTTATTGTTCTACATGTCTTTGATAAAAAAAAAATGTTTGGGTAAAAAAAAAATGGTTTGGGTAAAAGTTATAGCGTTTACAAACTATGGTACAAAAATGTGAATTTCCGCTTTTTGAAGCAGCTCTGACTTTCTGAGCACCTGTCATGTTTCCTGAGGTTCTACAATGGCCAGACAGTACAAACACCCCACAAATGACCCCATTTCGGAAAGAACACACCCTAAGGTATTCGCTGATGGGCATAGTGAGTTCATAGAACTTTTTATTTTTTGTCACAAGTTAGCGGAAAATGATGATTTTTTTTTTTTTTTTTTTTTTCTTACAAAGTCTCATATTCCACTAACTTGTGACAAAAAATAAAAACTTCTATGAACTCACTATGCCCATCACGAAATACCTTGGGGTCTCTTCTTTCCAAAATGGGGTCACTTGTGGGGTAGTTATACTGCCCTGGCATTCTAGGGGCCCAAATGTGTGGTAAGGAGTTTGAAATCAAATTCTGTAAAAAATGACCTGTGAAATCCGAAAGGTGCTCTTTGGAATATGGGCCCCTTTGCCCACCTAGGCTGCAAAAAAGTGTCACACATCTGGTATCTCTGTATTCAGTAGAAGTTGAGGAATGTGTTTTGGGGTGTCTTTTTACATATACCCATGCTGGGTGAGATAAATATCTTGGTCAAATGCCAACTTTGTATAAAAAAATGGGAAAAGTTGTCTTTTGCCAAGATATTTCTCTCACCCAGCATGGGTATATGTAAAATGACACCCCAAAACACATTCCCCACCTTCTCCTGAGTACGGCAATACCAGATGTGTGACACTTTTTTGCAGCCTAGGTGGGCAAAGGGGCCCATATTCCAAAGAGCACCTTTCGGATTTCACAGGTCATTTTTTACAGAATTTGATTTCAAACTCCTTACCACACATTCGGGCCCCTAGAATGCCAGGGCAGTATAACTACCCCACAAGTGACCCCATTTTGGAAAGAAGACACCCCAAGGTAATCCGTGAGGGGCATGGCAAGTTCCTAGAATTTTTTATTTTTTGTCACAAGTTAGTGGAAAATGATGATTTTTTTTTTTTTTTTTTTTTCATACAAAGTCTCATATTCCACTAACTTGTGACAAAAAATAAAAACTTCCATGAACTCACTATGCCCATCAGCGAATACCTTGGAGTCTCTTCTTTCCAAAATGGGGTCACTTGTGGGGTAGTTATACTGCCCTGGCATTCTAGGGGCCCAAATGTGTGGTAAGGAGTTTGAAATCAAATTCTGTAAAAAATGACATGTGAAATCCGAAAGGTGCTCTTTGGAATATGGGCCCCTTTGCCCACCTAGGCTGCAAAAAAGTGTCACACATCTGGTATCTCTGTATTCAGGAGAAGTTGAGGAATGTGTTTTGGGGTGTCTTTTCACATATACCCATGCTGGGTGAGATAAATATCTTGGTCAAATGCCAACTTTGTATAAAAAAAATGGGAAAAGTTGTCTTTTGCCAAGATATTTCTCTCACCCAGCAGGGGTATATGTAAAATGACACCCCAAAACACATTCCCCACCTTCTCCTGAGTACGGAGATACCAGATGTGTGACACTTTTTTGCAGCCTAGGTGGGCAAAGGGGCCCATATTCCAAAGAGCACCTTTCGGATTTCACAGGTCATTTTTTACAGAAATTGATTTCAAACTCCTTACCACACATTTGGGCCCCTAGAATGCCAGTGCAGTATAACTACCCCACAAGTGACCCCATTTTGGAAAGAAGAGACCCCAAGGTATTCGCTGATGGGCATAGTGAGTTCATGGAAGTTTTTATTTTTTGTCACAAGTTAGTGGAATATGAGACTTTGTATGAAAAAAAAATAAAAAATAATAAATCATCATTTTCCACTAACTTGTGACAAAAAATAAAAAATTCTAGGAACTCGCCATGCCCCTCACGGAATACCTTGGGGTGTCTTCTTTCCAAAATGGGGTCACTTGTGGGGTAGTTATACTGCCCTGGCATTTTCCAGGGGCCCTAATGTGTGGTAAGTAGGTAAATGACCTGTGAAATCCTAAAGGTGCTCTTTGGAATATGGGCCCCTTTGCCCACCTAGGCTGCAAAAAAGTGTCACACATGTGGTATCGCCGTATTCAGGAGAAGTTGGGGAATGTGTTTTGGGGTGTCATTTTACATATACCCTTGCTGGGTGAGAGAAATATCTTGGCAAAAAACAACTTTTCCCATTTTTTTATACAAAGTTGGCATTTGACCAAGATATTTCTCTCACCCAGCATGGGTATATGTAAAATGACACCCCAAAACACATTCCCCAACTTCTCCTGAGTACGGCGATACCAGATGTGTGACACTTTTTTGCAGCCTAGATGCGCAAAGGTGCCCAAATTCCTTTTAGGAGGGCATTTTTAGACATTTGGATACCAGACTTCTTCTCACGCTTTGGGGCCCCTAGAATGCCAGGGCAGTATAAATACCCCACATGTGACCCCATTTTGGAAAGAAGACACCCCAAGGTATTCAATGAGGGGCATGGCGAGTTCATAGAAATTTTTTTTTTTTGGCACAAGTTAGCGGAAATTGATATTTTTAATTTTTTTCTCACAAAGTCTCCCGTTCCGCTAACTTGGGACAAAAATTTCAATCTTTCATGGACTCAATATGCCCCTCACGGAATACCTGGGGGTGTCTTCTTTCCGAAATGGGGTCACATGTGGGGTATTTATACTGCCCTGGCATTCTAGGGGCCCTAAAGCGTGAGAAGAAGTCTGGAATATAAATGTCTAAAAAATTTTACGCATTTGGTTTCCGTGAGGGGTATGGGGAGTTCATGTGAGATTTTATTTTTTGACACAAGTTAGTGGAATATGAGACTTTGTAAGAAAAAAAAATAATAATAATTCCGCTAACTTGGGCCAAAAAAATGTCTGAATGGAGCCTTACAGGGGGGTGATCAATGACAGGGGGGTGATCAATGACAGGAGGGGTGATCAATGACAGGAGGTTGATCAATGACAGGGGGGTGATCAGGGAGTCTATATGGGGTGATCACCACAGTCATTGATCACGCCCGTGTAAGGCTTCATTCAGACGTCCGTATGCGTTTTGCGGATCCGATCCATCTATCAGTGCATTTGTAAAAATCATGCGGACATCTGAATGGAGCTTTACAGGGGGGTAATCAATGACAGGGGGGTGATCAGGGAGTCTATATGGGGTGATCACCACAGTCATTGATCATGCCCCTGTAAGGCTTCATTCAGACGTCCGGATGCGTTTTGCGGATCCGATCCATCTATCAGTGGATCCGTAAAAATCATGCGGACGTCTGAATGGAGCTTTACAGGGGGGTAATCAATGACAGGGGGGTAATCAATGACAGGGGGGTGATCAGGGAGTCTATATGGGGTGATCACCACAGTCATTGATCACGCCCCTGTAAGGCTTCATTCAGACGTCCGGATGCGTTTTGCGGATCCGATCCATCTATCAGTGCATCCGTAAAAATCATGCGGACATCTGAATGGAGCTTTACAGGGGGGTAATCAATGACAGGGGGTGATCACCACAGTCATTGATCATGCCCCTGTAGGGCTTCATTCAGACATCCGGATGCGTTTTGCGGATCCGATCCATCTATCAGTGCATCCGTAAAAATCATGCGGACATCTGAATGGAGCTTTACAGGGGGGTGATCAGGGAGTCTATATGGGGTGATCACCACAGTCATTGATCATGCCCCTGTAAGGCTCCATTCAGACGTCCGTATGCGTTTTGCGGATCCGATCCATCTATCAGTGGATCCGTAAAAATCATGCGGACGTCTGAATGGAGCTTTACAGGGGGGTAATCAATGACAGGGGGGGTAATCAATGACAGGGGGGTGATCAGGGAGTCTATATGGGGTGATCACCACAGTCATTGATCACGCCCCTGTAAGGCTTCATTCAGACGTCCGGATGCGTTTTGCGGATCCGATCCATCTATCAGTGGATCCGTAAAAATCATGCGGACGTCTGAATGGAGCTTTACAGGGGGGTAATCAATGACAGGGGGGTAATCAATGACAGGGGGGTGATCAGGGAGTCTATATGGGGTGATCAGGGGCTAATAAGGGGTTAATAAGTGACGGGGGGGGGGGTGTAGTGTAGTGTAGTGCTGCTTGGTGCTACTTTACTGAGCTACCTGTGTCCTCTGGTGGTCGATCCAAACAAAGAGGACCACCAGAGGACCAGGTAGCAGGTATATTAGACGCTGTTTTCAAAACAGCGTCTAATATACCTGTTAGGGGTTAAAAAAAACACATCTCCAGCCTGCCAGCGAACGATCGCCGCTGGCAGGCTGGAGATCAACTCTCTTACCTTCCGTTCCTGTGAGCGCGCGTGCCTGTGTGCGCGCGTTCACAGGAAATCTCGGCTCACGCGAGATGACGCCTATTGGCGTTAGCGTAGCCTGGGGGAGCCGCCGCAATGACACCTTTCGGCGTTAGCGTGGTTGCAAGCGGTTAAAAGACAGCTGGGTTCAGCAGCAAAGTGTTTTGGGATCTGAGGAATGGTGCCGTGCTAAAGGGCTGAGAGCCGAATGCGGGGAAACAGGACCCCTAAAGCCTGTTGTGGACCGCTGGAAAAAAAACTGCTAACAAGGTGATTGTTTTGCTCTTTGGACTTTCCTTTGTGTGAGTTAACACTAAGACTGAAAAATGTTGCTTTGTTTTTGCCTTGTGTGTTGATAAACACTGAAGTTTTTTTTTACAAACAGTTTTTTTGCCTCTGTTCTGCATCCGCTTACCCTGCCTACCAGAGCGAATACCCACAAAGGGATTATGGCTGTAGGTTCAGGGTACACAGGATTTGTTTGTAGTTTGTAACCAAAAAGACACATGTATCTGTATAGGTGCTGTAGACATAAAATGGAAGGGGATTTTTTTTTTATCAATACTATATATAAAGTTGCTTATGCATCATGGAAATGCATTGGAAAAATCTAAAAGTGGTTGCAAAAGTGTACATATCCCTACTTCCCTGGTAACTTAGAGATATTCAGAGAACATTACAATCACTTGTTTTTTAATGATATAATATAGAGTTCATCATAAATAGCTGCTAATTAGCACTGCAGAATGTAAAATTCCATTCTGTTCAATGGTAGTCTAATAAAATGACTCCATGGACTGCAGATCATTGCCTCCTTTCTTCACAAATCTATGTACAGTATGCTAAGCAAATTTAATTGATTCATTTAGTGACTTTACGCCAGGTAAGAAGTGTCCTGCCAAATATTAACTGACTTATGAGTCAGGTAATGCACACATCTCTAATTATTACTTTGGCAGAGGATTTCGATTATTAGATTTGTCATACAAACCTATTATATCTGTATCCATAAAACAGGGAAATTACCAAGCAATTTATTGTGTCAGAAAGGCAGGAACTCACCATTTTATATGTTTTATACATTATGAAGAGAGCAATGACGGTGGAAAGAGATACTGTCTAATTTTAATGACCCAAATGAGAGCTGGAAAAATGCCAAAAGCTGATTTTATTACTGGCAGGGTTGTTTCTGCAGAAATATGTAATGTCATTACAGTAGGAATTGTCTGGATACTGCAAAATGATGAGAGGCAGGACTGTTAACATCCATGCAGTCCTGTGGAATAATGATCTAGCTAAATATGGTCCAGGTATACATTTACAGTAATTCATACAGTGTATCAGAAGCTCCAGGCAATGAACCCTGAAGTCAGGACACTTAGAGGTTCTTATAAAGAACTGCTAAACAATAGAGATGGCCTTGAGGTTCGCCCGGCGGTCGGTTCGCGGCGAACTTTGCTAGTTCGCCATTCGCCGAACATATGGCGATAATCGCGCCCGCCATATTATTTTACATTGTGAAGAACTTTGACCCATGTCACATCCATCAGGTGGTACAGGACAGCCAATTGAGAGATTTCAGCACATGGACATACCCCCTACCTTATAAATAAACCTGATCTGGCCGCCATTTTACATTCAGTCTTTTTCCAGTGTAGGGAGCGGTTGTTGTGTGGAGCAGGGACAGACTGTTAGGGACACCAAACGCTAGCTAATATGGCCACAAAAGTCCTTTTAAGGACTGGTATAGGTCTGCTATCGATAGGTGTGACTTACTGAGGGGTGTGATATATACTTATAATATGCTTTCTAACATAGAAAGCATATTATAGTGGATTTGTATAGTGCAGCATTGTGACTGGTGATCGGTTCTGCAGCGATACTACAACTACAAAGAGTGACAAACGCAATTAGAAAAAAGAATTATAACTGGTGTGATAGACCAGTGCCCCCCCCAAAACGACAGATTGAAGCGGGGTGTTATATACCAATAATATACTTTCTTTATAGTGTATTTGGGTACAGCAGCATTTGCTTGCTGTTTTGCTGCATTCCCTTTGTTACACACAGTGACAAACGGTACTGGAAAAAAAATATTATAACTGGTGTGATATACCAGTCGCCCCCCAAAACGACAGATTGTAGCTGGGTGTTATATACCAATATACTTTCATAATAGTGTATTTGGGTACTGCAGGACAGCAGACCGGGTTTTTACGGTCCGTAGTTGTGAAAAAACACGCGCGTGTGCATGTGGCCTTACTGTTATGGTTAGAAGATGTGATTATATTACGACTGTATGTAGGTGGGGTCTGAGCTATTAGATATTGTCCAGCTAAGCAGAGATGTACCTGTCTAGTGAAGTGACGGTATGGTATGGGTTGTAAAGCTGGTTCGCCTCCCCGTGGTGCACCCTGGGTAACTCTAAATGAACCAGCAAATACTGGCGATCTGACAAAGAAAGCTTCTCCTGAGTCCTGACCAACAGTATACAAACTATGTGTGTGTGTGTATGTGTGGTTTATAGTGTGTGTATGTGCGGTATATAGTGTGTGTATGTGCGGTTTATAGTGTGCGGCATTACAATGGATGTGCAATGTGCATGTGAAACATATTTCTCTGCTTTCCATACAAATATGCTACTAACATTCTGGGTGTGATGTCACAGGAATACTTACTGCAACAATCACTAATATGATATCTAGTGAGACCTTATAAAATGTGTAGTTTGGTACACTTAAGAAAAATTTGAATCGCAGAAAGTCGTACTGGTGATTTTTTTATAACACTCTTTATGCATTGTGAGACAGTGACAGGTCTCACTCAGGTTAGAGGCAAGGAAGGGGTGGATAGTGCGGTCCACACCCCTGTTCCACCACAGGTGAGAGAAGCTGGAGGTAATCAGCCTGGCATAAGGCACCTCCCAGAGTGTCAGAAAGGGAGTGTGTGTTATCTGTGGACAGAGGCCTGGAGGCTCTGTCTGTGTGGTCTCAGCTGGGCTAGGCTGAGGGACCACGAGGCTAAGTGACAGCCTGGAATTTAGGGGATGCAGTGACGCCCCTTGGTACAAGGGCCACAAGGTCAGAGTCGGGAGGACTGCTGGACCACAATCCCCCAAAGGGACTTGCATTTGCTACAGCCTGGAGGCTGCTGGACTATTGGGCTGAGAAAGCCGCATGTTATGACCATGTGTGAACGGTCCTTTAGGTGAGTCAGGTTATTATATGTTTAGTTAGAGCCCAGCCGGGCAGGTGTTTATTTTGTATCATTTATGTTTGGTTTGCTGAGGTGCCAAATACAGCGATGTTTGGACCTAAAACTTGGTGTCTGTCGACGATACTGGTGTGAATGACCCCCGGAGAAGAGCTAACCCCCCACAATTGGTGTCGGATGCGGGCAAGCGTCCCTGCTGAAAGGAGACAACTGGTTGCTAGGGGCAACGGCAAGAGCAGGTGCTGCTGAATTCTGCTGTGTTGCAAAGGAAATTGCTGTGTGGATTTAAAGGGCCAGCAGCCCTGGGAAAGAGACTGTGAATGCTGAAATTGTTTCTTGAGAGTGAGACACCTGGAGGCTGGGTCTCTGTTAGTGGACTTGTTGCTGAAAATTTTTCTGGTGCCTGGGCTGTCTGCTGCTATGGGGTGGATGGAGGATCTCACCGAGCAGCTGAGGCAGGCCAATCTGGAGGCTAACCAAAGGCACCTGAAGTGGCAGCAGGAGCATGAAAAACTCATGGAGGATTATGAAAGACAAAGAGAACTCCTAACCCAAAGCGTTTCCCAGGGTAACAGCTGTGCTGATGCTTTGAGGACGCCATTGCAGGGGGCCCTGGAGAAAAAACCTGCAAAGCTGAGTGGACAATTTGTAAAAGTCCAAAGTGTCGATGATGCGGCTGAAAAAACAGTCAAAAAGGTGACGTGTGCCGTTGCCAAGGGCAACCGTCGGGAAGAAAAGGATGTCCGGAGGAGCCTTGATGCGGGTGCTAGGTGCAACCAACCACGACGGCAGGCAGCTGTCCTGCAACAAAGAGAGCGTTGTTGGAGATGCCGTCAAGTCACAAAGTGTGAACCTGATTGTCCTATGGTCAGAAGTCAGGTAACCAGGAATCCATGGCAGGAGGTTCCTAATGTCCAGGAGAAGGACTGTGACCTCGGGGAAGATGTTCCTGGCTCTCCCTCATCGCCTGAGACTGCCGAACCAGTGACGTCTGTGGGTAAGACTGTTCCGTGTTTTTCTGGTGTAAAAGACAAAGTGACAGTGAGCACGGTTCTGGAGACTGGGCAGGTTGCTGACCAGTGCCCTGGGGCTTCAGAAGCCGTGAACTCTGGTGTGAACCGGCGTCAGTTGCTATCTGCCGAGCCGGGAGGTGTTGAGACACCAGGACTGGAGACTGAGCCTCAAATGATAGATGTGCGGGACAGTCATGCGGATAATGAGGACTATCCGGTGGTTCTCACTCAGTGTGAGACTCCACTGAGAACTGGGACTTGTGAACCTCATGTGATACATATGCTAATACATGAGGGAATGTTGGGCCGTGATTTCCCGTTGTTCCGTGACTTGTGGGGAAGTGGAAACACTTCTGCAGTCAGTGACGAAACTCCTGCAGAACTGGTACCTAATCCGTTAAGTGAAGTGACCATTAAAAACAATGGGGCAGATAAAGTGCAAGGTGATTGTGCCAAGTTGGCGGAAATGCATAATGAAAGGGGGATGTCATGTGAAATATCTGATGTTGATAACATGCCTTTTCCGTTGCAGATTGTGGTCAGGGGAGAAGCGCCCCCTGGTGGTAAAAATGTAAATCTCGATGAAGCTTTATTTTCATCTGCTATTTTTCATGAAGTGCTATATGACTTGATCAAAAGGTTTGAAGACATGCATATAAGTAGTGTGGAGCAAAGCCCAGCTCCAGCTCAGTGTTTGAAGGTGCAGGAAAATATGATAGGGTTAGAGGGTATACCACACGTACCAGAGGTGGAAATGCAGTCTCCACAATGTTGGTTGGTTACTGGGGAGGTGTCCCAGGTGGGGATTGGCTCAGCGGTGCCCCTGGAGGTCAGAATTGATAGTGACACGAGCGGTATGGGTGACGTATGTGCTGTGACCGATAGCAACCCGGGGAGTGAAGCTACCATGTCAAGGTCCTGCGAAACAAAGGTGGTTACTAGTAGCAACCAGACAGTTATATTTGACGAAATGGGAATTAAGTCGGGTGACGTCAGCCTAGTGTCTGAGGCCCATGTCCAGGCAGTTATAGATGACCTGACACGACAGTACAGCTGCAAACAGGAGTTTGATCTCTCACGCTCCCTAGAAACATCAGAGAAAGGACTAGCTGTCTTCACAAAGAAACGGATCTCGGCTCGATATGATGAAAAATGTAACCAAGCAGAGACTGATGATTGGGAAAAGGAGACCAAGGCCCTCTCCTTGGCTAGAGCCCTTGAAGAAGCGCTTGAGGAGTGTGCTGAATTAGAGAGGCTGAACAAGCAACTCAGAGCAGAGACGGAAAATCTCATGAGCGTAAAAATTGAGTTGGAGAAATCTAAGTGTGCTCTCGAGCAGCAGGTGGAAGGTGAGAAACCTGAAGAGAGTTCTCTGAAAGACGTCATGAAGCCAGAGCCTGTTAAAAATGGGACGGGAGATAGTGGCACTGTGGCGCTGGCTGTGGCAGAGAAGATGGAAGATGCTTCTGCTAAACCAGTTGATGGGGCTGATGTGAATGCCGAAGACCACAGACCCGTGGTAGCGTGTAACCTAGGCCTGGAAGACGTCCCCTCTGCATGCAAGGCCTTCCAAATAGCCAGCAGGCTGCTGGGGAAGAAGTACGAGAAGGATGAGAAGGCGGTCAAGGAGACTGGAGACTCCAAGAAGACAAAGGCTGAAAAAGTTAAGGCCGATGTGTTGGTTGACATGAAGTGTCCAGGTGCTGCAGAGACCAAAGTTAAGCCAAAGGGGGCCGCGGCCGAAGTGGAAAAAGCCACTAAAGAAGCGAGTAGGGGCAAGCAGGCTCTGGTGAAGGAGCCCTGCAAAGCAAAGGAGGAAGTGTCGGGACGTGACCATGACTGGGAAGAGTTCAGTCAAGAGCGGCAGCAGTCCAAGAAAGGACATGAGGCGCAAGTGCGGGAGCCAGAGGATCAAAAACGAGAGAGAGATCGAAGAGTGCGAGAGCGCATCATTATCACCCACGAAAGAGTAGGAAAAGAGTACCTGACCATGAGATGGGCACATGAGGCCTTTAGGCAGATTAGATTGGGCAAGATGCTAGTTTGGGTGATAAACCAAGCTCTGCTGGCGTGGGTCTGGCAGAACAAAGGGAAGGTACGTGTCACCGAGTTTCCTGGCCTCGGTGAAATAAGAACCGGTAATTTTATGTGTCAGCGGCAGCTAGTGCTCGCTGACACTGTGTTACTTAGTGTGGCTGTAAAGCCAAGCTGGGCCGGTTCTTATTGGGAGCAGCCAAAGAGCAGGGTGGGTGGCTGTTCCCCACGTCCAGGCCAGGTCGATACCCTCTCACCAGCCTCCCGTGGTTATGCAGGTGTTCACCCTCACGGGCTTGAACAAAGGGGGGGGATATGTGAGACAGTGACAGGTCTCACTCAGGTTAGAGGCAAGGAAGGGGTGGATAGTGCGGTCCACACCCCTGTTCCACCACAGGTGAGAGAAGCTGGAGGTAATCAGCCTGGCATAAGGCACCTCCCAGAGTGTCAGAAAGGGAGTGTGTGTTATCTGTGAACAGAGGCCTGGAGGCTCTGTCTGTGTGGTCTCAGCTGGGCTAGGCTGAGGGACCACGAGGCTAAGTGACAGCCTGGAATTTAGGGGATGCAGTGACGCCCCTTGGTACAAGGGCCACAAGGTCAGAGTCGGGAGGACTGCTGGACCACAATCCCCCAAAGGGACTTGCATTTGCTACAGCCTGGAGGCTGCTGGACTATTGGGCTGAGAAAGCCGCATGTTATGACCGTGTGTGAACGGTCCTTTAGGTGAGTCAGGTTATTATATGTTTAGTTAGAGCCCAGCCGGGCAGGTGTTTATTTTGTATCATTTATGTTTGGTTTGCTGAGGTGCCAAATACAGCGATGTTTGGACCTAAAACTTGGTGTCTGTCGACGATACTGGTGTGAATGACCCCCGGAGAAGAGCTAACCCCCCACAGCATATAAAGCGATTGTTCAGACATGCAGGTGAAATGTAATCAAATACACTACTTTAATGTAAGATTACTTACAGTCACCAGGAGTTCTTTTTCTTCGTCGCTGAATTGGTTCCAACCATTGCATCCATGTAATTTCTAGTCGGTGCAAACCAGTTGCTGTAGGCCACGCCTTCCTAGCGCATTAATACTTTGCCGAAATTTTGCATATAAAAAAAAAAATGCTTGTAGATCGCAGATTCGCTTAATACTTCTGGTATGTCAGTGTCCATGTTGTGGGACTATGTGTGCACATTTAGTAAGTATTTTATGGCTGTAAATATGACCTGGAGGTTTTTCAGGTTCTCCTGCCATTAAAATGAATGGGACCCGCCACGAACCTGCGGTGCGCGAACATTTGATCGCGTTTGCAAACCGTCCCAGCAGATGTTTGTCCATCACTACTAAACAATACAAACAAGACCATTATTATCCATAGTTGTTACCAATTCACAATACATAGTTTATTCTGGTTTACTATACATTTTGCTCTATAGGCTAAGTTGTGTTCTATAATTTGTTATAAATACGATTGAAAAGTGTTGTTTCAGATTCATTACCTGAATGTGACTCTTTGTGTGTGTGTGTGTGTGTGTGTGTGTGTGTGTGTGTGTATGTGTGTTTGTGTTTAAAGCACTATTGCTGGCCATTATATGATTTGTATTCTGAGTTTACCACAGTTTACACCTATCCAGGCTTCGTATCCAATTGACATTCAGTCCCTTTGGAGAGAGAACTGACTTGCACATTTCTTTTCCAATAAGTATTACGTATGGGTCTCTAATTTGCCTGAACGGAATCACAAAAAATGTTGCTTTTTTTGGAATCAGATTTTTTTTTAGAAATTCAGGACAAGGAACTAAGAAGCTTACTACAGATAGAATATAAAAAAGGATTAGCAGACTACAAAAATCTCGCCTTTATCTCTAACCTCTTGGAAAATCTAGTCTAATCTCACCTAATAATTTACCTATCTGCAAACTCTCTCCTTGCAACCCCTTTCAATGTGGCTTTCGCTCTTTACATATTACAGAACTTGACCTTACCAAAGTGTCTAATGATCTTCCTCTGACAGTGAAAAGGAATGGCAACTACTCTCCACTGATTCTTCTAGTCTCAGCATTTGATACTATCGACCACAGACTTCTCCTCACCATGGTCCACTCTATAAATCTAAAGAACACTACTCTCTCCTAGTTTTATTCCTATCTATGTGGCTGCTTTCTCAGTCAATTCCTTACGGAGGGGAATCTCTCTTGAACAATAAACCCCCCTTCCCCCGAGAAAGAATTGTTCAGTAGAGATGGTCTTGTGGTTCGCCCGGCAGTCGTTTTGCTGTCACTTTGCACGTTCACAATTCGCCGAACATGCGAACATACCGTATTTTTCGCCCCATAAGACGCACTTTTTCTCCCCCCCAAAATGGGGGGAAAATGCCCCTGTGTCTTATGGGGCGAATGCTGACAGTTTTACATCGCAGGCTGCGATGTACGAGCGAGCGGGGAGCGACTGGGAGGAGGAGCTGGGGGTCGGCAATAGCGGCGGGGCGGTGCAGTCACTGTACTATAGCCCTGCCGCTCCAGTGCTGCAATATTCAAATATAAAATGTCTTATTCAATTAAAACTGATTACACATGCCCCCTCACTCCTATTATTACCGTACATCCTAACAGCTTCAGTAGAATGCAGGCAGGCCGGGCGGGCGGCATCGTAACTCGCTGATGTCACGTGCCTGCGCCGCCTACTTTATGAATGAAGCAGGCGGCGCAGGCAAGTGACGTCAGTGTGTGACACGCCGGCCGCCCGGCCTGCCTGCCTGGGTTGTCCAGAAGCTGTTAGGATGTACAGTACTATTAGGAGTGGGGGGGGGGGGGGGGCATGTGTAATCACTTTTAATTGAATAAGACATTTTATATTTGTATACGGGGGGGGCGGGGGGGGGGATCTGTGGATGACAGTTTTATGGGGAACATCCATGGATGGCACAGTTAAGGGGTGGGGGGGGGGGGGGCTGTGGATGGCACTGTTATGGGCTGGGGGGGTCTGTGGATGGCACTGTTATGGGGTGGGGGGTCTGTGGATGGCACATATATAACAGTGCCACCCACAGATCCCCCCTGTAACAGTGCCAGCCACAGATCCTCCTGTAACAATGCAAGCCACAGATCCCCCCCCATAACAGTGTCCATCATCCACAGATCCCCCCATAACAGTGTCCGTCATCCACAGATCCCCCCCATAACAGTGTCCATCATCCACAGATCCCCCCCATAAGTGTCCGTCATCCACAGATCCCCCATAACAGTGTCCGTCATCCACAGATCCCCCCATAACAGTGTCCGTCATCCACAGATCCCCAGTAATAGTGCCATCCACAGACCACCATTAGTTCCAAACCCACCAAAAGCACACCTTTTGGTTAAAAATATATATTTTTTTTTATTTTCCTCCCCAAAAACCTAGGTGCGTCTTATGGGCCGGTGCGTCTTATAGGGCGAAAAATACGGTATGCCGATGTTCGCCGGCGCCATATTCTTTTGCATTGTGCTGAACTTTGACCCATGACACATCCATCAGGTGAAACAGGACAGCCAATTGAGACATTTCAGCACATAGACACCCCCCCCATCCTATCACAGAACCCGATCTGGCAGCCATTTTACATTCTGTGCTTTGTCAGTGTAGGGAGAGGTTGCTTTGTGGAGCAGGGACAGACTGTTAGGGACACCAAACAAACTTCTGATTAAGGGGATTGATATAACTGTTTTCACCAAAAATTGATTGAGGCCTGAGAGATACCTGCTTCCACAAAATACTGATTAAGGGGTTTGATATACATGTTTCCACAAAATATTGATTGAGGCCTACAATACACCTGCTCCCACAAAATACTGATTAAGGGGTTTGATATAACCGTTTCCATAAAATATTGATTGAGGCCTGCAGATACCTGCTTCCACAAAATACTGATTGAGGGCTTTGATATGCCTGCTTCCACAAAATACTGATTAAGGGGATTTTTATAACGGTTTCCACAAAATAGTGATTGAGGCATACGATATACCTGCTTTTACAAAATACTGATTAAGGGGTTTGATATACAGTACAGACCAAAAGTTTGGACACACCTTCTCATTCAAAGAGTTTTCTTTATTTTCATGACTATGAAGGCATCAAAACTATGAATTAACACATGTGGAATTATATACATAACAAACAAGTGTGAAACAACTGAAAATATGTCATATTCTAGGTTCTTCAAAGTAGCCACCTTTTGCTTTGATTACTGCTTTGCACACTTTTGGTATTCTCTTGATGAGCTTCAAGAGGTAGTCCCCTGAAATGGTCTTCCAACAGTCTTGAAGGAGTTCCCAGAGATGCTTAGCACTTGTTGGCCCTTTTGCCTTCACTCTGCGGTCCAGCTCACCCCAAACCATCTCGATTGGGTTCAGGTCCGGTGACTGTGGAGGCCAGGTCATCTGGCGCAGCACCCCATCACTCTCCTTCATGGTCAAATAGCCCTTACTTTCAAAGTTTTCCCAGTTTTTCGGCTGACTGACTGACCTTCATTTCTTAAAGTAATGATGGCCACTCGTTTTTCTTTACTTGGCTGCTTTTTTCATGCCATAATACAAATTCTAACAGTCTATTCAGTAGGACTATCAGCTGTGTATCCACCTGACTTCTCCTCAACGCAACTGATGGTCCCAACCCCATTTATAAGGCAAGAAATCCCACTTATTAAACCTGAAAGGGCACACCTGTGAAGTGAAAACCATTTCAGGGGACTACCTCTTGAAGCTCATCAAGAGAATGCCAAGAGTGTGCAAAGCAGTAATCAAAGCAAAAGGTGGCTACTTTGAAGAACCTAGAATATGACATATTTTCAGTTGTTTCACACTTGTTTGTTATGTATATAATTCCACATGGGTTAATTCATAGTTTTGATGCCTTCAGTGTGAATCTACAATTTTCATAGTCATGAAAATAAAGAAAACTCTTTGAATGAGAAGGTGTGTCCAAACTTTTGGTCTGTACTGTACCTGCTCCCACAAAATATTAATTGAGGCCTATGATAAACCTGCTTCCAGAAAATACTGTTTAAGGAAATTGATATGCCTGCTTACAGCAAATATTAATTGAGGCCTGCAATATACCTGCTTCCACAAAATACTGATTAAGGGGATTGATATACCTGCTTCCTCTAAATATTGATTGAGGCCTGATTCCACAAAATACTGATTAAGGGCTACGATATAACTACTGCCACAAAATACTGATTAAGGGAAATAATATATCTGCTTCCACAAAATATTGATTAAGGACTGCGATATACCAGCTTCCACAAAATACTGATTGAGGCCTGCGAGATACCTGCTTCCACAAAATACTGAGGGGTTTGATATACCTGCTTCAAAAAAATATTGATTAAGGGGTTTGATATAGCTGCTTACACAAAATATTGATTGAGGCCTGCAATATACCTGCTTCCACAAAATACTGATTAAGGGGATTGATATACCTGCTTCCTCCAAATATTGATTGAGGCCTACGAGATACCTGCTTCCAAAAAATATTGATTGAGGGGTTTGATATACCTGCTTCCACCAAATATTGATTAAGGGGATTGATATACCTGCTTCCACAAAATACTGATTGAGGCCTGTGAGATACCTGCTTCCACAAAATACTGATTAAGGGTTTTGATTAGAGTTGAGCGAACACCTGGATGTTCGGGTTCGAGAAGTTCGGCCGAACTTCTCGGAAATGTTCGGGATCCGAACCCGAACCGAACTTCGTCCCCAACCCGAACCCCATTGAAGTCAATGGGGACCCGAACTTTTGGGCACTAAAAAGGCTGTAAAACAGCATGGGAAAGAGCTAGAGGGCTGCAAAAGGCAGCAACATGTAGGTAAATCCCCTGCAAACAAATGTGGATAGGGAAATGAATTAAAATAAAAATAAAAAAAATAAAAATGACCCAATATCAATTGGACAGAGGTCCCATAGCAGAGAATCTGGCTTCACGTCAGCAGAGAATCAGTCTCTTCATGCCATTGCAAAGAATCTGGCTTCATGTCAGCACAGAATCAGTCTTTTCATGCCATAGCAGAGAATCTGGCTTCATGTCAGCACAGAATCAGTCTTCATGTCATAGCAGAGAATAAGGCTTCACGTCACCCACCACTGGAACAGGCCACTGTCACACATTTAGGCCCAGGAACCCAGGCAGAGGAGAGAGGTCCCGTAACAGAGAATCTGGCCTTATGTCAGCGCAGAATCAGTCTTCATGTCATAGCAGAGAATCAGGCTTCACGTCACCCACCACTGGAACAGGCCACTGTCACACATTTAGGCCCCGGCACCCAGGCAGAGGAGAGGTTCATTCAACTTTGGGTTGCCCCGCAATATAATGGTAAAATGGAAATAAAATTAGGATTGAATGAGGAAGTGCCCTGGAGTAGAATAATATATTGTTAAGGGGAGGTAGTTAATATCTAATCTGCACAAGGGATGGACAGGTCCTGTGGGATGCATGCCTGGTTCATTTTTATGAACGTCAGCTTGTCCACATTGGCTGTAGACAGGCGGCTGCGTTTGTCTGTAATGACGCCCCCTGCCGTGCTGAATACACGTTCAGACAAAACGCTGGCCGCCGGGCAGGCCAGCACCTCCAAGGCATAAAAGGCTAGCTCTGGCCACGTGGACAATTTGGAGACACAGAATTTGAATGGGGCCGAACCATCAGTCAGTATGTGGAGGGGTGTGCACAGGTACAGTTCCACCATGTTGGTGAAATGTTGCCTCCTGCTAACACGTTCCGTATCAGGTGGTGGTGCAGTTAGCTGTGGCGTGGTGACAAAACTTTTCCACATCTCTGCCATGCTAACCCTGCCCTCAGAGGAGCTGGGCGTGACACAGCTGCGTTGGCGACCTCTTGCTCCTCCTCTGCCTTCGCCTTGGGCTTCCACTGGTTCCCCTGTGACATTTGGGAATGCTCTCAGTAGCGCGTCTACCAACGTGCGCTTGTACTCGCGCATCTTCCTATCACGCTCCAGTGTAGGAAGTAAGGTGGGCACATTGTCTTTGTACCGGGGATCCAGCAGGGTGGCAACCCAGTAGTCCGCACACGTTAAAATGTGGGCAACTCTGCTGTGGTTGCGCAGGCACTGCAGCATGTAGTCGCTCATGTGTGCCAGGCTGCCCAGAGGTAAGGACAAGCTGTCCTCTGTGGGAGGCGTATCGTCATCGTCCTGTGTTTCCCCCCAGCCACGAACCAGTGATGGGCCCGAGCTGCTTTGGGTGCCACCCCGCTGTGAACATGCTTCATCCTCATCCTCCTCCACCTCCTCCTCGTCCTCCTCGTCCTCCAGTAGTGGGCCCTGTCTGGCCACATTTGTACCTGGCCTCTGGTGTTGCAAAAAAACCTCCCTCTGAGTCACCTCGAAGAGACTGGCCTGAAAGTGCTAAAAATGACCCCTCTTCCTCCTCTTCCTCCTGGGCCACCTCCTCTTCCATCATCGCCCTAAGTGTTTTCTCAAGGAGACATAGAAGTGGTATTGTAACGCTGATAACGGCGTCATCGGCACTGGCCATGTTGGTGGAGTACTCGAAACAGCGCAACAGGGCACACAGGTCTTGCATGGAGGCCCAGCCATTGGTAGTGAAGTGGGTCTGATCCGCAGTGCGACTGACCCGTGCGTGCTGCAGCTGAAACTCCACTATGGCCTGCTGCTGCTCGCACAGTCTGTCCAGCATATGCAAGGTGGAGTTCCACCTGGTGGGCACGTTGCATATGAGGCGGTGAGCGGGAAGGCCGAAGTTACGCTGTAGCGCAGACAGGCGAGCAGCGGCAGGGTGTGAACGCCGGAAGCGCGAACAGACGGCCCGCACTTTATGCAGCAGCTCTGACATGTCGGGGTAGTTGCGAATGAACTTCTGCACCACCAAATTCAGCACATGCGCCAGGCAAGGCATGTGCGTCAAACCGGCTAGTCCCAGAGCTGCAACGAGATTTCTCCCATTATCGCACACCACCAGGCCGGGCTTGAGGCTCACCAGCAGCAACCACTCGTCGGTCTGTTGTTCTATACCCCGCCACAACTCCTGTGCGGTGTTGGGCCTGTCCCCCAAACATATGAGTTTCAGAACGGCCTGCTGACGTTTAACCCGGGCTGTGCTGAAGTTGGTGGTGAAGGTGTGTGGCTGACTGGATGAGCAGGTGGAAGAAGAGGAGGAGGAAGCTGAGTAGGAGGAGGAGGAGTAGACCGGAGGCAAAGAATGTTGCCCTGCGATCCTTGGCGGCGGAAGGACGTGCGCAAAACAGCTCTCCGCCTGGGGCCCAGCCGCCACTACATTTACCCAGTGTGCAGTTAGGGAGATATAGCGTCCCTGGCCATGCTTACTGGTCCACGTATCTGTGGTTAGGTGGACCTTGCCACAGATGGCGTTGCGCAGTGCACACTTGATTTTATCGGACACTTGTTTGTGCAGGGAAGGCACGGCTCTCTTGGAGAAGTAGTGCCGGCTGGGAACAACATACTGTGGGACAGCAAGTGACATGAGCTGTTTGAAGCTGTGTGTGTCCACCAGCCTAAATGACAGCATTTCATAGGCCAGTAGTTTAGAAATGCTGGCATTCAGGGCCAGGGATCGAGGGTGGCTAGGTGGGAATTTACGCTTTCTGTCAAATGTTTGTGAGATGGAGAGCTGAACGCTGCCGTGTGACATGGTTGAGATGCTTGGTGACGCAGGTGGTGGTGTTGGTGGTACATCCCATGTTTGCTGGGCGGCAGGTGCCAACGTTCCTCCAGAGGCGGAGGAAGAGGCCGAGGCGGCGGCAGCAGCAGAAGAGGCCGAGGCGGCGGCAGCAGCAGAAGAGGTAGCAGGGGGAGCCTGAGTGACTTCCTTGTTTTTAAGGTGTTTACTCCACTGCAGTTCATGCTTTGCATGCAGGTGCCTGGTCATGCAGGTTGTGCTAAGGTTCAGAACGTTAATGCCTCGCTTCAGGCTCTGATGGCACAGCGTGAAAACCACTCGGGTCTTGTCGTCAGCACATTGTTTGAAGAAGTGCCATGCCAGGGAACTCCTTGAAGCTGCCTTTGGGGTGCTCGGTCCCAGATGGCGGCGGTCAGTAGCAGGCGGAGTCTCTTGGCGGCGGGTGTTCTGATTTTGCCCACTGCTCCCTCTTTTGCTACGCTGTTGGCTCGGTCTCACCACTGCCTCTTCCTCCGAACTGTGAAAGTCAGTGGCACGACCTTCATTCCATGTGGGGTCTAGGACCTCATCGTCCCCTGCATCGTCTTCCATCCAGTCTTGACCCCTGACCTCCTGTTCAGTCTGCACACTGCAGAAAGACGCAGCAGTTGGCTCCTGTGTTTCGTCATCATCAGAGACGTGCTGAGGTGGTATTCCCATGTCCTCATCATCAGGAAAAATAAGTGGTTGTGCGTTAGGGCATTTTATCTCTTCCAACCCTGGGAAAGGGATAGGTTGATGCCCTTGGGAAACCCTGGCAGCAGAGTCTTCAAACAGCATAAGAGACTGCTGCATAACTTGAGGCTCAGACAGTTTCCCTGATATGCATGGCGGTGATGTGACAGACCGATGGGCTTGGTTTTCATGCGCCATCTGTGCGCTTTCTGCAGAAGACTGGGTGGGAGATAATGTGAACGTGCTGGATCAACTGTCGTTGTCACAGCCAGACAGCTGAGAAGCGCTCACAGGAGCTTCTCAGATCCTCCTCCTTGAATTTCTTTGTTTTGATTTAGTTTCTCATCTCGTTAGTCTATCTCAGCTGTCATGCAGTTGGACTGATTGCTACCCTTTAAGTTCCTCCCCATAATGCAGTAGTGTGCGGCTGATACAACTTCCTGGAGTGTGTGTGCATGCAGTTCCCAGTTCCCAGTTCCTAGTTCCCAGTCCTCAGTCGTCATTCGTCTGCAAGATAAGTGCTGTTTATGTATTTATCATTTTGTCTTTTCTGGATCCAGGTGACCCTGACTCCCTCCGTGTCAGTGTAGGGAGCCGGTGGTCGTGTCCCTTCACTATTGTAGGGTCTTCAGGTAATAGATAGCCGAAGAACGTGGATATGCGGCCATCCACCTTTGGGGTGTTCGCATAGGCTGAGCAGTGAGGGAGAGCGGCAGGTCTTTTGCAGGGGTCTCCCTTTGTTCCTTAGTTGTGGATCCAGAGAGACATTGTTTATATGGTATTGTCTTGTTTCCTGTACACCATCCGTGACATTATCAGCCGCCAAAACCGTCTCGAGCATGGATCCGGTTTCACTTTTGGCTGAACGCTTTCAGGGTCTTTCTTTGGAGGTAGCTGATCTCCGTAAGACTTTTTCTCAGTTTCAAGTGACCGGTTCAGCTTGCGTTCATGGAGTTTGTGCTGAGCCTAAGATCTCGCTCCCGGAGACGTTCTCCGGGGGTAGTGAGAATTTTGTGCGTTTTAGAGAGGCTTGCAAACTCCATTTTCGCCTTCTTCCCCATTCTTCTGGTGATGAAGAACGGAGGGTGGGGATCATTATATCGCTGCTCAGGGGTAACGCTCAGTCCTGGGCCTTTTCGCTGCCAGAGGGGGCACGGCCCCTTCGTTCAGTGGATGAATTCTTTTTAGCCCTGGGTCAGATATATGATGATCCGGATTGTATTGCTCTGGCTGAGTCTAGACTACGTCTGTTATGCAAGGGTAAACAATCCGCAGAGATATACTGTTCAGAATTTCGGAGATGGGCAGCAGATACGGGTTGGAATGATGCTGCACTCCGAAGTAAATTTTGCTATGGTCTTTCAGAGGGATTGAAAGATGCATTTGCCTTTCATGAAAGACCTACCTCCTTGGATTCTGCTATGTCTCAGGCTGTTCGTATTGACAGGCGTCTTAGAGAGAGAGGAGAGATCTCTCCTTCCTGTCATACTCAGTCCCGGGACAGTGCAGCGGTCTCATTCTGTGCACAGGGGTCTCAGTCGCTGTCAGCCCCTTCTGAGCAGGAGTCCATGCAGCTGGGGTTGATTGCCTCTGACAATAGAAGATTCAGCCCGCAGTGGAGGGTTTGTTTTTGTTGTGGAGGTATAAATCATCTGGCAAATGTTTGTCCCTCTAGGAGAGTCAGGCAGTTTTCTGGGAGTAATAGAGACAAAAAGGAAAAAATCTTTTAAAAATGTTCCGTCTGTTACTATTGGCAGGGTTGAGGCGGAAATTGAAGGTTTTCCGTTTGCTTGTAGTTCCCGTTTTGTCCTGCCTGCTAGGGTGGCGCTAGAGAGCAAGAGCAATTTTTGTGAGATTTTTGTGGATAGTGGAGCAGCTGTCAACCTCATTGATAATCAATTTGCAATAACTCATGGTTTCCAGGTATGCACTTTGGGAAAGGATATTCCTGTTTTTGCTATTGATTCAGCTCCACTTTCTCAGAAATCATTAAAGGGCATAGTTCACAATATCCGTTTAATTGTGAGTGATGCTCATGTTGAGGATGTGTCATGTTTCGTCCTTAGCGGTTTGCCTACTCCTCTAGTGTTGGGGCTACCCTGGCTCACTAAACATAACCCCACCATTGATTGGCTTGCGAAGCAAATAAATGGTTGGAGTAACTTTTGCAGAGAGAATTGCCTCATAACATCTGTTTCTGAGGTTTCTACTAAGACTGTACCACCTTTCCTCTCTGAATTTTTGGATGTCTTCTCTGAGAGTGGAGTTCAGGGTTTACCTCCGCACAGGGAGTATGATTGCCCTATTAATCTCATCCCAGGCGCCAAGCTGCCTAAATCTCGTTTATACAATCTTTCCCAACCTGAGAGGGTCGCTATGCGGGCTTATATCGCTGAGAGTCTGAGAAAAGGACACATACGACCCTCGAAGTCACCTGTTGCCGCTGTTTTTTTCTTTGTTAAGAAAAAAGATGGCTCTTTAAGACCTTGTCTGGATTTCAGGGAGCTGAACAGTATCACTATTCGTGATCCTTATCCGCTTCCTCTGATCCCGGACCTGTTTAACCAGGTTGTTGGGGCTAAAGTCTTTTCCAAATTAGACCTAAGAGGGGCATACAACCTGGTTAGGGTCAGAGAAGGAGACGAATGGAAGACGGCTTTCAATACCCCTGAGGGCCATTTTGAGAATTTGGTTATGCCTTTTGGTTTGATGAATGCCCCAGCCGTTTTTCAGCATTTCGTCAACAGCATTTTTTATCATTTAATGGGAAAATTTGTATTAGTGTATTTGGATGACATTTTGATTTTTTTCTCCTGATTTCAAGACTCATAAGGAACACTTACGTCAGGTCTTGCTCATCCTGCGGGAGAATAAATTATACGCGAAACTGGAAAAATGTGTGTTTGCGGTTCCAGAAATCCAATTTCTGGGGTTTCTTGTCTCCGCTTCTGGTTTTCGCATGGACCCTGAGAAGGTCAACGCTGTGCTTGAGTGGGAGCTTCCTGAGAATCAGAAGGCGCTGATGCGTTTTTTGGGCTTTGCCAATTATTACAGGAAATTTATTTTGAATTATTCTTCTGTTGTTAAACCACTCACTGATATGACCAGAAAGGGGGTAGATTTTTCTTCCTGGTCGGTAGAGGCGCGTAAGGCCTTTTCTAATATCAAGGAGAGTTTTGCTTCCGCTCCCATCCTAGTACAACCTGATATTTCGTTACCCTTCATAGTTGAGGTTGATGCTTCTGAGGTAGGGGTGGGTGCGGTCTTGTCTCAGGGTTCCTCTCCTGCCAAATGGCAACCGTGTGCCTTTTTCTCAAAGAAACTCTCCTCCGCAGAGAGAAATTATGATGTGGTAGATAGGGAATTGTTGGCCATCAAGTTGGCTTTTGAGGAATGGCGCCATTGGCTAGAGGGAGCCAGACACCCTATTACCGTGTTTACTGACCATAAAAATCTGGTCTACTTGGAGTCAGCCAAGCGTCTGAACCCGAGACAGGCCAGATGGTCTTTGTTCTTTTCAAGGTTTAATTTTGTTGTTACGTTCCGCCCTGGGGTTAAGAATGTGAAGGCAGATGCCCTGTCACGTTGTTTTCCGGGAGGTGGGAATTTTGAAGACCCGGGTCCCATTTTGGCTGAAGGTGTGGTGGTCTCTGCTCTTTTTCCTGAATTGGAGGCAGAGGTGCAGGCAGCCCAGTCAGAAGCTCCTGATCTTTGTCCTCCTGGGAGGATGTTTGTGCCTCTCGCTTTGAGACACAAGATCTTTAAAGAACAACACGACACGGTCCTTGCTGGGCACCCGGGGGCAAGAGCCACACTGGATCTCATCGCTCGGAGATTCTGGTGGCCTGCGCTTCGTAAGTCGGTTGAGGGTTTTGTGGCAGCTTGCGAGACTTGCGCTCGTGCCAAGGTCCCTCATTCACGGCCATCAGGTCCTCTCCTTCCTTTGCCCATTCCTTCCCGTCCTTGGACACATCTGTCCATGGACTTCATAACGGACTTGCCTCGTTCCTCGGGGAAGTCTGTGATTCTGGTGGTGGTGGACCGTTTTAGCAAAATGGTGCATTTTATCCCTTTTCCTGGTTTGCCCAATGCTAAGACGCTGGCGCAGGCATTTATTGACCACATTGTCAAATTGCATGGGATTCCTTCAGACATAGTCTCTGATAGGGGCACGCAGTTTGTTTCCAGATTCTGGAAGGCTTTCTGTTCTCGCTTGGGGGTTCGGTTGTCATTCTCTTCTGCTTTCCATCCGCAGTCGAATGGCCAGACAGAGCGCGTCAATCAGAATCTGGAGACATATCTGCGCTGTTTTGTGGCGGAGAATCAGGAGGATTGGTGTTCTTTTTTGTCCCTTGCTGAGTTTGCTTTAAATAACCGTCGTCAGGAGTCCTCTGATAAGTCACCATTTTTTGGTGCATATGGGTTCCATCCGCAGTTTGGGACTTTCTCGGGAGAGGGCTCTTCTGGTTTGCCTGATGAGGACAGATTCTCCTCGTCTTTGTCATCTATTTGGCAAAAGATTCAGGATAATCTAAAGAGCATGAGTGAGCGATATAAGCGTGTGGCGGATAAGAGACGTGTGCCTGGTCCGGACCTGAATGTTGGTGATCTGGTGTGGTTAACTACCAAGAATATCAAATTGAAGGTTCCCTCCTGGAAGTTGGGTCCTAGGTTTATTGGGCCTTACAAGATCCTCTCTGTCATCAATCCTGTTGCCTACCGTCTTGATCTTCCTCAGACTTGGAAGATCCATAATGTTTTTCATAAGTCCTTATTGAAACCTTATGTTCAACCTATTGTACCCTCGCCTTTGCCTCCTCCTCCGATTATGGTTGATGGAAATCTTGAATTTCAGGTCTCTAGGATTGTGGATTCTCGTCTTGTCCGCGGTTCCCTCCAGTACCTCGTTCATTGGGAGGGTTATGGTCCTGAGGAGAGGATTTGGGTCCTAGTGACAGACATTAAGGCCTCTCGTCTCATCAAGGCTTTCCATAGGTCCTATCCTGAGAAGGTGGGCTCTGAGTGTCCGGAGTCCACTCCTAGAGGGAGGGTTACTGTCACAGCCAGACAGCTGAGAAGCGCTCACAGGAGCTTCTCAGATCCTCCTCCTTGAATTTTTTTGTTTTGATTTAGTTTCTCATCTCGTTAGTCTATCTCAGCTGTCATGCAGTTGGACTGATTGCTACCCTTTAAGTTCCTCCCCATAATGCAGTAGTGTGCGGCTGATACAACTTCCTGGAGTGTGTGTGCATGCTGTTCCCAGTCCTCAGTCGTCAGTCGTCTGCAAGATAAGTGCTGTTTATGTATTTATCATTTTGTCTTTTCTGGATCCAGGTGACCCTGACTCCCTCCGTGTCAGTGTAGGGAGCCGGTGGTCGTGTCCCTTCACTATTGTAGGGTCTTCAGGTAATAGATAGCCGAGGAACGTGGATATGCGGCCATCCACCTTTGGGGTGTTCGCATAGGCTGAGCAGTGAGGGAGAGCGGCAGGTCTATTGCAGGGGTCTCCCTTTGTTCCTTAGTTGTGGATCCAGAGAGACATTGTTTATATGGTATTGTCTTGTTTCCTGTACACCATCCGTGACATTCGGCCACCCAATTGACTAATGCCTGTACCTGCTCAGGCCTTACCATCCTTAGAACGGCATTGGGCCCCACCAAATATCGCTGTAAATTCTGCTGGCTACTGGGACCTGAGGTAGTTGGTTCACTAGGACGTGTGGCTGTGGCAGAACGGCCACGTCCTCTCCCAGCACCAGAGGGTCCACTAACACCACCACGACCATGTCCACATCCGCCTACGCGTCCCTTATTAGATGTTTTCCTCATTGTTCCCGTTGACCACAATTTTGAGAATGGCAAATTTGGGAATCATTTTTCAACCCAGAACAAAAAGTGTGCTTTTACGGTCACTACAAATAACTTGACCAGCTAAAACAGTACAGATTTGGTTGAATAGAAATGTCAGGTCTATTTTTTAGGCGCTGGGTGACAGGCTCAACTTGCCCCTGATGTAGTATATGGCCAAAAAAATAACCACACTATTGATGGTTAAATGCACTTGGGTGACACAGGCTCAGCCTGCACCAGATGTAGTATATGGCCAAAAAATAACCAGACTGTTGATGGTTAAATGCACTTCGGTGACACAGGCTCAGCCTGCAGCTGATGTAGGATATAGCAAAAAATAACCACACTATTGATGGTTAAATACACTTGGTGATAGCTTGTTCTGGCGCACCACAAGCCACAAAATGGCCGCCGATCACCCCAGAAAAAAGTGATCTAAAAACGCTCTGGGCAGCCTCAAAAAAGTGAGCAAGTCGATATTAGCACTTCAATGATCCACAGCTGCAGATCGATCACAGAATGAAGTCTTTTGGAGGAGTTAATCTGCCTAATTTCGCCCTAACGTCGCAGCAGCAACCTCTCCCTATGCTTGAATCAGCAGAGTGACGTGCAGCGCTACGTGACCCAAGCTTATATAGAGGCTGGGTCACATGCTGCACTGGCTAATCACAGCCATGCCAATAGTAGGCAAGGCTGTGATGGCCTCTTGGGGCAAGTAGTATGACGCTTGTTGATTGGCTGCTTTGCAGCCTTTCAAAAAGCGCCAAGAAAGCGCCGAACACCGAACCCGAACACAGACTTTTATGAAAATGTTCGGGTCCGTGTCACGGACACCCCAAAATTCGGTACGAACCCGAACTATACAGTTCGGGTTCGCTCATCCCTACATACAAGTGTTGCTGGGGAGGTTCTTATATAGTAAGGGGTAGGCAACTTTCCTATTGGTTGCTAGTGATGTTGCTAAGCTCAGACAAAGACATTGCAGCCTTCTCACTGGCCCACAAGCGAGAAGTGAGGTTACTGATGAAAAAAAAAAATACAGAATATTCAAAATTACGAATATGTATCACTATATTCAAAATATTTGCAAATTCTCAAAGTGACGATATTCGCGATTAATATTCGAATATTCGTGCCCAACACTACTTAAGACTACCCAGGGTACCCAAGGGTTTGAATGAAAAACTATGTATGCTTCATTTAAAATGAAATAACATTAACAAAATCCCAGACTGCATATGACTCTTCCATTTCTTCTTCCCTACAATTGCATCATTTAAGAATGTTCTTTAACCCCTTAAGGACTTAGGACGTACCGGTACGCCATGTTTGCCGAGTTCTTAAGGACCCAGGGCGTACCGGTACATCCTAACTTTAAAATTACATTGCGGCACGGCGTGGGTTAATCGGAACAGGATGTCCGCTGAAATCATTCAGCGGGCATCCTGTCACAAAGCCGGGGGGGTCATGTGACTCCCCCGCATCTGCGATTGCCGCAAACCGCGGGTCAATTCAGACCAGCGGTTTGTGGTTTTACCTTATCCGGCGGGCGGCGGTGCCATTGGGTCCCCATGCGGCTGTAGGGGGGACCTGATGGCATGGAAGGCAGCGCGATGCCTGCCTTAGGCATCTGCGCTGCCTTCCGGTGACGAGCCTGTGAGATCCAGCCCACAAGCCACACACAGTATTGCTCATATAGCCAATGCATTGCAATACAGAAGTATTGGAATGCATTGTAAAAGGGATTAGACCCCCAAAAGTTGAAGTCCCAAAGTGGGACAAAAAATAAAGTAAAAAAAAGTTTCCCCCCCCCAAAATTAAAAGTTTAAAGTAAAAAAAAAAGTCATTTTCCCCAAATAAAGTAAAAAAAAATTGTGAAAAAATAGGGAAAAAAAGACATATTAGGTATCGCCGCGTCCGAATCGATCGGCTCTATAAACATATCACATGACCTAACCCCTCAGATGAACACCGTAAAAAATAAAAACTGTGCTAAATAAACCATTTTTTGTCACCTTACATCACAAAAAGTGTAATGGCAAGCAATCAAAAAGTCACACGCACCCCAAAATAGTGCCAATAAAACCGTCATCTCATCCCTCAAAAATCATACCCTACCCAAGGTAATCGCCCAAAAATTGAAAGAATTATGGCTCTCAGACTATGGAAACACTATAAAACATGATTTTTTTTTGTTTCAAAAAAGTAATCATTCTGTAAAACTTACATAAATAAATAAAAAGTATACATATTAGGTTGAGCCGCATCTGTGACAACCTGATCTATAAAAATATCACATGATCTAACCTGTCAGATGGATGTTGTAAATAACAAAAAATAAAAATGGTGCCAAAACAGCTATTTCTTGTTACCTTGCCTCACAAAAAGTGTAATATAAAGCAACCAAAAATCATATGTACCCTAAACTAGTACCAACAATACTGCCACCCTATCCCGTAGTTTCTAAAATCGGGTCACTTTTTTGGAGTTTCTACTCTAGGGGGGCATCAGGGGGGCTTCAAATGGGACATGGTGTAAAAAAAAAACAGTCCAGCAAAATCTGCCTTCCAAAAACCGTATGGCATTCCTTTCCTACTGCGCCTTGCCGTGTGCCCGTACAGCAGTTTACGATCACATATGGGATGTTTCTGTAAACTACAGAATCAGGGCCATAAATATTGAGTTGGGTTTGGCTTTTAACCCTTGCTTTGTTACTGGGAAAAATTTATTAAAATGGAAAATTTGCCCAAAAATTGAAATTCTGAAATTTCATCTCCATTTGCCAATAACTCTTGTGGAACACCTAAAGGGTTAACGACGTTTGTAAAATCTGTTTTTAATACCTTGAGTGGTGTAGTTTCTTAGATGGGGTCACTTTTATGGAGTTTCTACTCTAGGGTTGCATCAGGGGGGCTCCAAATGGGACATGGCGTAAAAAAAAACAGTCCAGCAAAACCTGCCTTCCAAAAACCGTATGGCATTCCTATCTTTCTGCGCCCTGCCGTATGCCCGTACATATACATGTACTACACTAGTAAATGAGATACTGTAGATAATTCATAATTGTGTCATTGTATTTCTCATTATTTTGTATTTTTTTGGTCTATTTTACCTGCTCAAAATACCCAAATCTACTTTAGATTTAACCTCTTCACGAATTGTCACGTACATGTACGTGAGGGAATGTGGCCTCTTGCCAAATCCTCAAGTGCATGTATGTGATGTGATCAGCAGCATGGGCCTGGCTTTTACTGATAGCCAGGCCCCTGCTGCATTCACCGGCATCGCTGTTGGCGGATTAACCCTTTCACATGCCACGGTCAGCACTGACCGTGGGATGTGCAGGGTTTGCAGAGGGAGGGGGCTCCCTCTGACTCCATCGGCCCCCCGCGCTGTGGTGACAGGGAGCTGATGATTGCCATGGCAGCTCTGATGCCTTACAGAGGCATTCAAGCCTGCCTGCTATTGTATGCCCAGGAGATTCAACCTGCATACTGGATCTCCTAGGAAACTGTCAGCGTCTTGCTGTGTCAGACACTGACAGTTCAATTCAGCACAATACATAATGTATTGCACTGAATTGAAACAGGGATCAAACCCTGAAAAGGTGAAGTCCCACAGGAAGGACAAATATAAAAAGTAAAAAAAAAAGTGTTTTTTATTCATAAAAAAAATTTAGTTTCAAGTAAAAAAAAAAAAAAAACACTATAAAATCGTGTTGAAAAAAAAAATGACATATTAGGTATCGCTGCTTCCGTAACAACGTGCTCTATAAAAATGTCACATAATCTACCACCTCAGGTGAATGCATAAAAAAAATTAATAAAATCTGTGGAAAAAATGCCTTTTTTTTGTCACCTTACATGACAAACAGTGTAATTCCAAATATGTGGGAATTGTCTTTCTTCATGGCCATGAGATTTACCATTATCATTTGGGTATTACTACAAGAATATAATCCGATTTGCACACATATTGCCTCCATTCCTGTATTGTTTTTTTTTTTTTTTTGTTGTTTTTTGGTTATATGTGGTCCCCTGATGAACTGACCCTAGAGAACGGTTCAGAGAAACGTGTCGGGAAAGTTTGCAGTACTGGGACATATGGTATGTACTTCTTTCTTTTCCACTGGTGATTAAAACCTGGATGCCATTGGTTTATTTGGAAGCAGATATGTATTATGTGCGATTATTTATGTTGGAACTTTATTATTTTCTGATACATGCATTGTCTTGACATTACTGTTGGACTGTAGTCATAATAGGTCTCTTCTTGGGTGGCGGTATCTATCCCTTGTCAGGGACATGTAGGGCTTACCTGGAGGTTCCTGACATGGGATCACCCCTATTGGGGCGGCTATTCCGTTTTGTTATGCAGAACCTATAGCTTCATAGGGCAAGTGTGAGAGAGTCAATTTTCCTTTCCTTGTCCTGTCCAACCTCAATGTCAATTGCTTTTTAAGTGCACACATTGTGTGATTTTTAATGATGATCAGTAAAGGTTAAGTTTTACACTGGTGAAGGTACTCTGTGATTACATTATAATTAAGTTACACTAGTGACTTCTTTACATATGATGTCTATATCTATCAGAAGTGTGAATCATTTTTGCCATTACCAGCTAAGGGCTGTAGTATATATATTTATAGTCATCAGCACATTGTCCTACTCACCGCTTTACTTCTGATATTTAAAAATAGCTAAAACAATAATTATTGTATTTACTTCTTGCAAATTATATCAACTCTTTTTCTTTGTGATAAAAAAGTGAAGATCATCCAAAACAGTGATTTCAATCCATTTTATGAATATATGCTATTAGTGCACTTATCTCTCTTCAGCACTTGGCAGGAAAAAATAATCACACAGTAGATGATATCCACTCCAATTCTTGACTCCACTACACTCATCTTTTCGCAAATAAAGAAATTGTATTTAATAAGTTCATTTTAGAATAAGCTAAGCAATATTTAACAAAATGGAAGTTAATAAATTGCCAATGCTATTATACTTTATGATGGGTAGAATTTAATATTTAAAGAGGACCCATCAGCTCTCCAGAGATCTCTGTTCTTTTAAATGGTTACACTTAGTCATGAGTGAAGTATTAAAAAAATAGATTTGGCTGCTTTGACGAATAAAAAATCACTTAGTTATTAATTTCTTTGATATGAAGTGCATTTCTTTGTAAGTAGTGGGTGCAATGACCAAGATTGGCAATTGCGCCGCACCGTGATTGTACCCCTCCGATGCAGAGGTCATAGCTGATAGCGGCATCTGACAGCAATAATAGTGTCAAATAAAAAAATAATGTAAATCATACTTAACTCATCCATTAGATAGCGAAGAGACGACCGCCGTCATCTTGATTGAAGATCCAAGATCTCGAATAGCCCATGATGACGTCATCACGTCAGCCGGCGTGGTGACGTCATACGCCACTACGCACAGGATTTCATACAAGATCTTCAATCAAGATGGGGGTGGCCAACTCTTTGCACTCAAATGAATGATGTAAGTATGATTATTTTATTTTTTACCGCCATTCAGGGAAAATTCATTACCACGGAGCACGAGGAAATTGGGCTTTGCGGTGAATCGCATTTTCCTTGAAATTCAGATCGAATTCCACTTTGTGGAGTTCAATTCCTTCAACCCTAGTTACATTCCCCATGAAATAAAAACACGGGAAGATCTTTTGTTAACATGTTGTACATTGTATTCCTTTTTCTCAAAATTAGCTTTCGGCTCAGTCCTTGGGACTGACCACTACCCAAGGTCACGTGATCCTTTTTCTCTGTTTCCAGTCTGTAAAATGGCGTCTGACATTTTGAGCAATTCATGCAGGACAAATCCTAAAAGTTTCTTAATAAACAAAACTTTTGGGAAATTTGGAACAGGTCTGATTTGCACCAAATTGATATGCTCATCTCCCATTCCTATTGTATTTATTCCAAGAAATATATGAATATGTTAGCAGAAGGACCCGGCTTTGCATCGGTATATTTCATCTATTTCATTTAATGTTTGTGTGTGTTGTTAAAAGATATTGACAGTATCCCTCATAACAGTGACCTCTACAGTACCCCGCCCCTTTAACAGTGACTTCCACAGCGGCCTGCCCCTTAACAGTAATATCCACAGCGCCCTCCCCTTTACCAGTGACCTCTATAGTGGCTGCCCCTTTATTTCCACAACACCCTGTTCCCTTAACAGTGGCCTCTACAGCAATTTGCCCCTTAACACTGTCCTCCATAGCGGACCGTCCCCTTAACTGTGACCTCAAAAGAAGCCTGCCACTAGGATGGTCATAGGTCCGGTTTTAGGCTGCACAGTCCGACTTTCAGACTTCCTGTCCGGGGCAGGGCCTGGAAGGACACAGGGATGCGTCTGCATCGGCTGCGGAGTAGGAGGGTATGTGACCTAACTGGGTCATAGGCATGGCTTAGAGGGACCTGGGGGCACGGTTTTTAAGTCCATCTTTGAGGGTGGCCTGAATGGCCACCCTACCTGCCCCCTTAACAGTGACCTCCACAGCAGTCCACTCTTTTAACAGTGTTATCCACAGCGCCCTGCCCCCTTAAAGCTGACCTACAGCAGTAAATAAAAATGGCTGGGTTGTTATGGAAACCTGGTGTAAAACTGTGTGCATGTGGAAACTAAGGGCCTTCGAACTTATATTGGCTGATAAGGGTCAGCTGACCAGGCTTCTATTGGCTAATGTATTTTTGGGAAATATCTCAGGAATGGTACGTGGTAGAGAGCTGAGGCCCGGTCTAAAACCTTCCTGGACACCTGATGCACCTGTGTGCCAAATTTTGTGATTGTAAATGCAACAGTGCGCATTCCTTTAGCAGACATACACACATACAGTTGCAAGAAAAAGTATGTGAACCCTTTGGAATGATATGGATTTCTGCACACATTGATCATAAAATGTGATCTGATCTTCATCTAAGTCCCAACAATAGACAATCACAGTCTGTTTAAACTAATAACACACAAAGAATTAAATGTTACCATGTTTTCATTGAACACACCATGTAAACATTCACAGTGCAGGTGGAAAAAGTATGTGAACCCCTATACTAATGACATCTCCAAGAGCTAATTGGAGTGAGGTGTCAACTGCAGTCCAATCAATGAGATGAGATTGGAGGTGTTGGTTACAGCTGCCCTATAAAAAACACACACCTGTTCTGGGTTTGCTTTTCACAAGAAGCATTGCCTGATGTGAATGATGCCTCGCACAAAAGAGCTCTCAGAAGACCTACGATAAGAATTGTTGACTTGCATAAAGCTGGAAAGGGTTATAAAAGTATCTCCAAAAGCCTTGCTGTTCATCAGTCCACGGTAAGACAAATTGTCTATAAATGGAGAAAGTTAAGCACTGCTGCTACTCTCCCTGGGAGTGGCTGTCCTGTAAAGGTGACTGCAAGAGCACAGCAGAAACTGCTCAATGAGGTGAAGAAGAATCCTAGAGTGTCAGCTAAAGACTTACAAAAGTCTCTGGCATATGCTAACATCCCTTTTAGCGAATCTACAATACGTAAAACACTAAACAAGAATGGATTTCATGGGAGGATACCACAGAGGAAGCCACTGCTGTCCAAAAAAACCCATTGCTGCACGTTTACAGTTTGCACAAGAGCACCTGGATGTTCCACAGCGGTACTGGCAACATATTCTGTGGACAGATGAAACCAAAGTTGAGTTGTTTGGAAGAAACACACAACACTATGTGTGGAGAAAAAGAGGCACAGCACACCAACATCAAAACCTCATCCCAACTGTAAAGTATGGTGGTGGGGGCATCATGTTTTGGGGCTGCTTTGCTGCATCAGGGCCTGGATGGATTGCTATCATCGAAGGAAAAATGAATTCCCAAGTTTATCAAGACATTTTGCAGGAGAACTTAAGGCCATCTGTCCACCAGCTAAAGCTCAACAGAAGATGGGTGTTGCAACAGGACAACAACCCAAAGCATAGAAGTAAATCAACAGAATGGCTTAAACAGAAGAAAATCTGCCTTCTGGAGTGGCCCAGTCAGAGTCCTGACCTCAACCCGATTGAGATGCTGTGGCATGACCTCAAGAAAGCGATTCACACCAGACATCCCAAGAATATTGCTGAACTGAAACAGTTCTGTAAAGAGGAATGGTCAAGAATTACTCCTGACCGTTGTGTACGTCTGATCTGCAACTACAGGAAACGTTTGGTTGAAGTTATTGCTGCCAAAGGAGGTTCAACCAGTTATTAAATCCAAGGGTTCACATACTTTTTCCACCTGCACTGTAAATGTTTACATGGTGTGTTCAATAAAAACATGGTAACATAAATTTTTTTGCATGTTATTAGTTTAAGCAGACCGTGATTGCCTATTGTTGTGACTTAGATGAAAATCAGATCACATTTTATGACCAATTTGTGCAGAAATCCATATCATTCCAAAGGGTTCACATACTTTTTCTTGCAACTGTACATGCACTTAGCTTTATATATTAGATTGAGACTAGGCTGTTACCATTCCCTTTGTTGAAGAGGTGTATCCCTATACACTGTCATTATCCAATAACACTGGGTTTACATGTTGCCACAGTGCAGTATTTGGGGTGGTTTTCTACAATCACAGAAAAAGTCAGGACAGCAGAAGACCAGTGACAGACTGGACATAGACACTACAGGGAAATTTCCAGATGGGCTGATTTCCAGGAGGCCGTCCAAGTGTTTCTCATGGTCACCAGCCAGGTACATAAGGATCTTATGCTCTCAGCATTAATTAACCCATTAGTGACCAGCCTGTTTTGGGCCTTACTGACCAAGCGTTTTACTTCCTTTTTTTATCGTCGCGTTCCAAGAGCTATAACTTTTTTATTTTTTCGTCTATATAGCTTTTTTTTTGCGGGACAAGTTGTAGTTTTTAATGGTGCCATTTTCGGGTACACATTACTTTCTGATTAACTTTGATGAACTCTTTCTGGAAGGGAGATGGGAAAAACAGCAATACTGCCATTGCATTATTACGTTTAAAATTTTACGGCATTCGGGGGCGGAGCTTGCGCCGGTCTGAGATGGCCGCTTGATTCCGAGCTCCGTCTTACTGACAGTACTCAGCACAAGCAATCTTTTGCCTTCCACCCGAAAATGGTGAAAATAGGTAACCCCAAGGCAGGGGAACACTCCAGCTCTAATAAGAACCATGCCCAAGGGGGTGACATGGACAGATTTATTAAAAAAGCGGCTGCAGCTTTTGTCGCTAGAGACCCCAAGATGGCGCCGACTCAGCAACAGAAAGCAGGCCAGCATGATAAATCGGACGAGGAGAGCGAAACCGAAGAACTACAAGGTAGAGGGGCTCTTCCGATTACTAGAAATTACCTGAAGAATACTTTAAACAAAGCGCTGGAGCCCTTGCTCAGCGAATTTGCAGCGATGCGACAAGATATGAGGCAAGTGGGCGAGCGGGTCGAAACGTTAGAGAACAACCAGGCCCAGATGCTGGATCACCAGAGGGCCACAACAAGTTCATTCCGAAGATGCAGTACCTACCTGAATGAGATGCAGAACGCCTTGGAGGATCAGGAGAATAGGGGACACCGGAACAACCTGCGGATTAGAGGGATCCCTGAAACCGTCCTCCCTTCTGATGTTCCTGCGGCTGTAGTTTCCCTTTGTGCCTCCCTCCTAGGCCCTGAATTCACCCCAGAGATTACAATTGAGAAGGGCACATAGGGCATTGCGGCCTAAACCGAAAGTGGATGAACCCCCAAGGGACATTATCTGTAAGTTTTTGAACTTCCAGGTTAAGTCTGCTGTCCAAGAAGCAGCCAGAAATAAATCCGACATTTTATTTGAAGGTGCGCTAATTTCGATCTATCAAGATCTGGCCCCATCCACCTTGAAAAAGCGAAAACACCTTAAGCCTCTAACGGAGTGGCTGCGGGCTAACAGAATCTTATACAAGTGGAACTTTCCGTTTGGCCTTTCCTTTTCCCAAGGAGGCAGGCGTTTCAACATTGCCTCACATGCTGACCTAGAAGCCGTTTATGACCATCTTCAAGTCCCACCTATGCAAATAGAAAATTGGGATCAATTCCAAGACCTCTGTGCCTTACCAGAAGTCCCGGAGGTGGCAGCCTTCTCCCTTCAACATACTCCTAAGGCTCAGAAAACAGGGAAGAGAAGCCGTCAACTGACACCTAAGAGACTGGCTCAAGAGTGACTCTCCTGCTCTTCTAGTTACAACCATGAATAGGGGTGATATTCATCTGCAGGACCTTAGTGGATCTATCCAGAGCTTTAGCCTTTTTCTACACAGTTTTATCCATTTCTGCTAGTAGATCCACTATATAGCCTCTTATTAGTCATGTATAAGTTAGCTATTGTTAGACATTGCTCACATAACACATGTCTATCTGTTATTTACCCCTGTCCACCACCAATACTTAATAGGCCTTCTTCAATACTTATAACCCTAGGCTCCTTTATTATAGCTAAACTAGGCCTTTATTTCTTTTACCCACCAGGGTTCCTATCAGTTATTTGTTTAAAATAATAATCCGTTACTGGGTTGCACACATATGTGCTGAATGTCATGTAAATTGGTCTTTGACCAAATATCCCCCATGCTTTACATTAGTGGTTTTCATTCCACTTCATGTTATTTTTTGTACTTTTCTTTTGTTCTCATTGTTTCCCCTGTCCCGTTACTTTATTTTAGGTACCTGACACAGACTTCTTTGATCACTCAGCGGTACATGCAGGTTGGCGGTTTCCCAGCTTCTCCTCCAGATGGGGTAGGACCTCTTCAGATCGTGAGTGTCCTCTCTTGGAGGTTCAGCACACATGATACCCTAATGTTCACAATAATATTCAACTATGGCTGACATCCATATAGCATCCTATAATGTGAAGGGGTTCAACTCACCCTCTAAGAGAAGCCATATCTTCTCCATCCTGCGCAAGGAGGGAGCAGATGTGCTGTTCCTCCAAGAGACACACTTCAGATTTAACCACTACCCCAACATGGAATTTTCTCACTACCCCATTTGGTTTCATAGTGGGGGGGCTACTGCCTCATCTGGAGGAGTCAATATTGGTTTTAAAAGGAAAATACCTTTCAAACCTACCAATCACCTCCTAGATCCAGAGGGCAGATTTATCATGGTGAAAGGTTACATAGGTTCCCAAATGTATTCTTTCGTCAACCTGTATGCCCCTAATAGTAACCAGGCTAAATGGCTCTCTTCCATTGCTCAAACAATCTCTTCTTTTAGGGAAGGTATAGTCTTAGTGGGAGGAGACCTTAATACAGCCCTTGACCCGCAGTTGGACTCTTCCTCACATAAAACCCCCCACTCTAGGCGCTCCCTAAAGTTCATTAAGAACATATTCTGTGATCTTCACTTGATAGATGTGTGGCGTACCCTATATCCTAGCACATTGGACTATACATTTTACTCACATGTCCACGGTTCTTATCACCGTATAGATTACATTTTTGTATCTAAAGAGCACCTACAACTATGCCAAAAAGCTACCATAGGGTCTATACACCTATCTGACCACGCTCCTATATATCTAATGATAACTTCCCCTATGCAAAAACCCAAAAGCTTCAGCTGGAGACTAAATGAATACATCCTAGGGAACGCTGAATCTGTTAAAAAAATAACCACGTTATTGGATGAATACTTTAAATTTAACTCCCTTCCAGAATTATCTCCACAAGTCACTTGGGATGCTCATAAACCCTTTATTAGAGGCGAATTTATTAGCATTGGCTCCCATTTAAAGAAACTGCGGGAAGGCAAAATAAACAGCCTCCTCTCCACAATAAGAAAGCTTGAAGCAGGCCATAAAAAAACTAGGTCTGAGAACCAACTTCAAGAATTGTCCAAAGCTAGAGCAGAACTGAAGGCCTTATTACAGAGTAAATCCGCAAAGTATTACCTTAACTCCCAATTCAAGTTCTATGCACACGGCGACAAAGCCACCAAATTTCTAATAAGTAGGATTAAGGCCAGGACGGCAGAAAATTATATACACCAACTCTCCTCACCGAAAGGCGAGTCAATCTTTGCCTCATCAAAAATAGCGGCCCAATTTAGAGACTTTTATGAAGCTCTTTATAATATCCCTTCCTCATTTTCCCCGTCTGCTCACTCTTTATTAATTGACACCTTCTTGAAATCCCTGTCATGCCCATCCTTATCTGTTGAACAGAAATATTCCTTAGAGGCCCCATTCTCCATCAGGGAGCTATCCATAGCTTTGGCCCAAATGCCCCAGGGTAAAAGCCCAGGACCAGATGGTCTCCCTGCCTCTTATTACAAGACTTTTAAGACACAACTCCTACCCCATCTACTCAATGTCTGCAATCATACTTTGCAAAATATCCCCCTTTCTAGAGACATGACAACTGCACATATCGCCTTGATTCCTAAAGAGGGGAAGGACTCCAGAGTGTGTGCTAATTATAGGCCTATATCTTTACTCAACATTGACCTTAAGCTTCTAGCGAAACTTTTGGCTAACCGCTTGGCAGTCCTTCTCCCTCTTTTGGTACATGTGGACCAGGTGGGCTTCGTTCGTGGTAGGGAAGGTAGGGACAATACGGCCAGAGTTATTAATATACTTTGTCATGCCAAATGCACTTCTTCCCCACTATTACTACTCAGTACTGACGCTGAAAAAGCGTTTGATCGCATAAACTGGAACTATTTATACCGCGTTCTAGATCTGTTCGGCCTGCCTGGTCCATATATCAAGGCGGTATTTGCCATGTACGAACAGGCCACAGCTCAGGTCATGGTCAATGGTGATCTTTCCACTCCCTTTCGAATACACAATGGTACACGTCAGGGATGCCCATTATCCCCCCCTCCTATTCATCCTAGCTATGGAACCTCTCTTAATAAAACTTCGAACAGACACTAGGATTGAGGGAACGTTTCTGGGAGGTAGAAGCCATAAACTAGCCGCCTTTGCAGACGACGTTATGATTATGACCTCCAACCCTAAAGTTTCCCTTCCTTTAATCCAGGAGCATCTAAGGAACTACAGTGAAGTCTCAGATTTCAAGATCAATGAAAGCAAATCCATCATTATTAGTATGGGTCTATCTCCTCAACTTAAACGCTGCTTGATGATAGACTCCCCATTCAACTGGCCATCCCCCACTGTAACTTATTTAGGAGTAAAGATTAGTCCAAACATCTCTGATCTCTTCTCACTCAACTTTACCCCCATGAAGTCCATCCTATTTGATGCATTAGATAAACAACAAATCAGCCCCGACACTTTCTTGGTTTGGCAGGAAAAATCTTCTCTCTTCCCTTGTCATCCCCCGCCTTACTTATCTTCAGCAAGTCCTACCAATTCCTATCCCAAAATCTTATTATACCGCCCTCAGACAAAAATTCAGTGCATTCATATGGAACGGCAGAAGAGCCAGACTCTCCTACTCCTTCCTATCTCGATCCAGAGCTACAGGTGGAATTGGCTTGCCAGATCCCGAACTATATGGGAGAGCCATATCAATGACTAGTCATCGATTGGTTGAGAAACTCAAAAAACAAATCTTGGGTTGCCCTAGAACAAAACATCATTGGCATGCCAGCCAGAGCCATATGCTTAGGCTCTGACCTCCCTCCCTCCACCAGCCTTCAGTCATATCCAATAATTAAAGCCACCATTGAAACATGGAAATGGTGGAACCAGTCACATTGCTCAGTTCCCTTTCCTTCCCCTCTGACCACGATTAGTGACATTCTAGGTTCAGCCTCCTCTGGACCTCGCAACACCTTCTCCAATTCAATCAGATCTTCAACAGTCCCTATATTACATCTTTTAGAGCCTCAGGGCTTAATGCCCACGTCCGACATCATTGAATCACTACTCAAACCTCAACCCTGTGATCTTACACTTATCCCGCTTATTAAAACCTTTGTTCGAAAAAATAACTCAAAAGGTGAGCTCCAACGACCTCTTACATGGTTTGAAGCGTTAATTATAAACTCGAACCCACCAAAAAAAACTATCTCTCTTATTTACAATAAACTGAGATCCCCTCCCCTAACTTCCAAACCGGCTTTCATCCTTTATTGGGAGAAGGAGACGGGCCTAGAGATTCCTTTTCAAACCCTGCCTTTATTATTTGAAACCCCTCATAAATTATCTAGATGCGTAAGAGCCCAAGAAAACGGTTACAAGATATTGTCGCAATGGTATATTACGCCTATTAAATCAGCACACTTTACCAGACCCTCCTCTAATATATGCTGGAGATGTCAAGAAGAACCAGGCACCTTCCTTCACATATGGTGGTCATGCACCCCCATTAACAAATGGTGGAAAGAGATCTTCAAATTATGTAACCAGATTTGCTCTTCAAATGTGGCCATCTCTCCTTACGGGGCGCTGCTTACTCTTTTTGACAAAGAGACCTCCTTAGCTCCCTCCTACCTTTTTAAGCAACTCTTGTTAGCAGCTCGCTTATTGATCCCTAAATATTGGCTACAAACAATTGTTCCCACAATGGAACAGTGGAGGCTTAAGGTCGATCAAATACATCGATTTGAAGAGCTAGCTTCATGGGAATCAAGAACGCACTTGATATTTATGAAAAAATGGTCACCTTGGACACAATACAGGTTCCCTTCTGCCGCTATAAATTCATCATAAACGTAAGAATATAAACTCCTATAGGTCATACTATACTATCCCTGCAACCTTCAGTCCTACCACTTCAAAAATTTCTGGACATGGGATTTATACCTATATTATAACCCACCCTTCCATAAAAAATGGTAGTGTCCATCCACATGGAATTATGATCCTTTTTCTGCTATATGCTGATTGTGATAAACAGAATAATTAGGCTGTGTTTCCTACATTCTGAACTGTAACGGCTATATGTCTGTGCTCGCACTGTCTATACCATAAATGCTATGTATGTGCTCGGTACCATATTACACCACTGTTGGTGTTGTTCATATTGTATTTTCTTAATTTGAAAATAAAGTTTTTTAAAATAAAAAAATAAAAAAAATAAAATAAATTTACGGCATTCATTTTTCGGTATAAATAACATAATATGTTTATTCTCTGGGTAAGTATGATGACAGTCATGCCAAATACATATAGTAATTTTTTTTACATTTTACCACTTTTTTGGAATAAAACCCCCTTTTTTAGGAAAAAAAATGTTTTTGCATTGCCGCTTCCCAAAACCCATAACTTTTTTTTTTCTTTTTTTTATGGAGTTGTGTGAGGGCTTTATTTTTGCAGGACGACTTGTATTTTTCATTGGTATCATTTTGGAGTAAATGGCGCTTTTTGATCTTATTTGTTATGTTTTTTCGGTGGCAACGAAGAATAAATTAGCAATTCTGTCTTTCTTTTACGGCGTTCACCATATGGGATAATTTACATCAATATTTATGTAGTCGGGTCTTTACTGACGCAGCAAAACCAAACATATGGGAAAGCGTATTTTCAATGGGATTTTTTAATCGAATAAATTATTTTTTTTTCTTTACTTTTTTTTTACCACTTAGAAGTCCCACAAGGGGACTATAACAGACAGCTTTTTGATTGCTCTTAAAATGCAATGCACTATCCCTATAGTGCATTGTATTATAATGGCAATGCTACTCTAACATTGACCATCAGGCTGCACCAGAGAGATGCAGCCTGCTGGAAATTACTGAAGGCTGGTCTGGGACCTACATCAGACCCCAGGCAGCCTTCATGCACATCGGCACCCCGCAATTGCATTTGCGGGGTACCGATGGGAGACAGAGGGAGTCCAGTACATTCCCTGTGTCAGCACTTTACATGTGGGGGCGCCATTGTGTGCGGCATGTAAAGTGTTAAACAGCCCGGATTGGCACTCCTGCCAGTCCAGGCTGTTAGAGCAGGGCTGCAGCTCTCATGTGAGAGCCAGGTCCCTGCTCCCTGCTGTACGGGGGACCCGTGCAGTGCTTAGACTGGGCTGCCATAATAAAGCGATGGACCAGCCTAAGGCCCCTTAGTGACTGCCGTAAAAATACGTATGGGTGGTCACTAAAGGGTTTAGTTTTAGTTTTTTTTTTCTGTATGAAGAGGCTGCGGTGCCTCGTAAGCGACAAAGTCTCTTCCTAGGCCTTATGACATCGTTCACATGGTCTAGGTGCAGCTCTGTCCCATCTAAGTGATTGGGTCTGAGCTGTAATACCAAGCGCAGTGCTATCAAATGGACAGTGCTGTGCTTGGTAAGGACTGGAACATTGCGGTCTCCTTAAACAGCTGATTGGTAGGGGTGCCAGGAGTCAGACCCCCACCATCTCATAACTCTCTGAGTACAGATTTGATGGATGTTGCCTGCAGTCCTATGTAACACCACACATAACACAGTGAACTATTGTGTTATGTGGGGTGTTACATAGGTCTGCATGGAACATCTACTACATTATTTGTACACAGAAATTTAGCACTGTTATCTGGGCTGATACATAGGACTTCAGGTGACAAATTAAAATTTTAGTTGCCAAATTTAAAATACATACAATTATGATAAAAAAAGACTTGGAAGAGAAGATGAGACGCAGGTCACAGTGGTGAGCCAGCTCTACATATAGGAGAATACAGCACCACATACCTGTTACATCCAGTGACTTCTCCTGTCATGTAGATCTTTTCTTTCCTCTTCTCCTCTGTTTGACCCAGAATGCCATGACCTATTCTTTCAGCCGCATCTCGTCTCTACAGAGTTTGTTACACAGACACGTTAGATTTCTCATAATTGGGGTCATTTGTGTGGTGACCATTCTCAAGAAAGGTAGTAGGGAGTAATCAGGCAACTATAGGCCAGTAAGCCTGACATCAATAGTGGGGAAATTAATGGAAACCATACTTAAGGAGAGGATTGTGGAACATCTAAAATCCCATGGATTGAAAGATGAAAAACAGCATGGGTTTACTTCAGGGAGATCATGTCAAACTAATCTTATTGATTTTTTTTTTTGATTGGGTGACAAAAATAATAGATGGCAGAGGTGCAGTAGACATCGCTTATCTAGACTTTAGTAAGGCTTTTGATACTGTCCCACATAGAAGGCTAATCAATAAATTTGAGTCTTTCGGCTTGGACTCCCATATTGTTGAATTGATTAGGCAGTGGCTGAGGGACATACAACAGAGGGTTGTAGTCAATGGAGTATATTCAGACCATGGTCTTGTTACCAGTGGGGTACCTCAGGGATCTGTTCTGGGACCCATATTGTTTAATATCTTTTTCAGCAAAATTACAGAAGGCCTCAATGGTAAGGTGTGTCTTTTTGCTGATGACACAAAGATTTGTAACAGGGAAAAGGATTTAGGAAAACTAGAGGAATGGTCAAAAATCTGGAAACTAAAATTAATTGTTGATAAGTGCAAGATGATGCACCTGGGGCGTAAAAACCCAAGAGCAGAATATAAAATCAGTGATACAGTCCTAACCTCAGTATCTGAGGAAAGGGATTTAAGGGTCAATATTTCAGAAGACTTAAAGGTAGGCAGACAATGTCATAGAGCAGCAGGAAATGCTAGCAGAATGATTGGGTGTATAGGGAGAGGCATTACCAGTAGAAAGAGGGAGGTGCTCATGCCGCTCTACAGAGCACTAGTGAGACCTCATTTGGAGTATTGTGCTCAGTACTGGAGACCATATCTCCAGAAGGATATTGATACTTTGGAGAGAGTTCAGAGAAGAGCTACTAAACTAGTACATGGATTGCAGGATAAAACTTACCAGGAAAGATTAAAGGACCTTAACATGTATAGCTTGGAAGAAAGACGAGACAGAGGGGATATGATAGAAACTGTTAAATACATAAAGAGAATCAACAAGGTAAAAGAGGAGAGAATATTTAAAAGAAGAAAAACTGCTACAAGCGGACATAGTTTTAAATTAGAGGGGAAAAGCTTTAAAAGTAATATCAGGAAGTATTACTTTACTGAGAGAGTAGTGGATGCATGGAATAGCCTTCCTGCAGAAGTGGTAGCTGCAAATACAGTGGAGGAGTTTAAGCATGCATGGGATAGGCATAAGGCCATCCTTAATATAATATAGGGCCAGGGGCTATTCATAGAATTCAGTATATTGGGCAGACTAGATGGGCCAAATGGTTCTTATCTGCCGACATATTCTATGTTTCTATATGTTTCTAAAGGGTTATTGTAGGAGCATCAGGCACTTATGCACCTAGCCACAGGCTGCAGGTGCTCTACTGAATTCATCTTTATCGTCATTCTCAGGGTGATGATACAGTTTCATACTGTGGTGCTGGCTGCAGTATTTTGTACTGCACTGTGGTTTCTGGTTTTTTCAGAGGTTGTATTTCTGGCGGTATTCAAACTCACAACCTTCTACATTACAGCCAAGAATCTTAACCACTACACTATAGAGCTGCATGGCCAGTTACTTTAAAATAAAAAAAAATAAGAAAAATATGAGACTTCTAGTAGTAAGTATTCCTATATAGCAGAAGTCTCAATTATTATTATTTTTTTTTTGTAACTGGCCATGCAGCGCTATAGTGTAATGAAATAACAACCAATACATATTGAAATAATGCAATATGTATGCAAAACTGACAATAAACCCATTAAATAGCACACAATTTAGTATAACTCAATCTTTATTAATTAAAAGAGAATGAATGATTACATGATACAAAAATATATATAATTACATGTAGTGGTAGCAGTGCAGGAGTGTACTGCGACAAGTATAACAACCGTCCCTCCTACAAAAATATTAACTCATAAAGTATGTTGAGCGCTGTCAAACAGAGTATACACCTATAATGCTGCGATACCAATGTAATAGTACATGTACACCAGCGCAGGATGTAGGCAACTCAATACTTGACCTCATGACATCATTTCACCCTGCCCATAGAGTTACCGCTGCACAGAAGTCAGAGTGGGGTCTAAACAGAGAATCCCAACATGAGACTGGTGTACTGACATACATGCAGCCAGAAGACGAGGAGCAGTGGATGAAAGAGAGGACATGAAGCAGCTAATACTGACCAGGAGAGGAGAGAGGATGATGGCACCAACCCGACGCGCATTTCGCCTTGCTTCTTCAGGGGGCGTGTCCCTTCTCCTCACCCAGCAGTCAGATATATAACCCCCACCTATTTAACACAATTTGGAATACAAGGCCCTCAATAGTCCACACCTGTGTGTTGCTTCCTAGTGTCCCACGATGGCCACTGGTGCGTCCTGATACACTGTGCAGCTACATCACGGCACCGAGTAGTGTCCGCCCCATGAATCGTCCGGCCCCGCCTTTGTTCTCGCGATATCGTGCTGGAATCATGTGATAAGGAAATCACATGACCGCTCCGATTACCCAACTGGATACGCACATCCTGATAAACAACATAACTCCAGCCAAGGGGTCATGTGATCGGCCAGGAGAATCCGCCGACGCCATCTTGGTCAAGGGCAACACTCATCACATGCCAAAAAACAGGGCAGATAGAAGTGTGAACAGGTCTAGAATCAAACCTGTCACAATTTAATCCCACCATACAGTGGTACGGTCCAAATAGTCCGTGAACAGGTATGTAAAAGAGCAATTGTTAAAAATAAAGTGCACAAAGTGCAATGTGATTGAGATATCAACAATTCATGCTTTATATAAAAAAAACAAATGATGATATAATCCACTGATCCTTAATAACAAAATTGCAAACATGATATCAAGAAAGTGATTCATGCACAGATGCAAAGAATAATAAATAAATAAACCCATTTAAACACTCCTGTATAAGACCACGGATAGTTGCAATAAATATAATAAAGTGCATTAGACATGATTACCATGATTAAAATTATTGTTAAAAAAATATGTAGATACTACTACTACATGTGACCATGTGCTGAAAGCACGTTAATATTCCATGATAATGAAAATACATAAAGTGACTACGCAAAGTGACAGTGCACGTGAGGTGAGGGGAGTGCCAGACAGTGACATGCAGTGCAGTAAAACCATCAATCATATAAAAATAAGCCCAACACAAGACCTATAAGAACACCTAAAGGACAATGTAACCACTGTTATAGGGGTTAAAAACCCTTGACCATATGTGGCCAAGTCCACCATATTACAGGAGGAGATACAAAGCGTTATTTCCTTCTGGACCAGCAGATCATCACATAAAAAAGGAAAAGATCCCATTCAGCAGGCTCCCCTCATGGGTACCAAAACACACAACCTCCAATGAGCAGAAAAAGAAGGACCATTGATCCAGAGCTTCTAGAAGGAGAATAACAAGTGACCGTGGGTGAAGAGAAGAACAAATAAACAGATACAGTAACAGTTGATATTACATGAATAATATCTTAAAACAATTATGTACTGTTAAAAATATTTTTGCTGGTACTTGGAGATACCAGACCGGAAGGAGCAAAACCCACAGCGGAGCCTAAAACAAACACATGTGCGCAGAAGGAGGATGTTTTCTCCATCAGAGAAAGGGCACAAAACTGTTCCCCTCATTGAGCCCAAAGGGGGTGATGGTATTCAAGGTGTAAATCCAACTTTTTCCAATCACTTCCACTCGGGGACACAATAACCCGATCGATACCCCTAAATCGCAAAAGGGATCCATCACAGTTGTGTCTCTCCTTGAAGTGTTTTGCCAACGTCTTCAACTGTGATATATCAATCTCTTCCCTTGCAGCCTCAATGGAAAGAACATGCTCCCTATGGCCCAGTATATAACACCAATCGTAGTGCATGTGATGGGATGTATGATTTTATATTCCCTCATATGGCCAGAGTCCCAAAAAATTGTGGCTCTGTCCATATTAACACAGCCCACACACTTGCTGCATTCTCTGCTACCCCAGGGTATACCCCTAGTACCAAAGAGACCTGAAGCCCTTTGGACATAGTGGCTCTGGACCAAGTGATCCCGGATGTTCTTCGCTCTCCGGTATGTAATGCACAGGTATTGTGGCACCATGGTTTGTAGCTGAGAGTCCAACCGCAAAATACCCCAGTATTTGTTCAGGGCAGCCCGTACCTCTCTCCATTTTTTTGTGGAATCCCATGATTAATCGAATTTCTTCAGTGACAGGTTTCTTCTCTCTTTTGAGAGGAGATCTGACCTCTTTGAGGATCTAGCTCTTTGGTATGCCCGATCTATACAACGCGCACCATAGCCACGTTGTCGGAACCTCTGTCGTAGATCTTCCGCCTGTAATTCAAAAGATGCCTCTGTGGAGCAGATCCTCCTAGCCAGCAGAAACTGACCCACCGATATACTCTTAATAAGGTTACCTGGATGTGCCAAATCTGTGCAAAAAAGGGAGTTTACTGAGGTCTCTTTCCTATACAGGTCAGTCCCCATAAATCCCTGCGAATCCACCCTAAAGAACACATCCAGGAACTCCATGTTTGTGCGACCCACCTTAAAGGTAAGTTTGATGTTCTTATTATTTTGATTCAGTTCACGTATGAGGAGTCCAAACTCCTCCTCGGTCCCCTGCCAGATGATGAGGACGTCATCAATGTAATGTTCCCAAAATTGGACATTTCTCATCATCGGCAGGGGATCGGTTTGAAGGATCTCCCTCTCCCACAGCCCCAGGAACAAATTAGCATATGAGGGTGCACAAGACGCCCCCATTGCTGTCCCCTGGAGCTGTAGGTAGTAGGACCCCCCAAACGTGAAAAAGTTAAGGGTCAAAACATACTCCAACAGGGATAACACAAAATCACAATTTGCCTTACCCCAATTGGTTGTCTGTAAGAAGAACTGAACCGCCTCAAGTCCATCCTGGTGTCTGATGGAGGTATAGCGCGACTCTACATCACAGGTGGCAATCAACATGTCAGGTTTCAAATGGATGTTCTCCACCTTCTTCAGAACATCCATTGTGCCCTTCAGATATAAGGGGGATGCAGAAAGCGTTCAACGTATCTGCAAATGGGGTCATTCATTCCATTGGTTCCTGAGACAATCGGTCTCCCGGGTGGATTCGACAGGTCCTTGTGCACTTTAGGGAGAAAATAAAGTGTAGGGATGACCGGGTGCGCAGGTAACAGATGGGAACATTGTTTTTCAGATAGGACACCTGACTCCACCCCATCTGTAATAGAGACTCCAGTTCACCTCTGAATTTGGCAAGGGGATTGAAAGTCAGTTTTTTATAACAGTCCCCGTTGTTCAGCTGTCTGTTTGCCTCCTTCTCATAGAGCTTCACCGGCCATAGCACAATATTCCCACCCTTATCCGCCGGTTTAACTACCACATCCTTCCACTGTCTAATCTCACCAATTGTCCCTTCCACCACCAGTGGGGATCTTCTGTAACTCAGCCTCAACCAGCTGGACAAAAAGATCCACATTGGGGTACGGGGACAAGGGATGGAATTTGTTAGATTCAGGGATGAGATGCTTGGAGAATTCACCAGTTCTATGTGTTGCATCCTGCTCCTCTAGAAGTGCAGTAAGTGTAAGGAGGGCCTCTTGTTCGGATTTGGTAGGAAAATTCGGATCTGCTCTACCACTAAAGATTTTCTTAAAAACAAGCTTCCTTGCAAAAAGGTGAAGATTGACACGAGTTGGAGGTCCCAGGAGAGACCACCGCGTCGTCAAGCAATAAACGGAAATCAGGTACAGACACATAAGAGTTTATTGCACAAACAGAAACATGGAAAGCAGCACAGATAAAACATGAGCTCTATGTACCGTCAGCACAGTGGGAGAAAACCCCCACTGCGCCACTGTCTAGTAATACTCCAGAGGGGCGTAACTAAGCAACTCCTGGTCTTCACTAGAGCCCTAGATGGTAGGGTTAGACTTAGCCGCAGGAAGTTGCCAGGGTCCACTCTGGAGCGTGACCTAGACAGTGACAGCAGGAGCGAATGGACAACAGGTACCAGAAGGTACCGACGGCACATAGGCATACATAACATACAGGCAAATACAAAACAGAGCAACTAATGATACAAGCAGGAGTTCACGCAAGGGAGCAGGAGTGGCAATAAGCAGAGAAGGACTTGCTCCACCAGTAATAAACTGCATGGCCTTGTCATGCCACTCTGCTACAAAGGCTTGCTGAACACAGACATCAGAATAAACACAAAGTAACTAAAACATAACCAGAACAGATAACAGACAGACGACGTTAATGAACAAGTAGGGAAACCCACAGAGCACAGACAGACAGACAGACACGGATCCCATGGGTCAGCAGCATGGGAGAGAGAGTACAAACCAGGAGCAGGACAAGACAACACACACCAGGAGAGCTGACCTAGAACTGAGGAAACCTCAGCCTTATATACAGGTTCCATGGGTGCAGCAGAGAGACCACACCCATGGAGCAGACAGAGGATTAACTCCTAATAAGCACACAGGGGAGTTAACCCATAAAGAACCACAAATGACACACAGGAACAGAACTTCAGCGAGGAGCGCCGAACAAGCAAGAACGGAAGGTCACAGCCAGAGATAGTGGCTGTGACAAAGATCCTTTACTGCAGAAAAAAGGTCAAATTTGCATGTTGGTGAGAAAGAGAGACCTCGCCCCAGGATCGAAATCTGATCCTGGGTGAGGACATGATTAGAGAGATTAATTACCTGCAACTGTTGGTTGCCATCAGGGCGTTGTTTGCCTGCCGGTTGTTGCATAACGCCTATCTTCCATTTAATAAACCTCTTCGGACATCTCGGACCACCAGGTCCCAGAGGATTACCATCTTCACTCAACAATGTGTTGGATGAGATAGATGTAGATCGCATCCTTGTTTGTTGTGTCATATTTTTCCAATACACTTTATTGATTTCCATATCTTGGAGATCACGCTGGAATTTCTTAGTTTTAACCGCCTTGATTTGTCACCCCCAAATTATAAAGGCATGATCTATCTCCTTCTTGAATTCCTCTAACTCCTCAGTGGATAATTTCAGAGATAATTGTTCTTCCTTAGTGCCAATTTCCAGCTCCAGCTCTGTTAGTGTTTTCGTATGTAGTTCTACAATCAAGCGCATAAAAGAGACTGAACATAAGCCACAGATTGACTCCCATTTTATGCAAAAGTCTTCATCATCTCTTCCATATGATGGAAAGGTCTGAACTCGTAGGCCCTAGGTATCAGCCCTTTTGTAATATATTTATCCAAAGTGGCTTTATTCCACCATAATTTCCTCCTCCTGTGCTACATGTGTTTGAGCTGTACCCTAAGCTCCATAGTGCTCCTCCAGCATTCATCACTCACCGCTGCAGCACCCCCTGCAAAAACGGCATCCACCTGGGAAGACCAGGAGCTATCATGTGAATGGAAATCCATAATCCTTGTAAAGGAACAACCTTCTGTAAAAAGCGAATGAGGCAAGTGTGTGGATTGTGTTAATAGGACAGAGCCACACATTTTTGGGACTCTGGCCATATGAGAGAATATAAAATCGCACATCCCATCACATGCACTACGATTGGTGTTATATACTGTACAATATGCCCATGTGATTTGATTTACGTTGGTCTAACCTCCCGGGAGTTCAGGAGAAGAGTTAGGGAGCATGTTCTCTTCATTGAGGCTGCAAGGGATGAGAATGATATATCACAGTTGAAGATGCTGGCAAAACACTTCAAGGAGAGATACAACTGTGATGGATCCCATTTGCGATTTAGGGGAATCGATCTGGTTATCGTGTCCCCGAGTGGAGGTGATTGGAAAAAGTTACTAGGACAAAAAGAAACAAGGTGGATTTACACCTTGAATACCATCGCCCCCTTTGGGCTCAATGAGGGGAACAGTTTTGTACCCTTTCTCTGATTGAGAAAACATCCTCCTTCTGCGCACATGTGTTTGTTTTAGGCTCCGCTGTGGGTTTTGCTCCTTCCGGTCTGGTATTTCCAAGTACCGGCAAAAATATTTTTAACAGTACATAATTGTTTTAAGATATTATTCATGTAATTTTAACTGTTATCTGTTTATTTGTTCTTCTCTTCACCCACAGTCACCTGTTATTCTCCCTCTAGAAGCTCTGGATCAATGGTCCTTCTTTTTCTGCTCATTGGAGGTTGTGTGTTTTGGTACCCATGAGGGGAGCCTGCTGAATGGGATCTTTTCCTTTTCTATGTGATGATCTGCTGGTCCAGAAGGAAATAACGCTTTGTATCTCCTCCTGTAATATGGTGGACTTGGCCACATATGGTCAAGGGTTTTTAACCCCTATAACAGTGGTTACATTGTCCTTTAGGTGTTCTTATAGGTCTTGTGTTGGGCTTATTTTTATATAATTGATGGTTTTACTGCACTGCATGTCACTGTCTGGCACTCCCCTCACCTCACGTGCACTGTCACTTTGCGTAGTCACTTTATGTATTTTCATCATCATGCAATATTAACGTGCTTTCAGCACATGGTCACATGTAGTAGTAGTAGTATCTACATATTTTTTTAACAATAATTTTAATCATGGTAATCATGTCTAATGCACTTTATTATATTTACTGCAACTATCCGTGGTCTTATACAGGAGTGTTTAAATTGGTTTATTTATTTATTATTCTTTGCATCTGTGCATGAATCACTTTCTTGATATCATGTTTGCAATTTTGTTATTAAGGATCAGTGGATTATATCATCATTCGGCTTTTTTATATAAAGCATGAATTGTTGATATCTCAATCGCATTGCACTTTATTAACTTTATTTTTAACAATTGCTCTTTTACATACCTGTTCACGGACTATTTGGACCGTACCACTGTATGGTGGGATGAAATTGTGACAGGTTTGATTCTAGACCTGTTCACACTTCTATCTGCCCTGTTTGTTGGCATATGATGAGTGTTGCCCTTGACCAAGATGGCGTCGGCGGCTTCTCCTGGCCGATCACATGATGGCCCCAGCCCGACAATTGAGCGGGAGATCTGTTGGTACACTTGTGTGGCCCACTCTCCTCCCCCTTCAACGTAATCCAGCGCCCTTGGCTGGAGTTATGTTGTTTATCAGGATGTGCGTATCCAGTTGGGTAATCGGAGCGGTCATGTGATTTCCTTATCACATGATTCCAGCACGATATCGCGAGAACAAATGCGGGGCCGGACGGTTCATGGGGCGGACACTACTCGGTGCCGTGATGTAGCTGCACAGTGTATCAGGACGCACCGGTGGCCATCGTGGGACACTAGGAAGCAACACACAGGTGTGGACTATTGAGGGCCTTGTGTTCCAAATTGTGTTAAATGGGAGGGGGGAATATATCTGACTGCTGGGTGAGGAGAAGGGACACGCCCCCTGAAGAATCGAGGCGAATCGCGCGTCGGGTTGGTGCCATCATCCTCTCTCCTCTCCTGGTCAGTATTAGCTGCTTCATGTCCTCTCTTTCATCCACTGCTCCTTGTCTTCTGGCTGCATGTATGTCAGTACACCGGTCTCGTGTTGTTACATCCTGCGCTGGTATACATATACTATTACATTGGTATCGCAGCATTATAGGTGTATACTCTGTTTGACAGCGCTCAACATACTTTATGAGTTAATATTTTTGTAGGAGGGACGGTGGTTGTTATACTTGTCGCAGTACACTCCTGCACTTCTACCACTACATGTAATTATATATTTTTTTGTATCATGTAATCATTCATTCTCTTTTAATTAATAAAGATTGAGTTATACTATATTGTGTGCTATTTAATGGGTTTATTATCTATAGTGTAATGGTTAACATTCTGGGCTGTAATGTAGAAGGTTGTGAGTTTCCCTTCAAAAATAGAGGCTAATTTTAATTTAAACATATATATATATATACAGTGCTGCCCATAATTATTCATACCCCTGGCAAATTTTGACCTAAAGTTACTTTTATTCAACCAGCAAGTAATTTTTTGACAAAAAATAAGACTATGTACAAGATGCATTATTGTGGAAAAAAAACATTTCTCAGCCTTTATTTACAATTGAGCAAAATTCCGCACTGTGGAAAATCTCAGAGGACGTGGTCGGAAGCCAAAAGTGACACCTGTGCTGGCCAGGAGGATGGTTAGAGAGGTGAAAAAGAATCCAAGGATCACCACCAAGGACATCCTGGTGAATCTGGGCTCTGCTGGTGGCAATGTCTCAAGGCAGACAATCCAACAGACACTGCACACTGATGGCTTCCACAGATGCAGACCAAGGAGGATGCCACTTCTCCATATAAGGCACACAAAAGCTTGCTTGACCTTTGCAAAAGCTCATCTGGACAAAGAAGAAGACTTCTGGTCTTCTGTGTTATGGTCAGATGAAACAAAATTTTTATTGTTGGGTCACAATGATGTTTCCTTCATTTGGCGTAAAAAAGGAGAAGCCTTCAATCCAAAGAACACCATTCCCACTGTCAAACATGGTGGTGGGAACCTAATGCTTTGGGGGTGTTTTTCAACCAATGTACCAGGGAACCTAATCACAGTAAATGGCACCATGAAAAAAGAGCAATAAATGAGGATTCTCAACGACAACATCAGACAGTCTGCAGAGAAACTTGGCCTTGGGCACCAGTGGACATTTCAGCATGACAATGACCCAAAACACACAGCAAAAGTGGTGAAGAAATGGTTAGAGACAACAACATTAACGTTTTGGAGTGGCCCAGCCAGAGTCCAGACTTGAATGCAATTGAGAATCTGTGGCGAGAGCTAAAGATCAGGGCGATGGCAAGAAGACCCTCCAACCTGAAAGATTTGGAGCTCATTGCTAAAGATGAATGGGCAAAAACAATTGTGGAGACATTCAAAAAGCTGGTCTGCAATTATAGGAAGCGTTTGATTGCTGTAATAGCCAATAAAGGCTTTTCTATTGATTATTGAGAAGGGTATTAATAGTTTTGGACTGGACACTTTTTGCTCAAATGTAAATAATAGCTGAGAAATGTTTTTTTCCCCACACAAGTACATCGTCTTATTATCCTTTGGGAGACACCTTTCTGGTTGAATAAAATTTACTTTAAGTCAAAATTTGCCAGGGGTATGAATAATTATATATATATATATATATATATATATATATATATATATATATATATATATATATATATATATATCTCAAACAAAAAATAACACAGCAGCACTAGTCCAATAGCACGGGTGCAAAATCCTCCCAGCCGCAGGCTCAACGGCTAATAGATAGATATATGTTCAAAAGATGAGGCTGCACTCCAGAGGTAAAGTGAAAAACGATGGACCCTTTATTGACCACTCTGCAACGTTTCAACCGCTCAATGCAGTCTTTATCAAGCATAAAACAAGGTGTCTCACAGGGGTATATATACCCAGAATACATAGCAGCAAATAGTGTGACAATCAATTAATAAATAATACAATCATAAAAATAGATGTTAAAATACATAAGATATAATCATACAGTGATCCGTGTATCATCAATATAGTTTACATGATTGTGTTCAAATGTGCAAATTAACAATATTCATGATTAATACAAACATATACTATAAACTGTGTAAATTGAACACATTAAGACAGTGTTACATATAGCTGTAATTAATAAAGACTCACTCAGCGGGGACAGACCTGCGGCGCCAAAATCCACGTCTTCCAAGTCAGACTGTGCATGTCCAGAAGCCTAGCAACCACAACTCAAACGAATGGCGCCAGGAGACGCCACCAGAGTCACATGATTGATCACCTGACCACCCACATGACCCGTGCAGCCATCGCGAGACTACGCCGAGAGCAGCGCTTGAATTCGCCACGCCAGCGGGGAGGGGCAAGCGCACACAGGCCAACAACACCAGTGATACTGGCGTTGTTGCACCAGCAGGCAAAGCGAATACCAGCGAGAAAAAAGGGCAAAAGCAGTCACAACTAATGAAGAAGGGGAAGCACATATTATGATTGATGACCTGCTGGTGACCCTCAAAAACATTAGGAGCAAGAGTCTGCTGGTGACCAACTAACACATTAGGTGCGAGGGCCTGCTGCTGAGCTGACCATCTAGAACATTAGGGGTGGGGGTCTTCTGCAGAGCTGACTCTCTAAAACATTAGGGGCGAGTGACTGCTTCAGATTTGAGCATCGAAAAAATTTCGGGCAAGTGCCTGCTGCTGAGCTGATCATTGAAAAAATTATAGGCGAGTGCCTGCTGTATGCTAACCATTGAAAACATTATGTGAGAGGGCCTGCTGGTGAGCTGACCCTCAAAAACATTACACTCGCCTAAAGAATTATTAGGAACACCTGTTCTATTTCTCATTAATGCAATTATCTAGTCAACCAATCACATGGCAGTTGCTTCAATGCATTTAGGAGTGTGGTCCTGGTGAAGACAATCTCCTGAACTCCAAACTGAATGTCAGAATGGGAAAGAAAGGTGATTTAAGCAATTTTGACCGTGGCATGGTTGTTGGTGGCAGTTGAGTATTTCACAATCTGCTCAGTTACTGGGATTTTCACGCACAACCATTTCTAAGGTTTACAAAGAATGGTGTGAAAAGGGAAAAACATCCAGTATGCGGCAGTCCTGTGGGCAAAAATGCCTTGTGGATGCTAGAGGTCAGAGGAGAATGGGCCGACTGATTCAAGCTGATAGAAGAGCAATGTTGACTGAAATAACCACTCGTTACAACCGAGGTATGCAGCAAAGCATTTGTGAAGCCACAACACGCACAACCTTGAGGCGGATGGGCTACAACAGCAGAAGACCCCACCGGGTACCACTCATCTTCACTACAAATAGGAAAAAGAGGCTACAATTTGCACGAGCTCACCAAAATTAGACTGTTGAAGACTGGAAAAATGTTGCATGGTCTGATGAGTCTCGATTTCTGTTGAGACATTCAAATGGTAGAGTCCGAATTTGGCATAAACAGAATGAGAACATGTATCCATCCTCTGATGGCTACTTCCAGCAGGATAATGCACCATGTCACAAAGCTCGAATCATTTCAAATTGGTTTCTTGAACATGACAATGAGTTCACTGTACTAAAATGGTCCCCACAGTCACCAGATCTCAACCCAATAGAGCATCTTTGGGATGTGGTGGAACGGGAGCTTCGTCCCTGGATGTGCATCCCTCAAATCTCCATCAACTGCAAGATGCTATCCTATCAATATGGGCCAACATTTCTAAAGAATGCTATCAGCACCTTGTTGAATCAATGCCACATAGAATTAAGGCAGTTCTGAGGGCAAAAGGGGATCCAACACCTTATTAGTATGGTGTTCCTAATAATTCTTTAGGTGAGTGTATATTGCTGCTGCCACAAACAACAATAGTCCTTAATGGACTTTTGGGTCTCTGACAAGCTTTTAAACTTAAAAAAATATATGATTCACTCCCTACACTATCTTTCCCTTCTTCAGCACAGCTCTCCTTGACTAACACTGAGCTGAACATGTGTCATCGGGTGCTATATATCACCCAATGAAGCGTTACGGCCAGCCAATCACTGTAATGCATGTAACCAACATGGCTACGGCATTACAGCGAGTGCCAGTACCTTCATGCACGTTTATTGGCTGCATAGCAGCCAACATACAGTCAGGTCCATAAATATTGGGACATTAACACAATTCTAACATTTTTGGCTCTATACACTACCACAATGAATTTGAAATGAAACTAACAAGATGTGCTTTAACTGCAGACTGTAGGCTTTAATTTGAGAGTATTTAAGTATTTACATCCAAATCAGGTGAACGGTGTAGGAATTACAACAGTTTGCATATGTGTCTCCCACTTGTTAAGGAACCAAAAGTAATGGGACAGAATAATAATCATAAATCAAACTTCAAAAGCTGATAACTCCCATCGGACTAATAACGAAAAGAGGCCTCTACACAGATTATCACATAAGTTTGGCAAAGATGTCTCAACTATTGGAGCGCTCCAAATAGAATAAGAAGATTTCCATCAGACTTACGGCATCAGTTTCCGCGATACCTCGCTGTGAGATACAAGCTGAAATCCCTTTACAGACCATGTGACACGCCGGCGTCCGCATGAGCGTGCTAGGATAACAAGCACAGCAGCAATTTTAACATCGGGTATGTAAGCCGAAATATCGGATATACTAAGCCGAAACCTGAAAGGAGAAGGTAAGACCCACCCACTTATTCATATTTAGTGTAATAGCACTTTATCTACAATCATCTGTGGAAACCGGGTCCGGACATTCAGTACCAGCAAAACAGGGACTATCTATCCTCACCAAGGATCCGTCCTGAAAGACGGCACCTACAACTATATGCTAAACAGTGGCCATTTTCTCATAGCAACTGCACTTTCTATTTCCTATGAGAACAATACAGAAACTTATAGCAATATCAGTATTATCTAAAAAAACTTTATATACATAATTTCAAGGAACTCTATATGCATGCTCCTTGAGTGTCCATTCACTCAAACTACAGACTATTGTGTGCCCATTCTATTATGGTTCTTTAATTCTGTTTTTTATTGTGATTTTTATTGTGATTTTTATTGTGCTTTTTATCTTATTGTTATTAAATCATTGTGATCACCTTATACATTATAACATTGTAGCATTTATCCACACATTTCAGAGTGCCAGTCCGTATTTCTAATCCATTTTTCAATAAATCAAACCTTCACTTTTTAATACTTGGTTGCAAATCCTTTACAGTCAATTACAGCCTGAAGTCTGGAACTCATAGACATCACCAGACGCTGGGTTTCATCCCTGGTGATGCTGTGCCAGGCCTCTACTGCAACTGTCTTCAGTCCCTGCTTGTTCTTTGGGCATTTTCCCTTCAGCTTTGTCTTCAGCAAGTGAAATGCATGCTCAATCGGATTCAGGTCAGGTGATTGACTTGGCCATTGCATAACTTCCCACTTTTTTCCCTTAAACTCTTTGGTTGCTTTTGCAGTATGCTTTGGGTCATTGTCCATCTGCACTGTGAAGCGCCGTCCAATGAGTTCTGAAGCATTTGGCTGAATATGAGCAGATAATATTGCCCGAAACACTTCAGAATTCATCCTGCTGCTTTTGTCAGCAGTCACATCATCAATAAATACAAGAGAACCAGTTCCATTGGCATATATGCCCACGCCATGACACTACCACCACCATGCTTCACTGATGAGGTGGTATGCTTAGGATCATGAGCAGTTCATTTCCTTCTCCATACACTTCTCTTCCCATCACTCTGGTACAAGTTGATGGTCTCATCTGTCCATAGGATGTTGTTTCAGAACTGTGAAGGCTTTTTTAGATGTCGTTTGGCAAACTCTAATCTGGCCTTCCTGTTTTTGAGGCTCACCAATGGTTTACATCTTGTGGTGAACCCTCTGTATTCACTCTGGTGAAGTCTTCAGTTGATTGTTGACTTTGACACACATACACCTACCTCCTGGAGAGTGTTCTTGATCTGGCCAACTGTTGGGAAGGGTGTTTTCTTCGGTCATCCACCACAGTTGTTTTCCTTGGTCTTCCAGGTCCTTTGGTGTTGCTGAGCTCACCGGTGCGTTCCTTCTTTTTAAGAATGTTCCAAACAGTTGTTTTGGCCATGCCTAATGTTTTTGCTATCTCTCTGATGGGTTTGTTTTGTTTTTTCAGCCAAATGATGGCTTGCTTCACTGATAGTGACGGCTCTTTGGATCTCATCTCGAGAGTTGACAGCAACAGATTCCAAATGCAAATAGCACACTTGAAATGAACTCTGGACCTTCTTTCTGCTCATTGTAATTGGAATAATGAGGGAATTACACACACCTGGCCACGGAACAGCTGAGAAGCCAATTGTCCCATTACTTTTAGACCCTATCAAGTGGGAGGCACATATGCAAACTGTTGTAATTCCTATACCGTTCACCTGATTTGGATGTAAATACCCTCAAATTAAAGCTGACAGTCTGCAGTTAAAGCACATCTTGTTCATTTCATTTCAAATCAATTGTGGTGGTGTATAGAGCCAAAAATGTTAAAATTGTGTCAATGTCCCAATATTTATGGACCTGACTGTACATGCAGGGAGGAAACTCGAGCATTGCTCTCGAGCACATGCGGTATTCGGCTGAATACCGCCATGTGCCAAGGATCAAGATGCTCGAGCCGAACTGGTGTTCGGTCGAGCATGCTCGATCAACACTAATACATAGTAAATAATCACTTATAAAATCACAGGTCCTGATTAGTTCCTATCAGGCAGGGAATGATAATCAGAGGGGAAAATATCAAAAACATTACAGAACAAAAGTTTTCAACCACCTTATCATTTAACTTTTCATTCCAATAAGATATGAAATTAGACTTAAACCCTTCCCTATGGGCAGGGGCATAGCTAAAGGTTCATGGACCCTGGTGCAGGAGTTCAGCTTGGACCTCCTTCCCTCAGTGCATTGTAGTCAGGGGGCAGGGAAGCACATAGCCTTGGTGCTACCTGAGACAAAAATTAAACTGGCAACCCCCACCCCACCCCATGCCAAATTCTTGACCTAAACCCTTCCCTCCAGCCAGAGGTGTAACTTGACCTGCATGTACTTTCTATAATACTGGAGTCATCGTATGCGGCTCAAAGGTCTTTGGGCCCCCTGAGGCTCCTGGGCCTGGTAGCAACTGCTACCTCTGTACCCTCTATAGCTATGCCCCTGTCTATGGGTTTTATTAACATTGAGAACGAGTAGGTACTAATAGGTATATACTAATGGGTGTATATCTAACTTATCAATGAGTATCATTTTGGTGATACTCTAATTGGCCATCCAAGTATTTTGAATACTCTAGTGTGGTACATATATTTTAGATTCCCTGGTCTAGATTGAGCTATTTAACCCAATTGGTTTATTTTTCCCCTGGTGCGATCCTACTGCCTATGCTCACTATACCTAATCCCTTAGGTATCATATGGCGGTATAGGGATAGTTTTGAAGACAGTGGTATCGCCCTTATCAGGACGGCTATTCCGCTCCCAGACAGGAACATTGTAGGGATATTTTAGGGAATGGTTTAAATCTAATATTATATCTTATTTGAATTAAAAGTTAAGGGGTTGAGAATTTTTGTTCTGTGTAGTTAGTATGCAAACAGTTATATAAAGGCAATATAGTCATAATAGTCATAAATTGTAAAAGTCATAAAAAACAGAATTTATTTTAGAAGCATCACAAAAAAGTAATTAACATAGATATATTTACTATCCCTTTAACAACTTCTAAAATACGTGAGCACTTTATTTATGGTGATTGGGAGGGTTGAGCAAATCAAATCATTATGCGAAGTGGAATTCAATCCGAAGTTTAGGAAAAATTTGATTAGCAACTAATTCAAATTTCCTGTCGCTGAAGCTCAGGAATGCGACATCACCCATAATGCCATGCAGACAGCCAATCAGCAGCTAGCCAGCCCCTGTGATGTCACAGCCCTTTAAAAGGCTCATCCTGTGCGGTCTCCGCCATTTCACTGTGAGCTGAGCATAGGGACACGTGACGAGCGCTAGGGACAGTGTTGCTAAAGCTTTTAATTTAGGAATATAGGATGGGGAGAGAGCAGGGAAAGTGCAGGGACAGTTTAGGGAGATTTTTTTTATACACTGTAGGGAGAACATAGGGAGACTGCAGGGACAAGTGCAGGGACTGTAATTTAAAGCTGAAGGGATCCATAGGAGAAGTGCAGTTTGCATCAATCCCTGTGTAGGGCACCGAGTTATCTAATTGAACAGTGTCCTCCTTGTTTAATAGATAAGCTATTCTATTAGGCCTTGATTCTCAAATTAGGGTAAATAACCTATCTATTTTGACTGTTATTGGGGTGTCCACCTTGTTTACTAGATAAGCAATACTATTACACCTTGATTTTCAAATTTGAGTGAATAAGCTGTCTAGTTCTACTGTTATTGGGGTGTCCACCTGTCTGTCACAGTAACTGTTTCACTAACAGAAAGTACTAGCTATGCATGTTGCTGCAATGCACAGTGATGTACACCGAGACACTCTCCGTGCAAGCCGAGATATAGCTGATTTAACGTCCTTCATAGCAAATTAATTTGGAATGAAGCAAAAAATAAATAAAAAAATCAGCAGTGAAACAGTTAAATTAAAAAATGTGCCGCATAAAGCTGTTGCAGTGTTTTGCTTCTGCTCTTTGGTAAAAATGAAAAGTTATATATATTAGGCCTAGTGTGAATACACCTTTGGTGCCCTTATTGGTGTGTAGCATACTGGGTGGGTGAAAAAATTGGATGCATAACGGGGCCCACAATAACTTTATAAATAAAGGGTCCACATAAATCTGCAGCTGGCCCTGTTTATGTGTACATTTTGATGGAGAAAGGCAAATGAAGTCCTGCTGCTACAGAGTTGTGTGCCTTCTTATGTATAGGGGGGGTTACCTTTGTAAGAGTAGCAAACTTACCATAGAACCATGGCCTGATGAAGGGGCCGGATTGGCCCTGAAACGCGTCACTACCTGAAAAAAAGAAACATATGTCAATAAAGATGCTTTTAAAAAAAGAACACCTCGTTTGGAACTTACCTGGTCACGCTGTAGCCCATCTCATATCATCCCTTATCTCAATGGAACCAGACCTTGCCACTTCTATGGGGTCTGCGATGAGGGGAGTCTGGCGCAGAACCCCTTCTTCTGCTACCTAACATACAACAAAGGCATTTTATTTTTCTGCAGCCACCACTAGGTGGCGCTCACTGCATAGAGATTTGTACATCTTCCATCAACGTTGATGGTGGCACTAGTGGTGGCAGCAGGCAGCCAGTTTTATTTTATACTATGTCAGAGGATTTAAACCTGTATTGGGGAGATGTATCATTTCTCAGAAATCTCACTGGTTGCCCTATTTTTACTATGGGGATCTATGATATTTGTTTATGCCTCTGCTCATAATTCAGTATAGGAAATAGATTTCAAAAAAAGGTAAAACTTTCCAGTTGTACAGAGCCCTGATATGCTTATGTGCCAAAGATCTTATAAAAATAATACAACTGCAAACTGCATCTAAACAATTCTGAAATTATACTAACCTAATTGTGTGACCACAGAAATTAAGCTGGTATCATTGTATATTATGAATAATATTGGATACAATTGGACTAGTAGTATTGGAAACTAATATTGTATACCTCTACATTCCTGAGCTGCTAATATTGAAGCACTGAGAAAAAAATGTGCTTGACAATTGAAGCTTGTTAAAAGTGTGTTTGTAGTCTACTGATGTAAAGGGAAGGAAATCCTGTGTGATTTTACACTGTTTACTCTTCTAAAAGAGGTTGTGCAGTTGGACCGTGACTGGTGCGTGCATCTCAGTCAGGACTCTATAATCATAAGAGTCTTTTGGGGTCTTTGCGGCTATAAAATGTAAGTGAAATATCCCCAGTTTGGAGATAGATAATGCAAATCCCATATCAGAATTCACATGATGAAATGTTCTGTAGACACCATGCTGAATGCTTTGATGTGATAAAACAATGGGCGATGCAATGTGATGTATATTTATTCATATAGATTAAAGATGCATTGCAGTTGGTATAGAAATAGGAGCTGAGTTTCTCATGCATAGTAAATATGCAAAGCTGCCAAAAGCTTCCTTTCCTCTTATTTTGATATGAGGTTTGTTTTTGTCACTGGGATGCATTCGGGGACAATGGCAGGCTTGGATTGCCTATGATCTCCGAGCGATAATATGGATGAATGATAATGTGTGTGAATTGTGTGAATTTTAGAGCTGTTCTATTCTGTTTATTTTATATTAATATATAACAGAGTTTCCTGTTGGATCTATTCATCATTTTAGTCATTCATAGTTCCAAATTATTCATTTTTAATTTTTTTTTGCTTTTATTTTTTTTTAGTTAAGCTGTTTCATCCACTTGCAACAATAGGCAGTATCTGCAGTACCACAGACCTGGGGGTATCTGCAATTGCTTAATGTTAATTTTTATTGTTTTATGTAATGTAATGTGATGCTATGCCATTTATTCCAGCAGCGGAGGTAATGGTTGGCAATGGTTGGTGGGTCTGCCTCCTGCCAGGAGGGAGAGTTCATGTCTAGCTAAAGAAAGTAAAGGAGAGGGAGTTCCTGTTCTGATAGTTGGCGAGTGAAGAACAACATGTCAGAGTTCATATTCCCAGGAACTATATCTTATTCCCCTGGGAGACCAACACTTCAGAGGGAAGCCCAGGATGCAGATATTCTTATTCTGTGAGAACAAATTGAAAGACAAGAAAACACTTGAAAGACAAGACATCAGAGTGATCAGCGAAATACAGACACTGCTTCAAGATGAGGGGCAACTCGGACACCACCACCTATCTAAACCATCCCCAGGCCATACTAACATTAAGCCTGTACTGCAGTGAACACCTTTATACACAAGTGCTTGCTAGTGGATTGCCATCCAGCGAGCCACCATACTATCTTAACTGGTGCCAGAGAAACTGCACTTTGTGTTTGCTGCTGCTGGATGTGCCACAATTTACAGTTTGCACTAAGTAAAGAGAGACTGTTATATTACTACTTCTGGCTTGGTTCCTTCACATCATTTATTCATTGCACCAAACCCCTGGGAGCGATGGCCTGAGGGAATACACAGTGACACAACACAACATATCATCAGAGCCACTACCACTCCCATCCTCTGCACTGGTTCCTCAGGGACTTGTTGCATATCCATACATGTAGATTTCTTGGAGGTTTTGCTGCATTTTTAAGAATAATTACCTGAAAAATCTGCAGATTGTATCACTTTAGCAACCAATGAAAGATATATCCATCATGAGCGGGGGCTAATTTCCTCATCGTAATGGAAATATCCTTCATGTTGATCTCCTTGGTACCATCAGTATCTTCTTATTAGGCCACGCCATGGACATGACCTATTGGTTGCCTGTCAGTGTACAACTGACAGGCTATCATGCTTTGAAATACTATGTATGCCAAAGCTTTGTACTGTGCGAGCTATCAAAGGATCTCCGCTTCAAGTACCCTAGGGGAAGAAAAATAGTAAACTTATGTACATAAAATGTAGTGGGAAGCAGGAAAAAAACGTCTCCCTTTTAACAAATAATCTATATGTCCTCCTAATGAACGCTGGAATACAGGTGGATTATTTTAAAATCCATGATTTACTCCACATATCTCAACCCTGATTAAGGAATCCCGCTAGCTGTCAACCCGTTAACTTCTCTCCTTTAAATTATTAATCCTGGTCGCTACCATCATCGTGACTGTGAAAGATGGATTTTTATGCTAAACCATTGGATGAGACTGGTGATACTTGGGGTGCAAAATTTGAATCGCCTTTTTATTCGTTTCTATGCAAGACTGTTACAGATGGATTGTGTTTGATATGGTTTCTAACAAATGCCGCCCTTTTATAAGCAAATGTGTCCTCCTAATAACTGAAAGGAAGGAAAGTGGGAAAAAGAAAGGAGGAAAAGAAAATGGATAGGAAAAGGACAGGAAATGCAAGATGTAACAACAAAATTTATTGAGAAAATAGTTAAACAGATTTTTCATTGACTAGACCTGAAAATGTAATAGGGAAATTGGTCTCCCAGATTGGGTTGGTTCAAACAGATGTGAGTCCGATTAGAGATGATTTAGTAAAGGTGAGAGAACGATTGCAGGAAATGGAGAATAGAACATCAGCATTGAAAGATTTAACACATAAACTGGAGAAGGAGGTAGCATCCCTAAAACAAATAAAGGTGGTTATGAAACATAAAGTAATGGATTTGGAAGATAGGACAAGGAGATCCAATTTGAGATGTGTACTGTGTATCAACACCACGATCCATCGGCGCTATCTTATTACAGCTATGCAGCAGTGCTCCAAACAGCCCCGTACCTCCGCTGTGGTTATTGAACAAAAAGCAATTTCTAAATAAGTGTAGGAGCAAGTGAGGAACCGTAGCTCTGGTGACGTCACCCGCTCCATTCTGCGAGCGTGAGCGAAAAACTAAAGTAGAAGCTACGCCACCGGCCGGGGCGAGCTTTGAAAAACTTTGCCTACAATCAGCGAAGATCCTTATTGAGCTCTCTGAAGAATAAAAGTAAAGTGACTACACACGTGGACTAACAAGCAACTACAAGGAGGACCAATAAAAATAATAAGGTAAATCTTGCCTTATAGTTTAGTATCTAGTAGCGGTCTCCCATTATAGTGTGCAGTAGCCCAGTGGAGGTGCGCGCTGCTCCTACACTTATTTAGAAATTCCAATTTAAGATGTGTAGGAATACCAGAAGGTGTAGAAGGTTCTAAATGTTTGGAATTTATGGAGAAATTGTTCCTCGAAAACTGCAAAGTGGGAACACTCTCTAACCTTTTTGCTATAGAGAGAGCCCACAGAGCGCATAGTAAAAAAAATAATTCCCGGGGAGTATCCAAGAGTAATCTTGGTTAAGTTTATCCTTTCTAAAGATAGGGATCCTATCCTCTCAGATTCTAGATCTTCCGATAAATTTCAGATAGAGGGTACAAAAATAAGATTTTCCCAGACTACTCAGAGGCCATTAATGATAGTAGGAGGAAATTTAGGAATATAAAAATGAGATTGAAATTGGCTGGTTTGAAATATAGTCTGTTATTTCCTGCTAAGTTATGGGTGGAATATCAGGATAGGACTTTTTTTTCTTCAGTCACCTGAAGAGGCTTATGAATGGGCAGATTTAAAGGGCCTGTAAGAAATGACTTATCTACAATAAAAGCAAGGGGGGGAGGGTTGTAGGGAGCATTATGCATGGTAGTGGAGTTTTCTCTCTTTTATAGAGGGGAGCAACATGGGTGAAGTATGAGGTAGGGGGGAGGGTGTGCATGGAGAGAGAGATGGGGGATGGAAAAAACTTTTTTTTCCCCTTCTTTTCTTCTTTTTTTATTTATATGTTGAGAGTAATATCACTTAATGTACAGGGGTTGAGAGATAGAAAAAAGAGATTTGATATTTTGGACTGGTTGAAAAGCCGTCATCTGCCTGCAGGAGACCCACCTGGAAAGAGATTCTGTGAGGTGGGTGAAGAAAAGATGGGTAGAGGGTGGATATCATTCTATACATACATCTTATTCTAGAGGAGTGTCTATCTTAGTTCATAACAAAGTTAAGTATGAATATGTGGCAAGTAAGGCGGATGACCGCAGCAGATCTCTCTTCTTAAAGTGTAATATAAATGATGTACAAATGGTTATAGCAAATATTTATATTCCTCCTCCATATAAACCTGATGTGTTATATGACTTACATAAGTATATGGTAGATAGGCAAGAATGTATCTTGATAGCAGTAGGGGATTATAACGCGGTACTGAATCCAAGTAAGGATAGACTATCCAATAGTAAAATTTTATATTATAATACGAACTTCCCTAATTTAATAGCTGAGTTTGATTGGGTGGATGTTTGGTGATTATTGAATCCGGAGGCAGAAACTTAATCTTGTTATTCAAAAACACACCAAACCTGGTCAAGAACTGATATGGCCACTGGAACTAAAAAATTATTGGGGAAAAATATGCTGAGAATAAAATATGTTCCCATGGCCCTATCAGACCATTGCGAGCTTATAATGGAGGTTGATATTTCTCTTAGGCAGGGTTCTTTATTGTTTAAGTTTAACCCTCATTGGTTAACTCTATTAAATGATAAGGAAGATATTAAGATAGAATTCAAGTTTTTTTTCCATAAAGATTCAACTAATAATCAAGTAATTTGGGATACTGCGAAAGCATTTTTAGGAGGAACTCTGATTAATAAGGTGAATTATTGGAAGAAAAAAGAAAAGAAAAAACTAAAATCGCAGATCAGAAGTTAGAAGAGGCAAGAATGAATTATATACTGGACCCCTAAGCAGATATAGTGAAGAAATGTGAGGAGGAACAAGAGAATGTCAGAAGTATACACTCACCTAAAGAATTATTAGGAACACCATACTAATACGGTGTTGGACCCCCTTTTGCCTTCAGAACTGCCTTAATTCTACGTGGCATTGATTCAACAAGGTCCTGATAGCATTCTTTAGAAATGTTGGCCCATATTGATAGGATAGCATCTTGCATTTGATGGAGATTTGAGGGATGCACATTCAGGGCACGAAGCTCCCGTTCCACCACATCCCAAAGATGCTCTATTGGGTTGAGATCTGGTGACTGTGTGGGCCATTTTAGTACAGTGAACTCATTGTCATGTTCAAGAAACCAATTTGAAATGATTCGAGCTTTGTGACATGGTGCATTATCCTGCTGGAAGTAGCCATCAGAGGATGGATACATGTTCTCATTCTGTTTATGCCAAATTCGGACTCTACCATTTGAATGTCTCAACAGAAATCGAGACTCATCAGACCAGGCAACATTTTTCACGTCTTCAACAGCCCAATTTTGGTGAGCTCGTGCAAATTGTAGCCTCTTTTTCCTATTTGTAGTGGAGATGAGTGGTACCCGGTGGGGGTCTTCTGCTGTTGTAGCCCATCCGCCTCAAGGTTGTGCGTGTTGTGGCTTCACAAATGCTTTGCTGCATACCTCGGTTGTAACGAGTGGTTATTTCAGTCAATGTTGCTCTTCTATCAGCTTGAATCAGTCGGCCCATTCTCCTCTGACCTCTAGCATCCACAAGGCATTTTTGCCCACAGGACTGCCGCATACTGGATGTTTTTCCCTTTTCACACCATTCTTTGTAAACCTTAGAAATGGTTGTGCGTGAAAATCCCAGTAACTGAGCAGATTGTGAAATACTCAGACCGGCCCGTCTGGCACCAACAACCATGCCACACTCAAAATTGCTTAAATCACCTTTCTTTCCCATTCTGACATTCAGTTTGGAGTTCACGAGATTGTCTTGACCAGGACCACCCCCCTAAATGCATTGAAGCAACTGCCATGTGATTGGTTGACTAGATAATTGCATTAATGAGAAATAGAACAGGTGTTCCTAATAATTCTTTAGGTGAGTGTATACATGGAAAAGTCGAAAACAGTATTGGTTTTTCAAGGGGTTAAGTTTTTTTCAGAAGGTGAGAAAGTTGGGAAGATTTTAGCCAATATTGTAAAAAATCAACAGAAAAAATCATGAATAGGAAATGATAAAGGCAAGATAGTAAAAACCCCGGAACAGATTAGTGAGGTCTTTAGGACCTATTATTAAGATTTATATAGCTCTAAAATACTCCATGAAAAGGATACTCTATGTCATTATTTGAATAATGTTCCTTTTAAAAAACTGACATTGAATCAGAGAGATCAACTGGAGAGGGAGATTCAATTAGAAGAACTGGAAAGGGCATTGACATCTGTGAAGGAAAAAAAAGCTCAAGGAGGAGATGGATTACCCCTTGAAATGTATAAGAAATTTGGTCAAATACTTTTACCGGAATTAAGGAAAACCTTGTGAGAGTAGTGATGAGCGACCATGCGCTGCCGAATACTTGTTCGGCTCGAGCATCGCTATGCTCGGCACATGGCGGTACTCGGCTGAATACCACATAAGCTCGAGCGCCATGCTCGTGTATCCTTCCCGCAAGTACTGCCATCACTGTTATGCCAGTAGCCATGTTGGCTGCTGGCACTACTTTGATTGGCTGGCCGGAACGCGTCAAAAAATTAAAATACAGAAAACAATTTTTCTCCCATAATCTATCCACATTTTTGCGTGATCTTTGCTTCAATACAGTGTGTGGTTGTCAGGCCTAGGTAAAAAATTGTGTGATCTGCGCTTCAATACCTTGTGTGGTTGTCAGGCCTAGATATAGGGAAACAATTTGAAATATAGAAAAAAAAATTCGCACATAATCTGTCCACATTTTTGCTGTCAATGGTGTAATAAGTGAATTGTGTGATCTGCGCTTTAATATCTTGTCTGGTTGTCAAGCCTAGATATACGGAAAAAAATTTTAATATAGAAAACAATTTTTCTCCCATAATCTATCCACATTTTTGCTGTCAACAGTGTAATCCGTGAATTGTGTGATCTGCGCTTCAATACATTGTGTGGTTGGCAGGCCCAGATATAGGGAAAAATTTTGAATTACAGAAAACAATTTTTCTCCCATAATCTGTCCACATTTTTGCTGTCAACTATGTAATCCGTGAATACTGTGATCTGCGCTTCAATACCTTGTGTGGTTGTCAGGCATAGCTATAGGGAAAAATATAAATATAAATATAAACTACATCAGAAAACATTGTCTGTACCGCAGATTAAAATAATCTGGGCCTAAAATAGTGTCCATATTCTGTGGTGTTCTGTGACATACTGTCCTGCATCAGAAAACTGTCTTCAGTGGACTGTAAAAAAATCTAGTAACAAAACCATTAATATGAAGAAACCAAGCACTAAGGGACGGGGAAGTGGGCGTGATGCTGATGGTGCACGCAGAGGTCGTGGCCCTGGGTGCAATTAAACTGTGCCTGCTGCCAGTGCACCAAAAAAAAAAATCCACCGTACCCAGCTTCATGTCCAACTTAGTTGGGCGGCGCAGGACAACACTGTCAAAGTCGTATAAGTGCAAACAGTTGGTCGGTTGGATTGCTGAAGATAATGCTTCCAGTCAGTTAAGCACCACCCTCTCTTCCACCAAGTCCAGTCTCTGTAGCCAAGAGTCTGGTCAACTGAATCCTCTCTCTGATCATTCTTCCTCCCACCATGGAGAGGCTTGCCAAGCGAGTGATCCCACACTCGGGTATTCCGGGGAGCTCTATCCAGCACCACTATTACATTTGACCCTCGCGCCCAGCACACTTGAAGAGGGACCTGAGATATTGTGCCCTGATTCCTAAACTCTTGAGCCATCACAGTCTCAAGAAGTTGACGGTGGTAAACTGCAATCATTTGTTCACGAGGTGGATGATGATTAGACACAGTTACCAATCACTGAGGTTGTAGTTAAGTTAAGTCAGGAGGATGAGCAGAGTGAGGATGTGGAAGAGGAGGTGGTTGACGATGAGGTCACTGACCCAACATGGGAAGTTGAAAAGCCGAGCGAGGACAGCAGTACAGAGGGGCAGGGATCCGCAGCACCGCAACAGGCTGGAAGAGGCAGTGGGGTTGTAAAAGTGAGAAGTCGGCCCACACCAAACTGGCCCGCAACCATTAGACTGAGCACCCCCATGCTTAAACCTACCTTGCCAAGGGGCAGGTGTTCCGCAGTATGGCGCTTTTTTGATGAAAGTGCAGACGACAAAAGAGTGGTAGTTTGCAACCTGTGCCGTACCAAAATGAGGCGGGGCGTGAACACTAGCAACCTCACCACCACCAGCATGATGCGCCACATGGCATCCAAGCACCCTAACAAGTGGGCCAAACGCCTGGGTCCACAATCTTGGTCTGCGGGTCAAACAACTGACTCCTATTCCCATGTGTTACGCACTGCTGGCCAATCCCCTTTTGAAGGAGCAGGTCCGGATGCCCCTCGCCCTGCACCAGGACCTTTGCATGAACCATCAGCAACAACATCCACTTCCCTGTCCCAGCGCAGCGTACAAATGTCCATAACAGTCAATTGAACGCAAGCACAAATAATCAACCCACCCACCCACAGGCCATAGCACAAAATGCACAACTTTCAAAGTTACTGGCCCTTGAAATGTTGCCATTTAGGCTTGTGGACACTGAGGCCTCCCGCTGATGTCGCCGGCCGTCCCTCTGTACGCAGTCCCCAGCCGCCACTATTTTTCACGTTGTGCCATGCCCGCCTTACACCAGAATGTGCCCCAGAACATCACCCGTGCCCTGACCAACGCAGTTACTGGGAAGGTCCACTTAACCACAGACACATGGACAAGTGCTGGTGGCCAGGGACGCTACATTTCACTGACTGCACACTGGGTGAATGTTGTGGAGGCCGGGAGTGAGTCATACCCTGGGATGGCACAGGTGCTACCCACGCCAGGATTGCGGGCCCTATGTCCATCAGGGTTTCAGCCAGAAGCTATATTACTGGCTCCAACCCCCACTTCTCCTCCACCGCCTGCTCCTCCACTTCAACCTCCAGCAGCTTTCAGCCAACAGTCGCTAGCTGGAAGCAGTGTGGCACTGCTGTGGGTAAGCTGATCTAAGCTGCAGTTGATCTGTTTAGGGGACAAACAGCACACCGCCGCAGAGCTATGGCAGGGTATAAGGGACCAAACCGAGCTGTGGCTCTCGCCACTAAACCTACAACCAGGCATGGTTGTGTCTGACAATAGCTGTAACTTGGTGGCGGCTTTGGAGCTCGGCAACCTGACACACATCCCATGCCTAGCCCACGTCTTAAACTTAGTGGTTCAGCGGTTTATCAAAACCTACCCCAATTTGCCAGAGCTACTAGTGAAGACAAGCTGCGTGTGTGCCCATTTCTGCAAGTCGTCCACAGCTTCAGCCGGTCTGTCAACACTGCAGCAGCACTGGCGGCTTCCAGCTCACCGACTGTTGTGCGATGTTAGCACGCGCTGGAACTCTATATTCCACATGTTGGCCAGGCTTAGTGAGCAGCAGAGGGCAGTTGTGGAATACCAGCTGCATCATGGTCGTCGCCTTTGAGTGAACTGCCACTATTCACAAGTGAGGAGTGGGCATTGATGTCAGACTTATATTGCACACATACTTTATCCAGCTCACCTCTCTGGTCTTGTATTGCTCCCGACTCCTGAAGCCTTGGGTGAGTCCCAGTTTAAGGCAGCGCAGAAAATATAAGGAAAGACGGCTTCAGATTCAATGAACATCCTCTAAAACTTCTGCTTTATTTTTATAATGAATAGTACAGCAGACACATCCACCTTGTATACAGTAATTGTAAATGCGTTTCAGACACCTCGTCCTTAGTCGTAACGTTACGACTAAGGACGAGGTGTCTGAAACGCGTTAACAATCACTGTATACAAGGTGGATGTGTCTGCTGTACTATTCATTATAAAAATAAAAGGAGAAGTTTTAGAGGATGGTCATTGAATCTGAAGCCGTCTTTCTTCATATTCATTGATGTCAAACCTCTGTGAGGTTTTAAAAAACTTTGATGAATCCACACAGATGGTTAGTGGCGATAACGCTATTATTAGCGTAACCATCCCACTGCTGTGTCTACTCAAACGATCGGTGCTCACTAGAGTTGAGTGGACACCTGAATGTTCGGGATCGACAGGTTCGGCCGAACTTCACAAAAAAGTTTGAATTCGGGACCAGAACTTGACCCGAACTTGACCCCAAACCCGAACCCCATTGAAATCAATGGGGACCCGAACTTTTGAACACTAAAATGGCTGTAAAAATGTCATGGAAAGGGCTAGAGGGCTGCAAATGGCATCAAAATGTGGTTAAGAGCATGGCAAGTACAATGTGGATAAGGAAATCACTTTAAATAACATAAAATATGTAAAAATAAAAAATTATAATCTTGATCAAGGAGGACAAGGTACATATAGAGTAGGAGGTTGAGGAGGCGGTGGATGTGGCGGTGTAGGTGGAAGTGGCGGTGGAGGAGGTAGCTTACACTGCTTTTTGGTTTTAAATTTATTTTTATTTTTTTAAATTAGGGTACCTCCCAAAACACTGGGAAATATATCCTGTGATAACCCCCTCCAGTCGTGCTAAACACACTTTCAGGCAATACACTGGCTGCAGGGCAGGCCAGCACCTCAAAGGCGTAATGGACAAGCTCAGGCCATGTGCCCAATTTGGAGACCCAGAAGTTGTAGGGGGCAGAACCATCAGTCAGTTCGTGTAGGCGTGTGCAAACATACTTCCCCACCATGTTGCACGTCCCCGTGATGTTCACAATCCATTTGGATATCTTCTCTATCAACTTTCGATGTTCTTTTCTGAGCCTACCATGTTGATCATGGTTATCGGCAAATCAGAGTTCCACGCCGGAGAGGAAGCCTGAGAAAGAGAGACCACATCCAAGGGAGATAAGTGGATGAAATTTAATTTTAATCGAGCGGAAATATGGGAAAAGTTATTAAAGCTGAAGGATCAAAGGAAAGGGCCAATTAAAGACGAATTTTAGAAATTTAAGTCCCTGTCACCTATGCAGAGTAGGGGTTTTTCATCGACAGAAATGGGTTAATGTCACCCACCAATGGAACAGATTAATTTTAAAATATTTGGTCCCTGTCAACTATGCAGAGCAGGGGTTTATTCACGTCAAACATTGTAAAAAATTATGTAACCGAAAAATAGGTATAGCAGTGGTATGTCACACCCAAACATTGGTGAATATCACCCGAAAATGTAACAGACAAATTTATGATATTTTTTTTTTTACCTGTCTACTAGGTATAGGAGTGGTATATCACACCCAAAAATTGGTGAATTTTAACTAAAAATGGAACAGACAAATTAGTGAATTTTTTTAACCTGTCTACTAGGTAGAGCAGTGGTATATCAAACCCAAAAATTGTTGAATTTCACCAGAAAATGTAAAAGACAAATTTGTGAATTTTTTTAACCTGTCTACTAGGTATAGCAGTGGTATATCACACCCAAAAATTTGTGAATTTCACCTGAAAATGTAACAGACAAATTAGTGAATTTTTTAACCTGTCTACTAGGTATAGCAGTGTTATATTCCACCCAAAAATTTGTGAATTTCACTCGAAAATGTAACAGACCAATTAGTGAAATGACATAAAATACATACAAAAAAAACTTGATTTATGAGTTGGAGGTCCATATCGAGTAGGAGTTTAAGGAGGCGGTGGACGTAGCAGAGTAGTTAGGGGCGGCGGTGGAGGAGGACGAGGTAGCCAACACTGGTTTTTGGTTTACATTTTTATTTTATTTTTATTAGGGTACACCCCAAAAGAGTGGGAAATATCAAAAATACAACAATGAACAATTGCGCTGTAGTATAACAATGGCTGGGTAAGGCCTGTATACATGTCTATTTTTCACAAGGTACGGACAAGTCCTGTGGGATCCATGCCTGGTTCATTTTAATGAACGTGAGCTTGTCCACATTGGCTGTGAACAGGCGGCTGCGCTTCTCTGTGATAACGCCCCCTGCTGTGTTAAACACATGTTCAGATAATACACTGGCTGCAGGGCAGGCCATCACCTCCAAGGCGTAAAGGGAAAGCTCAGGGCATGTGCCCAATTTGGAGACCCAGAAGTTGAAGGGGGAAGACCAGTCATTCAGTATGTGTAGGCGTGTGCACACATACTGCTCCACCATGTTGGTGAAATGCTGCCTCCTGCTAAGACGTTCCATATCAGCTGGTGGTGCTGGTTGTTGTGGCGTGCTGACAAAGCTTTTCCACATTTCGGCCATGCTAACCCTGCCTTATGAGATGCTGGCGGTGCCCCAGTGCGTTGGCGACCTCTTCCTCGTCCTCTGCCTTCGCCTTGTGTTTCCACTGTGCCCCTGCTGTCAGGTGGGAATGCCACCAGCAGCTCGTCTAAAAGCTTGCGTTTGTACTGCCGGAATTAAGGACGGTATGTTGTCCTTGTAACGGAGATCCAGCAGCGTAGCCACCCAGTAATTAGCACAAGTTAGAATGTTGGCAACTCGGCGTTCATTGCAGAGACACTGCAGCATGTAATCGCTCATGTGTGCCAGGCTGCCCAGAGGCAATGAAAAGCTGTCCTCTGTGGGAGGTGTATCGTCTGTGTCCTCTGTATTCCCCCAGCCACGCACCAGTAATGGCCATGTGCTGGTCTGGGTGCGAACCTACTGTGAACTAGGTTCCTCCTCCTCATCCTCCACCTCTTCATCCTCCAGAACTGTGCCCTGGCTGGACAATTGTGTACCTGTCGTTTGTGGGTGCAGGAACCCACCCTCGGAGCCACTTGTGAATGACTGGCCGGAAACCCTACGAAATGATCCCTCTTCCTCCTCCTCCTGCTGCTGTGCTACATCCTCTTCCATCATCACCAGTAGCGTTTTTTCAAGGAGGCATAGAAGTGGGATAGTAACGCTGAGAATGGCGTTATCGGCACTGTCCATGTTGGTGGAGTACTCAAAACAGTGCAACAAGGAACACAGGTCTCGCATGGAGGCCCAGTCATTGGTGGTGAAGTGGTGCTGTTCCGCAGAGCGACTCACCCGTGCGTGCTGCAGCTGAAACTCCACTATGGCCTGCTGCTGCTCGCACAGTCTGGCCAGCATGTACAAGGTGGAGTTCCACCTTGTGGGCACATCGCATATGAGGCGGTGAGCGGGAAGGCCGAAGTTACGCTGCAGCGCTGACAGGCGAACAGCAGCAGGGTGAGAACGCCAAAAGCGCGCACAGACGGCCCGCACTTTATGCAGCAGATCTGACATATCGGGGTAATTTTTAGGGAATCTCTGCACCACCAAATTTAGCACATGCGCCAGGCAAGGGATGTGCGTCAAACCGGCTAGTCCCAGAGCTGCTACGAGATTTCGCCCATTATCGCACACCACCAGGACGGGCTTGAGGCTCACTGGCACCAACCCCTCATCAGTCTGTTGTTCAAGGCCCGTCCACAGCTCCTGCATGGTGTGGGGTTTGTCCCCCAAACAGATACGTTTTAAAACTGTCTGCTGTCGTTAACCCCTGGCTGTGCTGAAGTTGGTGGTAAAGCTGTTACGCTGAACGGATGAGGAGGCGGTAGTAGGAGGATGAAGCAACAGGAAGAAAACTGAAGCGCTCTGCAATTCTCGGTGGTGGAAGGACATGCAGCAAACTGCTATCCCCCTCAGGCCGAGCCGCCACTGCATTTACCCAGTGTGCTGTTATGGAGATATAACGTCCCTGACCGTGCTTACTCGTCCACGTATCTGTAGTGAGGTGCACCTTGCCACAGATGGCATTGCGCAATGCACACCTGATTTTGTCCCCCACTTGGTTGTGCAGGGAAGGGATGGCTTGCCTGGAAAAGTAGTGGCGGCTGGGCACGACATACTGTGGGACAGCTACCACCATAAGGCCTTTAAAGCTCTCCATCTCTACCAGACGGAATGACAGCATTTCAAAGGCCAGTCATTTTTAAATGCTGGCATTCAGGGCCAGGGATCGCGGGTGGGTAGAGGGGTACATCTTCTTTCGCTCCAGTGTTTGGGAGATGGAGAGCTGAACGCTTCCGTGGGACATTGTGGAGATGCTTGGTGATCCAGATGGTGGTGTTGCTGGCAGATCCTTTGTTTGCAGGGTGGCAGGTGGCACTGTCACTCCAGAGGTGGATTAAGAGGCCGAGACTGCAGCAGAAGAGGAAGCAGGAGGAGCCAGAGACCTTTCTTGGCTTTTGAGGTGTCTATTCCTCTGCAGCTTTTTCTTTGCACTTAGATGCCTGGTCATGCAGGTTGTGCTCAGGTTGAGAACGTTTATGCCTCTCTTCAGGCTCTGATTGCACAGCGTGCAAACCACTCGTGTCTTGTCGTCAGCACATTGTCTGAAGAACTGCCACGCCAGGGAACTCCTTGGAGCTGGCTTTGGTGTTCTCGGTCCCTTTCTGCGGTAGGCAGTAGCAGGCGTACTATCTAGGGATGGCCGCTCTACTTTTGCACCCTGCTCCCTCTTCTGCTGTGCTGGTGGCTCTGTGCGACCACCGCCTCTTCCCCCGAACTACACAGGTCACTCGCATGACCGTGATTCCATGTGGGGTCGAGGACCTCATCGTCCTCCACATCATCTTCCACCTAGTCTTCACCCCTGCCCTCCTTGTCAGTCTGCACACTTTTGAAAGCCCCAGCAGTTGGCACCTGTGTTTTGTCATCATCCGAGACGTGCTGCGATGGTCCTCCCATGTACTCATCTTGAAACATAAGTGGTTGGGCATCAGTGCACTCAATCTCTTCCACTTCTGGGGCAGGGCTAGGTGGATGGCCCTGGGAAACCCTGCTAAGAGAGTCATCAAAAAGCAGAAGAGATTGCTGCTTGACTTGGGGCTCAGACTGCTTGGCTGATTTGCAAGGGGGTAAGGTGAAAGACTGATGGACATCGGCTGCAGGTGCCAACTCTGATCTTACAGCAGGAAACTGGGTGGGAGACAATGTGAAGGATCTGGAGGCACTGTCAGCAACCCAATCTACTATCGCCTGTACTTGTTCTGGCCTCACCACTCGTATAGACGCATTAGGCCCGACCAAATACCGCTGCAGGTTCTGTCGCCCACTCGCATCTGAAGAAGGGGTTTCACTTGTGAGTGTAGCTGGCACAGATCGACCACATCCTCTCCCTTCAACAGGAGCTCCACTAGCAGCACCACGACCTGGGCCATATCCCTTATTTGATGCTCCCCTCCTATTTCTCAAATTTACTTGCTCTAAATAGGTGTTTTATTAATAGCAGAATAGAACCACAGTATCTAAAGGGTGTATCTCACACGTACAGATGCAAACTAGGCCGCAATTAAAGATTTTTGCCCAAAATGGGTGTTTTATTAATAGCAGAATAGAACCACAGTATCTAAAGTGTGTATCTCACAATGACATATGCAGCAAAGGCTGCAAAATTAAGTTTTTTGCCCAAAATGGGTGTTTTTTTAATAACAGAATATGACAGCAGTATATAACGCTTGAATTTCACATGTGCAGATGCAGCAAGGGCTGTAAAATTGTGTATTTTGCCCAAAAAGGGTGTTTTTGAAAACCCAGAAAATTATAGCTGTATTTCTATCTTAAATCGCTCACTGACTAAGGATCCATTCACACATCCGTGTGTTTTTTGCGGATCTGCGGATACGCAAAACACAGAAACCGGCAATGTGCGTTCCGCATTTTGCGGACTGCACATCGCCGGCACTAATAGAATATGCCTATTCTTGTCCGCTATTGTGAACAAGAATAGGACATGTTCTATTTTTTTGGGGATCGGCATTGCGGACCCGGAAGTGCGGTCCACATCGTGCGGTCCCATAGAAATGAATGGGTCCGCAATTGCGGATGTGTGAATGGACCCTAATGCGGCAGAAGCCCAAGATGAAGGTTATTGCCAAAAATGGGTATTTTTTCAAAGCCAGAAAATGATTGAAGTATTTCAAACTTGTTTTTAACAATCACAGATGCAGCAAGGACTGTAAAATTATTATTTTTTGCCCAAAATGGTTGTTTTTTTTATAACAGAATATGACAGCAGTATATAACGCTTGAATTTCACACGTACAGATGCAGCAAGGGCTGTAAAATTGTGTATTTTGCCCAAAAAGGGTGTTTTTGAAAACCCAGAAAATTATAGCTGTATTTCTAGCTTAAAGGGCTTCTGTCACCCCATTAAACCGTTTTTTTTTTTTTCTTTACTAATAATCCCTACACTGCGATCTCAGCATACATAAGCTAATAATGATTTTCGTTCAGTAGAATTTGCTAAAAATCGATTTTTATAATATGTAAATTACCTTGCTACCAGCAAGTAGGGCGGCTACTTGCTGTTAGCAGCCGCATCCTCCGATCGTAATGACGCCCCCTCCGCTTGTTGATTGACAGGGCCAGCGGACGGGATCTTTCTCTGCTGGCCCTGCCTGTTTTCATTCAATATCTGGCGCCTGCACAGCGGCCGTAGCTATCTTCAATCTGCGCAGGCGCACTGAGAGGCGGCCACTCACTCGGCCGCACCATCCTCAATGCGCCTGCGCCGGGTGTAGATGTGACGTCATCGGTGCAGGCGCATTGAGGAGCGAGCGGCCGAGTGAGTGGCCGCCTCTCAGTGCGCCAGCGCAGATTGAAGATAGCTACGGCCGCTGCGCAGGCGCCAGATATTGAATGAAAACAGGCAGGGCCAGCAGAGAAAGATCCCGTCCGCTGGCCCTGTCAATCAACAAGCGGAGGGGGCGTCATTACAATCGGAGGATGCGGCTGCTACCAGCAAGTAGCCGCCCTACTTGCTGGTAGCAAGGTAATTTACATATTATAAAAATCGATTTTTAGCAAATTCTACTGAACGAAAATCATTAATTAGCTTATGTATGCTGAGATCGCAGTGTAGGGATTATTAATAAAGAAAAAAAAAAAAATGGTTTAATGGGGTGACAGAAGCCCTTTAAATTGCACACTGACTAATGTGGCAAAGGCCCAAGATGAATGTTATTGTCAAAAATGGGTGTTTTTTTTGAAAGCCAGAAAATTATTGACGTATTTCAAACTTGTTTTTAACAATCACAGATGCAGCAAGGGCTGCAAAATTAAAATTTTTTGCCCAAAATGTTTTTTTTTTTGATAGAATATGACAGCAGTATATAACGCTTGAATTTCACACGTGCAGATGCAGCAAGGGCTGTAAAATTGTGTATTTTGCCCAAAATTGGTGTTTTTCTAATAGCAGAATAGAACCACAGTATGTAAAGGGTGTATCTCACACGTACAGATCCAGACTAGGCCAAAATTTAAGATTTTTGCCCAAAAGGGGTGTTTTATTAATAGCAAAATAGAACCACAGTATCTAAAGGGTGTATCTCACAATGACATATGCAGCAAAGGCTGCAAAATTAAGTTTTTTGCCCAAAATGGGTGTTCTTTAAATATGACAGCAGTATATAACGCTTGAATTTCACACATGCAGATGCAGCAAGGGCTGTAAAATTGTGTATTTTTCCCAAAAAGGGTGTTTTTTAAAACACTGAAAATTATACCTGTATTTCTAGCTTAAATTGCACACTGACTAAAGCAGCAGGTTGAAGGTTATTGCCAAAAAATTGTGTTTTTTCAAAGCCAGAAAATTATTGAAGTATTTCAAACTTATTTTTAACAATCACAGATGCAGCAAGGGCTGCGAAAATATTTTTTTTGCCCAAAATGGGTGTTTTTTTTTTTAAATAACAGAATATGACAGCATATTTTTCCCAAAACACAGAAAATTATAGCTGTATTTCTATCTTAAATTGCACACTGACTAATGCTGCAAAGGCACCAGATGTAGGATATTGCCAAAAAAGGGTGTTTTTTTTAAAACCAGATTATTATTGCAGTATTTAAAGCTTTGATTTAAATGTCACAAAAGCACAGATGCAGTGCTGGTGCACTGAGCTTGCATAAAATGGCCGCGGCCGCCCACCTAACTAACAGACGGATAAAAGTTATTTTTCTCTGTCACTGGGCTCAGGGCAGGGTAAAAAAAATTGTGCACTACACCGACACAACTAAATCTATGTAGATCGCTGAGTTCAATTGGAGTTCTGATTAAAGATTCTGTCCTATTCTCTCCCTCACAGCAGCAGCATCCTTTCCCTACACTAAGCACAGCAGAGTGATGTGCAGTGCTATGTGACTCCAGCTTATATAGAGGCTGGGTCACATGCTGCACTGGCTAATCACAGCCATGCCATTAGTAGGCACGGCTGTGATGGCTTCTAAGGTCACACAGTTAAACGCTTGTTGATTGGCTGCTCTGCAGCCTTTCAAAAAGCGCTAAGAAATCGCCGAACACCGAACCCGAACTTTTACTGAAATGTTTGGGTTCGGGTCTGGGGTCCAAAAATCCTGGGGTCCAAAAATCAAAGTTGCTGCGTCTGCTGCCTTCCTTGGATGTTTCTGCTTTAATAACTTGACCCACCCTCTCCACCCAATCAGATTTCAGCCATTGACCTTGGATGTGGTATACCTTTCTCAAGCTCCCTCTCTGGCATCGAATCCTGATTCCCAGTTACCCGTGATCACCATGGTAGGCGCAGAAAAGAACATCGAAAGTTCATAGGGCAAACATCCGAATGGATCGTTGCAGTCACGGGGACATGCATTTGCCCAGAGGTTATCTAGAGTCACCAATGCGGCAGCAGGCCCTTGCCCCTAAGGTTCTAGATGTTCAGATCAGCAGGCCTTTGCTCCAAATGTTTTTGAGGGTCACCAGCAGGCCATAAATCATAATTTTTCAAGGGTGTGTATGATGCCCTCCTTTATGTGGAACAAAGGGTGTTTTGGAGTGCCGATTCCTTGTAATTTTTGGCAGCCCTTTCACTTTATGAGTGTAGGTGTCCCACTACCTGAACAATTGTACCACAATGTGAACGAGGCCCCACTTTGTGATATACCGGCTGTTTTGGAGTGCCTCTTGCTTGTAATTTTTTGCAGCACTTGCACATAATATACAATTGAATATACAGGAAAGAATGTTTCCTAACAATTTTTCATGTTCCCGATCCATTTCGGTGGTGTTTCTGTCACTTTCTGACCTTTTCCAATGGACCAGGCACCCTCCCCTCTTCAGAGCAGGGGGTGCCTGGTTGTCTCTTATTGACTTCCATTATACTCGGGTGCTCGGCCGAGTACACGAATATAGCAATTTGTTCGGGCCGAACACCCGAATACTTTGGTGCTCAATCATCACTAGCTATATGGACAGGAGGGTTGCCTGAATCGATGAACGAGGCCATGCCATCATTGTCTTGATCCCTAAAGAGGTTGAAGATTTATTGATGCCAGAATGATATAGACCTATATGTCTGTTGAATACTGATATAATATTGTTAGCAAAGGTTTTAGCAGATAGGCTTTCAAAAATAATAAATACAATAATTAATGAAGACCAAACTGGCTTTATCCCTGGGAGATTGATCAACACTAATGTCAGCAGGGTGTTTCTTAATATAGAGGCAAATAGACAAGAAGCAAGCAAGAAAGGTATATTGTCTTTGGACTCGACTAAAGCTTTCAATTGCTTAGAATGGGAGTATTTATGGTGTTTTGTTTCATAAATTGGATCAAATTGATATACTCCCACTCTACTGCAAGAGTGGTGGTGGATGGGGCTATGTCACTGCCTTTTGCCCTTTCGAGGGGCACTAGGCAGGGATGTCCCCTATAACCTCTACTATTTGCAAGAGCAATAGAGCCACTAGCTAGCATTATTCGTGAGCGGTCAGTTTAAGGGTTTCCAGTATGGTAATATATCAGTGAGAAAATAATGTTATACGCGGATGACGTTTTGCTTTTTTTTAGGTAATATTGAGGTGGATTTAGATAAAATAATTAGTATTATAGATAGGTTTGGATATTTTTCAGGTTTGAAGATAAATTGGGATAAATCATATTTGATGCAATTGGGAGATGGAGATTTGAGTAAGCATTTAGCGGTAAATACAATTGATAAAGGAGAGTGCTTTAGATATTTAGGGATAAATATTTCAAGAAATCTGGGAGATTATGTAGAATCAAATGTAGTTCCACTGTTAAAGGAGTTAAGAAAGAAAATGCACCTCTGGAAAAGGCTATGATGGGACAAATTAATTTGATTAAGGCCGAGTTCACACGAACGTGTGTGACCCGTGCTGCGGCCCACAAATAGCGGGCCGCAATGCACGATCGCCGGCCGTAGGTCAGCCGCATCGGATCGCGGACCCATTCACTTTATTGGGTCTGCGATCCGCCCGTTCCGCAAAAAGATAGGACATGTTCTATCTTTTTGCGGAATGGAAGTACGGGACGTAACCCCATGGAAGAGCTCCATAGTGCTTCCGAGGGGTCCCGTCCCGTGTGGCCGTTCCGCGATTCTGGATTTGCGGACCCATTGAAGTGAATGGGTCCGCATCTGTGATGCGGAATGCACACGGAACTGTGGCCATGTATTGCGGCCCGCAATTTGCGGTCCGCAATACGGCCACGGATCACACACGTTCATGTGAACTTAGCCTAAGATGGGTTTTCTCCCCAAGATATTGTATACCTTACAAAATGCCCCAATTTGGTTCCCAAATAATCAATTTAAGACGCTGGATAGGTTAATGGGGGAATTTATCTGGAATGGAGGAATACCTAGGATAAAAAAAGAAATGCTTCAACTTCCTAGTAAAGAGGGGAGTATTTCTCTTCCAAATTGGTTCTTATATTTTTTGGTAGCACAATTTGAGCACATAAAGGTGAGTAAAAAAAAAAATCCTTTTTTAAGGTGGAAGTTATTGAATAAGGGGATTAAGAGCAATCAGGTAATTTGATGGATGTTCTAGAATCAGGTATTATGGGGAATAAAAGCACTGATAACCGAATTTTGAATTTAATGGATTACACGTGGAGCGAAATAAAATAAATAATGGATATAAAAGGATATTTAAAATGTACTCCAATATGAAACAATATTAATTTACGAGCGATTCAAAAAATTAAGTTGTATGTAAATTGAGAGTCTAGAGGAGTTTGATTGCTGTGTCACATTTTTGAGGATGATAAATTTAAGGATTTTGAAGGTTTGATTAAGGAATTCAGGATTTCAAGAAAAGATTATTTTAAATATCTACAAATAAGGGATGCAATAAATTCATCAGTAGATGTGGAGAAATATAAAATGGCCCCTCCAGGGATGTTGATCGGTTTCTCAGGGATGGTAAGGCTAAAGGTAATATTTCAAGGAGATACAGGATTTTAATGAAATTTATACAAGTAGAAAGAAAAATACCAGCAAAAGAAAGATGGAAAAAATATATTTTTGATGTCCTCTCGGAATAGAAATGGGAAGATGTTCTGAAAAGTTGATCTTTGGTCTCAATAAGTGCCTCACACGGGGTTTCTCAGTTTTTCTTCATTCATAAGTTGCATTGTACATCTTCAATGTTAAAAAAAAGGGTTTGAGAACTACAGATGAATGTCCAAGATGTGGCGAAGAACAAGCAGGCCTTATACACTTAATTTGGAGTTGCCCCAAGTTATTTAGATATTGGTTTGAAATAGCATATACCATTGATACTGTTTTAGGGGTACAGATATATGACGATCGTGAGGCTTGTATATTGGGGGGTACAGGTCACCTGAAACTTCAAAAAGTGTTAAAACAGGTGCTTTGTAAGCTTTTGTTTCAGGCAATTTTCCTTTTTTTTTTAAGTGTATTTAAAAAGACCAACCATTGGTGTGTGAATGGAAAAAGTCTGTGAATGATATGATTAGAACAGAAAGGACAATCTATGATAATAGGGAGAGGAAGGATGGTCTTGAACAAATATGGAATCAGTGGATTAATGGTACATAAGTTGAGTTTGTTTGTTTTTTTCTCTTCCGCCCTCTCTCTCTACATCCACCGTGGGTGGGTTGGGTTTTGGGATGTTGAAAATCTGTATTAAAGTAAGAAATTGTTTTTGACTTTTTATAATGTATTTAAAAATGAACAAATAAAATAATAAAAAATTTTTTTTTTTACAAAAATGATATCATTTTGGAGTGTGTATGACTTTTTGATCACTTTTTTTCAAATTTATTTGGGAGATAAAGCGACAAAAATATGGCGAGCATTTTTTCTTCCACATTAAGGCATTCACTGTACAGGATAAATACATTTATAATTTAATAATACAAGTGTTTTGGGATGTGGACGTGCAAATAATATATTTTAAAAATGTATTTTTAATATGGGTAAATTTTTTATTTTTTAATTATTTTTTTAAACTTTTTTTTAATTCACTTCTGGGGACTTAAGTATATGATCTTTTTATTGTTTCTCCCTTACACTGCAATGAATTAACATTGCAGTATAAGGGAGATTTGCTGTGTTGTTATGGAGCCCGGCCACGCAGGCCTCCATAGAAACTACAGCTGTAATAGTCTCCATTCATTAAGAGAGACCCAGGTTATTACAGTGCACAAACGGCTGCCCTGATCTCTGTGTGGAAGCTGATCGCAGACATTAGCCTCATTGTTTTAAAACAGAAACCCAATGGTCAGTGATCTTTAAAGACCCGATCAGTGCTGTACATATACGGTGCTCATCATGAAGTGGCTCTTGGTTTACCATAAAAAATGCACATATAAGACACTGCCACAATTGCAACCGCCTGTAGAATGAATATAATGTATTATTTACACCACACACAAAACAAATTATTGATTTGCTTCTTTCCAATTTTTGAACACCTCCTGATCCACTTCCTGCAAACCCCCCTCCCACTGCTAGTTAAAACCATGCTCCCTTAGTGCCCAAACACAGTAGTATGCTTCCTTATAGCTACTGCACAGTAGTTATGCCCCTTATTGCCCCCATTCAGTAGAATTCCATGTTAGTGCTCCAATACAGTAGTTATGCCCCTCTAGAGTCCCTACACAGTAGAATGTCCTCTTAGTGCCCACTTATGGTAGTTATACCTCTTTACTTCCCCACATAGTAGTCCTGCTCACTAAGTGCCTCCCCAAAGTAAAATGCCCCCTTAGTGAGCCACACAATAGTTATGCCAGCTTAGTACCCCCACACATTAGAATTCAATTTTTTTGCCCCAATTCAATAGTTATGGCCCCTTAGTGTGCTCTTCGCAGTAGAATCCTCCCTTAATGCCCCCACACAGTAGTTATGCCAGCTTAGTGCCCCACACAGCAGAATGCCCTTAGTATTCCCACACAATAGCAATGTCCCCATAATGTGTGAACACAGTAGAATGCCCTTATAGAGCCCCCACACAGTAGCCTATCCCCCTTAGTGCCCTCACTCAGAAGTTATCACCTAGTGCCCCCACAGAATTATGCCTCTTAGTGCCCAATTCAGTAATTATGCCCACTTAGTGCCCCCACACAGTATAATTCCATGTTAGTGCCCCAACACAGTAGTTATGCTCTTAGTGTGTCCTTCACAGTAGAATGCCCCTATAGTGCGCTCACACAGTAGTTATGCCACCTTAGTTCCTCCTTACAGTAGTGCTACCCAAAACATTAGTGTAGCAACTGTGGTGTAACAAAAATAAAAAACAGTAATACTCACCTAGCCCTGTTCCCCCATTGGAGACGGTATATCCTGCTTTCAAAGAAAAAATGCGGGGGATTCAGTCAGCACAACCCTGTATGCAGGTGCACATCGCTATGGCGAAATACACCTACAAACGCAAAAACACAAATGCAATAGCACTCTGCAACCAGCACTCTGCTCTGCCTCTATGCTGGATGTTGAATGAGGCATTGGTGTACATTTTGGCCAAAGCGTAATAAGCCACTCACCACGTCAAGGTCGCCTCTATGAGTGTCCCTAACACTAGTTCCTACCTGTTTATGGGCCATGATAGCCACACAAAGTCCAGGGAGCGCAGGTACAGCATGCACACCAGGCACATTCTGCTTTTAACCCCGTCTGGTGCCGTAACAGCTTTCATCGGATCCAGGGATGCAAGTACCAACATGCAGGCTGAGCCCACTATATACTTCTCCTGGAGCCAAATGGCTACTGGTAGGCGTGGTAAAAGTAGACTCAGTTTTATACTGACTTTAAAACCAGCCTCCAGGGCAGACTAACTGGTAAGGTGTGCATGACTGGATGGAGATCGCCACGCCTCCATTCCCCAGTAGGTGCAATGCAGTGATGCCAGCTGAGGACAGGCCAGGGAATGACCCTCAGTGCATGCCCTTTTCTACTCAACCCAGCAACTGTGTGTGTGAATTGCCAGGCAAGGCTTGGGCCCCCCTTCTATTGCAGGCCCCGCAGAAGCCACTACGGCTGCTACAATGGTTGTTCTGCCCCTACAATACATATGACATTCACATTGTTAGGCATAAAAGAAAATAACATTTTTAATATTTTTATGTGCATTTTTTATTACAGTTGTATATTTGTAAAATTGCAATAAAAGAATAAAATGAAAATAGTTTGGGCAGCATATTGCATGCATCATTTGCACTTCTGTCCTAACATCCGAGCAAAAGCATGATGGCTACTTGCTCAAGGGAAGACTGGCCATAGGCCCTACAGGAAAAATCCCCGGTGGGCTGATGCTCAGGGGGCCGCCTGAGCCTTACAAAAGGCTGCCAACCATGGAAAGTAGTGAACTGACACTCCTCTCCTGACTCCTGAATTCAACTACATTATTATCCTAAGACTACTGTAGTCAGAGGACAGAACGTGGCAACTGGTGCTGGCTGCCACAGAGGGGTAGCTTTTGGAGAGGTATTTTGTGCTGCTGGCTCAGTATTCTGTGATGCATTGTGGTATTTGGTAGTGATGAGCGGCAAGAGCAATATTCAAATTCACGATACTTCGCAAATATTTGGGCAAATATTCATCATATATTCGTGAAATCGAGAATTTGCGATTATTTTTGAATGACACTGCTCAATTAGTGTGGACGGTGCTCAGTGGTAAGTATAATACCAATGATATTAGGAAGACCATGGCACTCAATGAGTGCCGGCTGCCTAAAGGAGATGCCCAGGCTTGAGCCTTTTCTTTGCCGACTGATCACATTTCCTCTAGTCGGTGGACGAGTTTTTCAGAGCTCTGGGTTTGATTTACGACGACCTGGATCGGATTTCCTTGGCAGAGACTAAGTTGCGTGGCTTGCAGCAGGAAAAGAGGTCTGCGGAGATCTACTGCTCTGAATTTAGGAGATGGGCTACGGATACGGAGTGGAATGATCCAGCTCTGCGTAGTCAATTCTGTTAGGGATTATCTGAGAGGCTGAAAGACACGTTGGCACTTCATAAGAATCCTGAGTCTTTGGAGGCAGCCAAGTCATTTGCTGTACGTATAGATAGACGTCTGAGAGAGAGATCTAAAGTCCCTCATTCTCAGGAGGTACTATCATATGAGATGGCTGCTCCCTCTGATACTTTGGGTGGAGAGACTCTCGAGTTTACGTCTTGTGATAAGCCTATGCAGTTGGGGGGAGCTACTTCTGGGACTGCTGGTAAGAGCTTTGGTCATATGAAGGGGGTCTGTTTTTGTTGTGGAAAGAAGGGACATTTTGTGAATAGTTGTCCGTTCTTGCAGCGTTGAGGTAAAAACAAGAAAAAGACGTTTAATCCTCAAGTTACTATTGGTGGTGTGGGTGGGGAGCAAGAAAACTTACTTTTGTCTTTTACTGGTAGTACCAGATTTCTCCTGTCTGCCGAGGTGGCTCTAGAGTCAAAACTGTGGAAATCAAAGTATTTATCGACAGTGGGTCAGGGGTTAACCTGATTGATGGACAGTTCGTTTGTATGCATGGTTTGACTACTAGCGCACTAGAGAAAAGTATTTCTGTCTTTGCAATTGATTCAGCACCTCTTACCCAAAAATGCCTGTCGCAGGTGGTGAATGACATTCATTTAGGAGTGGGTGATTTTCATCAGGAATCTATCTCATGTTATGTGTTGGAGGGTCTGCCTCCTCCGTTGGTGTTAGGTCTACAGTGGTTAAGCAAACATAACCCTACCATCGATTGGCAAGCGAGACAGATTCTCGATTGGAGTGAATTTTGCATAGACAACTGTCTTAATACACCGTTCTCTGTGGTCACCACTAAAGCTGTACCCTCGTTCATTTCCAAATTTTCTGATGTATTTTCTGAGTGTGGTAACCAGGAGGTACCTCCGCATCGGGAATGTGATTGTTCCGTCAATCTTATTCCCGGAGCTAAACTGCCCAAATCTTGGTTGTATAATCTTTCGGAACCTGAAAGAAAGGTTATGCGAGAATATATATCAAAGAGTTTGGCAAAGGGACATATCTATCTGACCATCCAAATCCCCTGTAGCTGCTGGCTTTTTCTTTGTAAAAAGAAGGATGGTACCCTGATTGTAAAAATCGGCAATGTAATATGCGCGTATTGCGCGCGCAATGTAGGCGTGGGTCACTGTTGCTACATTTTTCAAGCTGCTAGAAATTTTCCTGAGACTGGAGAAAATGGTTGGCATGGCAGAACATTACAATAGCTTTATATGCGGATAGAGTACTCCAATATATTCACGATTGCACAAATCGGCAATTAATGATGCACATATTTTTGCGCAATATGTGCAACTTCACATTTTAGCAGGTCTGACTACATATTACTGATTGGTGCACTAAGTATTGTTGTGACATCACAGCACTATGTATGTAGCATGTATGTATGGACAGCAGAACCTATCAGCTACACTATATCATGATCTAACCTACACTGACTATCTCTCATTATCTGTAATATATATATATATATATATATATATATATATATATATATATAAAAGCTAACTATCTAACTAACTAACTATCTAATGTAATTAAACAGTAAAGCACAGAGCACAGCAATGACACTGCTCGCTCTCTCAGATCTCCATAAAACTACAGAAAATGGCTGCTGGGGAGGTTCTTATATAGTAAGGGGTAGGCATACAAATACATAGCACTATATTCTAAATCTTCGCAAATTCTCGAAGTGGTGATTTTCACGATTAAAATTTGCGATTCGAATATTCACGCCCAACACTAGTATTTGGCTCTGATGGGATGGTATAATGTGTCACAATATGGTAATGATGACCCCCCCCCCCCAAACTTGTGTTGACCTTGCCTTCTGTCAATTTTGGCCCAACTACAATATAGGGCCACTTTTTGTTTTCTATGGTCACCTTATGTTCCCAGTCTGTCCCTGCACTTGCTAATTTGTTAAAATTCAAATATTCAGGAGCAAACGGAAATTATATTTTCATAATTTCGTTTTTTAAAAGGTTTGTCCGAGTTAGAATTAATATAGTTCAAAGGGCACAGAAGGGGTTAAAATATTAAAACAAGTTTTAATTACCATTGCTCCATTCTGGGCCCCCTGTCCAGGCTTTGAATGTATGGCTGCTGTAGTGTCTTGTGCTGTATACAGGTGAGGTAACATGCAGTATACAGGCATGTCACCACTGCAGCCAAGAAGATCATGTCATGGCTGCAGTGGCGGAGAGGATCAAAGTGGTGACGATGGACAGGACATAGAATTTTTGACAGGGAGAACATTAATAAAGGCTTAAAATTATTTTATAGTTCTTAGCTTTATTTCATGGGTCCTTTAGATTGATCACAGCTTTCTCCCTTAACAATTTTTTAGACAGTTTTATGTATGTAGAAGAGAAGTTACAGCGTCTTTTGGGTTATGCCTCATGTCAAGAAGATATATACTATTTGCTGCCTTATTATTTTATAGTTTTAGAACATTTATCATTTTTATATTTTATTTTTATAGTACCATATATTATTCTTGTAGCATTAAGAGAGTCATTTTACTGCATGTATAATAATATTATTTATGTGAAACAGAAAAAATCTTTCTAAGTGCTTTTATGAGATGCAATCGGACAATGAGTGTATAAGGTGACCTTTTTATGATTTTGGCAATAGCATTCAGGTCAGTACACAGATATTGAATAGTGTTGATCGAGCATCAAAGTGCTCGAGTGCTCGGGTGATCTGGCCGAACACATCAGGATGCTACCAAGCACCCGAGTATAATGGAAGTCAATGGGAGAACCCGAGCATTAAACCATGCACCCCCTGATCTGAAGAGGGGAGGGTGCATGGTTCATAGGAAAAGGTCAGTGTCACGGCTGAGGACGGGGAAAACCCTCAGCCGTGCGATGCCACGAGATGTTAATGGCTGCTCGGCCAGGACAACAGAATAAGGGAGCAGGTCACCTCCTAGAGCTTCCCTAATCTGACCCTAACTCCTAGCTGCATGAGCCGACCTTGAAGGTAGGAGGGCTCATGCTCAGGAACCTCGGATCCCTACTCCCCCTCCGCCGATCCCTGAACTAGGAGCTGGGTAGACCACCTGTTCCTCCTGGATGCGGAGAAACAGGAGTCTAAACTGGCCGGGCTGCAAAGGGAACAGAAACAAACATATGGCAATGGCAGGTAAGTGCAACTAGTACCACACCTACGTACCACAGACACATAGCCTGGAACCCAAGTATAAGTGCTGCTGTCCACAACAACACAAGAGACAGAGCACACACCACACAGGAACCCAGGAAACCATACGCTGCAATAAATAAGGATAACACAAACACATCTTCATAACATCATGTATCACAACATATGACCACAAGGGTGGCCCTCACTGGCAGATGGAATATAAACCAGGAGGAAGACTCCAGCTAACCATGGCTGAAGTACCCCTCAGACTTCTGCTCTCAACTGAGGCTAAATAGCCCATGTAGCCACACCCACACAGACACACCCAGTGCACACACACTAGGAAGGGAATTAACCCTTCCCACACCAGGTAAGGGAAGACAGCCACTAAAAGGGGACGTGCACACATACAAAAACCTTGTGCACAAGAAACAAACACAAGGCACACCTAATAGACAGGTTGCCAGGTGCAACCGCATGCAATGACAGTGAGCAGCCTAGCAACCAGCTCCAGCTGCTCTACTACCACAAACCTAATGTTGCCAGCGGCAACCACAGGTGAGGCAAACTACTTCAGCCCTCACCTGTGATTGACAACAACTCCAGACCACAGGCAACTGCATGCGGTTCAGGAGTCACGGCCATACTATGGTCGTGACAGTCAGAAATTGATGGAAACACCACTGAAATGGTTCGGGAACAGCATGGGAAGGATGTCTGGATGCATCTTGGACTGCCAGGTCGCTGCTGGGAACCATGTTGTCCGAATAGTACGCCACCTTTACAGACTGACACTAATACGCACAAAACCAAAGATAAAATTGATTTTAGAGGAAAAATTGCTAGAAAACATTCTTTCCTGTATATTTACTTGTATATAAAGTGCAAGTGCTGCCAAAAATTACAAGGGGGAGGCACTCCGATACAACCTGTATATCACATAAAGGAGGGCCTCATTCACATTGTGGTACAATTGTTGATTTAGTGGGATTCTACACTCATAAAACCTATGCACTAAGTGAAAGAGCTGCCAAAAATTACAAGGAACCGGCACTCCAATACACTGTCACGGTCACTTCCAGGCTAGGTGTTAGACGGTCAGAGAGGCTGTCTGCACGTGATGTCATCTGACAGCCTCTTTTAATTTCACTTTGCTGTTGATGGTAATGACCACACCTCTAGTCAGGTACAGCATAGTGGTCATTACTATTTAAGTCTGGCTACTCCCTTCACTCCTTCATTGCAGTGCAGTGTATAGCTTTATTTGCAAGTAGAAGAGCTGGTCTGTGTTGTCTCCTCTGGTGTTCCTGTTCTTTCTTATACTTCAGGAGTTAAGTGTCTCATTCCTTTGTATTTGTTTTGTGTTGTTTCCCCTGCCTTCTGGTATCTGGCCTGAGTCAAGACCCCTGTTCCTTCTGCTTAAGAGTCCAAAACTGTGGAAATCAAAGTATTTATCGACAGTGGGTCAGGGGTTAACCTGATTGATGGACAGTTCGTTCGTATGCATGGTTTGACTACTAGCGCACTAGAGAAAAGTATTTCTGTTTTTGCAATTGATTCAGCACCTCTTACCCAAAAATGCCTGTCGCAGGTGGTGAATGAATCTATCTCATGTTATGTGTTGGAGGGTTTGCCTGCTCCGTTGGTGTTAGGTCTACCGTGGTTAAGCAAACATAACCCTACCATCGATTGGTAAGCGAGACACATTCTTGATTGGAGTGAATTTTGCATAGACAACTGTCTTAATACACCATTTTCTGTGGTCACCACTAAAGCTGTACCCTCATTCATTTCCAAAATTTCTGTTGTATTTTCTGAGAGTGGTAACCAGTAGTTACCTCCGCACCGGGAATGTGATTGTTTCGTCAATCTTATTCCTGGAGCTAAACTGCCCAAATCTTGGTTTTATAATCTTTCGGAACCCGAAAGAAAGGTAATGCGAGAATATATAACTGCATTTAATACCCCTGAGGGCCATTTTGAGAATCTGGTCATGCCTTTTGGCTTAACCAATGCTCCAGCGGTTTTTCAACACTTTATCAATGACATCTTTCATCATCTAGTGGGGAGGTTTGTTGTTGTATATCTGGATGACATATTAATTTATTCTCCCGATATGGAGACTCGTCAGGATCATGTGCGACAGGTGTTACAGATCCTAAGAGAGAATAAGTTATATGCCAAAATGGAAAAGTGTGTATTTGCAGTTCAGGAAGTGCAATTCCTGGGTTACCTGCTCTCATCCTCAGGTTTTCGTATGGATTCAGAGAAAGTCCGTGCCATGTCGGACTGAGATCGACCCGAAAATCTGAAGGCGCTTATGCGGTTTTTGGGGTTTACCAACTACTACTGTAAATTTATCCTGAACTATTCGACTGTGGTTAAACCTTTAACAGACATGACTAGGAAGGGTGCTGATTTCTCTGTTTGGTCCGATGAGACATTACAAGCCTTTTCAGCTGTGAAGGAGTGTTTTGCTTCTGCCCCTATTCTGATGCAAACGGATGTGTCACAGCCGTTAATTGTGGAAGTTGACGCATCCGAGGTTGGGGTAGGAGCGGTTTTGTCACAGGGTCCTTCACCCAGTAAATGGCGCCCATGTGCATTTTTCTCTAAGAAACTCTAGACTGCTGAAAGAAATTATGACGTGGGTAATAGGGAATTGCTGGCCATTAAGTTGGCTTTTGAAGAATGGCGTCATTGGTTGGAAGGAGCAATCCATCCTAATACTGTGCTTACTGATCACAAAAATCTGGCTTACTTTCAGTCGATTAAACGACTGGACCCAAGACAGGTCCGATGGTCGTTGTTTTTTACCAGATTACATTTAATTGTCACCTATCGCCCTGGGGTTAAGAATGGCAAAGCTGATGCTTTGTCGCTTAGCTTTCCTGGGGGAAGTGATTCGGAAGATCCTGGTCCGATATTGTCTGAAGGGGTAGTTATATCCCGACCTGGAGGCAGAGGTGTTGGAGTCTCAGGGAGATGCACCGGATTCTTGTCCTCCAGAAAAGTTGTTTGTTCCATCTGAATTACGTCAGAAGGTGTTCGAGGAACATCACTGTACTGTTCTCGCAGGACACCCTGGGAGCAGATCCACTGTTGATCTCATATGTAGAGATGTCGAGAACATAAAATTTTCCGTTCACGAACGGCGAACGCAAATTTCTGCAAATGTTCGCGAATGGGCGAACCGGGCGAACCGCCATAGACTTCAATAGGCAGGCGAATTTTAAAACCCACAGGGACTCTTTCTAGCCACAGTTGTGATGGGAAAATTGTTTCAAGGGGACTAACACCTGGACTGTGGCATGCCGGAGGGGGATCCATGGCAAAGCTCTCATGGAAAATTACATAGTTGACGCAGAGTTGGATTTTAATCCATAAAGGGCATAAATCACCTAACAATCCAATTTTTTTTTTGAACAACGTGGTTTAAAACATCCAGTGTGTGTATACGATCAGGTATGATGTTGTATCGATCAGGTAGTGTAAGGGTTACGCCCGCTTCACAGACATTGACAGACCAAACTCCCCTTTTAATGCACCGCAAACAACCGCAAACAGTCCATTTGCCCAACCGCAAACTCCCCATTTGTACAAGGTTGGATACCAAGCTAGCCATGTCCCATTGATGTCATTGAAGGTTTCTTCCTCCACCCAGCCACGTACAACACCAAGGGTCCCGGAAAGGTGAATTGAATTGATTTTTCGAACGGGGAGATGGTTAAAAAAAAGCTGGCTCCCTTCCCTTTGTTAGAATCCACGGTCACTGCGTCTGTGCCGTGCAATTTACTGTCCCACCCGATATGAGTGGTATTTTCTGTAGTTCTCTCTTCTCATCAGTTTAATCCCTGTTACGTCCCCAATCTGGGGTCCATTTATTAAATTGATTTTTCGAACGGGGAGATGGTTAAAAAAAACGCTGGCTCTCTCCTCTTTGTTTGAATCCACGCCACGGTCACTGCGTCTGCGCCGTGCAATTTACTGTCACACCCGATATGAGTGGTATTTTCTGTAGTACTATTCTCATCAGCTTAATCCCTGTTACGTCCCATATCAGGGTGGGATTGCCTTTTGTGAAAGAAAATTTAGGCCGGGTACCTTCGACTGCCTTCACAGTGACAGACCAAACTCTGATACACCAAAATGAATTGATTTTAGGAACCGGGAGATGGAAAAAGCAGCTTGATCGGTCCTCTTACTCCCAAGTTGGAGCACTGCGCGTGCACGGAGCAATGTGCTGTGACACCCTATATGAGTGGTGTCTTAACTAGTACTATTCCTATCAGTTTAATCCCTGTTAGGTCCCTTATCCGGGGACGCGTGTCGAATTGATTAACCATTGTCGAATTAACGAACCATTACGACATCCTGGAATAATTTTGTTCTGAGCTTTGTACTTGCTTTGTATTGGAATTGATGGGGATTTTTTAAATTGTCTGCAATATTTCTAATAAACTATTAAGAGACTTTATTCAGATTTTTTTATTTTATGTATTAAAAACCCACCCATACAACTTTTAAAAAAAAAATAATAATAATAATTTAAAGTTTTTTCTATGAAAAATTATCCAGCCGATCGCTTTTGGTCTGATCATAATGAAGCAACAGCCTTATCATCTGGGGTGTGGCAACATTGCCAACACTCTCATAGAGGTGATGATCGCTTCATTGTGATATGCAAGCCCCTTCACCACAACAAGGTAACGATCACGAAGGGGAATTGACACTTGTATGTGCCTTTTTTTTTTGTTTTGTTTTTGCAGCCACAGTGCAGCACCAGAGGCCAGAAAAATTAGGCATGTACACATGCCTGAAAAATAATGTTATTGTTGCAGCCGCTGTTATAGCAGCGGCCGGAAAAATTTATGTTTTCAAGGCAGAAATTGCGGCTTGAACCCTAGTTGGTGGCGGAGAATTCACAAAAGTCATCCGGTATGCAGACATTAATTACAGCAGCGTGGGGACCATTTTGAGGCCAAGGCATGTCATCAGGCCTTTTGTTAGTCAAACGTATCCCCCACTGTCAGTCCCTTTGGGATCCATGCCTCATTCATCTTAATGAAGGTGAGGTAATCAACACTTTTTTGACCGAGGCGACTTCTTTTGTCAGTGACAATGCCTCCTGCTGCACTAAAGGTCCTTTCTGACAGGACACTTGAAGCGGGGCAGGCCAGAAGTTCTATCGCAAACTGTGATAGCTCAGGCCACAGGTCAAGCCTGCACACCCAGTAGTCAAGGGTTTCATCGCTCCTCAGAGTGTCGATATCTGCAGTTAAGGCGAGGTAGTCTGCTACCTGTCGGTCGAGTCGTTCTCTAAGGCTGGATCCCGAAGGGCTGTGGCGATGTGTAGGACTGAAAAAGCTCTGCATGTCCTCCATCAACAACACATCTGTAAAGCGCCCTGTCCTTGCCGCCGTGGTCGTGGTAGGAGGAGGATTACTTTCACCTCTTCCCCTGCTAGAGTCCCGTTGTGCTGTGACATCCCCCTTATAAGCTGTGTGAAGCATATTTTTTAGTTTTGTTTTGAACTGCTGCATCCTTTCTGACTTTCGGCAAGTTGGTAACATTTCCGCCACTTTTTGCTTATACCGGGGGTCTAGTAGCGTGGCCACCCAGTACAGGTCGTTCTCCTTTATCCTTTTTATACGAGGGTCCCTCAACAGACATGACAGCATGAAAGACCCCATTTGCACAAGGTTGATGCCGAGCTACTCATTTCCCGTCCTCACTGATGTCATTGACTGTCTGTTCTTCACCCCAGCTACGTACAACACCACGGGTCCCAGAAAGGTGACAACAACGAGCACCCTGGGATGCCTGCTGTGGTTGGTCTTCCTCCTCCTCAAAGCCACATTCCTCCTCTGACTCCTCTTCCTCATACTCCTCTTGCAGCGTTGCCACAGGTCCGGCAAGCGATGATAAAAAGGCTGTTTCTGGTGGTGATGGTGACCACAACTCTTCCTCTTCCCGCTCATCTACAGCCTGATCCAGCACTTTTCGCAGGGCACACTCCAGGAAGAAAACAAATGGGATGAGGTCGCTGATGGTTCCTTCGGTGCGACTGACTAGGTTTGTCACCTCCTCAAAAGGACGCATGAGCCTACAGGCATTGCGCATGAGCGTCCAGTAACGTGGCAAAAAAATTCCCAGCTCCGCAGAGGCTGTCCAAGCACCCCGGTCATAGGAATACTCGTTGACGGCTTTTTATTGTTGAAGCAGGCGGTCGAACATTAGGAGTGTTGAATTCCAACGTGTTGGGCTGTCGCAAATCAAGCGCCTCACTGGCATGTTGTTTCGGCGCTGAATGTCTGAAAAGTGCGCCATGGCCGTGTAGGAACGCCTGAAATGGCCACACACCTTCCTGGCCTGCTTGTGGACGTCCTGTAAGCCTGGGTACTTAGACACAAAGCGTTGTGCGATGAGATTCAACACATGTGCCATGCACGGCACATGTGACAACTTGCCCAAATTCAATGCCGCCAACAAATTGCTTCCATTGTCACACACCACTTTGCCGATCTCCAGTTGGTGCGGGGTCAGCCACTGATCCACCTGTGAGTTCAGGGCGGACAGGAGTGCTGGTCCGTTGTGGCTCTCTGCTTTCAGGCAAGTCAACCCCAAGACAGTGTGACACTGTCGTATCCGGGATGTGGAATAGCCCCTGGGGAGCTGGGGGGATTCAGTTGATGTGCAGCCAGACACCGCAGCAGAAGAGGACTCAGCAGAGGAGGTTATGGAAGAGGATGGAGTAGGAAGAGTAGAGGAGGTGGCAGTAGGCTGCCTGCAAGTCGTGGCGGTGTCACCAACTCCGCTGCAGAGCCACGCATTCCATGCTTGTCAGCCGTCAGCAGGTTGACCCAATGCGCAGTGTAGGTGATATACCTGCCCTGACCGTGCTTTGCAGACCAGGTGGTCAGATGGACACTTGCCCCAACACTGTATGCCAGAGATGCCATGACTTCCTTTTCAATCACTGAGTAGAGGTTCCACTGTGGTGTCCCAATAGCGACAAATTTTTTGAAGGCCTCAGACTCCACCAACTAGTATGGTAAAAGCTGGAGGGCTAAGAGTTCCGTCAAGCCAGCTGTCAGACGCCGGGCAAGGGGGTGACTCTGTGACATTGGCTTCCTACGCTCAAACATTTCCTTTACAGACACCTGACTGTGGGCAGATGAGATGGAACTGCTGAAGGTGAGAGGCGGAGTGGCAAGTGGTTGAGAGGGGGCAAGGAGGACAGCAGTGGTTGACGTGGCTGAAGATGCTGGACCAGGAGGAGGATGGTGGCTTTGAGGTTGTGTGCTGCTTCTACTCATCATCATGTGTTGATCCCATAGGCGTTTGTGATGTGCGATCATGTGCCTTCGCAAAGCAGTTGTACCTAGGTGGGTGTTGGATTTCCCACGACTTTTTTTTGGCACAGGTTGCAAATGGCATCACTGTTGTCAGAGGCAGACACACAAAAATAAATGCCACACTGCTGAGCTTTGCAATGACGGCATTCTGGTGGTGGCAACAGCATGTGTTGATTGGCGTGCTGTCTGGCTGACCCCGGGTGCCGATGCATGCTGTCTGACTGTGCCACTAGCTCCTTGCGACGACCTCCCCCTGCTTCCAACTCGTCTCCTCCTTCTCTCTGTCTCCCCTTCTGAACTTTCCCCCTCTTCTTCTTCTCTTCGAGCAGGCACCCACGTGGCATCCACGGACACATCGTCATCATCAACCACTTCACTTGTATCTGACACCTCAGCAAAGGAAGCAGCAGCGGGTACAACATCATCATCATCATCATCATCACACTGTACGTCCATGTGTGTAATGCTGCCTGACTGAAACATATCCCTGTTATCTCCATCCTCTGGCAATAATGGTTGCGCATCACTAATTTCATCCAACTGATGTGTAAATAACTCCTCTGAGGGATCAAGTGAAGCGGCTGTGGTGGCTGTGGTGGTAGTGGTGGTGGTGGCGGCGGGCGGGCGGGAGAGTGGTAACTTGAGAGCAGGTGACCAAAGCTGAGCTGGAGGAGGATGGTGCGTCAAGGTTCTTAGCGGAAGCTGTTGAAGATTGGGTGTCCTGTGTAAGCCAGTCAACTATTTTCTCTGAATTTTTGGGGTTCAGGGTACGGGGCCTCTGAACACAGGGCATTATTCCAGGGCCAGTGGAAATCACAGCACCACGAACACGACGGCCTCTGCGGCATGGCCTGCCTCTGCCTGTCATTTTTTATTAGATAAGTCTTATTTTGCGTGCAAGGTACTGTGCCACCCTATATAAGTGGTGGGCAGTGGGCACAGTACAGTCTGTGTGGGCCTCACACACACTGGCTTGCAACTGTGATTACATCACAGAAAAATATTAAATATAATTATTTTTTATCTGTGAGGTATTTGTGAGTGAGTGACACCCTGTAACGGTATAAGTGGAGGCCTAGCCACTAGCCAGTGGCCACAATACAGTCTGTGTGGGCCTGACACACCCTGGCTTGCAACTGTGATTATATCACAGAAAAATATTAAATAGAATTTTTTTTTATCTGCGAAGTATTTGTGAGTGAGTGACACCCTGTAACGGTATAAGTGGAGGCCTAGCCACTAGCCAGTGGCCACAATACAGTCTGTGTGGGCCTGACACACACTGGCTTGCAACTGTGATTATATCACAGAAAAATATTAAATAGATTTTTTTTTTATCTGCGAGGTATTTTCTGTCACACCCTGTATGAATGGTGTGCACACAGTACTGTCTGTGACTGAGCCTGCAGCCTTTCACACACGGGCAGGCAACTGCAATATATATATATATATATATATATATATATAAATATATATAAAAAATAAAAAAAACAGACTGATGTACCAGCCCTGAAAAGGGCTTTTTGGGGTGCTGTCAGGACGCTGTCCTTACAGCAGATGAGTCTGTGGACACAGAACACTGCCCTAGCTAACGCTTTCCCTATTGAATCAGCAGCAACACTGTCCCTCCTCTCACTGAGAATGCAGATTCCGAATGAATCTAAAATGGATGCTGTCCAGGAGGTGGGAGGGTCTGGGAGGGAGGGTCTGCTGCTGATTGGCTGGAATGTGTCTGCTGACTGTGAGGTACAGGGTCAAAGTTTACTCAATGATGATGTATAGGGGGCGGACCGAACATCGCATATGTCCCTTTTCAGATTTAGACCTGCTGGAACTCTACTGTTAAGTCTGAAAATCCAGAACGCCTCCCGTAGGAGGAGTTTTTTACGATGATCGCCCCCTCTCGTGGGTGCAACCACCCTTTCTATTGCAAAGGCATTAAAGCTTTTCACTTTGCGAGCATGCATCTGCACGAAGTGTCTCGCTACATTTGAAATATTTAGTGCATTCGGATTATTTATATAATTCAAATGCTCCAGGAGTCGATTCTTGAAATTCCGAATTGTACTCCCGATGTACAGTCGTGGCCAAAAGTTTTGAGAATTACATAAATATTGGAAATTGGAAAAGTTGCTGCTCAAGTTTTTATAATAGCAAGTTGCATATACTCCAGAATGTTATGAAGAGTGATCAGATGAATAGCATAGTCCTTCTTTGCCATGAAAATTAACTTAATCCCAAACAAACCTTTCCACTTCATTTCATTGCTGTCATTAAAGGACCTGCTGAGATCATTTCAGTAATCGTCTTGTTAACTCAGGTGAGAATGTTGATGAGTACAAGGCTGGAGATCGTTATGTCAGGCTGATTGGGTTAAAATGGCAGACTTAACATGTTAAAAGGAGGGCGATGCTTGAAATCATTTTTCTTCCATTGTTAACCATGGTGACCCGCAAAGAAACGCTTGCAGCTATCATTGCGTTGCATAAAAATGGCTTCACAGGCAAGGATATTGTGGCTAAGATTGCGCCTCAATCAACAATTTATAGGATCATCAAGAACTTCAAGGAAAGAGGTTCAATTCTTGTTAAGAAGGCTTCAGGGCGTCCAAGAAAGTCCAGCAAGCGACAGGATCGTCTCCTAAAGAGGATTCAGCTGCGGGATCGGAGTGCCACCAGTGCAGAGCTTGCTCAGGAATGGCAGCAGGCAGGTGTGAGCACATCTGCACGCACAGTGAGGAGAAGACTTTTGGAAGATGGCCTGGTCTCAAGAAGGGCAGCAAAGAAGCCACTTCTCTCCAAAAAAAAATCAGGGACAGATTGATCTTCTGCAGAAAGTATGGTTAATGGACTGCTGAGGACTGGGGCAAAGTCATATTGTCCGATGAAGCCTCTTTCCGATTGTTTGGGGCATCTGGAAAAAGGCTTGTCCGGAGAAGAAAAGGTGAGCGCTACCATCAGTCTTGTGTCATGCCAACAGTAAAGCATCCTGAGACCATTCTTGTGTGGGGTTGCTTCTCATCCAAGGGAATGGGCTCACTCACAATTTTGCCCAAAAACACAGCCATGAATAAAGAATGGTACCAAAACATCCTCCAACAGCAACTTCTTCCAACAATCCAACAACAGTTTGGTGAAGAACAATGCATTTTCCAGCACAATGGAGCACCGTGCCATAAGGCAAAAGTGATAACTAAGTGGCCCGGGGACTAAAACGTTGACATTTTGGGTCCATGGCCTGGAAACTCCCCAGATCTTAATCCCATTGAGAACTTGTGGTCAATCCTCAAGAGGCGGGTGGACAAACAAAAACCCATTAATTCTGACAAACTCCAAGAAGTGATTATGAAAGAATGGGTTGCTATCAGTCTGGAATTGGCCCAGAAGTTGATTGAGAGCATGCCCAGTCGAATTGCAGAGGTCCTGAAAAAGAAGGGCCAACACTGCAAATACTGACTCTTTGCATAAATGTCATGTAATTGTCGATAAAAGCCTTTGAAACGCATGAAGTGCGTGTAATTATATTTCACTACATCACAGAAACAACTGAAACAAAGATCTAAAAGCAGTTTAGCAGCAAACTTTGTGAAAACTAATATTTGTGTCATTCTCAAAACTTTTGGCCACGACTGTACATCAAATCGCATTCGATACAGCGAATAACGTACACCACTCCTGCAGTGTTACAATTAATGTAACTTTGAATTGGAAAACTGCACGAATGGTCCGAGTTTTCGAATGTTTGTAAGGGGGTCACATAGTTGCAAGTTTTGCATGGATTGCCCCCGTACCTTGTGAACCCCTTGTACCTGAGCCAACTTTGTTTAGTAACTCCTGATCTATTGGAGGTGAAAAGAGATGGAGACAGAGAGCAGGACAATGTAGTAGCTCTCCTGGGTACGATTTTGCAACCTGACTTCAAGGCATTGTATAAGATCTCATCATCGTATAAAATAGGTAAACATCCTTTTATCACGGAGCTGATTTTATTAAATTCCTTGCTGTATGTTATAGATAAAATCAGGATCTTGTCCTGGTCCCTGTCTCCATGTACCCTCACACTCCGTTCTATAATTTTGGATTTTTTCATATCTTTTACCGGCCCAAAGAGCATGTCACATCTATTTTTTTGCATAGCAATAATCCTGCCCCTCCGCAGCATCCAGTCGGGGTAGTTTCTGGCTTTTAATCTTTGATCCACCAGACTAAATTCCTCTTCTAAGAGCACAGATGAACTGCAATTTCTTGCAGTCCGTATATATTCCCCCACGGGAATCGCCCTGATAGTGTGTATCAGGGCGATTCCCGTGGGGGAATATATACGGACTGTAAGAAATTGCAGTTCATCAGTGCTCTTTCCAATTCAAAGTTACATTAATTGTAACACTGCAGGAGTGGTGTACGTTATTCGCTGTATCGAATGCGATTTGATGTACATCGGGAGTACAATTCGGAAATTCAAGAATCGACTCCTGGAGCATTTGAATTATATAAATAATCCGAATGCACTAAATATTTCAAATGTAGCGAGACACTTCGTGCAGATGCATGCTCGCAAAGTGAAAAGCTTTAATGCCTTTGTGATAGAAAGGGTGGTTGCACCCACGAGAGGGGGCGATCATCGTAAAAAACTCCTCCTACGGGAGGCAATCTGGATTTTCAGACTTAACAGTAGAGTTCCAGCAGGTCTAAATCTGAAAAGGGAGTTAATGTACATTTATCAGTAAATTCTGAGTCCAGGGAACCAGGCAGATCACTCTCGTGGAAACTATGAATGCAATCCCCCAAGTCAGGAATATAATGGCAGGTTAAGGACCATATTAGTTATGATAATATATGTTTTTATATGTAGTATGATATTCACACTGTGCGGTTTCTCTTTCCCCTTTTTCAGTTAATACGACGGGACTATAGTTCCCGAGGGGTTAATTTTATCTAGAGTTCCAGCACAATGTGAAACACATCTATCCTGTGATTACCAGCCTAGATGAAGGGTGTGACACATAGTGAGACAACCAATGAAGAATCTGCCCTCCTCCTTTGAGTTTGGAGGGACTGGAATAGAATTCATTTAAATTCCAGTGTCTCACTATGTGACATTGTTACGACTAAGGGTCCAGTACCCGAAACGCATCAACGATTTGTCCTATGTACCAAGTGGCTGTGTCTGCTGTAATTTGTATGTATTAATAAAGAAGAAGTTTTAAGAGGATCTCCATTTGAATCCGAGACCATTCCTTTTCCAAGTTATATGCAGCCTGCAATGGGGACACTCCCCTAAGGTTTTGGAGTCGGGAGCACATATTCGACCAGGAAGGTGAGCTGGATTAAGAGTGTTTTATTACATAAATAGCAGCACAGTATAGAACCTGACTACAAGACAGGAGATGGGTGACTGTGTAGGGGTAGTAGTAGTGGCACAGCTGTGAAGGTGACAGCAGCAGTAATAAGTGTGGAACGTGATGGACAAGCTTAGCCACTGTCTTCAGTGGCAGATTTGTTCATTGTACTCAGAAGTAGTTGTTTGAAAATCCTTATGGATTAATACCTCATTCATTTTGATAAATGTGATGTTTTCTATATTTGGGGAGGACAATTTTGTCCATATCACTGTGATGACGCCACCTGCTGCACTGAATACCCTGGCAGTATACAGGAGGCTGGTCAAGTCAGTCACTGTGCCCAGAAGTTTATAGGGTCAGGGAACAGGATATGTGCTGGAGAAAGGGAAGAGTACAGGAAGAATTGAACCTGGCTGTTCAGATGGTACGTATCTGTTGTAGGTTTGGCAGAGCACTTGAAAAAACTGCTCCATCTTGTTCATCAAATAGAACAGGCTACGACTACTTGTCGTAGTAGTTTTTGTCTGCCGCCACCGTGGATAATTGCCAAACCAAAGATAACCGCACAGAGTTACCAACAGCAGAGTCTGGACTAGGTCATTTTCGTTTTGAGCCTGCGCCAGTGGTATCAGCGTCATCACCAGTTCCTGAGCTGACATTTTTTATTTGGCATACATTGCCTCTGCTTTTTATTGCCCCCACAGCCACTACCCTCCTTCTCTGATTTCACATCCTATTCAGCAACCCAATCCGGTTCCCTGACTCTGTCCAACACACAGTCATCATAATAGTGCTCACCTACCCCTCCACTTTTATCAGACTGTCATCATGGGCTGCTTGGACTCCTTCATGTTTCTCTTCTCTGCATTTGCTCCAAGTGCCACTGTCACCAAGGATATCAGTGCACCTACCATCACCATGGCCACTATTATTACCACAACGAGCACAGTTTAGCATTTGAGACATCGGGTCCCCTGCCTTTGCCAGAATCTCCTCCTCATTGCAGTCCAAACACTAACTATTCTCACACAACTCACAACAGGAATATTATCTTGAGTATCTTTCATAGCACATGTGGCTCTTCTTTGGAAGAAAAAAAATGGGACTCCACTAGGAGTGGGCAGTGAAGAGAGAGATGATGCAAATTAAAGGCTTCCATGGAGACAAAGGAGGAGGGGAGGAAAAAGGAATGCTTAATCCTGGCTCAAAGGCACAGTGTCACACTTAGAGGTGACATCAACATGATCCTGTTGTGGCTGAGAGGATGTGCGAGCCATAAAGTTCACAATCTTGTCCTCAGTACTAATCTGTTGGTTACTGGAAGAAAGGGAAAACTGTGGCCTTCAACTACTAATACTGGCCGGATGGCTGATGCGGACTCTGCTGCTGTTTACACTACTACAGTCACCCACATTCTCACTCATGGATGAAGAGATATTTTATAATGGAGCCTATTTAAACAAGGAAGGATAAGTTTGCTACACTGGTTTGCCACAGTGATTATAAAGTGAGAAAAATTGCAGCAACATTTTGGAAAAATAATGCACAATTTGACATCCTCTACGTCCAACAGTTTTTTTTGGGAAAAAAATAGAGGCCTACTTGGACATCACTTCATTGCCACCCAACTATGCACTACTATTTACACACTAAAATATGCTTATTTAACTCTTATACAGAGGTGAACCTTAGCTTTAAGTATCTGGTGTGACCTTCTTGTGCAGCTATAACTGCAACTAAACTTTTCCAGTAATTGTTGATTAGTCTTGTCACAGGGAGCCGGCTTCGCGCTCCTTCCCTTCGCTGCCGCCGGCGCCCTGTGATAACTTCAGAGCAAGGAACTGCACTGCGTCCTCGTCTCTAGGGCAACGGGAGCGGGGAGGACCCGGCCGCGTATGCCTCCTTAGCGTGGTCGGCGTCCTCCACTCCCGTAGTTTCGCCGAAAATTCTGAGCTCTGAACTGGGCACTCAGCGCTCAGCAGGATGCAGGGGGATGGGTATGTGATGCTGGCCACGTCCCTTGACTCCCTCTGGCCACAGGTTGCCTGTTATTAAGGTCCTCTACCTTGCGAATATTCCCGTTGGCATTTGACTTGGCATTTGTATCTCGGCTTGCTACTTGACTTTGTCTCTTGCTTGCTCCTTTTGTACTGCTGCTTCTCCTAGTGTTTTCTCTCGGTTTGTACATTGATGCTGCCTCTGCTTTTTCCCTGTTACCGCCTTGACCTCCTGGTTTTGACCTTGCTAGTTTGACCTCTCTGTGTTTTGTCTGTTTGTTTGTCTCTCCGCACTTACTCAGGTTAGGGATTGCCGCCCAGTTGCACTCCGTTGCCTAAGACAGGTAAGTGCAAGTAGGTAGGGACAGAAGCGTGGGTGGAGTCAGTTTGCACCTTCCCCATTCCCCCTTCATGACAAGTCCTGTACATCAGCCAGGAGGAAATTTAACTCATTCCTCCATACAATACAGCTTGAACTCTGTTATTTTTGTAGGTTTCCTCTAGTGTTTAGTGAATCGAACTTCTTACCCTAGATTCGTGTCCATACATCATTAAAATGTATGGGCTGCGGCAAGGCAAAATGAGTTATGCTCGAAGTCTAGCAAGACTTTGGTGAATAGCTTCGACCATCAATTTTAAAACTTTAAAACCATTTTAAAACATGGATCCAAAGTCGGCTTAGGTACCGACTGGTTCCTCGGTAGCGAAGCCGACTTCGGGTCCATGTTTTAAAATGGTTTTAAAGTTAAAAAATCAAATCCAGAAGTTATTCACCGAAGCCGCACGAGACTTCTGGAATAACTAATTTGCCTCACTGAAGCCCATACATTTGAATGCTGTATGGAGAAGAATCTCTGAACAGCATTGTAACAAAGTTTTTGTGACTTCCGATCTATGATCCAAAGTAACTTCCGATCTATGATCCAAAGCTCGCTTCGCTCAACACTAGTTTCCTACCATGAACTGCTCACTTTCGATCATAACACACATTTCTCTTGGATTAAGTCCAGGACTTTCACTTGGTCATTCCAAAGCTTTAACTTTATTCTTCTTTTTAAATTCTTTGGTTGAATGACTTCTGTGTTAGTCATTCGGGCTGAAATTCAGCAAAACAGACCCAAATCATGACACTATCATCACAGTATTTCACAGAAGGAATGCAGTTTTTATGCTGGAATGCAGGGTTTTATTTTCTCCAAACATTATGCTTCTCATGTAAATCAAAACATTTTATTTTGATTTGGTATGACTTCATCAGCAAAACTTTGTCCACGATAGCCTTCTGGCTTGTCCAGGTGATCTTTAGCAAATTGCAGACTGACCAATTATTTTTTTTTTTAAAGAGAATTGCCTTTCTTTTTGCAATTCTGCTTTGAACATCATTATTCGGTATCCTCCTGATGGTGGACTCTTGACTAACATTATCTAACGTGAGAAAGGCCTTTACTTGCTTAGAGGGTACCTTGGGTCTCTTTTTCACCTTGTGATCTATTATACGTCTTGCTCTTGGTGTAATCTTTGTTGGTTGGCCACCTGAGTTTCCTCTATTTGTATGCATTATGTCTGACTTTGGATTGGTGTAGTTCAAACTGTTTAGAGATGGTTTCCTAACCTTTTTCATGCTGATGTTCATCACCAACTCTTCTTCAAAGAGTCCTCAGAAATCTACTTTTTTTGTTTTCATGCATTGATACTATTCCACAAACATGTTGCTTGAAGACTTCCCCTGAGTGCAACCAATCTATACACTGCTATTGATGCACTACTTATTTGTGCACTGGTAGAAAAATTGCAACAGGTTTTATTGAAAATAAAAACACAGGCTCAATTGGACATTACTATGATCATTTACACTGTTATAAACGGTAGAAAAATTGCAACAGGTTTTTGAGAAAAAGCAAAATGCCCAATTACATGTTCACTGAATGCAGCAAAACTGTGCGCTGCTACTTGATGCACTAAAATACACTTATTTGTGCATCTAAAAGGTAGAAAAATTGCAACAGGTTTTGGGGAAACAGAAATGCACAATTGGAAATCACCTGAGTGCAACCAAACTATGCACTGTTATTGACACACTTATAAATGGTAGAAAAATTGAAATAGGTTTTGAGAAACATTACAATTTCAATAGGACGACCTCTGGGAGAAACAAAAATATACACTATTATGCTGCTGTTAATGCAGTAAAATATGTTTATTGCACATATATACAATTTAAAAAAATTGTAAGGCTGGCTCCTGTACAGTCTATTGTCTTGATCTCTGTGCTGCAGTAGTTATGTATACATGTGAACAGCTCCAGACCAGACACACAACACTAACTCACCATATCCTTAATGATAAAACCTGATTTTCTACCTAGTATTTCAATCTACCAAACTAAATATATCTTCTTCATAATCTCTACACTGTCCATGCAGTACTCTGAAATGACTGGTTTGAGCATCTTTGTCTGTCAGGGACATGGCAGACACATCCTATCACATCAGCGCCTGACCTCACAATGGCGTCTGTGCTTCAGAGGTAACATACAGCCTGAATAGTCAATATCCTCCCTCCTGATTGGCTGTCAGGCTAACTGCAAAGAACTGTGAGCAAACCCACTAACATGCATTGTAGTGAGCTCTGCATGTGCTACATGCAATGTCAATATCTTTACCTGTACTACATTCACTATGTGCTACATGTAGTGTACTGCTCTTTATCTGTACTATGTAGACTGCATTCTACCTTGGCATTTTCTTGGCTTCAGAATTATTTACTAGTTATCCAAAGAATTACATTGCATGTACTGATATATGTTAAAGTTACAATGGTCACTACAGAACAAATCTTATATCTACTGATGTTGCTTCCAATGACTTTCTTGGCTTAAACTGTGACTTGTCTCCTGCTACTTCTTTGCATATGATAGGTCTGTTACTTGTAAACTCATCCATGTTTTCTGCTGCCTGACTCTGCAGATGTAATCTGGGTCCCTAGAAGTCAAATATAACCTCCCTTCCAGAAGGCTCTGGCAAACATCTAGGGTAGCCTTGGATCTAATAACCAGAGTGGTGAAGAAAGATTGGCAGCAGATTATGAGTTTGCTGCCGGGGGTCCTGGACAGTTACTACTGAATACTTCCTCTGCCCTGTTTTTTACAGATAGAATGGTTTAACAAGACCTAATTGCAATGCATCTTCAAAGATGCAGTAGTTTAATGACCTGCTGCCTATCCACACAAACAAAAGGAGACCCTACATTTTAAAGAAGAATCCAATTTTTTTAAATTATTCTATTACCCATTAAATAGGTACATGATGTAAATTGTAGTAAAGGTAATCTTTTCACCAGTGCTTCTTTAGTCATGAGCTATCCATTGCCTTCTGGTCCACAGCTGTGTCATGTCATTGCCAACTGACACAGCATCTCATGTCTGGAAATGAAATCAGTTTCTCTATTCATTCTTATAAGACTGACCTTGAGACTTCCATAGGAATAAATTGAGAAACTGACTTCCTGTCCACACATAAGATTCTCTGTCAGTTGGAGTGTCAGATTGTCCATCAAGTGACACAGCAGGAGCAGAAGCGAGTTGGTAACTCACAAATATAGCAACCTATAAGAAGATTACCTTCATTACAACTTACATCATGTACCTTTCTAACGAGCCAGAGAATAAAAAATTTTTGTGGGAGTGCTTCTTTAAATTTGTACTATAACTTGTGAATAAATAATTTTTTTTACGTATCAACACATTCCTATAATGATGTCAAGGACTATGGAATAATTATATCTCAAGCAACATGTAAAAAGTTGACCAAAATAGGTTGACATGTAGTTTTTAACAAGATTAAAGTGTTTTATGTCCAGTAAGCAAATGCTTCTAAGTTTAGAGCATAACTTAACATAAGTGCAGTACTGCCATAAAGCTGAACCTTTCATTGTACTTCTAAGGCCTCTTTCACACTTGCGTTGTCCGGATCCGTCGTGTACTCCATTTGCCGGAGGTGCCCGCCGGATCCGTAACACGGCAAGTGAACTGAAAGCATTTGAAGACGGATCCGTCTTCAAAATGCGTTCAGTGTTACTATGGCACCCAGGATGCTATTAAAGTCCTGGCTGCCATAGTAGTAGTGGGGAGCGGGGGAGCAGTATACTTACCGTCCGTGCGGCTCCTGGGGCGCTCCAGAATGACGTCAGAGCGCCCCATGCGCATGGATGACGTGATCCATGCGACACGTCATCCATGCGCGTGGGGCGCCCTGACGTCACTCTGAAGCGCGCCGGGAGCCGCACGGAAGGTAAGTATACTGCTCCCCCGCTCCCCACTATACTTTACCATGGCAGGACTTTAGCGTCCTGGCAGCCATGGTAACCATTCAGAAAAATCTAAACGTCTGATCCGGTAATGCGCCGAAACGACGTTTAGCTTAAGGCCGGATCCGGATTAATGCCTTTCAATGGGCATTAATTCCGGATCCGGCCTTGCGGCAAGTCTTCAGGATTTTTGTTCGGAGCAAAAAGCGCAGCATGCTGCGGTATTTTATCCGGCCAAAAAACGTTCCGGTCCTGAACTGAAGGCATCCTGATGCATCCGCAACGGATTTCTCTCCATTCAGAATGCATTGGGATAATCCTGATCAGGATTCTTCCGGCATAGAGCCCCGACGACGGAACTCTATGCCGGAACAGAACAACGCAAGTGTGAAAGAGCCTTAACACCCAAGGGATAAATAAACTATTAAATCCAGCAGGACTGCAGATATAAAACCGATTAATTTGTTTTAGACTATAATATTGAATCATCTGACCATTGCTTCTACATAAAGAGTAATTAAGTCAATTAGAAATAGCAAATTAGTACAAATAGCAGATTAATAAATTATGTTTCTTTAATTACAAATGCAAAAATCCAAATCTCAAATATTGGTCTCATGTTAATCTTTGCAATAAAATTGCTTAGACTCCCAAGGGCCAAAATTAGTTTACGTAATGGAACAAGAAAGAAGAGCTGTACCTCCTGATAAGTAACCACCTTTAATTGCTTTTGGTAACAGAATTAAGAATTTATAAACCATCTCAGAGAAAATAATGTAAATTCACACACAGTGTACTGTATAATTTATAATAAATACCTTCTATTTGTTCGTAAATAAAAAAAATAAAAAACCTTTCTGAAAGTCAATTCTAAGATTCTGAAAGGGATTTGCATACTAAGTATAAAAACCCTTCATGGTCAAAACTGTGTGGATGAGACAAAAATTTAATGTTGTACCTAGCTGTATCTAGTTGTATCTAGATTTTTCTCCCACATGGGAAAAAATGAACCAATGGCAAGGCAGGACAGCTTGATGGTGCCCAACCTGGCCACCGTGACCAAGGACACTTTTCCTGACAGCCCCCCTTACTGCACCCTGCCTCTCTCCACATTCCCCAAATTATATATGAAATTGTAAACTAAATGAAATTGCTTGCCCCCATTTTGGAGAAGTGGACCACTTGAGACAAGGCTCCCAGGTAGCCATGGATGAATGGTGCACCCCGGCCTGGTGAAGGTTTCATGCCAAAACCATTATTACAAATTTGGAATTGGTCCCTTTTTCTGACTCAATAGACTATGCTTTGTAGAGGCTTTTTCACTAAATGTTGGAAAGTTGCAATGCAATGCATGATTTTTGCCTATTCAGCCACAAAAGCATAACACTGACACTGAAGTTGGGCAATTAGACCTTTCTCAAGCTTGCAACACTAAAGGGGCTTGCCCACAAACATTTATCACCCACAGACTGAACATTGCATTACCGTTAATTCTGATTGATGGGAATAAATAGGTTTAACGCGATTTAGGTGGATAAAAAGTTTATAAAAGATATATGCAAAATCAAATCAAAAGTAAATTAAGTTACAGTCACCAAAGCTGTGGACAAAAGAGCAGTCGATGCCTAGAGATGGCCTAGCGGTTCGCCTGGCAGTCGTTTCGCTGCGAACTTTGCTCGATCGCGGTTCGCCGAACAAACAAACATATGGCGATGTCCGCCGGGGCTATATTCTTTTGCTTTGTGCCGTACTTTAACCCATGACACATCCATCAAGTGGGACAGGACAGCCAAACGCTAGCTAATAGGGACACAAAAGTCCTTTTATGGACTGGTATAGGTGTGCTATCGATAGGTGTGACATACTGAGGGGTGTGATATACTTATAATATACTTTCTAACATAGAAAGTATATTATAGTGCATTTGTATTGTGCAGCAGTTGTGTGCAGTTCTGCTGCAATACTGGAGCTAGATAGAGGGACAAACGCTATTGGAATGACTAATTGCAACTGGTGTGATATACCTGTTGCACCCCCCCAAAAAAACTGATTGAGGGGTGTGATATACCTATAATATACCTTCTAACATAGAAAGTATATTATGGTGCATTTGTATTGTACAGCAGTTGTGTGCTGTTCTGCTGAGTTACCGCAGCTAGATAGAGGAACAAACGCTATTGGTAAAACTGTGTGATATACCTGTTGCCCCCCAAAAAACTGATTAAGTGGTGCGATATACCTGTTTACACAAAATACTGATTAAGGGGTTTGATATCCCTGCTTCCACAAAATACTGGCTCAAGAGTTTAATACATCAGCTTCAACAAAATATTGATTGAGGGGTGTGATACACCAGCTTCCACAAAATATTGATTGAGCCCTGCGATACACTCGCTTCTACCAAATATTGATTAAGGAGTTTGATATACCAGCTTCCATCAAATACTCATTAAGGGGTTCTATATACCTATAAAAATAATCAGCAGGCACTCACTATCTGTATTTCACACATATATAACACATTTATTATTATTTAAAATTTAAAATATTAAAATAAATAAAAAAAGAAAATGGATAACAATATACCTTAATATACCTTAATTGTGCACACAGTATAGAAAGTTAATAACCATATGTTAATATATAATATATAATGGATAAATGTGGTAGAGTCAATTTATAAAAAATCGATTAAATATTCCAATAAAAAAGATCGATTAAATAGTCAGATAAAAAAAATCGGATAAGTGGTCGAATAAATAGCAGAGAAGTGTCTTTAGATTATTTCATATAAAATTTTCGGATATTATATGAATATAATTTTGAAAATTCGCTAAGTAAACTTGTCTTCTTATTCTTATGGGTAATCCAACATATTCCAGTGTTAAATTAGTTGCAGAATGTTCATAATATATTATAAGTTGATCAATTTTCATACATTTCCTTAATTTATACCATGGAAGATCTGATATTCACAATAGAGCACTGCAGCTATATAGTTTATCAGTGGGTGATTTTCGAATTAATAGTTTAGTATAGATAGTCTTGTTATAAAATTTGATTGTGCTTGCTGTGGAGGCGTCCCTCTCACAGTTAAGCTTACTCACCCAGGTCTAGAGCGCTTGTCTATGTGATGTGTTGATTTCGTTCAGCTGTCAGCATCTCACATGGCATTGAATGGAAAAAAGATGAAGTTGTTGGAAATCTTGTATGATCCTTACTTTTTCGATTCTTTGATCTTTAATCCTGCAGGATGATTTGGTCTGTAGTTTGGTTCCTTTAATCTGCCAGACGCGTTTCGAGGTGACCTCACCTCTTCCTCAGTGGCTTAAGAATGGGGTTCTATATACCTGTTTCCACAAAAAACTGATAGAGGGGATTGATATATCGGCTCCCACCAAATATTGATTGAGGCCTGCGATACAACGGCTTCAACCAAATATTGAATAAGAAGTTTGATATACTGGCTTTCAGCAAATACTCATTAAGGTGTTCTACAGTATATACCTGTTTCCACAAAATACTGATAGAGAGGACTGATATACCAACTTCCACCAAATATTGATTAAGGGGTTTGATTTTCTTTCTTCCAGCAAATATTCATTAAGGGATTCTATTAACCTGTTTCCACAAAATACTGATAGAGGAGATTAATATACCAGCTTCCACCAAATATTGGTTGAGGCCTGCTATACACCGGCTTCCACCAAATATTGATTAAAGGGTTTAATTTACCAGCTTCCAGCAAATACTAATAAAGTGGTTCTAGATTACTGTTTCCACAAAATATTGATAAAGGGAATTAATATACCAGCTTCCACCAAATATTGGTTGAGGTCTGTGATACACCGGCTTCCACCAAATATTGATTAAGGGGTTTGGTATACCAGCTTCCGGCAAATACTCATTAAGGGGTTCTATATACCTGTTTCCACAAAATACTGATAGAGGGGATTGATATACCAGCTTCCACCAAATATTGATTAAGGGGTTTGATATACCAGCTTCCAGCAAATACTCATTAAGGGGTTCTATATACCTGTTTCTGCAAAATACTGATAGAGGGGATTAATATACCAGCTTCCACCAAATATTGATTGAGGCCTGCGATACACCGGCTTCCACCAAATATTGATTAAGGGGTTTGATTTACCAGCTTTCAGCAAATACTCATTGAGGGGTTCTGTATTACTGTTTCCACAAAATACTGATAGAGGGGATTGTTATACCAGCTTTCATCAAATATTGATTAAGGGGTTTGGTATACCAGCTTCCGGCAAATACTCATTAAGGGGTTCTATATACCTGTTTCCACAAAATACTGATAGAGGGGATTGATATACCAGCTTCCACCAAATATTGATTAAGGGGTTTGGTATACCAGCTTCCGGCAAATACTCATTAAGGGGTTCTATATACCTGTTTCCACAAAATACTGATAGAGGGGATTGATATACCAGCTTCCACCAAATATTGATTAAGGGGTTTGATATACCAGCTTCCAGCAAATACTCATTAAGGGGTTCTATATACCTGTTTCTGCAAAATACTGATAGAGGGGATTAATATACCAGCTTCCACCAAATATTGATTGAGGCCTGCGATACACCGGCTTCCACCAAATATTGATTAAGGGGTTTGATTTACCAGCTTTCAGCAAATACTCATTGAGGGGTTCTGTATTACTGTTTCCACAAAATACTGATAGAGGGGATTGTTATACCAGCTTTCATCAAATATTGATTGAGACCTGCGATACACCAGCTTCCACCAAATATTGATTAAGGGGTTTGATATACCAGCTTCTAGCAAATACTCATTAAGGGGTTCTATATGCCTGTTTCATCAAAATACTTATACAGGTTATTGATATACCGGGTTCCACCAAATATTGATTGAGGCCTGCGATACACCAGTTCCACCAAATATTGATAAAGGGGTTTGATATACCGGCTTCCAGAAAATACTCAATAAGAGGTTCTATATACCCGTTTCCACAAAATACTGATAGAGGGGATTGATATACCGGGTTCCACCAAATATTGATTGAGGCCTGCAATATACCTGCTTTCACAAATACTGCTCTTCTATAGGGGCTTTGTCACAGGGTAATTTTGAAAATGACAGGCAGAGGAAGAGGCAGGCCATTCCGCAGGGGTGAAAGGGGTCGAGCAGGTGCACCAGGCAATTGGGAAGTTGGAGAAGGTGCGTGCGATTACGTCAAAGGACGCACCAGAGTTGGTTGAGTGGCTCACTCAGCCTTCCGTTTCAGCACCCTCCTCATACTCTGTATCTGCACACTCCCCACTCTCTGCTATGTGCACCCCCAAAGACACCACCACCACCATAGCCCCTCCACTCGAGTCAGAGGAATTATTTCCCCATCCATTCCTAGACCTTACCGATGTGCAGCCATTCTTGGCATCAGATCAGGAAGAGGAGGTAGCAACAGCCCAAGGACGGAGGTCCCCGCTGTTGCTGCTCACTCCGAGATCTCTAATGTCAGTGGCGGTGAAGGTGATGACTTCTGATAGCTGTCCAGCATGTAACCTGTGGCATCCATGTGGATTTGGTGTTACCGCCACAGATTGCAGGCCAGCCTCTTATTCTCCTCCTCCTACTCCATCCTCCGTCTCCTTCTCGGCTGACTCCTCCTTTTCCATTGCTACCACCTCCGCTGCACCCCAAGCTCCCCAGAACCTATTTGACGTGACAGGTGAGACGTTGCCATGCTGTGCTGTGTCTGGTGTGCCTGGAAGACAAGAGCCACACCGGTCCTGCACTGCTTACATCTCTGCGGTCACAGGCTGATCACTGGCTAACCTCGCTTAATTTGACAGTTTTGTAAAGTGGTGTGCGACAACGGTGCCATCTGCTGAGCACAATTAAACAGGGCAAAATGACACAAGTGCCATGCATGGCACACGTCCTGAACTTAGTCATTCAGCAATACGTTGCCAAATACCCCAGGGCCCAGGACGTCTTGCGGCAGGCCAGGAAAATCTCTGGCCATTTTAGAAGATTCTACACGGCCATGGCTCGCTTTGCTGACGTTCAGCGGCGACACCATACCCATCAGACGTCTAATTTGTGACAGCCCGACGCACTGGAACTCCACCTTGTATATGCTTGATAGGCTGCTTCTGCAGCAATGTGCCGTTAATGACTACCTGTATGAACTCTGCAGCAGGATAGGTTCTGGGGAGCTTGGTTTCATTTCACCGTGCCAGTGGCTGCTCATGCGCGACGCATGCAGATTTCTGCAGCCATTTGATGAGATCACCAAATTAGTCAGTCGCAGCCCGGGCACCATCAGTGACATCGTACCTTACGCCTTCTTTCTGTAGTGTGCATTGCATCATGTCATTAATCAAGCCTTAGAGGAGCAGGAGCTGGAAGATGAGGAATTCACAATGCTGAATGAATTCCAAGGGGGGGCTACTCCATCTGAGACAAGTCAGCAGGAGTCTAAAGATGAGTCAGAGGATTATGGTGCCTGGGGGGAGGAGGATAAGGAGGAGCAAGAAGAGCAGGCTTTAAACTTTTCGGGGATCCCTGGTGTTGTCTGTGGATGGGGGGAGGAGACCGAGAATGACATTCACTTCGGCGATGAGCAGGAGCCAGGGCGCTCCACCATTTTTCCAATTTAGTGCAAATGGGGGCATTCATGCTCCAGTGTTTGAAGAGGGACCCCCGTATAAAAAAGCATAAAGGACCAGTACTGGGTGGCAACGTACTTAGACCCCCAGTACAAACAAAAAATGGCGGCCATGTTACCAGCATCTCAGAGGGCTGTCAGAATACAGCATTTCCAGGCCTTGCTGCGAGAGATGCTGCATTCTGATGTTTCGGGCGCTGGCAGAGAAACAGTTGCAGGTACGAATCCTACCGTGCATGCAAGAAGAGGGTGGTTTGAAGATGTGTTGGTCACTTCGGATATGAGATCATTTTTGCAGCCAACCCATTGACAGCCGTCCTCCGGATCCATCCTCAGGGAACACGTAGACTAACAGGTGTATGACTGCATCGGGTTAACGGACGATGTGGACGCTTAGAGAACCGAGGAACCCCTGGACTACTGGGTATGCAGGCTTGACCTGTGGCCAGAGCTGGCACAATTTTCCATGGAACTCTTGGCTTGCCCTTCGTCGGGTGTCCTGTCCGAAAGGATGTTCAGCGCAGCAGTGGGGAATCGTAACCGATAAGTGCACTCGCCAGCTCACGATATTGTGGACTACCTCCCATTTCTAAAAATGAATAAGGCATGGTTCTCGGAGGAATTCAACACTTGTGATGACCACGTTTAATTGAATTTCCTCATTACAGCCCTCAAATATCCGCCACCACCCAGACAAAAAATGGTGCCTGTATTAGGTAAATAGAGTGGCATAAAAAGGCCTTTTCTGTCGGGTGAATGCCTAATGTTTGGGACCTCTGAGGAATTCAACACTTTGGACGACCACGTTTTATCGAATTTAACCTATTATCATTTGGGGTTTATTCAAGAGGGGGGATTTTGTTAGCCATGTTTTTAATCCAATTTTATATTTTTAGTTCTTTTAAACATTTGACATGTATTTGTACTGGCCTACAGTAAAATTGTTATCCAATGACCGCTTAATGTACCACCAACCACATAATCACAAGTTATTTTCTGTAGGGAGAATGCTAATGTTTGGGTCCTGTAATCCACTTGCCTACAGTAAAATTGTTATCCAATTACTATCTTACATACCTCCAGCCACATAATCACTTGATGTTTTCTGTCCAGTGAATGCCTAATGTTTGGGGCCTGTACTCCACTGGCCTGCAATGAAATTGTTATCCAATGACCGTCTAAAATACCTTCAGCCACATGATCACTTGCTCTTTTCTGTCTGGTGAATGCCTAATGTTTGGGGCCTGTACTCCACTGTCCTGCAGTAAAATTGATATTCATTGACCATCTAATATACCTCCAGCCACATAATCACTTGATCTTTTCTGTATGGTGAATGCATAATTTTTGGGGCCTGTAATCTAACTGGCCAACAGTAAAATTGTTATACGGTGACCGCCTAATGTACCTCCAGCCACATAATCATTAGTTATTTCCTATACAGTGAATGCCTAATGTTTGGGGCCTGTACTCCACTGACCTGCAGTAAAATTGATATCCAATGACCATTTAATATACCTCCAGCCACATAATCACTTGATGTTTTCTGTACAGTGAATGCCTAATTGTTGGGGCCTTGGAGGAATTCAACACCTGTGACGACCACGTGTTATCAAATTTCAGCTATTATCATTTGGGGTTTATTCATCCAAAATGGACACAAACCAAACAGCAGACCTAAAGTAATATATATTGTAGACTTTAGATGCATCTTTATACACACCATAGGCCAGACAACCTTTTATAAAGACCCCAGATCAGATGCTCCTTTTATATAAAGAGCACCTACACACACCAATAGATATAGACTCCAGACTAGTTCTCTTTCATCCCCCCCCCTTTCCTTCATTTACAAACTCAAGATCAACATAACAATTTGTTAACCAAACCCTCCTAGTTTCTTGGATAGTCTTGTATACAGTAAGGAGTTTATAATGATACTAATGTCAGAAGTGGGAGATGTATAACGAAGGCAGCAGTGGCAGGACAAACACAGCAGAGGCAACAGGAAGGTCAGGACCAGTGCAAGGGTAGATCGGGTTTCTGGAATGCCCCAGAGGCTGCAGAGCCTAACCCCTAGGGGGTGTGTTGTGTAGGTTGAGAACCACTACAATATAGCCGCAAGACTGTGACTCACTCTGAAAATCAAGGTAACCAAAAAATGACTGTTAACCCTTTCCTGCTGACCCCATGTAACTTGACAAGATAATAGGCAGTCTCATGCTATTCACTTCTTGCTTTAGTCTTTCCCATTCCTGATCATGGTAGGATCAGCTACACTGAGCTGAAACTCTAACCTGTTCTGGGACTAAAACTAAGCACTGTGTTACTAAGTACAAAAGCATTGGGGCTAGATCTCATTTGCGTCTTCTTTTACTGTTTGTACGGTAGATCGCTGGTAACATAATTACTGATTTGTTTACTGGGATGTTCTTGAAACATAGCAATCATGAGTTTTCTGCTGCACTGAGCTCTGATGGTTAAAAATAAGAGAAATACATACATTTTAAAATAATATAAATAAGGGAAAAATAAAATAAGAAAACTAGAAAAATTACACTTCACTTTTCTAAACCTATAGGGTCATTTATGACCAGATATACTCCACTTTTGCAGTGTATATTTGGCGCAGACTCTGTCTTACCCCAATGTGCAGCAGATCTGAGACTTATTCCCCACACACGCCAGGTCTACAAAATGTGGGTGTGGCATTGGCGGGGAAAGGGACTGGATCTCATTCATCATTTTCTATGCCTGGTTAGGCGTAAAAAATGGGCTAAATGTAAGATAGCTAGGAAGCTGTCTTACATTTAGAATCGGTGGTGGATAAGCCGAAGTTATGTAGAGGCCGGCACCTCTCCATAACTTTGGCAATCCACCGCGATCTATAGGGCTTAAACGCCGTTCTTAATAAATGTGACCCATAGATCCTGTGTGACATGAATGCATTTTGTGCAGGATATATGTAATGCTAAACATGCAAAAAATATCTCAGGCCATCAATTAATGTTGATTCTAGCTTATTTGTTCTTAGATATTTGCTGAATATTTTTGGACTTGCATGATTATGCCATATGTAGAGGCTGCTTAAAAAGTCTGTATATCTAATGCTGGGTTCACATCATGTTTTTGCCCTATGTTTAAGCTATATGTTGGGGATAAAAACTATGCAAAAGCGTAGTACACTATGAGTCCAGACAAAAAAGTATATGGTTATGGTTATTTATAAAAAAAAAATTCCAATGGAACTCTATGGTGATGTATGACACTGTTTGATATCTGTTTGAGGTATTCGTTTTTGTCTATGTTAAACGTAAGACCAAAAATATGATGTGAACCCAGCCTAAAGCCTAAAATTGGTTGTTTGTTATCGGCACTAGAGTAAGTCATACATTATAGAAATTTTTTACCTTTTCAGAAATTTTATTACGTTTTCAGTTAACTTATGTCAGCACTCAGACCCCTCCGATCTCTAGAATGAGGGGAGAGAAGTCCGCGCATATCACACCCTCTCTCTCCTCACTGCAAGTGACGGTCTTGATAGAAGTCTATTGGCATCGATTTCATCCTCAGCAGAGAGGAGAGAGCAGGATATGTGTGTGCTTCTCTCGCCTCATTTTAGAGATCGTGAGGGTCTCAGCACCCAACATTTTTGATATGTCTCTATGACATATAAAAAGTTTTTTGAAAAGTTAGTGCAAAGTTATCGATATTTTTTTTAGTTTTCTAGCATCACAGTGAGATTATTTCTTGTTGGAAAATCGTGTCAGAATAGCCATAGTGAAATATTCCAAGAAGTTAGACAAGATTGTCTGGCACCTAAGTTAGGAGTTTTAGAATGGCCACCTACCATCGATTGAGATTACAGTAAGCATCTGTCACACAATGAAAGTCTTTTCCTGTATGGTCAACCTTGTTCCTTATAATGCAAGTCATATCCTTGAATCATAAAATGAGCTACATTTGTGTTCCCCTCCTTTTAGTGCCCTAGGCAGTCACTTACTCCCCCTACACCTAATTCCATTCCTGCACATGTTATAAGTGCTGTTCATTTATAAATGATATTTTAAACCTTTTATTTTTATTTTTTCCAAATCTTAAATCATATCTGAGCTTTTTTTTTTTTACTTTTATGCTAATCCAAATTGAGAAACAATGTGTCAGTGGAAAAATTCTGAAAGAATGGTAACGTACATGAGAACACCAGTCCAGACTGTTCCTCTGAGAGATTTTTAATTGCATCCTTTTTTTGGTGGCCTAGTTTCCTTTGTGTCACTTTTAAAACAGATACATTCATCAAAGAAATACTTTGTCAATTTTATCAAGAAAACTTTCAATATAACTTTGAGGTAAAAATGACTATTGAATTACTGTTGTAAAAACTCACCAGTAGCCAATTTATGTCTTAAGTGGTTGATAGGCAGTGAAGTGAATATGGAATACATTGGTGTCTATTCATCAAATCTATGACAGCATAAAAAGTTGCGAAAGAAAATATGCATAAGGTTTTAACTCATAGTTCTGGTAAAAGGTAAAATGCTTTGAAGACATAACTAAACATAAATGAATAAGACTAATCAAGCATTATAGATCTATCTATACTATAAGCATATAGACATCCAAATGCCTGAACCATTGGAGCCCAAATTTAGCACATAGGTAAATCAGGTGTCCAGGAAGGTTTTTTGTAAAAGGCTCTGACCTTGCTGAACATCACTGGTAGGTAGGAGCAACAAGAGGGGGCTATCTCCAGCCATAGATAAATATTCTATGATTCACCTCAAATTTGGCACTTCGGTAAATCAGGTGTCCGGAAAAGTTTTTTGTAAAGGTCCTGACTAGTCATGAGCGAGCACCAAAGTGTTCGGGTGTTCGGTCCGAACACATTGCTATATTCGCGCGCTCGGCAATGTCGCTGCTGGGAACCATGTTGTATGTCACTTTAACAGACTGAATTTTTTTTTTACAAAACCCCGCCCCCACAAAAAAAAAATCCTTTTTAGAGGAAAAATTGTTAGGAAACATTCTTTCCTGTAGATTCAATTGTATATACAGTGATAGTGCTGCCAAAAATTACAAGGAAGAAGAGATACAGCCTGTATATCACATAATGGAGGAGCTCATTCACATGGTGCTACAATTATTCAGGTAGTGGGACTCCTACACTCATAAAGCCTATGGACTAAGTGAAAGGGCTGCCAAAAATACAAGGAACTGGCACTACAATGCACCCTTTATTTCACATAAAGGAGGGCATCATACACACCCTTTAAAAATTATCATTGATGGCCTGCTGGTGACCCTCAAAAACATTAGGAGCAAGGGTCTGCTGATCTGACCACCTAAGAAGTTAATTGACCTGGTCAGCACAGGCTACCAAGAAAGAATGACCAATCATTCGTAATGTTCCTTTGGGTACCAGAGAACGTCACATAGCAGAGTTAGCACAGGGAATGGCGGTCAGCATTTGTTGCCTCTTTACATTATGGAACTGTACCACAATTACAAGCTGCTATCTGACTATCTTGGAATTCTATTGTTTAGGTCTACCCCAAAGAAAAATCTTGGGAAAGTGGCACATACAATGAAAAAAAAGGAATACATTTGTAATTCCTCCAGGCCCCAAATGTGAAAGGGTCTAATATCTCCTAAAAAGGCATCTGCAAAGGAGAGAGGAGAAAATGGAGTCAAGCCTAACATATTAAAAAAAAAACACATTGAAATATTTACCCCTGTGCCACTATATTAAAAACTGAATCCTGTAAAAAACACATGCGTGAAAGATTCACCACTGAAGGAAACCAAATTACGTTTCCTTCAAAGTCTGAAACATATAAAATAATATACCATGTCAGCTGACCCCCAAAAAAATTGTAGGTGAGGGCCTGCAGGTGAGCTGACCCTCCCTGAAGAGGGACATGAGGGTATCTTATGCACTGATCCCCAAACTCTTAAGCCTCCAAAGTCAAAAGAAGATGACGGGGGGGAATGGCAATTAGTGTTTCACTTGGTGGATGATGGGGATGAGACACAGTTGTCAAGTTGGGTCTTGTTAGGTCAACACAAGTCAGGAGGATGACCAGAGTGAGGAAGTGGATTTGGAGATGGGGGACGATGACATCACTGACCCAACCTGGGAAGGTGGAAAGCCAAGCGAGAACAGCAGGACAGAGGGGGAGGGATCCACAGCACTGCAACAGGCTAGAAGAGGTGGCAAAAGGGAGAAGGCGGGCCACAATAAACAGGCCCGCAACTGTTTCCCCTTGTGCAAATCTCCCTTGACAAGGGGTAGGTGTTCTGCAGTCTGTAGTTTTATTGAGGAAGGTGGGGATGATAAAAGAATTTGAATTTGCTAACTGTAACTGTGCTATACCTAAATAAGAACTCAACATTTCATAAATAACAATAACCATAACATATTTTACATCCTATTAATAAACTAACTAAAAACATAACGATAAACACTCAAACACTGGAACATAATGGGGGAAGACTGTACACTGGAGGCTAAATGAGTAGGGGTGGGAACAGGAGCAACCTCAGCCCCACCAGCATGATCCGCCACATGGCATCACAGCACCCTAATCGGTGGGCCGAACACCTGGGTCCACAATCAGTGTCTGTGGGTCACACCACTGCCTCCTCTTCCTCCCCTGTGTTACGTGCTGGCCAATCCACTGTCCTAGACGCAGGCCTGGATGACTCCCGCACTGTATCTGGGCCTTCGCAAGCACCATCTGCTAGCACACCCCTTTCTGTGTCCAAGCACAGCGTAAAGATGTCCCCAGGCCTTTGATCGTAAGCGCCAATACCCCGCCACCCACCCACAGGCTATAGCACTAAATGAGCACCTTTCAAAATGTGTAGGCATGAAAATGTTACCATCTAGACCTGTGGACACTGAGGCTTTCCTCAGCCTTATGGCGGCAGCCGTCCATTACTCAGTCCCCAGCCACCGCTATTTTTCACAGTGTGCCGTCCCCGCATTACACCAGCAATTGTGTGTGTGTCCCGTCACATCACCTGTGCCCTGACCAATGCAGTTATTGGGAAGGTCTACTTAAAAACGGACACATGGACAAGTGCTTTTGGCCAGGGACGCTACATTTCCGTTACCGCACACTGGGTGAACCTTGTGTAGGCCGTTAGTGAGTCGGACCCTGGGATGGCACAGGTGCCACCGACGCCAGTGGACGAAAGGGCACTATTTCCATCAGGATTTTTGCCACCACCTACATTAGTGGCAGCAACCCCCCCCTTCTCCTCCGCATGAACCTCCTCCTCCTCCTCCACTGCAAACTCTGAATTCTCATGGGGAAGCGGCAACAAGCCCTGCTGAAATTAATTTGCTTGGGTGACAAAAAGCACACCGCCGCAGAGCTGGGACAGGGTATAAGGGACCAGGTTGGCTGTGTCTGATAATGGTCATAAGTTGTTGGTGGCTTTGTAGCCCATTTACAAAAGTCATCTACAGCTGCCGTCGATTAGGCAATGGTGCTGCAGCGCTTGCATTTGCCAGCTAACAGACTATTGTGCGACGTGAGTGCGCGTTGGAACTCTACATTCTACATGTGGTCCAGGCTTTGTGAGAAGCAGAGGGCAGTAGTGGAATACCAGCTGCAACATGCTCTTGTATGTCTGACCTCTGTGAGGTTTTACGCAACTTTGAGGGATAAACACCGATGGTGAGTGGCGATGACACCATTATCAACCGAACCATACCAATTTTGTGTCTAGTGAAACGCTGGCTGCTAACAATGAAGGCGGACGCCTCACATGTGAAAGAGGTGGAAATAGGGGGAAGACATTACACAAGGTGTTAGCCAGAACACAATCAGTTCGGCTTCTCAGTGTGAATTGGATGATGAGAAGGAGGAGGAGCAAGAGACAGTTGCCTACGCTACAGAGGGTAGTAGCAATAGCAGGTTGATTCCATCTGTTCTGCATAGATGGGCAAGAGAAGAGGAATAGTATAAGGAGAATGAGAGTCATCCTCCTGATGACGACAGTGAAGTCTTGCCTGTTGGGAATCTGGCACACATGGCTGACTTCATGTTAGGCTGCTTTTCCCGTGACCCGTGCATTACACGCATGTTAGACAACACGGATTACTGGTTGTTCACCAATGCTGACAGGTCGACACTTAAAAAAATGAACAAGGCCTGGATTGCCCCTGACTTTTCTACTCCACCAGAGGAAAGCGGGTGAACAACAAGGCACTTTAAATGTGTTGTTTGTAAAGTACTGAATACACTGTATTCACATGGACCTCTGCCACCACCAAAAAGGTTATATGGTTCAATCTTCTTTTTCTCATCCTTCTCCTCCATCATATCAACATGCTTTTTAGGCTGCCCTCGCTCATAATGTTTTATAGGGTCAGTGAAACCCTTGCACAGGTGCCAGGTGACACTCAGAGCCATCTCTGTGGGCACTCTTACTCTTGAAAAAGTCGTGGTGCACCAATATGCCTTACAGTTTTCCTGCCATTCATCATCGTCGGGTACGCCATGAATGGCACAGGCAGCACATTGACTGTAGGCAGGCCACTATCGCTAAATAATAAGGAACATGGAAGATATACTATATTGGACTGTAGTATTCAGGGTAAATCTTCGTGTGGGCACTTTGCGATAAATAAGTGTGTTTGTGGTTGCAGTTTTGGAAATAAGTCTCAAAAAGGTTTGCAATCGCCTTCACTGTTTTAGAGGGTTAGCGCACCTGGAGGTCCTCATCTACTGTACATTATTTTACTCTGTTTCATTGAGCCCAGGGCCACAGCCTCTGCGTGAACCATCAGCATCACTGCCACTTCCACGTCCCATACTGGCCGCCTTCTTAATATGAAATGTTATATTTGCTTAAAAGCATCTAACACCTACAGTATTGTAGGATATGTACTTGTACGCGCCAATCAATTAAAACAGGTATTTTGGATGCGCACACTTTACACAGGGGATGTAGCTCTGATAATGTCACAGACTACCATATGTGGGGATCCGCTCTGGTAGGCAGTGGTAGCGAGTGCAGTATAGAGGCATCACAGACCGGTCTTGGTGTAAAACACAATGCTTTGTTTATTCACACGGTGCATATTTGTGAAAGACGGTGCAGTTCATAGGGAGGGTGGTCACACACAGCAAAATAATAGTTCAAACACAGCAAGTCCCTGCTGCAGGCTACTTGAGGCCTGTTTCAGTCACATAAAGCAAAGTCTATTTAAAGCCAGGAGTAATGTCACCTTTTCTCCTTGGTGAAGTAAGTCCATGGGTCCGGCTCCTAGCCACAGGACACGGATCCCTCCTGGATTCAGCTGCGGGTCCCTGCACACTCCTTTACAGGCCTCAGCACGCAGCCCAGCTCACCTCCACTCCTCACTCTCACAACCAGAGAACACAGAAGCTCCACACTGTGTACCACACCCTTGTTGCTGGTCAGGTTTTAACCCTTCCCTGCAAAACCTGGCCTGGACCGTGGGGAGACAGGCACCCGCCCGCATATCTGCCTGCTCCCAATAAGAGCCGGCCCGGATCCGTTGTTAACAGCGTAACCGCTGCAAAACGCACTTTTCCGGCTCTTACTCCAGCGGGGCCAGGACCCCCGCTGGCACGTACCTCCCGTTTACCACCACCCCAGGTACTCTCCTACACATACCATACACCGTCTGCGGATGAAGTACAGTATATGTTAGTAATATGTATGAAGTGCACACACAGTAGATGTGGCACAAATATTTTACTTCTCACAAAAATACACTGTTTTCACATGTGGTACTGAATTTGAACCAGAGAGCCACGCGCTATGGACACTAGATTTTGAACAGATTATTTATTTTGTCACTAGACACACACATTTTTAATTTGACTCAGTATATGCCCCAGTAATGAACAGAATATGGACACTACATTATGCACAGATTTAGATTGGCGCAACAGACACTCTTTTCAAATGTGAGAGTATTTGTCACATGAATCCACAGTACATGGACAGTATATTTGGCACAAAACTGTTAAATTTGTCCCAAATAGAAATAATTATCTGCGGAATTACTGTATATATGGTTGCAGACTAAATTTACACACACATGAGACCCAAAATACTGAAATTTGTCCCAAATAGAAATAATTCTCTGCTGAACTACTGTATATATGGTTGCGGCCTAAACGCAGACACAGATGTGACCAAAACCAGTGAAATTTGTCACAAATAGAAATAATTCTCTGGTGATTAACTGTATATATGGTTGCGGACTAAATTCACCCACAGAAGTCACCCAAACTAGTGAAATTTGTCCCAAATAGAAATTCTAGGCTGGAATACTGTATTTAACGTTTGTGGATTGAGCGCGCACACAGATGTGGCACAAATTAGGTTAATTTCCCCAGAAAAATAAATTTCTATGATGGAGCAGTGTATATCTCACTAGCAGGCACACTCTAGAGAATAAGCCCCTTTTTAGAATTTCTACTAAGCACACTGCTTTCTGATGGTGTACTGTAGATCTCACTGATATGTAATATTTCTTTCTTTTGAAAGCTTTTTGGTACTAAACACAGCGATTTTCCAGCCCTGCACTATCTGTCCCTTCCTGCAGACGGCAGTCCCTAATACTAGTAATGGATCCAAAAAAGGGACGGCTCAAGGTCTAACAATATATGGATGTAGGTGCAACCTACCGACCTGACTCACCCTGCCAGTATAAATAGAATTGAGAACAAAAGAATTGTGGGTGGGCACTCAAACTATGGACTAGGCATAAAGCAATTTATTACGAGGTCAATAAAATATAAAATATAAAATGTTACAATAAAATACAAACATAAACAGTCCTAGTAATGATGGGCATAGCATGTATATTAAATAAATAAATAGTAGTGGGGTACTCTCTGTAGTAATCGGATCTTTATTGATTAAGAATAAAATTCTGCAAATAAGATATAATGAATATAGATCGAAGTAAATGGCAGCAATAGTGAAGGGTAATTGTATATATGATCACCTAAGAGTGGTCATCAGCTCTAAAACACATCTATATATAACACATTAAAAACGATAAAATGTGGATCCCAATATTGATCTCTAAAACTGACAATCTGTCAAACCTCAGATTCTTTAAAATATTCACAGTAAAACAATCAACCAGATATAATATTCAGATGGTAAAAAGGTCGGCCAGATATAATATTCAAAGATAAAACAATCATCCAGATGGAATATTCAATAATATAAATATTCGATAGTAGAATTTAATTCGATGGTAAAAAAAATCGGCAATGAGATGGAATATTCGATGGAATGAATATTCAATAGTGGAGTTTAGTTCGATAGTAAAAAATCGGCAATGAGATAAAACACCAAGTTCTTTCAGATATTTAAAACGATATGCCAGGTATTATTCGATTTTAAATACAAATGAGAGTTAATAGCATATGGAGCGGCGTCCCACTCACTCAATGCAAACAGCGGCGTCCCGCTGTATATCCAACAAGATGCGATCGCTAAAGGAATTAACACAGCCTTACCGGGAGGTCTTGAATGGACTTTGTTGTCCTCGACATGGTATACCTTCTTTAGGGGTCAGGGTTCCGGTCTCAAGGGCTGTTTGTTGTATTTGAATTCCGCGCAAAATCTTTGAACACACGTGGTCCTGTAGTGAAACCAGGTATCGTCCGTGCAGTAAAGGTTTTTTCTTTGGCGGTCCGATATTTCATGCGATTATGTCCATGCCTCCTCGGTCTATCGGTGTGCTTTTAATGAAGTTGGGGGTAATACCAGACGCGTTTCGGGGTTTTAAGATAGTGACCCCTTCATCAGTGGTTGACATCCCCCTGTTTGTGCCCCTCCTTTATAGTGGTCAAAATTCGTAAGAAAACCTGGCTTGGAGTATATTCTTTCGAATGTCCATGGATCTCGAATTTTCCCACAAAGCCTCACATACAGTCAGGTCCATAAATATTGGGACATCAACACAATTCTAAAATTTTTGGCTCTATACAACACCACAATGGATTTGAAATGAAACGAACAAGATGTGCTTTAACTGCAGACTGTCAGCTTTAATTTGAGTGTATTTACATCCAAATCAGGTGAACGGTGTAGGAATTACAACAGTTTGCATATGTGCCTCCCACTTGTTAAGGGACCAAAAGTAATGGGACAATTGGCTTCTCAGCTGTTCCATGGCCAGGTGTGTGTTATTTCTTCATTATCCCAATTACAATGAGCAGATAAAAGGTCCAGAGTTAATTTCAAGTGTGCTATTTGCATTTAGAATCTGTTGCTGTCAACTCTCAAGATGAGATCCAAAGAGCTGTCACTATCAGTGAAGCAAGCCATCATTAGGCTAAAAACATTAGGTGTGGCCAAAACAACTGTTTGTAACATTCTTAAAAAGAAGGAATGCACCAGTGAGCTCAGCAACACCAAAAGACCCGGAAGACCATGGAAAACAACTGTGGTGGATGACCGAAGAATTCTTTCCCTGGTGAAGAAAACACTCTTCACAACAGTTGGCCAGATCAAGAACACTCTCCAGGAGGTAGGTGTAGGTGTGTCAAAGTCAACATTCAAGAGAAGACTTCACCAAAGTGAATACAGAGGGTTCACCACAAGATGTAAACCATTGGTGAGCCTCAAAAACAGGAAGGCCAGATTAGAGTTTGCTAAACAACATCTAAAAAAGCCTTCACAGTTCTGGAACAACATCCTATGGACAGATGAGACCAATATCAACTTGTACCAAAGTGATGGGAAGAGAAGAGTATGGAGAAGGAAAGGAACTGCTCATGATCCTAAGCATACCACCTCATCAGTGAAGCATGGTGGTGATAGTGTCATGGCGTGGGCATGTATGGCTGCCAATGGAACTGGTTCTCTTGTAGTTATTGATGATGTGACTGCTGACAAAAGCAGCAGGATGAATTCTGAAGTGTTTTGGGCAATATTATCTGCTCATATTCAGCCAAATGCTTCAGAACTCATTGGACAGTGCTTCACAGTGCAGATGGACAATGACCCAAAGCATACTGCAAAAGCAACCAAAATGTTTTTTAAGGGAAAGAAGTGGAATGTTTTGCAATGGCCAAGTCAATCACCTGACCTGAATCCGATTGAGCATGAATTTCACTTGCTGAAGACAAAACTGAAGGGAAAATGCCCCAAGAACAAGCAGGAACTGAAGACAGCTGCAGTAGAGGCCTGGCAGAGCATCACCAGGGATGAAACCCAGCGTCTGGTGATGTCTATGCGTTCCAGACTTCAGGCTGTAATTGACTGCAAAGGATTTGCAACCAAGTATTAAAAAGTGAAAGTTTGAGTTATGATTATTATTCTGTCCCATTACTTTTGGTCCCTTAACAAGTGAGAGGCACATATGCAAACTGTTGTAATTCCTACACCGTTCACCTGATTTGGATGTAAATACCCTCAAATTAAAGCTGACAGTCTGCAGTTAAAGCACATCTTGTTTGTTTCATTTCAAATCCATTGTGGTGGTGTATAGAGCCAAAAATGTTAGAATTGTGTCGATGTCTCAATATTTATGGACCTGACTGTATATCTATATATGTATATATATGTGAACATCCATCTGATTGTCCACAATCTTCCTGGCCGTCAATATAACTGGATAAAAATATATAATAAATATAGATATACTTGACACATTATAAAATATATGACATATTTGTTAAATATAAAAATTCTAAATATATAATATAGAAGTAAAAACCAAATGTTGGCAATCTGCCATACAGAAAACCTTTCATACAGTTGTTCTATCTTAATTTTGGGATCATATTCTATAAAAAACGCACCGGTGACGCATGCGTTTTCAATGCGGTTCCAGAGTGTTTTTTCTAAAAAAATAAAATAAAAATGTTAAAAAATGGTGATCATGATCTAATCTGGATTATAATGATATAAAAGGAGATAGAATATATTAAAAAAAACATACCAATTATGCATGAGTTGTCAGTTTAATCTCACTATATATAGAAATTCCACAAAGAAGGACCTCTTCTTGGGGAAGTTTTCAAGTATACCTGATAAGAGCTGAAGAGTATTAGATGGGGGCCGAGTGTAGAGGAAAAACTGGATGGATTGAAATACCATCCAGTTGATCATCGACAGACGGCGCCCATCTTATAAGAAACCAAAAAGTTTGAATTCTGCATTTAAACCTAGCTGCTGGAGTGTATTTAATTCAAAAATCTGCTTTGTTTCTAAACTTGACATTTTTTCCACATGGTTGCCACCTCTCCAATCCTTGTGCACTTTATCGATAGCTGTAAATCTTAAGCATGAAGGGTCTTGATTATGTGTCGTTTTGAAATGGCTTGACAAAGAATGATTGTCAAAGCCCTTCCTTATGTTTGCGACATGTTCTGCAATGCGTTTTTTCAGCGATCTTTTGGTTCTGCCCACATATTGATATTTGCATGGGCATTCAATCACATATATCACATCTTCCGAACTGCAGGTGAGGAATTCTCTTATTTTATGACAGTATTTGTTAGTGGTTGATCTTAATTCTGTTGTTTTTTTAGAGAAGGAAGTCATTTTGCAATTATTGCATCTGCCGCAACGGAAAAAACCTTTTATGCCTGCCCATTTTATCACCCTCATAATGGACGACCATTTCCCATAGAGGGTTTTTTCACTTGTGAATCCACTAATGTGGTTTATCTGATAAAATGTCCTTGTGGCCTATTATACATAGGGGAGACGACACAAGCAATAAGGGATCGCATTGGAAAACACAAATCAACAATTAGAACAAAAAATCTTATGTTACCCATCCCATTTCATTTTGATCAGTGCAAGCATACTATAGCCCAACTTAGATTTCAGATACTGGAACAGATTAAAAGACCAAGGAGAGGAGGGGATATTAAGAGGCTATTACGACGTTGAGAAGCTTACTGGATTCATACACTGGGCACTTTGCATCCAAAGGGCCTAAATAGGGACTATGAGATCATGCATATCTGAGATGTGATTTATTCACAAGATTTATGATTATATTTGCATTTTTTTCAGACCTCGACGGTCCATTGAGGGATCCCACACCTGATAATATGGTATTTGGATATTTTTGTATAGGTCATTTTGGTTGATTTGTTTATCTTGTTCTTCTATATACTGCTGAGTGAATCGCAGGATGTGATTAATTAATTGGTTCCGCCCATATGGGCAAGACGTCATGAGAGGCGGTGCACTATTTCCTTTATATACCTGTATTGTCTGATTATTTTTTCACCTGTTGATGAAGGCATGCTAGCCGAAACGGGTGTAGGACATATTGATTTGATTTGATGCAATAAAAAACAACATATTATCAAGACACGACGATTGCTGGGATTTCTTCAACATCTTTTTTCACAAGTCCGGCGAGGCACAGGTAAGTCCTTACTTGTGCCTGTGCGCGAGCCGGTCTGAAAACAAGTGCGGTCAGCGGGAGCAGGCAGTTACGAGAACAGCCACCGGGGGCCTTCATCGGGCTGGTCTCGGAACTGCCTGCTCCCGGTGACCGCATTTGTTTTCAGACCGGCTCGCGGCACAGGCACAGGTAAGGGTTTACCTGTGCCTCGCCGGACTCGTGAAAAAACGGGCGAACAATGTGAACTGGCCATCACTGGTCCTGACTTCAGTGAGATCCTTTGGACCCACTATAAGTTTTGAAAAGTAAAACAAAAATCCAGTGAAGGCTTAAAGTCACTGTGTCCACAGGGGAGTGGCAGAGGTCTAAATGTTTCTGGCGCAGGCACAGGTTGCAGCAGAGTAAGTGGTCATGGCAGCCGGAGTCACAGCGAGAGGCCTTAGCTCCCAGTGTAATCTAGCGGTCGTGTTTTGACCAGTAACCCAGCGGTTCTTGAATGGTTGACTCGGTCATCCACTTCGTCCCAAGTGATATCAGACACCCCCAGCCAAGAGTTGGTGGGTTCTTCTGACACAACGCTTAGTTGGCATGGCCCTGTGCCCCCACCTGTTCTGAACCTTCCCCTGTCATTTTCAGTTCCCTCACCGTGATAAGTATTATATGCTATAGGCTTGGCACTTTTCAGCAAGGATGAGCCACTAGAGGATAGTCAGCAGCTACTGCCCAGCCAAGATCTGGAGGAGACATCTGCTGCTTTCTCCGGTAGGTGGGCAAGTAGTGATGAGGAGAGTGGCGTGGGAGCTGGTGTTTCGAGCGGTCAGGCTCCTGACCCACAGACAGTTGAGGAGGACATCAGTGACGTGCAGACAGTACTCGATGATGATGATGATGATGTAGCTGATCGCACTTGGGAGCTGAGTGACAAAGGGGCTTCATCATCATCGGGAGAAGAGTGTGGCCAGGAGTCAGCAGGATGGCAGCAGTGGGAGGTCTGGAGCCAAACATGCCTGGCGTAGACCACCCACTTCGCAGGAGCATACCTGCCCTGGAAGTAGCGGTGCACGGGTTCATGGAGGAAGCAGAGGTAGCAGTCAGTCAGTGCATAGTGTTGGGGGTAAAATCAACTACTTAGCGGTGTGGCAGTTTTTATTAAGCAGCCGGAGAAGGTAAATATGGCCATATGTAGAATATCTGGACAGAAGGTAAATCGTGCCCAGGGTGCCAATGTTGGCACCACAGCCCTGCGTCAACATATGCAGTGTCACCATACAATTGCCTGGGAGAACTGTGGCTCCCATGTGGTGGTTCAGCCTGCCGCAGAAACCGCTGAATCACCCATTGGCACGCACCCGGTTTCAGGCAGTCAAGGCTCCACCACCTCAGCCGAAGGGAGCTGTCTGTCCTTCCCACCATCTGCCGATCCTGATGCTCCTGCTCCTCCTACTCCTCGTCACGCATTCCGTCAGCAATCGATCACCAAACCGATTGCCAAGAGACAACAGTATGTGTGTACTCATCCAACGGCTGTCACGGCCTTTGGTTTGCGCTGTGACACTGTTGCCAACCCTTGCGGTTGCCCGCGGCAACGTGTTGCTGTGAGAGCATGCGGTGGCAGTGTCTTGGCCTTCTGGGTGCTGTGATATGGTTGCCACGCATGCTGTTGCCGGTGGTAACATGTGGTTTAGTATGCTTGTGTGTGCACTTCCCCTTTAAGTTGTAGCCTTCCCTTGTCTGGTGTTGGAAGGGTTAACTCCCTTCCTAGTGTTTTGTGAATACTGGGTTTATGTGTGTGTGGGTGTGGCTGCTTGGGCTATTTAATCTCTGCTGGATGCTTGAAGCCCAGTGTTCCTCCAGCCTTGGTGTATGCTGGTGGTTCTCGGTTCCATCTGTCCAGTGAGGGCCACCCTTGTGGTCAACAATGTTATCACAGTGTCTCCTTCCCTTCCTGTCCCTTTGTGTATGGAGTGGGTTTTGATCAGGGTGTTGGTATGTCTATTTTTTGTGTTACATGTCTGGTAGTGTTTGGTGTCCAGCATGTTGTTTAGACATTCCCCTGTTTCACATTTATTGCAGCTATGAGTGTCCTGGGTCCCTGTGTGGTTCGTGGTATGTGCTGTGTCCTTTGATGTTGGTGTGGACACTAGCACTTGTGCACGGGTTCCAGTCAGTGTGTCTGGTTTCACTTACCTGCCATCTCCATATGCTGTATGTGTTCCCCTCTGCTTGCAGCCTGGCCTTAGTTAGATACTCCTGTTCCTCCGTGTTGAGGATGAACAGGTAGTCTCTCCCCTGCTCCTATGTGAGGGATTTACAGGGCGACTCAGGATATTAGGTATCCCGTGTATGAGCCGTCCTACCATTGGGGTCTGCTCATACGGTGAGGAGTCAGGGAGAGGATTAGGGATGCGGTAGGAGGTGACCTGCTCCCTTATCACTCCTTTTGGCCAGGCTGATCCCCTTTACCCTTTGACACTGAACGTGCTCCTGTCCAAGTTGCTGGTGCTGCAGTCTCTCCCTTTCCAAGTGGTGGACTCTGCAACTTTCAGAGGACTGATGGCTTGTGCCGAGAAGAGGTGGAGAGTCCCAAGCCGTCATTTATTTGCCAAAAAGGCAGTACCAGCTCTGCACAAATATGTAGAACAGTAGGTGGGCCAGTCCTTGAGCCTGTCGGTGTCTGCCAAAGTGCATGGCAGCGCCGACATGTGGATCTGTAACTAAGGTCAAGGACAACACATGTCCTTTACGGCCACACCAGCAGAACTCCACTGTTCCTGTCAACCGGAATTTGTTAATTATATTTCAAACTGAGGAAATGGAAACCTGAAAATGTTTTTGCTATCTTCTTAAAGCCTTCTGTTTTGTGGGGTTTAACCATTTTTATTTTCAGAGTGTTGGGCAGCTGCTTAGAAGAACCCATAGCTAGTGTTGAGCGAACCCGAACTGTAAAGTTTGGATCCCTACCGAACTTTTAAGATTTTTGGTACCCGGACCCGAACTTTGCCGGAAAAATTTGTGTTCGAGTTCTGTGTTCGGGCATTTAATATAGCTTGTTGAAATGCTGCATGGCAGCCAATCAACAAGCTTTTAAGCTGTGTGCCCTTAGAAGCCATCACAGTCATGCCTACTAATGGCATGACTGTGATTGGCTGTTGCATCATGTGACCCAGCTTCTATATAAGCTGGATCACGTGTAGCACCGCCCATCAGCTCGCAGTAGTGAAGTGACAGAAAGCAGGAACAGTGTTAGTGCAATTTTTTGGTAGGTGCAATACACCATCTTTGCACCCCTGACACAGAAACATAATTATAAATCTGGAAAAAAGGGATCTGCTCACCTCTGTTCTCTCAGGATAGGTGCTCCAAAACAAAAATTGAGTCACCCGTCAAAAGTGGATATGAATGGTAGAAAAGTATGGAATGGGCACTCGTATATGGAATTATAGGACACTTTATTCATAAAACATATAATACAATAAAATCACAATATAATAAAAATAATAAAAAATATCTATCAAACTCAATATTTATGGCCCTGATTCTGTAGTTGACAGAAACACCCCATATGTGGTCGTAAACCACTGTACGGGCAAGCGGCAGGGAGCAGAAGGAAAGAAATGCCATACGGTTTTTGGAAGGCAGGTTTTGCTGGACTGTTTTTTTTGACACCATGTCCCATTTGAAGCCCCCCTGATGCAACCCTAGAGTAGAAACTCCATAAAAGTGACCCCATGTAAGAAACTACACCCCTCAAGGTATTCAAAACAGATTTTACAAACGTTGTTAACCCTTTCAGTGTTCCACAAGAGTTATTGGCAAATGGAGATGAAATTTCAGAATTAAATTTTTTGGGAAAATTTTCCATTTTAATCCATTTTTCCCAGTAACAAAGCAAGGGTTAACAGCCAAACAAAACTCAATATTTATGGCCCTGATTCTGTAGTTTACGGAAACACCCCATATGTGGTTGTAAACAGCTGTACGGGCACACGACAGGGCGCAAAAGAAAATGAATGCCTAACGGTTTTTGGACGGCAGATTTTGCTGGACTGTTTTTTTTGACACCATGTCCCATTTGAAGCCACCCTGATGCACCCCTAGAGTAGAAATTCCAAAAAAGTGGAGCCATTTGAGAAACTACGGGATAGGGTGGCAGTATTGTTGGTACTAGTTTAGGGTACATATGATTTTTGGTTGCTCTATATTACACTTTTTTGTGAGGCAAGATAACAAGAAATAGCTGTTTTGGCACCGTTTTTATTTTTTGTTATTTACAACATTCATCTGACAGGTTAGATCATGTGATATTTTTATAGACCAGGTTGTCACAGATGCGGCGATACCTAATATGTATAAATTTTTTTATTTATGTAAGTTTTACACAATGATTTCATTTTTGAAGCAAAAAAAATCATGTTTTAGTGTTTCAATAGTCTGAGAGCCATAATTTTTTCAGTTTTTGGGTGATTACCTTGGGTAGGGTATGATTTTTGCGGGATGAGATGACGGTTTTATTGGAAGTATTTTGGGGTGTGTGTGACTTTTTAATCGCTTGCTATTACACTTTTTGTGATGTAAGGTGACAAAAAATGGTTTATTTAGCACAGTTTTTATTTTAAATTGTTTACGATGTTCATCTGAGGGGTTAGGTCATGTGATATTTTTATAGAGCCATAAAAATGTAAGTTTTACACAATAATGTAATTTTTGAAACAAAAAAAAAATCATGTTTTAGTGTCTCCATATTCTGAGAGCCATAGTTTTTTCAGTTTTTAAGCGATTATCTTAGGTAGGGTCTCATTTTTTGCGGGATGAGCTGATGGTTTGATTGGCACTATTTGGGGGTGCATATGACTTTTTGATCGCTTGCTATTACACTTTTTGTGAAGTAAGGTGACAAAAAATGGTTTATTTAGCACAGTTTTTTTTTTTTTTTACGGTGTTCATCTGAGAGGTTTTTATAGAGCCGGTCGATACGAATGCGGCGATACCAAATATGTATTTTTTTTTTTTTTATTTATGTAAGTTTTACACAATAACAGCTTTTTTCAAACAAAAAAAATAATGTTTTAGTGTCTCCATATTCTGAGCCATAGTTTTTTTATTTTTTGGGCGATTGTCTCAGGTACAGGCTAATTTTTTGCGGGATGAGGTTAGATTGGTACTATTTTAGTGGTCAAACGCCTTTTTGATCGCTTGCTGTTGTACTTTTTGTGATGTAAGGTGACAAAAAAATGGTTTATTTAGAACAGTTTTCATTTTAAATTTTTTACGGTGTTCATCTGAGGGGTTAGGTCATGTGATATGTTTATAGAGATGGTCGATACGGACGCGGCGATACCTAATATGTATAAAAAATTTTTTTTTCTATTTTTTCACCAATTTTGTTTTTACTTTATTTGAAGTAAATGACGTTTTTGTTTCTTTTTACTTGAAAATTAAAATTTTTTCATCGTAATAGATTTATTTTTTTGATTTTAATACTACGGGTGTTTTCAGTCACGGTTATACCCGTGATGTTTATATTTTTTGCTATTTATGTAATTTTTTTATTACACAGAAGGGGGGTGATTTAAACATTTATAATTTTGATATATATTTTTAAGTTGTATTTCCTTTTTTGTTATGATTTTGTAGCTCATATTTGAACATACAAAATCCATTCATTTATTTTTTATTTCGAACAATCATGGATTTTTAAACTCCATTTATTACTGAAAATTGATAATTTCTTATCACGCGAGATTTCCTGTGAACGCGCGCACACAGGCGCGCATGTTCACAGGATCGGAAGGTGAGCGAGTGGATCTACAGCCTGCCAGCGGCGATCGTTCGCTGGCAGGCTGTAGATGCGATTTTTTTTAACCCCTAACAGGTATATTAGACGCTGATTTGATAACAGTGTCTAATATACCTGCTACCTGGTCCTTTGGTGGTCCCTTTTGCTTGGATCGACCACCAGAGGACACAGGCAGCTCAGTAATAAGTAGCACCAAACACCACTACACTACACGCCCCCTGTCACTTATTAACCCTTTATTAACCCCCTGATCACCCCATATAGACTCCCTGATCACCCCCCTGTCATTGATCACCCCCCTGTCATTGATCACCCCCCTGTAAGGCTCCATTCAGACGTCCGTATGTGTTTTGCGGATCCACGGATCCATGGATCGGATCCGCAAAACACATACGGATGTCTGAATGGAGCCTTACAGGGGGGTGATCAATGACAGGGGGGTGATCACCCCATATAGACTCCCTGATCACCCCCTGTCATTGATCACCCCCCTGTCATTGATCACCCCCTGTAAGGCTCCATTCAGACGTCCTTATGTGTTTTGCGGATACACGGATCCATGGATCAGATCTGCAAAACACATACGGACGTCTGAATGGAGCATGACAGGGGGGTGATCACCCCATATAGACTCCCTGATCACCCCCCTGTCATTGATCACCCCCCTGTCATTGATCACCCCCCTGTAAGGCTCCATTCAGACGTCCGTATGTGATTTGTGGATCCACGGATCCATGGATCGGATCCGCAAAACACATACGGACGTCTGAATGGAGCCTTACAGGGGGGTGATCAGGGAGTCTATATGGGGTGATCACCCCCCTGTCATTGATCACCTCCCTGTAAGTCTCCATTCAGACGTCCGTATTTGTATAAAAAAAATGGGAAAAGTTGTCCTTTGCCGAGATATTTCACCCATGCTGGGTGAGAGAAATATCTCGCCAAAAGACAACTTTTCCCATTTTTTTATACAAAGTTGGCATTTGACCAAGATATTTATCTCACCCAGCATGGGTATATGTAAAATGACACCCCAAAACACATTGCCCAACTTCTCCTAAATCCGGCGATACCAGATGTGTGACACTTTTTTGCAGCCTAGGTGGGCAAAGGGGCCCACATTCCAAAGAGCACCTTTAGGATTTTACAGGGCATTTTTTACACATTTTGATTTCAAACTACTTCCCACACATTAGGGCCCCTAAAATGGCAGGGCAGTATAACTACCCCACAAGTGACCCCATTTTGGAAAGAAGACACCCCAAGGTATTTTGTGATGGGCATAGTGAGTTCATGGAAGTTTTTATTTTTTGTCATAAGTTAGTGGAATATGAGACTTTGTAAGGAAAAAAAAAAAAAGAATCATCATTTTCCGCTAACTTCTGACAAAAAATTAAAAAGTTCTATGAACTTACTATGCCCATCAGCAAATACCTTAGGGTGTCTACTTTCCGAAATGGGGTTATTTGTGGGGTTTTTCTACTGTCTGGGCATTGTAGAACCTCAGGGTCACATGTGGGGTATTTATACTGCCCTGGCATTTTAGGGGCGCTAAAGCGTGAGAAGAAGTCTGGGATCCAAATGTCTAAAAATGCCCTCCTAAAAGGAATTTTGGCCCTTTTGCGCATCTAGGCTGCAAAAAAGTGTCACACATGTGGTATCGCCGTACTCAGGAGAAGTTGGTGAATGTGTTTTGGGGTGTCATTTTACATATACCCATGCTGGGTGAGATAAATATCTTGGTCAAATGCCAACTTTGTATAAAAAAATGGGAAAAGTTGTCTTTTGCCGAGAAATCTCTCTCACCCAGCATGGGTATATGTAAAAAGACACCCCAAAACACATTGCCCTACTTCTTCTGAGTACGGCGATACCAGATGTGTGACACTTTTTTGCAGCCTAGGTGGGCAAATGGGCCCACATTCCAAAGAGCAGCTTTCGGATTTCACAGGGCATTTCTTACACATTTTGATTTCAAACTACTTCTCACACATTAGGGCCCCTAAAATGCCAGGGCAGTATAACTACCCCACCAGTGACCCCATTTTGTAAAGAAGACACCCCAAGGTATTCCGTGAAAGGCATGGCGAGTTCCTAGAATTTTTTATTTTTTGTCACAAGTTAGTGGAAAATGATTTTTTTTTTTTTTTTTCTTACAAAGTCTCATATTCCACTAACTTGTGACAAAAAAGAAAAACTTCCATGAACTCACTATGCCCATCACAAAATACCTTGGGGTGTCTTCTTTCCAAAATGGGGTCACTTGTGGAGTAGTTATACTGCCCTGGCATTTTAGGGGCCCTAATGCGTGAGAAGAAGTCTGGAATCCAAATGTGTAAAAAATGCCCTGTAAAATCCTAAAGGTGCTCTTTGGAATGTGGGCCCCTTTGCCCACCTAGGCTGCAAAAAAGTGTCACACATGTGGTATCGCCGTACTCAGGAGAAATTGGGAAATGTGTTTTGGGGTGTCATTTTACATATACCCATGCTGGGTGAGATAAATATCTTGGTCAAATGCCAACTTTGTATAAAAAAATGGGAAAAGTTGTCCTTTGCCAAGATATTTCACCCATGCTGGGTGAGAGAAATATCTCGCCAAAAGACAACTTTTCCCATTTTTTTTATACAAAGTTGGCATTTGACCGAGATATTTATCTCACCCAGCATGGGTATATGTAAAATGACACCCCAAAACACATTGCCCAACTTCTCCTAAATACGGCGATACCACATGTGTGACACTTTTTTGCAGCCTAGGTGGGCAAAGGGGCCCACATTCCAAAGAGCACCTTTAGGATTTTACAGGACATTTTTTACACATTTTGATTTCAAACTACTTCCCACACATTAGGGCTCCTAAAATGCCAGGGCAGTATAACTACCCCACAAGTGACCCCATTTTGGAAAGAAGACACCCCAGGTATTTCGTGATGGGCATAGTGAGTTCATGGAAGTTTCTATTTTTTGTCACAAGTTAGTGGAATATGAGACTTTGTAAGAAAAAAAAAAAAAAAGAATCATCATTTTCCGCTAACTTCTGACAAAAATTAAAAAGTTCTATGAACTCACTATGCCCATCAGCAAATACCTTAGGGTGTCTACTTTCCGAAATGGGGTTATTTGTGGGGTTTTTCTACTGTCTGGGCATTGTAGAACCTCAGGAACCATGACAGGTGCTCAGAAAGTCAGAGCTGCTTCAAAAAGCGGAAATTTACATTTTTGCACCATAGTTTGTAAACGCTATAACCATTTTTTTTTTACCCAAACATTTTTTTTTATCAAAGACATGTACAACAATAAATTCAGAGAAAAATTTATATATTGATGTCGTTTTTTAAAAAAAAAATTACAACTGAAAGTGAAAAATGTCATTTTTTTGCAAAAATTTCGTAAAATTTTGATTAATAACAAAAAAAGTTAAAATGTCAGCAGCAATGAAATACCACCAAATGAAAGTTCTATTAGTGAGAAGAAAAGGAGGTAAAATTCATTTGGGTGGTAAGTTGCATGACCGAGTAATAAACCGTGAAAGTAGTGTAGTGCAGAAGTGTAAAAAGTGGCCTGGTCATTAAGGGTGTTTAAGCTAGGGGAGCTGAGGTGGTTATTTACCGTGATCGGCATTATTGCTGGTCACGGTAATTAGCTGTGGGTCTCCGCCATATTTGTCCATTGCTCGCTACATGTATGGCGCTGGTAGCAAAAGGGTTCATTTTGGGGAAACAGGGTTGATTTGAATTTTTATATATTTTTTAAAATATTTTTAAAAGCATTTTCTTTCTTTATTTTTTTACTTTTTAATAGTTCTCCTAGGGAACTATAGCAAGCAGTCATTAAATTGCTTCTTTCACAGATCGCAATGCATTAGCATTGCAGCATATTAGAATTACACTAAGTTCCTGTAGAGACATGCCACAGATAGGCTCCCCATAGGAACTAATCTGCGGCAGCCTTGTACTACTCCTGAGTACAGGGGATGCTGCACACACACTCGGGCACCCCAAATCCTCACTGGGGGAGCTGGAGCATATTTGGGAGCGTGCGATCCTAGCCTTTAATTGCACAGATGCACTTGTCACATTTAACTACACCATCTGAGGGGTTAAACGTATGCAATCGATGTTATCGTCGATCGTATACATAACAGGTGCCTGCTCTTCGCAAGCGGAGCGGGCGCCATTTTTAAATGCCTTGCCGTTTTTTGGGGTCCGCAAATCGCGGATCCGCAAAAAATGGAAGCCGCCCGTGTTGCTTTCCACATTTTGCGGAACGGAACGGGTGCCGGCAATATAAATGCCTATTCTTGTCCGCAAAGCGCGGACAAGAATAGGACATGTTATTTTTATTTTTTTGAAGTGAATGGGTCTGCATGGGTGAATGGGTCTGCATCTGAGCCGCCAAAACGGCGGCTCGGATGCGGACCCAAACAACGGTCGTGTGCATGAGGCCTTAAATTGTACACCACTAAAATAATACACTGATGTTGCTTAAAATGTTGAAAAGTGGATGTCAGCTTTAACGTTATGCCTTTTGGAGATCATTTCATCTTGGACTTGCTTAATTGTTCACAGTAGCAGTAATAATTTTTACCAGAGGTGCCCAAACATATATATATATTTTTTTTTTGTACAAGGGTTGGTACAATAGAAAACCAAATTTTTATCCTACAGTGTAAGCAACTGATGCTGGACATTCTGTAATACATTGCATTTTGACCATAATTCTACAGTCATAATTACAGATGTACTACTAGTATGGCGCTGGTTGGGAAGAGGTTAACATAAACATGGTTCTAGTAATTTTCCTCTATGATGCCCCATTCTGCTCCAGACGATGTCTTCCTGTCTCCATCTGTCAAACATCACTAACAGATTTAAAGGGATTGCCCCATAAAACATATTCAGAATTTTGCAAAGCAACACTTGGATCTGAATACTTTTATATTCAGTTTATATTCAGTGAGTGTTTCAATAAAATGTACTGTATTTGCATAGTGTATAAACCTTGTGAACACAGACAGTTAGTTTGCACTCCATTGATGATCACCATTCAGGTAGGATGTTGTGATTGAAACACTATCCCTATCACTTGTATCATCGTGGAGTGTCGGCCATGTGCTAAGACATGGTGAACAGAGCCCCACCCCCTATATTGTATTGTACAGGCCATGTGATTGGTTATTATTTATTCTGTGTGTGATTTGTCTGTTTTCATTCTTAGTAAAGATTTATATCACTTAGCCTATTTATCCTCAAATCATCAAATTCACGTTATAAAATAGCTCTTAAAGCTGCTTTCTGTCTCAATGTGCTGCACATGAGTATATGCCAGGCTACTTCTTTTTTCCTCCCTGCCCTCTTTTCTTCTCCTTGCCACCTACTGCTAAGATTTACAAAACCTGCATGCAGAATTAGTCACAGATGTTATGCTATGCATTGCCAAGGGTAAAATCAGCTTTTTAAACCTACATCAAATCGGCAACCTATTGAACCTTCTGCAGTTTTTAATTTGCAGTATGCTCATATTTCCGTGAGATAGTTTCCAGTATTGTGTACTGTACTGTAAATTGCTGCAGATTTGCATTGTGGATTCCGCACTGCAAATCAATGGCAATTCCGTCATGTCTAGATCTGCCCAAAACATATCTGGGCAAGGCCTAGCAGAGCCCCTGTCACCTATGGTATCCAACCAGACATCCCACAGAGCTCTTGTCCTGGCAAGACTTGTTTCCCTAGCCCATGCTATTGTGTCTCTCCACAGCTCCCTACAGAGGTCCTGCTACCTTGAGCCTCCTCCCTGCCACCCCCACTTAGCACTTGCTACCTTCTTATGATCTTGCTCTTTAATCCCTGCAATGCCTGCCAGAGAAGAGTCCTTCCTTCAAAGAAGTGTCACATTTTTTCCAGAGAAGAGTCATACTATGTTTCCTGGGAGAAAGCTGTCAATCAGTGGCTTGAAATTTTGAGGGGTCCTATTTAGTGATGAGCGAAGTTATGAAAGTTTCGATTCAGCTGCTTAGCCGAATTTCACCAAGAAATTAGATTTATGACAAATTACTTAATCACAAACCACATTTCTTTGTATGTAGTGGTCTAAATGACAGAGAACGGCGATTGTGTCGCCCCCTGCCATTGAACCACTTAGATACTGGGGTCCATCGTTGATCGCGGCAGCTGATGCTACAATGGAGGCCTTTCAGGGGTTAATCGGGTTAAAAAAAAATACATACTCACCTTATCCAGTTGTCATGGCTATCTTGATTGAATACACCGTGCAACCACGTGTTTACGCTGGAAGGGAGCAGTGACGTCATCCCTGATTACTGACCACTAATGACGTCACAGCACCCGACCAGCGCAGTGGCGCTTTGGCACTCAATCTAGATGGCCGCAACGGTCTCTCTATGAACAAATGGATGAGGTCTGTATGTTTTTTTTTTTTTTTTTCAGGAAACATAGATTTGTCACCACGAAGCGTGATGAAATTCAGCTTGGCAGCGAAACAAATATTTCCTAAATTTCGGATCAAAGTCAATTCATTTGGCTTCGACTCACTCAACACTAATTCTATTGTTGCAGCTGTAATACAGACCCTAACATATTATGGCCATGTTAACCGGCCTATACCACAGTATAACATGTTAAGTACTACTCCTAAGTACAAGAAAATGTGATAAATAAATCACATTGCTAATCTGAAAGGGCTGCCTATTAACAATAGCTCAACACTTTCTTCTTTTGCAAGAATATTTTTTTATCAAATACACCATTGAAATTGGGAGTAATTCAATAGAATAAAGCAAGTCTACCAAATTGAATTTGAATTTGAAACGGGGTGTGCAATAAAAAAAAAAAAAAGTCTACATTTTTCAAACCAGCATATGAATCTGATAAAAAAAAAAATTGTATAGCCACTGAGTTATTCAATAAATGTATCGTATAATGCCACCTGCTGATAGTTCTTTTCCTTATTTCTCCATCCACCTTACTGAGGTGGTCGCAAACATGCAGTTTAATTCTACTACTATGACAAACTATGGCAGTTACAGGGAAAAAATTGCTGCGGAAAGGAAAAGGTTACACCCACTGAGAAAGTACTCGCCCACTGAGCTTCCAGCAGAACAATTGGAGCAATGAATTGGAAGATTTCTGGTTTCTTATCAGGTACGGGACTGGTTCTAGGTTTGTTAGAAATAGATTGCAATGTACCATATCTGTCGTGGCATAACCCCTTTAAATAGAAGAATTTCACAAAATCTGACTCCTTCATATTTTACTAGACTTAGCCAAGTGAAACTAAATTCAGAGAAATTACAATTCAGAAGATTTTAACAGCAGATCCATCAAGATTTCTCATGCTCGACATGTCTCCGACTGAATGCATTTCTTTAAATCATTTTTTTTAACTTATATTTCAATGGCTCTGTCTGAATCTGCCATTGAAATATGTTGTACAGAGAAGGAACCTGTATGGCTAAGTAGTGAAGTTACTTGATGTTGAATTATTGGAATGATTTGTTCTATGTAATAGTTATGTAGTGTTAGTCATTCCAAATTGTTTCATACATTATTCATCTGGCATTGTTTATTGCATAAAGATACATCTATCACACTGAAAAGATCAACTTCTGAAATGTAAATCATTTACCTTATTACAGACAATTGCAAATACTAAAGTCAAATGGATCCAGGCTTTATTTATTTAAAGATAAAAGTCTGAAATTTCATTCTAGAAATACATCAATAGGATTGTAGCTACATGGTATTGATTATGTATTACAGTGTACAAATTAGTATTATTTTCAAGGTGAGCCTTACATAATGTCCATTAACTTCCGGGAAATTTTGGCATATTGAGATGGAATGTAAATCATTTTGTTTTTTTTGGAGTTAATAGATAGCCTGGGCTGTAAAACATTATGTACATTTTCTCTTGGGAAATAATAATGTATCTAATTTCTCCTGCACTGTCTTCCTGTATTGCCTCTTATATAACTATAGATATGAGGTTATTTTTAATTGTTTGCTGATGCAATGATGACAGTGGTATTATTAAGTATTTATTCTGCATATACAATACACTTATTGACAAAAAAAAAAAGAATGCACCAAGAAGGAGTTTTTAGATTTGATGTCAATGCAATGATGATTTATGTAAGTCATTACATTATTACAGAAAAGGCATACGTTTAAGGGTGAAAGCTGTACAATTGAAAGGAGGCTCTGGTACCCTGTTGGGCACCTCTAGTCTGGATACAAGATTCAGTAGGGAATGGAGGCATAAAGGTGCTGTATGATATCCTGTGACACATTTTTACACAGATGTTGTAGCTGGGCCTGTAGATCCTGCACACTTGCAAGTTGCCAAAGTTGGCATTACTGCTGGTCCTATAAATGCTCCATTGCCAATAAATTTGGTGACCAGGCAAGCCAAGGAAGTGTTGCAGTCTGGAAGAGACATTCCTGGGAAACCCATGTTGTGTGTGGGTGAGCATTGTCCTTCTAAAAAATGCCATTTGGAAGCCCTGCCATGAGAGGCAACACATGTGGCCTTAGTAATGCTTGCACATATCGCTGAGCTGTAAGTGTCCCTCATATCAATATAAGGGGTGACTGACCATCTTATGTGTTGATCCCCCCCAGATCATCACAAAAGCAGTTGGGGCAGTGTGTCACTCCACAGCAAAGGCAGGATTGAAACACTCACCACAAGGTCCCCATGCTCCAACCAAACTATTGTCGAATCCCAAACAGAACCTGGATTCATCAACAAAGACGTTACGGTTCCTGTCCATGGCAGTGCGGGGTATTTTTTCACAACACCACTGCAAATAAAGACAACAGTGGCTGGACAATTCACTGCCTCCACTGCACTCAGTACTCACAAGCTGTATTATTAAGGTACATTTATTTATCCATATACAGGTAGAGCCTATCCATATACAGGTAGAGCCTATCAGGTTATTTTACCTGCAATACTGAAAATGTCATTTATTTAACATAAATATCAATGCGACCTACTCTATACAGAAGAAATGATGAAGAAGACAAAAGATTGCATAAATAAATAGAGATGGCCTTGCGTTTTGCGGCGAACTTTGCTTGTTCGCGATTTGCCAAAAATGCAAACATATGGCGATGCTCGCATGCTCCATATTATTTTGCATTGCGCCGAACATTGATCGATCACACATCCATCAGGTGGGACAGGACAGCCAATTAAGACGTTTAAGCACATGTACACACACCGACCCTATAAAAGAACCCAATCTGGCAGCCATTTTACATGCTATGTTTTGCCAGAGTAGGGAGAGGTTGCTTTGTGGAGCAGGGACAGACTGTTAGGGACACCAAAAGCTAGCTAATAGGGCCAAAAAAGTCCTTATAAGGACTGGTATAGGTGTATTATTGATATACTGTGATATACTGAGGGGTGTGATATACTTATACTTTCTAAAATAGAAAGTATATTATAGTGCATTTGTATTGTGCAATAGTTGTGTGTGGTTCTGCTGCGATACCCCAGCTATATAGAGGGACAAACGCTATTGGAATAACTAATTGCAACTGGTGTGATATACCTGTTGCCCCCCAAAAAACTGATTGAGCGGTGTGATATATCTGCTTCCACAAAATACTGATTAAGGGGTTTGATATACATGCTTCCACAAAATACTAATTGATTGGTGCGATATACCTGCGTCCACAAAATATTGATTAAGGGGTTTGATATACAGTACAGACCAAAAGTTTGGACACACCTTCTCATTCAAAGAGTTTTCTTTATTTTCATGACTATGAAGGCATCAAAACTATGGATTAACACATGTGGAATTATATACATAACAAACAAGTGTGAAACAACTGAAAATATGTCATATTCTAGGTTCTTCAAAGTAGCCACCTTTTGCTTTGATTACTGCTTTGCACACTCTTGGCATTCTCTTGATGAGCTTCAAGAGGTAGTCCCCTGAAATGGTCTTCCAACAGTCTTGAAGGAGTTCCCAGAGATGCTTAGCACTTGTTGGCCCTTTTGCCTTCACTCTGCGGTCCAGCTCACCCCAAACGATCTCGATATAATTCCACATGTGTTAATTCATAGTTTTGATGCCTTCAGTATGAATCTACAATTTTCATAGTCATGAAAATAAAGAAAACTCTTTGAATGAGAAGGTGTGTCCAAACCTTTGGTCTGTACTGTACCTGCTTCCACAAAATACAGATTGAGGGGTGCGATATACCTGCTTCCACCAAATATTAATTCAGGTTTTCTATATACCTGCTTCTACAAAATACTGATTAAGGGGTTCTATATACCTGCTTCCACAAAATACTGATTGAAAGGTGCGATATACCTGCTTTCACAAAATTCTGATTAAGGGGTTTGATATACCTGCTTCCAAAAAATACAGTTTGAGGGGTGCAATATATTTGCTTCCACAAAATACTTATTAAGGGGTTAAATATACCTGCTTCCACAAAATACAGATTGAGGAGTGCGATATTCCTGCTTCCACCAAAAATTTATTCAGGTGTTCTATATACCTGTTTCCACAAAATACTGATTGAGGGGTGCGATATACCTGCTTCTACAAGATACTGATTAAGGGGTTCTATATACATGCTTCCACAAAATACTGATTGAGGGGTGCAATATACCTGCTTCCACAAAATACTGATTGAGGGGTGCAATATAATTGCTTCCACCAAATATTGATTGAGGCCTGCGATACATTGGCTTCCACAAAATACTGATTAAGGGGTGCAATATAACTGCTTCTACCAAATATTGATTCAGGTGTTCTATATACAGTACCTGTTTCCACAAAATACTGATTGAGGGGTGCGATATACCTGCTTTTGCAAAATACTAATTAAGGGGTTCTATATGCCTGCTTCCATAAAATAGTGATTGAGGGGTGCCATATTCCGGCTTCTAACAAATACTGATTGAGGTCTGCGATATATACGTGCTTCCACAAATACTGCTCTTCTCTAGGGACTTTGGCACAGGGTCATTTTGAAAATGACAGGTAGAGGAAGAGGCAGGCCATTCCGTAGGGGTAGTAGGGGTAAGGCAGGTGCACAAACTCGAAGCCTAAGTGGGAAGTTGGAGGAGGTGTGTGCGATTACGTCAAAGGACGCACCAGAGTTGGTTAAGTGGCTCACTCAGCCTTCCGCTTCTGCACCCTCCTCACTCTCTGCTGTGTGCACCCCCAAAGACACCACCACCATAGTCCTTCCACTTGAGTCAAAGGAATTATTTTCCCATCCATTCCCAGACGTGTCCGATGCACCGCCATTCATGGCATCGGATCAGGAAGAGGAAGTAGCAACAGCTGCCAACGACAGAACCCAGTTCAGCCCAAGGAGGGTGATCCTTGCTGTTGCTGTCTACTAGGAAATCTTTAATGTCAGTGGCGGTTAAGGTGACGATGATGACGTGTCTATGGAAGTCACGTGGGTGCCCAAAAGAGAGGAAGAGGAGGGGATGTCATAGGGAGAGACGGAGCAGCATATAGGGAGGAGAAGGAGGAGAAGCAGGCAGGACTCACAGTGCAGAGTAGGAAAAAGCAGACTGTAAATGTATCTGGAGCGAGCCATTCACCATGCACAGTCACATCTTGCGCTCCCAGGACGCAGGCACATGGCTCCGCAGTGTGTTTTTTTTTCTTTAAGTGTCACCTGCTGACAATATTGTTGCCATCTGCAGCCTGTGCTGTCAATGCATAAGTCGAGGTAAGCCCAACACTCACCTAGGGTCCAATGCCTTAAGAAGGTACCTGGCCTCCCATCACCGAGCCCAGTGGGAGCAACACCGTCAGAACCTAGAAAAAAAAACACACTCCCGGAGATCCATGTCCTTACTCTTCTCCTTCTTCTCTCTTCTCCCATTTGTCCTACACTCCACCTTCCACCGTGCCATCGTCGCATTCATCTGGCAGAAGGCATGCTTCAGTGGCCGAAATTTTTGAGCGTAAAAAGTTGATGAGGCCTGATAACCCTCTTGCCCAACGGCTGACCGTTGGCTTGTCGGAACTGCTAGCCCGCCAACTACTGTCATATAAACTGGTGGACTCTGAGGCCTTTACAAAATTTGTGGCCATTGGCACACTGCAATGGAAGGTCCCCGGAAGGAAATATTTCTCCCAGAAGGACATCCCAGAGCTATATGGCCACGTTCAGCGGCAATTGAATATATCTCTGGCACACAGTGTCGGTGCCAAGATACATCTGACCACAGACACGTGGTCTAGCAAACAAGGTCCGGGAAGGTACATAACTTTTACTGCCCGCTGGGTGAACCTTATGACGGCCGTAAAGCATGTAACATGTGGCACTCGTGTGGATTTGGTGTTACCGCCACGGATTGCATGCAGGCTTGCCTCTTCTTCTCCTCCTCCTACTCCATCCTCCGTCTCCTCCTCGGCTGACATCTCCTTTTCCACTGCTATCGCCTCTTCCGCTGCACCCCCCAAGCTCCCCAGAACCAATTCGACATGCCAGGTATGACGTTGCTATGCTGCGCTGCGGCTGTTGTGCCTGGAAGCCAAGCGGTCACAGGCCGATCAGTGGCTAATCCTGTTCAATTTGACAGTTGGTAAAGTGGTGTGCGATAATGGTGCCAATCTTATTAGCATGCTGAAACAGGGCAAAATGACACACGTGCCGTGTATGGCACACGTCCTGAACTTAGTCGTGCAGCGATTCATTGCCAAATACCCCTGAGTCCAGAAGACCCCCGGGGTCTAGAAGATCTTCCACGGACATGGCTTGCCTTGCTGACGTTCAGCGGCAACACCACCTACCCGTCAGACGTCTGATTTGTGACAGCCTGATGCGCGGGAACTCCACCTTGTATATGCTTGATAGGCTGCTCCAGCAGCAACGTGCTGTTAATGACTACCTGTATGAACTCTGCAGCAGGACAGGTTCTGGGAGCTTTGTTTCTTTTCACAACGCCAGTGGCTGCTCACGCGCGATGTATGCAGACTTCTGCGGCCATTTGATAAGATCACCAAACTGGTCAGTCACAGCCAGGGCACCATCAGTGACATCGTACCTTATGCCTTCTTTCTGGAGCATGCATTGCGTTGTGTCATTGATCAAGCCGTCAAGGAGCAGGAGCTGTAAGATGAGGAAGTCACAATGATGAATGAATTCCCAGGGGGGACTTCTCCATCTGAGACAGGTCAGCAGGAGTCTGAAGAGGAGTCAGAGAAGGATCCTGGCTAGGGGGAGGAGGAGGAGCAAGAAGAGCAGGCTTTAAAGGAAGATTTAAACTTTTCTGGGATCCCTGGTGTTGTCTGTGGCTGGGGGGAGGAGACCGAGGACGACATTCTCCTGGGCAATGAACAGGAGCTAGGGCACTACATCACTTCCAATTTGGTGCAAATGGGGGCCTTCATGCTCCAGTGTTTGAAGAGTGACCCCCGTAAAAAAAGAATAAAGGGCAAGGACCAGTCCTGGGTAGCAACGTACTTAGACCCCCAGTAAAAACAAAAAATGGCGGACATGTTACCAGCATCACAGAGGGCTGTCAGAATGCAGCATTTCCAGGCCCTGCTGCGAGAGATGCTGCATTCTGCTGTTGCGGGTGCTGACAAAGGAATTTCCACCCACAGCAAAACAGGTGCGGGTACCAATCCTACCGCGCCTGTAAGAAGAGAGCAGTTTGAAGATGTGTTGGTCACTTTGGATATGAGATCATTCTTGCAGGCAACCCATTGACAGCCGCCCTCCGGATCCAGCTTAAGGGAACGCCTAGACCGACAGGTGTCCGACTACATCGGGTTAACGGCAGATGTGGACGCTCTGAGAAGCGAGGAACCCCTGGACTACTGGGTGTGCAGGCTTGACCTGTGGCCAGAGCTGGCACAATTTGCCATGGAACTCTTTGCTTGCCCCTCGTCCAGTGTCCTGTCTGAAAGGACGTTCAACGCAGCAGGGGGGATCGTGACCGATAAGCGCACTCGCCTAGCTCACGACAGTGTGGACTATCTCAGATTTATAAAAATGAATGAGGCATGGATCTCGGAGGAATTCAACACATGTGACGCCCACGTTTAATTGAATTTCCTCATGCCAAACCACACATATACGCCACCACCCAGAACAAAGATTGGTCCTTGTCTTATGTATATACAGCGGCATAAAAGGACTTTTCTGTCAAGTGAATGCCTAATTTTTGGGGCCTCTACTCCGGTGGCCTACAGTTAAATTTTTATCTAGTGACCTCCTAATGTACCTCCAGTTACATAATCACTAGATCTTTTCTATCTGGTGAATGCCTAATTTTTGGGGCCTGTACTGGCCTACAGTAACATTTTTAGCCAGTGACCACCTTTTGTACCTCCAGCCACATATTCACAAGTTCTTTTCTGTCAGGTGAATGCCTAATTGTTGGGTCCTGTACTGGCCTACAATAAAATTGTTATCCACTGACCGTCTAATATACCTCCAGCCACATAATCACTTGTTCTTTTCTGTCAGATGAATGCCTAATTTTTGGGGCCTGTACTCCACTGGCCTACAGTAAAATACTTATTTAGTGACCGTCTAATATACCTCCAGCCACATAATCACTTGTTCTTTACTGTCAGGTGAATGTCTAATTTTTGGGGCCTGTACTCAACTGGCCTACAGTAAAATTGTTATCCACTGACCGTCTAATATACCTCCAGCCACATAATGACTTGTTCTTTTCTGTCCAATGAATGCGTAATGTTTGGAGCCTGTACTCCACTGGCCTACAGTAAAATAGTTATCCGCTGACCACCTAATATACCTCTAGCCACATAATCACTTGTTCTTTTCTGTCAGGTGAATGCCTAATATTTGGGGCCCGTATTCCCGTGGCCTAAAATAAAAATTTTCTAGGCTCCAGCAAGGCACATTTTTGAGAGTTTCACTTTAAAACACATAAAAATGGTCCCTGATTAAAATACATGTTTTTTGTGGGAATTTTTGCTATTGATCCTCTTCTGATGTGTCACTGTCCATGTTTTGGGACTATTTGTGCACTTCTGGTAAATATTTGGTGGCGGCAAATATGACCATTAAAGTGAATGGGGCCCGTCGCAAATGCGCGGTTCACGAACATTTGATTGCAAACATGTGTTCGTGAAACGTCCCGGCCGATATTCGTCCATCACTATCAGTAAACACAAGTCCACAATTTGAATTGAAAATCTCCTCCTACCGATACCCTACTACTTTCACAACAAAAAAATTAATAAAAAATTATACACATAAAAATATCATAAGATTTAAATTTCAATATAAATAGTTTAAGGAAATTGTATATGGTAAGACTAAGAATGTTTACATATGAGGGATGAGCGAATTCTTTCAAATTTGTTTCATGTCTGTTTCTAATGAATGGAATCGAAAGTGCTCCAAATAGCCTGAAAATTAGTCTCCTAGGATCAATCCTTCCTTACTTTTCTTCCTTCGCTTCCTTCTCCCTCTGTCTCTTCCTTTTAAGCTGTTTAACACAAAGACAGCTTTGGTAATGTCAGCGTGACTGTGACATATACAGTACAGACTAAAAGTTTGGACACACCTTCTCATTCAAAGAGTTTTCTTTATTTTCATGACTATGAAAATTGTAGATTCACACTGAAGGCATCAAAACTATAAATTAACACATGTGGAATTATATACATAACAAACAAGTGTGAAACAACTGAAAATATGTCATATTCTAGGTTCTTCAAAGTAGCCACCTTTTGCTTTGATTACTGCTTTGCACACTCTTGGCATTCTCTTGATGAGCTTCAAGAGGTAGTCCCCTGAAATGGTTTTCACTTCACAGGTGTGCCCTGTCAGGTTTAATAAGTGGGATTTCTTGCCTTATAAATGGGGTTGGGACCATCAGTTGCATTGAGGAGAAGTTAGGTGGATACACAGCTGATAGTCCTACTGAATAGACTGTTAGAATTTGTATTATGGCAAGAAAAAAGCAGCTAAGTAAAGAAAAACGAGTGGCCATCATTACTGTAAGAAATGAAGGTCAGTCAGTCAGCCGAAAAATTGGGAAAACTTTGAAAGTAAGGGCTATTTGACCATGAAGGAGAGTGATGGGGTGCTGCGCCAGATGACCTGGCCTCCACAGTCACCGGACCTGAACCCAATCGAGATGGTTTGGGGTGAGCTGGACCGCAGAGTGAAGGCAAAAGGGCCAACAAGTGCTAAGCATCTCTGGGAACTCCTTCAAGACTGTTGGAAGACCATTTCAGGGGACCCCCTCTTGAAGCTCATCAAGAGAATGCCAAGAGTGTGCAAAGCAGTAATCAAAGCAAAAGGTGGCTACTTTGAAGAACCTAGAATATGACATATTTTCAGTTGTCTCACACTTGTTTGTTATGTATATAATTCCACATGTGTTAATTCATAGTTTTGATGCCTTCATAGTCATGAAAATAAAGAAAACTCTTTGAATGAGAAGGTGTGTCCAAACTTTTGGTCTGTACTGTATATGGGTAAAAGCATGATTGATGGTGATAAAAAAACAAACTGCACTGTCAGACTTTTATTTTAAAATTAAAAATCTTACAAAATTACCCCTTCTTAGTCCCAAACGTCCTCAGTCTACTGCACATATACTTAAACCACTCTCCTCACATCCAGAGCATGGACATTTTCAGAGTCTTCCTCCACAGGCGTTGAAGGTAGAGCTGGTAAGGAGATTTTTAACAAAGGCAATCTTGGAAATTAGTCCAGCATGGTACAAAGTATGAAACTATCCTCTAAATCTCTAAAATTTGAGACAGGGCTTGCAATTCACTTATTCTCTTTGCGGAAGTCGAGGATCTGACTCAGGAAACCCCAACAATCAGCTGTTTGAAGAGAACTCAGCTCTTGTACGAGTGCCCTTCTCTATACTGTTTAACTGCTTGACGTCCACATGACAACTGTGATCAGGTGTAATTGCTGGTCCTCCATCTTCACTTCAATCTAATGGGGCAGATGGAGTGTAACTGCTCATTCCCATAAAAATGAATGGTGACAGAGGAGCTGTAATTACACCTGTTGGCCACTGCGATTTGGGCAATGAGCAGGTGTGTTGCATTCTCTTCAATAGCTGATTGGCGGGGTTCCTGGAGTTGGACTCTCACCGATCCGATATTGATGACCTAACCTGTGGATAGGTCATCAATATAGGAAATGAGACAACCCTTTTAAGGGCCTTGAAGCTGACCAAACCAGGTTGTGGTTGTCAAACTTCTCCTAAGTGTTAATAACTTTTTAATTGTATGTTTAAAGATTTTATCTTTAGGCCATTTTTCCTTCCATCCTGAAGGAATTGCAACACACTAGTAATGGAATCTGCTTCACTGGATGTTTGAGAACACCATGAGTTATACATAACTCCAAAATCTATTGTAGGTACTCACAGTGACCGGTCTACTAGAGGCAAGGTTGGTGTTAACCTCTGGAGACAAGCCCAAATCTAAAAGGTTTTGCTGGTCAGTTGCTGGCTTCCAGTTCTTAAGATGGAGCAACTGTGGGTTGGGATGGTAGACCTCCTCCTGCAATACAAGGTCTTTCTTGAGAGGGAGTGTCAATAGGTTGCCTCCATACAGGGACCAAGCAAAGGTGAAGAAATTCCTGTGAGGTTAGAATGGTGAACATCTGCCAAATTTTCCTATACTTTCTTTAGAAAAAAAAAAAAAAAAACAGGCCAAGCACCAATAACACCTAAATCATGGGTGTACAGCACACTGTGCTTGAGCACTACCCGCATATATTATGGTAACCAATGTACCAGCTCAAAAACTGCAAACAACCTACAAATAAGAAACAAGCCCAAAACAGTACCCAGAAAATATAATAAAGCTTTATTGTGTATACAAATATCATAAAAAAAGTTTTTATAAAAAATCACATGATGCAAGCACAGGTGGCAGAAAAAGCATCCTCCAGAGACCACATACAGTAATTTACTATGGAAAGGTATGTATATTATAATATATGGTCTGGACTACACCCACTGGGATAGTACCCTGTAAACAACAGAGCTACAAATAGTGCCAGGAATAAATAGTAATAACTGTGTCCAGACCAGAGTATAAAAAATTAATACCAATACTCAAACTCACCCATTTGCAATTGTGATCAATGGTGGGTGTGACCCCGCCCCACCAAAATGATTTTGCTGGTTAGTTGCTGGCTTCCAGTTCTTAAGATGGAGCAACTGTGGGTTGGGATGGTAGACCTCCTCCTGCAATACAAGGTCAATACAAGGGACCAAGCCAAGGTGAACAAAGTCCTGCGAGGTTAGAATAGTGAATCACATCTGCCAAATCTTCCTATACTTTCTTCAGGTTTCATGGAATAAACAGCAGAGGAAAAAAAAGTTCTGAAAAATATGCTCTGCCCTTCAGTCATCTGCATTACAGTATTACTATGCAGGGTTACCTGGCCCACCAGTGGATCCTCCAGTAAACTCAAGCTTTGACAAATGGAACCCTAATAAAACAGGGCCCTTAGGGCCTATATACACAGAGTATATGCCCTCAGAATTATTTCCTCTGGTCTGCCCAAGGGACTTCAGTCCGATGCTGCTGATAGGGGGCCTTGTTTTCCCCCTGCTTGTTGATGTAAGAAACCGTAGGAAGATGGTCAGACTGGACAAGAACTTTGGTCCCACAAAGGTACAGTAAGACTTAAAATGGCAAAACCCTGAGCTCCTTCATTTTGAGGTCCATCTCAACTCCTCTTAGTTGTTTCTGTACTGATAGGTCATCTGCATGAGCACCCCATCCCCAGGAGGAGGCATCCATGGTGAAAAGTTTCTAAGGCTGATCCAACTGGCATGTCCCCTTCTGAAGCCGTCCACCTCTGAAGATCCGTTTGAATGGTTGCATTGGATTAACAAGGGACTGCCTAGACTCCTGTGATACTGGTTCCAAACTGAGAGTATATTGCTCTGCAATAAGCTGATGTGAGCCCTCGCAAAGGGAACAGTATCTATGGAGGATTTAAATAAGCCCAGGCCTTAAAATGGTCACTTTGGAGTGAGCAATAAGGTAATTGATGCCCTTGAGGAGCTTATGCCTTCTTTATGTCGACAGTTTGATCATCGTCTTCTGGGAGTCTATGATGAATCCTAGAAATGTAAGCCTCTGGACTAAAGGGTAGTTAAAGGGGATGTCCACTTTATTTATATTGATGACCTATCCTCAGGAAGGAGCGGTCCCATTGAAGTGAATGCGATGTCTTAGGTGCAATTACACCTACTCACCACTGCAATTGCGACAGTGAGCAGGTAAATAATCAAGAAAAGGCAGTGTTTGCACGAGTACTGTCTTCTCTTCAAACAGCTGATCGGCGGGTTGCTGGGTGTTGCACCCCCGCTGATCTGATGTTGATGACCTATCCTGAGGATAGGTCATCAATACAAATAAAGCAGACAACCCCTTTAACTGAGATTTTTTGCAATTGATGATGAAACTATAATCCTATAACAGAAGAATAGAAGTCCTAACATCTGCCGATAACTGTTGCTGGGATGGGACTTTCACCAGCCAGTCATCCAGATTTGGTACCAAACAGATCCATCTCATTCTGGGAGCTGCTGTTAAAGTCATTCTTAACTAGATAAGCACTATTGGAGCTGAGGAGATGCCAAATTGGAGTCAAGAAAACTGTAGATGTTGAACTATAACAAGTCTAAACTGCAATGTGGGGGAACTTATGATGCTCAGGCAGTAAAGGAACATCAGGTAGGTATGAGAATAATATGTAGTAGCCAGGTAATCGTCCTTTTAGAGTAGTGACTAGAGTTGAGCGAACACCTGGATGTTCGGGTTCGAGAAGTTCGGCCGAACTTCCCGGAAATGTTCGGGTTCGGGATCCGAACCCGACCCGAACTTCGTCCCGAACCCGAACCCCATTGAAGTCAATGGGGACAAGAACTTTTGGGCACTAAAAAGGCTGTAAAACAGCCCAGGAAAGAGCTAGAGGGCTGCAAAAGGCAGCAACATGTAGGTAAATTCCCTGCAAACAAATATGGATAGGGAAATGAATTAAAATTAAAATTAAAAAAATAAAAATGAACCAATATCAATTGGACAGAGGTCCCATAGCAGAGAATCTGGCTTCACGTCAGCAGAGAATCAGTCTCTTCATGCCATAGCAAAGAATCTGGCTTCATGTCAGCAGAGAATCAGGCTTCACGTCACCCACCACTGGAACAGGCCACTGTCACACATTTAGGCCCCGGCACCCAGACAGAGGAGAGCGGTCCCGTAACAGAGAATCTGGCCTTATGTCAGCGCAGAATCAGTCTTCATGTCATAGCAGAGAATCAGGCTTCAAGTCACCCACCACTGGAACAGGCCACTGTCATACATTTAGGCCCAGGCACCCAGGCAGAGGAGAGAGGTCCCGTAACAGAGAATCTGGTCTTATGTCAGCACAGAATCTGTCTTCATGTCATAGCAGAGAATCAGGCATCACGTCACCCACCACTGGAACAGGCCACTGTCACACATTTAGGCCCAGGCACCCAGGTAGAGGAGAGAAGTCCCGTAACAGAGAATCTGGCCTTATGTCAGCGCAGAATCAGTCTTCATGTCATAGCAGAGAATCAGGCTTCACGTCACCCACCACTGGAACAGGCCACTGTCACACATTTAGGCCCCGGCACCCAGACAGAGGAGAGCGGTCCCGTAACAGAGAATCTGGCCTTATGTCAGCGCAGAATCTGTCTTCATGTCATAGCAGAGAATCAGGCTTCACGTCACCCACCACTGGAACAGGCCACTGTCACACATTTAGGCCCAGGCACCAAGGCAGAGGAGAGAGGTCCCGTAACAGAGAATCTGGCCTTATGTCAGCGCAGAATCTGTCTTCATGTCATAGCAGAGAATCAGGCTTCACGTCACCCACCACTGGAACAGGCCACTGTCACACATTTAGGCCCAGGCACCCAGGCAGAGGAGAGAGGTCCCGTAACAGAGAATCTGGCCTTATGTCAGCGCAGAATATGTCTTCATGTCATAGCAGAGAATCAGGCTTCACGTCACCCACCACTGGAACAGGCCACTGTCACACATTTAGGCCCAGGCACCCAGACAGAGGAGAGCGGTCCCGTAACAGAGAATCTGGCCTTATGTCAGCGCAGAATCTGTCTTCATGTCATAGCAGAGAATCAGGCTTCACGTCAGCCACCACTGGAACAGGCCACTGTCACACATTTAGGCCCAGGCACCCAGGCAGAGGAGAGCGGTCCCGTAACAGAGAATCTGGCCTTATGTCAGCACAGAATCTGTCTTCATGTCATAGCAGAGAATCAGGCTTCACGTCACCCACCACTGGAACAGGCCACTGTCACACATTTAGGCCCAGGCACCCAGGCAGAGGAGAGAGGTCCCGTAACAGAGAATCTGGCCTTATGTCAGCGCAGAATCTGTCTTCATGTCAAAACAGAGAATCAGGCTTCACGTCACCCACCACTGGAACAGGCCACTGTCACACATTTAGGCCCCGGCACCCAGACAGAGGAGAGCGGTCCCGTAACAGAGAATCTGGCCTTATGTCAGCGCAGAATCTGTCTTCATGTCATAGCAGAGAATCAGGCTTCACGTCACCCACCACTGGAACAGGCCACTGTCACACATTTAGGCCCAGGCACCCAGGCAGAGGAGAGAGGTCCCGTAACAGAGAATCTGGCCTTATGTCCGCGCAGAATCTGTATTCATGTCATAGCAGAGAATCAGGCTTCACGTCACCCACCACTGGAACAGGCCACTGTCACACATTTAGGCCCAGGCACCCAGGCAGAGGAGAGAGGTCCCGTAACAGAGAATCTGGCCTTATGTCAGCGCAGAATCTGTATTCATGTCATAGCAGAGAATCAGGCTTCACGTCACCCACCACTGGAACAGGCCACTGTCACACATTTAGGCCCCGGCACCCAGAAAGAGGAGAGCGGTCCCGTAACAGAGAATCTGGCCTTATGTCAGCGCAGAATCAGTCTTCATGTCATAGCAGAGAATCAGGCTTCAAGTCACCCACCACTGGAACAGGCCACTGTCACACATTTAGGCCCAGGCACCCAGGCAGAGGAGAGAGGTCCCGTAACAGAGAATCTGGTCTTATGTCAGCACAGAATCTGTCTTCATGTCATAGCAGAGAATCAGGCATCACGTCACCCACCACTGGAACAGGCCACTGTCACACATTTAGGCCCAGGCACCCAGGTAGAGGAGAGAGGTCCCGTAACAGAGAATCTGGCCTTATGTCAGCGCAGAATCTGTCTTCATGTCATAGCAGAGAATCAGGCTTCACGTCACCCACCACTGGAACAGGCCACTGTCACACATTTAGGCCCCGGCACCCAGACAGAGGAGAGCGGTCCCGTAACAGAGAATCTGGCCTTATGTCAGCGCAGAATCTGTCTTCATGTCATAGCAGAGAATCAGGCTTCACGTCACCCACCACTGGAACAGGCCACTGTCACACATTTAGGCCCAGGCACCCAGGCAGAGGAGAGCGGTCCCGTAACAGAGAATCTGGCCTTATGTCAGCGCAGAATCTGTCTTCATGTCATAGCAGAGAATCAGGCTTCACGTCAGCCACCACTGGAACAGGCCACTGTCACACATTTAGGCCCAGGCACCCAGGCAGAGGAGAGAGGTCCCGTAACAGAGAATCTGGCCTTATGTCAGCGCAGAATATGTCTTCATGTCATAGCAGAGAATCAGGCTTCACGTCACCCACCACTGGAACAGGCCACTGTCACACATTTAGGCCCCGGCACCCAGACAGAGGAGAGCGGTCCCGTAACAGAGAATCTGGCCTTATGTCAGCGCAGAATCTGTCTTCATGTCATAGCAGAGAATCAGGCTTCACGTCAGCCACCACTGGAACAGGCCACTGTCACACATTTAGGCCCAGGCACCCAGGCAGAGGAGAGCGGTTCCGTAACAGAAATTCTGGCCTTATGTCAGCACAGAATCTGTCTTCATGTCATAGCAGAGAATCAGGCTTCACGTCACCCAACACTGGAACAGGCCACTGTCACACATTTAGGCCCAGGCACCCAGGCAGAGGAGAGAGGTCCCGTAACAGAGAATCTGGCCTTATGTCAGCGCAGAATCTGTCTTCATGTCAAAACAGAGAATCAGGCTTCACGTCACCCACCACTGGAACAGGCCACTGTCACACATTTAGGCCCAGGCACCCAGACAGAGGAGAGCGGTCCCGTAACAGAGAATCTGGCCTTATGTCAGCGCAGAATCTGTCTTCATGTCATAGCAGAGAATCAGGCTTCACGTCACCCACCACTGGAACAGGCCACTGTCACACATTAAGGCCCAGGCACCCAGGCAGAGGAGAGAGGTCCCGTAACAGAGAATCTGGCCTTATGTCCGCGCAGAATCTGTATTCATGTCATAGCAGAGAATCAGGCTTCACGTCAGCCACCACTGGAACAGGCCACTGTCACACATTTAGGCCCAGGCACCCAGGCAGAGGAGAGAGGTCCCGTAACAGAGAATCTGGCCTTATGTCAGCGCAGAATCTGTATTCATGTCATAGCAGAGAATCAGGCTTCACGTCACCCACCACTGGAACAGGCCACTGTCACACATTTAGGCCCAGGCACCCAGGCAGAGGAGAGAGGTCCCGTAACAGAGAATCTGGCCTTATGTCAGCGCAGAATCTGTATTCATGTCATAGCAGAGAATCAGGCTTCACGTCACCCACCACTGGAACAGGCCACTGTCACACATTTAGGCCCCGGCACCCAGACAGAGGAGAGCGGTCCCGTAACAGAGAATCTGGCCTTATGTCAGCGCAGAATCTGTCTTCATGTTATAGCAGAGAATCAGGCTTCACGTCAGCCACCACTGGAACAGGCCACTGTCACACATTTAGGCCCAGGCACCCAGGCAGAGGAGAGAGGTCCCGTAACAGAGAATCTGGCCTTATGTCAGCGCAGAATCTGTATTCATGTCATAGCAGAGAATCAGGCTTCACGTCACCCACCACTGGAACAGGCCACTGTCACACATTTAGGCCCCGGCACCCAGACAGAGGAGAGCGGTCCCGTAACAGAGAATCTGGCCTTATGTCAGCGCAGAATCTGTCTTCATGTCATAGCAGAGAATCAGGCTTCACGTCAGCCACCACTGGAACAGGCCACTGTCACACATTTCGGCCCAGGCACCCAGGCAGAGGAGAGCGGTCCCGTAACAGAGAATCTGGCCTTATGTCAGCGCAGAATCTGTATTCATGTCATAGCAGAGAATCAGGCTTCACGTCACCCACCACTGGAACAGGCCACTGTCACACATTTAGGCCCCGGCACCCAGACATAGGAGAGGTTCATTCAACTTTGGGTTGCCCCGCAATATAATGGTAAAATGAAATTAAAAATAGTATTGAATGAGGAAGTGCCCTGGAGTAGAATAATATATTGTTAAGGGGAGGTAGTTAATATCTAATCTGCACAAGGGATGGACAGGTCCTGTGGGATCCATGCCTGGTTCATTTTTATGAACGTCAGCTTGTCCACGTTGGCTGTAGACAGGTGGATGCGTTTGTCTGTAATGACGCCCACTGCCGTGCTGAATACACGTTCAGACAAAACGCTGGCCGCCAGGCAGGCCAGCACCTCCAAGGCATAAAAGGCTAGCTCTGGCCACGTGGACAATTTGGAGACCCAGAAGTTGAATGGGGCCGAACCATCAGTCAGTACGTGGAGGGGTGTGCACAGGTACTGTTCCACCATGTTAGTGAAATGTTGCCTCCTGCTAACACGTTCCGTATCAGGTGGTGGTGCACTTAGCTGTGGCGTGTTGACAAAACTTTTCCACATCTCTGCCATGCTAACCCTGCCCTCAGAGGAGCTGGGCATGACACAGCTGCGTTGGCGACCTCTTGCTCCTCCTCTGCCTTCGCCTTGGGCTTCCACTGGTTCCCCTGTGACATTTGGGAATGCTCTCAGTAGCGCGTCTACCAACGTGCGCTTGTACTCGCGCATCTTCCTATCACGCTCCAGTGTAGGAAGTAAGGTGGGCACATTGTCTTTGTACCGGGGATCCAGCAGGGTGGCAACCCAGTAGTCCGCACACGTTAAAATGTGGGCAACTCTGATGTCGTTGCGCAGGCACTGCAGCATGTAGTTGCTCATGTGTGCCAGGCTGCCCAGAGGTAAGGACAAGCTGTCCTCTGTGGGAGGCGTATCGTCATCGTCCTGTGTTTCCCCACAGCCAAGCACCAGTGATGGGCCCGAGCTGCTTTGGGTGCCACCCCGCTGTGAACATGCTTCAACATGCTTGGTGGAGTACTCGAAACAGCGCAACAGGGCACACAGGTCTCGCATGGAGGCCCAGTCATTGGTGGTGAAGTGGGTCTGATCCGCAGTGCGACTGACCCGTGCGTGCTGCAGCTGAAACTCCACTATGGCCTGCTGCTGCTCGCACAGTCTGTACAGCATATGCAAGGTGGAGTTCCACCTGGTGGGCACATCGCATATGAGGCGGTGAGCGGGAAGGCCAAAGTTACGCTGTAGCGCAGACAGGCGAGCAGCGGCAGGGTGTGAACGCCGGAAGCGCGAACAGACGGCCCGCACTTCATGCAGCAGCTCTGACATGTCGGGGTAGTTGCGAATGAACTTCTGCACCACCAAATTCAGCACATGCGCCAGGCACCGGCTAGTCCCAGAGCTGCAACGAGATTTCGCCCATTATCGCACACCACCATGCCGGGCATGAGGCTCACCGGCAGCAACCACTCGTCGGTCTGTTGTTCTATACCCCGCCACAACTCCTGTGCGGTGTGGGGCCTGTCCCCCAAACATATGAGTTTCAGAATGGCCTGCTGACGTTTACCCCGTGCTGTGCTGAAGTTGGTGGTGAAGGTGTGTGGCTGACTGGATGAGCAGGTGGAAGAAGAGGAGGAGGAAGCTGAGTAGGAGGAGGAGGAGACAGGAGGCAAAGAATGTTGCCCTGCGATCCTTGGCGGCGGAAGGACGTGCGCCAAACAGCTCTCCGCCTGGGGCCCAGCCGCCACTACATTTACCCAGTGTGCAGTTAGGGAGATATAGCGTCCCTGGCCGTGCTTACTGGTTTACGTATCTGTGGTTAGGTGGACCTTGCCACAGATGGCGTTGCGCAGTGCACACTTGATTTTATCGGACACTTGTTTGTGCAGGGAAGGCACGGCTCTCTTGGAGAAGTAGTGGCGGCTGGGAACAACATACTGTGGGACAGCAAGTGACATGAGCTGTTTGAAGCTGTGTGTGTCCACCAGCCTAAATGACAGCATTTCATAGGCCAGTAGTTTAGAAATGCTGGCATTCAGGGCCAGGGATCGAGGGTGGCTAGGTGGGAATTTACTCTTTCTCTCAAATGTTTGTGAGATGGAGAGCTGAACGCTGCCGTGTGACATGGTTGAGATGCTTGGTGACGCAGGTGGTGGTGTTGGTGGTACATCCCATGTTTGCTGGGCGGCAGGTGCCAACCTTTTTTTCCAGAGGCAAAGGAAGAGGCCGAGGCGGCAGCAGCAGCAGAAGAGGTAGCAGGGGGAGCCTGAGTGACTTCCTTGTTTTTAAGGTGTTTACTCCACTGCAGTTCATGCTTTGCATGCAGGTGCCTGGTCATGCAGGTTGTGCTAAGGTTCAGAACGTTAATGCCTCGCTTCAGGCTCTGATGGCACAGCGTGCAAACCACTCGGGTCTTGTCGTCAGCACATTGTTTGAAGAAGTGCCATGCCAGGGAACTCCTTGAAGCTGCCTTTGGGGTGCTCGGTCCCAGATGGCGGCGGTCAGTAGCAGGCGGAGTCTCTTGGCGGCGGGTGTTATGATTTTGCCCACTGCTCCCTCTTTTGCTACGCTGTTGGCTCGGTCTCACCACTGCCTCTTCCTCCGAACTGTGAAAGTCAGTGGCACGACCTTCATTCCATGTGGGGTCTAGGACCTCATCGTCCCCTGCATCGTCTTCCACCCAGTCTTGACCCCTGACCTCCTGTTCAGTCTGCACACTGCAGAAAGACGCAGCAGTTGGCACCTGTGTTTCGTCATCATCAGAGACGTGCTGAGGTGGTATTCCCATGTCCTCATCATCAGGAAAAATAAGTGGTTGTGCGTTAGTGCATTCTATCTCTTCCACCCCTGGGGAAGGGCTAGGTGGATGCCCTTGGGAAACCCTGGCAGCAGAGTCTTCAAACAGCATAAGAGACTGCTGCATAACTTGAGGCTCAGACAGTTTCCCTGATATGCATGGGGGTGATGTGACAGACCGATGGGCTTGGTTTTCATGCGCCATCTGTGCGCTTTCTGCAGAAGACTGGGTGGGAGATAATGTGAACGTGCTGGATCCACTGTCGGCCACCCAATTGACTAATGCCTGTACCTGCTCAGGCCTTACCATCCTTAGAACGGCATTGGGCCCCACCAAATATCGCTGTAAATTCTGCTGGCTACTGGGACCTGAGGTAGTTGGTTCACTAGGACGTGTGGCTGTGGCAGAACGGCCACGTCCTCTCCCAGCACCAGAGGGTCCACTAACACCACCACGACCATGTCCACGTCCACGTCCCTTATTAGATGTTTTCCTCATTGTTCCAGTTCACCACAATTTTGAGAATGGCAAATTTGGGAATGCTTTTTCAACCCAGAACAAAAAGTCTGCTTTTACGGTCACTACAAATAACTTGACCAGCTAAAACTGTGCAGATTTGGTTGAATAGAGATGTGAGACCTGTTTTTTTTTGCGCTGTGTGACAGTTATAGGTTTAATCACAGAATGACACTTCTATCAGCACGCTAGCATGTGTCTTAGGTTTTTCTGAATTACACTATGAATACCTTCAATGTAAGATTTTCTTTTTGGGATAGATTTCAAGTAGGCTTCAAATACCACAAACTAGTTATTTTCAGAATGGGAAATTTGGGAATGCTTTTTCAACCCAGAACAAAAAGTCTGCTTTTACGGTCACTACAAATAACTTGACCAGCTAAAACTGTGCAGATTTGGTTGAATAGAAATGTGAGACCTGTTTTTTTTTGCGCTGTGTGACAGTTATAGGTTTAATCACAGAATGACACTTCTATCAGCACGCTAGCGTGTGTCTTAGGTTTTTCTGAATGACACTATCAATACCTTCAATGTAAGATTTTCTTTTTGGGATAGATTTCAAGTAGGCCTCAAATACCACAAACTAGTTATTTTCAGAATGGCAAATTTGGGAATGCTTTTTCAACCCAGAACAAAAAGTCTGCTTTTACGGTCACTACAAATAACTTGACCAGCTAAAACTGTGCAGATTTGGTTGAATAGAGATGTGAGACCTGTTTTTTTTTGAGCTGTGTGACAGTTATAGGTTTAATCACAGAATGACACATCTATCAGCACGCTAGCGTGTGTCTTATGTTTTTCTGAATGACACTATCAATACCTTCAATGTAAGATTTTCTTTTTGGGATAGATTTCAAGTAGGCCTCAAATACCACAAACTAGTTATTTTCAGAATGGGAAATTTGGGAATGCTTTTTCAACCCAGAACAAAAAGTCTTCTTTTACGGTCACTACAAATAACTTGACCAGCTAAAACTGTGCAGATTTGGTTGAATAGAGATGTGAGACCTGTTTTTTTTTGCGCTGTGTGACAGTTATAGGTTTAATCACAGAATGACACTTCTATCAGCACGCTAGCGTGTGTCTTAGGTTTTTCTGAATGACACTATCAATACCTTCAATGTAAGATTTTCTTTTTGGGATAGATTTCAAGTAGGCCTCAAATACCACAAACTAGTTATTTTCAGAATGGCAAATTTGGGAATGCTTTTTCAACCCAGAACAAAAAGTCTGCTTTTACGGTCACTACAAATAACTTGACCAGCTAAAACTGTGCAGATTTGGTTGAATAGAGATGTGAGACCTGTTTTTTTTTGCGCTGTGTGACAGTTATAGGTTTAATCACAGAATGACACTTCTATCAGCACGCTAGCGTGTGTCTTAGGTTTTTCTGAATGACACTATCAATACCTTCAATGTAAGATTTTCTTTTTGGGATAGATTTCAAGTAGGCCTCAAATACCACAAACTAGTTATTTTGAGAATGGCAAATTTGGGAATGCTTTTTCAACCCAGAACAAAAAGTCTGCTTTTACGGTCACTACAAATAACTTGACCAGCTAAAACTGTGCAGATTTGGTTGAATAGAGATGTGAGACCTGTTTTTTTTTGAGCTGTGTGACAGTTATAGGTTTAATCACAGAATGACACTTCTATCAGCACGCTAGCGTGTGTCTTAGGTTTTTCTGAATGACACTATCAATACCTTCAATGTAAGATTTTCTTTTTGGGATAGATTTCAAGTAGGCCTCAAATACCACAAACTAGTTATTTTCAGAATGGCAAATTTGGGAATGCTTTTTCAACCCAGAACAAAAAGTCTTCTTTTACGTTCACTACAAATAACTTGACCAGCTAAAACTGTGCAGATTTGGTTGAATAGAGATGTGAGACCTGTTTTTTTTTTGCGCTGTGTGACAGTTATAGGTTTAATCACAGAATGACACTTCTATCAGCACGCTAGCGTGTGTCTTATGTTTTTCTGAATGACACTATCAATACCTTCAATGTAAGATTTTCTTTTTGGGATAGATTTCAAGTAGGCCTCAAATACCACAAACTAGTTATTTTCAGAATGGGAAATTTGGGAATGCTTTTTCAACCCAGAACAAAAAGTCTTCTTTTACGGTCACTACAAATAACTTGACCAGCTAAAACTGTGCAGATTTGGTTGAATAGAGATGTGAGACCTGTTTTTTTTTGAGCTGTGTGACAGTTATAGGTTTAATCACAGAATGACACTTCTATCAGCACGCTAGTGTGTGTCTTAGGTTTTTCTGAATGACACTATGAATACCTTCAATGTAAGATTTTCTTTTTGGGATAGATTTCAAGTAGGCCTCAAATACCACAAACTAGTTATTTTCAGAATGGCAAATTTGGGAATGCTTTTTCAACCCAGAACAAAAAGTCTTCTTTTACGGTCACTACAAATAACTTGACCAGCTAAAACTGTGCAGATTTGGTTGAATAGAGATGTGAGACCTGTTTTTTTTTGCGCTGTGTGACAGTTATAGGTTTAATCACAGAATGACACTTCTATCAGCACGCTAGCGTGTGTCTTAGGTTTTTCTGAATGACACTATGAATACCTTCAATGTAAGATTTTCTTTTTGGGATAGATTTCAAGTAGGCCTCAAATACCACAAACTAGTTATTTTCAGAATGGCAAATTTGGGAATGCTTTTTCAACCCAGAACAAAAAGTCTGCTTTTACGGTCACTACAAATAACTTGACCAGCTAAAACTGTGCAGATTTGGTTGAATAGAAATGTCAGGTCTATTTTTTAGGCGCTGGGTGACAGGCTCAACTTGCCCCTGATGTAATATATGGCCAAAAAATAACCACACTGTTGATGGTTAAATGCACTTTGGTGACACAGGCTCAGCCTGCAGCTGATGTAGGATATAGCACAAAATAACCACACTATCGATGGTTAAATACACTTGGTGATAGCTCGTGCTGGCGCACCACAAGTCACAAAATGGCCGCCGATCACCCCAGAAAAAAAGTGATCTAAAAACGCTCTGTGCTGCCTCAAAAAAGTGAGCAAGTCAATAATAGCACTTCAATGATCCACAGCTGCAGATCGATCACAGAATGAAGTCTTTTGGAGGAGTTAATCTGCCTAATCTCGCCCTAACGTCGCAGCTGCAACCTCTCCCTATACTGATCATAGCAGAGTGACGTGCGGCGCTACGTGACTCCAGCTTAAATAGAGGCTGGGTCACATGGTGCACTGGCCAATCACAGCCATGCCAATAGTAGGCATGGCTGTGATGGCCTCTTGGGCCAAGTAGTATGACGCTTGTTGATTGGCTGCTTTGCAGCCTTTCAAAAAACGCCAAGAAAGCGCCGAACACCGAACCCCAACCCGGACTTTTACGAAAATGTTCGGGTTCGGGTCCGTGTCACGGACACCCCAAAATTCGGTACGAACCCAAACTATACAGTTCGGGTTCGCTCATCCCTAGTATTGACATTACAGAACAGATGTTTTCCATTTTTAAATATTGTTTTAACAAAAATGTGTTGAGATATGTGAAGTCTAATAATAATCTCCACCAACCTCCAGTAATGAATACTGGGAAGACTCTGGAGTAAACTGCTTTGCCTTGATCTACTGGAGGAACCTTTTCCAGATCTACCTTAGGGTTTGATTAAGGAGGAATTTGTCTGACGAGCTTAAAAGCTTAGACATTTCAGGGCATTACCCCATTGCACAGTACATACTACCAAGGCATCTGAATTAGTTCTGGACCAAAGACATCAAAAGGTTTTAAATCTGGCACCCACTTGGAGCGCTGTGGAACTGACATTATAACTTGGATGGTTTATGGCTGCTGGACTTCTTTTTGAGAGATCCTGCCTTTGACTTGACCTAAAGTCTCATTTGTTGGCACGAAGATAGTTCATCATGATAGTTCATCCTTTCGGCAGCAAAATGGCCTATATTGAGGACCATGACTCTTAAATTCTGGAACCCATCCCCCTTGCCCTCATTGACAGACTTTATGTTACTTTCCACTTGAGGACCAAATAGAGAACCTGGCTGAAAAGGCAAGTTGCAGAAATAGTTCTTGGAAAGCAGATCACTTGGCCACTGTCTCACTCAAAATGCTCTCCTTGTCTCATAAGAAAGAGCCATAGATGTATTCTGGATGCAAATTTTGTACTGGCCAGTGGCATACCACACAGATATTCTGAGGCCATTTTAAGCATAAGGATGCTGGAGAGAATTTCATCCCTGGGAACACTCTCCTGGAGATCTTGAGTAGAGTTGAGCGAACACCTAGATGTTCGGGTTCGAGAAGTTCGGCCGAACTTCCCGGAAATGACCCGAACTTCGTCCCGAACCCGAACCCCATTGAAGTCAATGGGGACCCGAACTATTCGGCACTAAAAAGGCTGTAAAACAGCCCAGGAAAGAGCTAGAGGGCTGCAAAAGGCAGCAACATGTAGGTAAATCCCATGCAAACAAATGTGGATAGGGAAATGAATTAAAATAAAAATAAAATATATAAAAATAAACCAATATCAATTGGAGAGAGGTCCCATAGCAGAGAATCTGGCTTCATGTCAGCAGAGAATCAGTCTTCATGCCATAGCAGAGAATCTGGCTTCACGTCACCCACCACTGTAACAGTCCATTGTCATATATTTAGGCCCCGGCACCCAGGCAGAGGAGAGAGGTCCCGTAACAGAGAATCTGGCTTCATGTCAGCAGAGAATCAGTCTTCATGTCATAGCAGAGAATCAGGCTTCACTTCACCCACCACTGGAACAGGCCACTGTCACATATTTAGGCCCTGGCACCCAGACAGAGGAGAGAGGTCCCATAACAGAGAATCTGGCTTCATGTCAGCACAGAATCAGTCTTCATGTCATAGCAGAGAATCAGGCTTCACTTCACCCACCACTGGAACAGGCCACTGTCACATATTTAGGCCCCGGCACCCAGACAGAGGAGAGAGGTCCCGTAACAGAGAATCTGGCTTCATGTCAGCACAGAATCAGTCTTCATGTCATAGCAGAGAATCAGGCTTCACGTCACCCACCACTTGAACAGGCCACTGTCACATATTTAGGCCCAGGCACCCAGGCAGAGGAGAGAGGTCCCATAACAGAGATTCAGGCTTCATGTCAGCAGAGAATCAGTCTTCATTTCATAGCAGAGAATCAGGCTTCACGTCACCCACCACTGGAACAGGCCACTGTCACATATTTAGGCCCCAGCACCCAGACAGAGGAGATAGGTCCCGTAACAGAGAATCTGGCTTCATGTCAGCAGAGAATCAGTCTGCAAGTCATAGCAGAGAATCAGGCTTCACGTCACCCACCACTGGAACAGGCCACTGTCACATATTTAGGCCCAGGCACCCAGGCAGAGGAGAGAGGTCGCGTAACAGAGAATCTGGCTTCATGTCAGCACAGAATCAGTCTTCATGTCATAGTAGAGAATCAGGCTTCACGTCACCCACCACTGGAACAGGCCACTGTCACACATTTAGGCCCCGGCACCCAGACAGAGGAGAGGTTCATTCAACTTTGGGTTGCCCCGCAATATAATGGTAAAATGAAAATAAAAATAGGATTGAATGAGGAAGTGCCCTGGAGTACAATAATATATTGTTAAGGGGAGGTAGTTAATGTCTAATCTGTACAAGGGATGGACAGGTCCTGTGGGATCCATGCCTGGTTCATTTTTATGAACATCAGCTTGTCCACATTGGCTGTAGACAGGCGGCTGCGTTTGTCTGTAATGACGCCCACTGCCGTGCTGAATACACATTCAGACAAAACGCTGGCCGCCGGGCAGGCCAGCACCTCCAAGGCATAAAAGGCTAGCTCTGGCCACGTGGGCAATTTGGAGACCCAGAAGTTGAATGGGGCCGAACCATCAGTCAGTACGTGGAGGGGTGTGCACAGGTACTGTTCCACCATGTTAGTGAAATGTTGCCTCCTGCTAACACGTTCCGTATCAGGTGGTGGTGCAGTTAGCTGTGGCGTGGTGACAAAACTTTTCCACATCTCTGCCATGCTAACCCTGCCCTCAGAGGAGCTGGCCGTGACACAGCTGCGTTGGCGACCTCTTGCTCCTCCTCTGCCTTCGCCTTGGGCTTCCACTGATTCCCCTGTGACATTTGGGAATGCTCTCAGTAGCGCGTCTACCAACGTGCGCTTGTACTCGCGCATCTTCCTATCACGCTCCAGTGTAGGAAGTAAGGTGGGCATATTGTCTTTGTACCGGGGATCCAGCAGGGTGGCAACCCAGTAGTCCGCACACGTTAAAATGTGGGCAACTCTGCTGTCGTTGCGCAGGCACTGCAGCATGTAGTCGCTCATGTGTGCCAGGCTGCCCAGAGGTAAGGACAAGCTGTCCTCTGTGGGAGGCGTATCGTCATCGTCCTGTGTTTCCCCCCAGCCACGCACCAGTGATGGGCCCGAGCTGCTTTGGGTGCCACCCCGCTGTGAACATGCTTCATCCTCATCCTCCTCCACCTCCTCCTCATCCTTGTCCTCATCGTCCTCCAGTAGTGGGCCCTGTCTGGCCACATTTGTACCTGGCCTCTGCTGTTGCAAAAAACCTCCCTCTGAGTCACTTCGAAGAGACTGGCCTGAAAGTGCTAAAAATGACCCCTCTTCCTCCTCTTCCTCCTGGGCCACCTCCTCTTCCATCATCGCCCTAAGTGTTTTCTCAAGGAGACATAGAAGTGGTATTGTAACGCTGATAACGGCGTCATCGCCACTGGCCATGTTGGTGGAGTACTCGAAACAGCGCAACAGGGCACACAGGTCTCGCATGGAGGCCCAGTCATTGGTGGTGAAGTGGTGCTGTTCCGCAGTGCGACTGACCCGTGCGTGCTGCAGCTGAAACTCCACTATGGCCTGCTGCTGCTCGTACAGTCTGTCCAGCATGTGCAAGGTGGAGTTCCACCTGGTGGGCACATCGCATATGAGGCGGTGAGCGGGAAGGCCGAAGTTACGCTGTAGCGCAGACAGGCGTGCAGCAGCAGGGTGTGAACACCGGAAGCGCGAACAGACGGCCCGCACTTTATGCAGCAGCTCTGACATGTCGGGGTAGTTGCGAATGAACTTCTGCACCACCAAATTCAGCACATGCGCCAGGCAAGGGATGTGCGTCAAACCGGCTAGTCCCAGAGCTGCAACGAGATTTCGCCCATTATCGCACACCACCAGGCCGGGCTTGAGGCTCACCGGCAGCAACCACTCGTCGGTCTGTTGTTCTATACCCCGCCACAACTCCTGTGCGGTGTGGGGCCTGTCCCCCAAACATATGAGTTTCAGAACGGCCTGCTGACGTTTACCCCGGGCTGTGCTGAAGTTGGTGGTGAAGGTGTGTGGCTGACTGGATGAGCAGGTGGAAGAAGAGGAGGAGGAAGCTGAGTAGGAGGAGGAGGAGACAGGAGGCAAAGAATGTTGCCCTGCGATCCTTGGCGGCGGAAGGACGTGCGCCAAACAGCTCTCCGCCTGGGGCCCAGCCGCCACTACATTTACCCAGTGTGCAGTTAGGGAGATATAGCGTCCCTGGCCGTGCTTACTGGTCCACGTATCTGTGGTTAGGTGGACCTTGCCACAGATGGCGTTGCGCAGTGCACACTTGATTTTATCGGACACTTGGTTGTGCAGGGAAGGCACGGCTCTCTTGGAGAAGTAGTGCCGGCTGGGAACAACATACTGTGGGACAGCAAGCGACATGAGCTGTTTGAAGCTGTCTGTGTCCACCAGCCTAAATGACAGCATTTCATAGGCCAGTAGTTTAGAAATGCTGGCATTCAGGGCCAGGGATCGAGGGTGGCTAGGTGGGAATTTACACTTTCTCTCAAATGTTTGTGAGATGGAGAGCTGAACGCTGCCGTGTGACATGGTTGAGATGCTTGGTGACGCAGGTGGTGGTGTTGGGGGTACATCCCATGTTTGCTGGGCGGCAGGTGACAACATTCCTCCAGAGGCGGAAGAAGAGGCCGAGGCTGCAGCAGCAGAAGAGGCCGAGGCGGCGGCAGCAGCAGAAGAGGTAGCAGGGGGAGCCTGAGTGACTTCCTTGTTTTTAAGGTGTTTACTCCACTGCAGTTCATGCTTTGCATGCAGGTGCCTGGTCATGCAGGTTGTGCTAAGGTTCAGAACGTTAATGCCTCGCTTCAGGCTCTGATGGCACAGCGTGCAAACCACTCGGGTCTTGTCGTCAGCACATTGTTTGAAGAAGTGCCATGCCAGGGAACTCCTTGAAGCTGCCTTTGGGGTGCTCGGTCCCAGATGGCGGTGGTCAGTAGCAGGCGGAGTCTCTTGGCGGCGGATGTTCTGATTTTGCACACTGCTCCCTCTTTTGCTACGCTGTTGGCTCGGTCTCACCACTGCCTCTTCCTCCGAACTATGAAAGTCAGTGGCACGACCTTCATTCCATGTGGGGTCTAGGACCTCATCGTCCCCTGCATCGTCTTCCACCCAGTCTTGATCCCTGACCTCCTGTTCAGTCTGCACACTGCAGAAAGACGCAGCAGTTGGCACCTGTGTTTCGTCATCATCAGAGACGTGCTGAGGTGGTATTCCAATGTCATCATCATCAGGAAACATAAGTGGCTGTGCGTTAGTGCATTCTATCTCTTCCACCCCTGGGGAAGGGCTAGGTGGATGCCCTTGGGAAACCCTGGCAGCAGAGTCTTCAAACAGCATATGAGACTGCTGCATAACTTGAGGCTCAGACAGTTTCCCTGATATGCAAGGGGGTGATGTGACAGACTGATGGGCTTGGTTTTCATGCGCCATCTGTGCGCTTTCTGCAGAAGACTGGGTGGGAGATAATGTGAATGTGCTGGATGCACTGTCGGCCACCCAATTGACTAATGCCTGTACCTGCTCAGGCCTTACCATCCTTAGAATGGCATTGGGCCCCACCAAATATCCCTGTAAATTCTGGCGGCTACTGGGACCTCAGGTAGTTGGTACACTAGGACGTGTGGCTGTGGCAGAACGGCCACGTCCTCTCCCAGCACCAGAGGGTCCACTAACACCACCACAACCATGTCCACGTCCGTGTCCCTTATTAGATGTTTTCCTTATTGTTCCCGTTCACCACAATTTTGAAAATGGCAAATTTGGGAATACTTTTTCAACCCAGAACAAAAACTGTGCTTTTATGGTCACTATAAATAATTTGACCAGCTAAAACAGTACTGATTTAGAGGAATATAAATGTCAGGGCTATTTTTTAGGCGCTGTGTGACAGGTATACCTTTAATCACAGAATTAGACTTGTATCTGCACTGTAGCGTGTGTGTTAAGTTTTTCAGAATGACACTATCAGCACCTTGAATCTAATATACCCTTTTTGGGATAGATTTAAAGTAGGCCTGATATAGCAGAAACTACCAATTTAGAAAATGGCAAATTTGGGAATACTTTTTCAACCCAGAACAAAAACTGTGCTTTTACGGTCACTATAAATAATTTGACCAGCTAAAACAGTACTGATTTGGAGGAATATAAATGTCAGGGCTATTTTTTAGGCGCTGGGTGACAGGCGCAACTTGCCCCTGATGTAGTATATGGCCAAAAAATAACCACACTATTGATGGTTAAATGCACTTGGGTGACACAGGCTCAGCCTGCACCTGATGTAGTATATGGCCAAAAAATAACCACACTGTTGATGGTTAAATGCACTTGGGTGACACAGGCTCAGCCTGCAGCTGATGTAGTATATGGCCAAAAAATAACCACACTGTTGATGGTTAAATGCACTTGGGTGACACAGGCTCAGCCTGCAGCTGATGTAGTATATGGCCAAAAAATAACCACACTGTTGATGGTTAAATGCACTTGGGTGACACAGGCTCAGCCTGCAGCTGATGTAGGATATACAGTAGCAAAAAATAACCACACTATTGATGGTTAAATGCACTTGGTGGTAGCTTGTGCTGGCGCACCACAAGCCACAAAATGGCCGCCGATCACCCCAGAAAAAAGTGATATAAAATCGCTCTGGGCAGCGTCAAAAAAGTGAGCAATTCAATATCAGCACTTCAATGATCAACAGCTGGAGATCGATCACTGAATTAAGTCTTTTGGAGGAGTTAATCTGCCTAATCTCGCCCTAACGTCGCAGCAGCAACCTCTCCCTATGCTTGAATCAGCAGAGTGACGTGCAGCGCTACGTGACCCAAGCTTATATAGAGGCTGGGTCACATGCTGCACTGGCCAATCACAGCCATGCCAATAGTAGGCAAGGCTGTGATGGCCTCTTGGGGCAAGTAGTATGACGCTTGTTGATTGGCTGCTTTGCAGCCTTTCAAAAAGCGCCGAACACCGAACCCGAACCCGGACTTTTACGAAAATGTTCGGGTTCGGGCCCGTATACAGTTCGGGTTCGCTCATCCCTAATCTTGAGCCAACTGACTGTCAGATACAAAGAGCCCTAGTTAGTTACCGATATCGCAGAGCAAGCTGCTTTGGGGATGACAGAAGTCTGCCTTTCTGTCCATCATTTTTTTCAAAAGCAAAGCCTCTAACCACTCTTTTAGAGAGTCTGGCTACTGCCTAGTCTATTTTGGGAATGATTTCCCAGTCTTGATTTAATTTACCATCGTAGGTGACCTAAAATCTGAGCCCTGATCATATTTCTTTTCCTGCTTGTCCCGATCATATTTCATCCATTCTAGCACTGTATGACCTGGAAAAACCTTGTCCTTAGTAGGTGGAAAAATAAAAGAGTTTTTATTTTCTCCCTGCACTTACACCATCCTTCTGGCTTCTCTCTGCTGGACGACACATGTGCCAGAGCCACTATATTAACAAGCTGGCTTTGGTGGCAGCAGTTAAGTCGGCACACAGGAGATCAGGCCACATAAGGAGAGGTAAACATCTCTCTCTCTCTGACCAGACACAGTGGGAAGACTACCCAGGAGGACAACAATATCTAGGGTCACCCTAAGGCTACTTTCACACTTGCGTTCGGGGTTCCGCTTGTGAGTTCCGTTTGAAGGCTCTCACAAGCGGCCCCGAACGGATCCTTACAGCCCCAATGCATTCTGAGTGGATGCGGATCGGCTCAGAATGTATCAGTCTGGCACCGTTTGGCCTCCGTTCCGCTCAGCAGGCGGACACCCGAACGCAGCTTGCAGTGTTCGGGTGTCCGCCTGGCCGTGCGGAGCCAAACGGATCCGTCCAGACTTACAATGTAAGTCAATGGGGACGGATCCGTTTGAAGTTGACACAATATGGTTTTATAACGGTAACCTTAAATCTAATATTTCCATTTCAAACACAACATTTTTTTTTTATTGTGTTGAGATTATGACAACAAAGGGGTTCTCCGGGCTTTTTCTATTGATGACCTATCCTCAGGATAGGTCATCAATATCAGATCGGCGGGGGTGCCGGGTGTTTGAGGAGAAGATGCGCGCAGTGCACATGTGCCGTCTCCCTACTCTCTTCCTGCTCACCGCTGTATATCTATGGGACAGCAGCAGTGGGCAGTTAGAGAGTCGGGAGACGGACGTGCACAATCCTTAGAATAGGATTAGGTAATCAATATCAGATCGGAGGGGGTCCGACACCCGGTACCCCCGCCGAACAGCTGTTTGAGGAGACGGTGCGTCTCCTCAAACAGCTGTTCGGCGGGGGTACCGGGTGTCGGACCCCCTCCGATCTGATATTGATTACCTATTCTGAGGATAGGTCATCAATAAAGAAAGCCCGGAGAACCCCTTTAATTTCTAATACTTGTATTTAAAAAATTTGGGATTATATGCTTGCATTTTTATCCTGCAGTGCATGTTGGAGAAGGGGTACGACAAGACCCGGTCCCACGCTGACAAGTGCCGTAAAGTGCGGAAGATCGGGTATGAGCTGTGGAGGGATCATGATGGCCAGCATAAGAGGATGGCCATCGTGAAGAAATGGTCAGATCTCAGGCGGTGGAATTCAGATCAGATCAGAGAGATCCGCGACAGAATATGCCCAGGTGCAATGCTTACATAACTTTTGTATCTTTCACCAACACTCTGTAATGTATATGTACGGTTATGCTTTAAGAGTTGCTTTTATAAATTATGAAAATTGTGTGATTATAGATGTTCCTGTTCCCTTCGTCTACCGCAGGCCTTCCAGAAAGGAGGTGGTGGAGGTCTCTGCGTCAGAGGAGGAGAATGCAGGACCCTCTGGGCAGCAGAATGCCCCTACCCCACCTGATGTGGGTGAATTGATGGAGGGTAAAGAAGTCGGACTCTCACACCACCCAGCTTCACCCCCCCAGCTTCTCAGGAGGAGGAAGAGGATGAGGTTAGGTTCATCAATCAGTCCTGTACAATGTTAACTGCACAAAACATTTTGACAAGGGAAGCCCACACGCGGTAGCCACCTTGGTACAGTAAGGACCACAACCGGGCTGCCCAAAACCCAATTAAAGCAAAATTATAACTTATAAACTGAAATAAATAAAATAAAAAATTATTTGGTGAATGAAGAGTAACACTGCATGATTGTATGTTATTAAAAAGACTTTGAACATATATATAACTATATAAATCTTGACAATATACGATGAATATAGCACATGCGCAAGTATTAAACATGCACACCAGTTTACATTAAACATGTACACCAGTTTACGAAAATTATAATACTCAATACTTGTCATAGTCCGAGGTCGAATAAGTGGTCCATGCTGGTTGTCTTAAGCATGATCTGGATAGACAGCATCAACAGTTAATTGTTAACACTGTACTATAATGCAGACACATAACTTGGCAGTAACAGTATAAGGCCTACATATCAAAGGCCCAAACTCTGCAGAATCATAACAGACCGCAGCATGTAAATGGAAACTCTGTAGTATAAGGGCCACACATTGCTCGCCTCAACTCTGCAGGACAGACCAAAGCAGGTAAATGGTAACACCATAGTATAAGGTCTACACATAGCTCGCCTAACTCAGCAGGACAGACAGCAGCATCAGAAACTAAAGGTAATCGTTTATTATAAAGCTTGGACAAATAACAGCATGATCAGGACAGGCAGCAGCAGCAGGTAAATGATAACTCTCTAGTATAAGGCCTATACAGAGCTCAGCCTAACCCATCAAGACAGACACCAGCAGCAGCAGGTAATGGTGTAGTATAAGGCCTACACATATCTCAGCATATAACGTACAGGCAGTAGCAGGTATATGATAACGGTCTAGTATAAGGCCTACACAGAGCTTGGCCAAACTTAGCAAGACAGACAGCAGCAGCAGGTAATGGTGTAGTGCAGGGCTGGCGAACCTGAGGCTCTCCAGCTGTTGTAAAACTACAATTCCCACCATGCCCTGCTGTAGGCTGATAGCTGTAGGCAATCTTTGCATGCTGGGAGTTGTAGTTTTGCAACAGCTGGAGAGCCGCAGGTTGGCCATCCCTGGTGTAGTGTAAGGCCTAGACATATCTCAGCATGATCATGAAAGAAAGCAGCAGCAGCAGGTATTTGATAACGGTGTAGTATAAGGCCTACACAGAGATCGCCCAAATTCTGCAATACAGACAGCAGCAGATTCTAAGTTTGCAACAGGAATGTGGCTGTGGCTTGTGGGAGAGCAGCAGTTCTCCTCTGGACACCCCGGAGTGGCACTACAAACTCAGATGCCGCTGATCCCTCCCCAGAACCCAATTGGCTGTAAAACTGATGTATTGTCCCTGCCCATGTCTGCTGGTCCAAGTATCCATTGTCAGATGCACCCTGTTGCTGACAGCATGATCCAGCGACAGGGATACATTCTGCACAATGTGCTGGTGTAGAGCAGGGATGCCGGTCCTGGCAAAAAAAAGGTGGCTGGGGACACACCATCTGGGTTGTGTCTGCTCCAACATCTGCCTGAATGGATTGCTGTCCACAAGATTGAAGGGTAGCAGATGTTGGGCGATAACCATTGCCAGGAGCCCATTAAGTGAACGCACGGGTCGGTCCCCAGGGGCATAGGGCACGGTGCGTTCAAATGGGTTCAGAAACCAACGGCTTGCACCGGACAGCAGTGGAGGTGGAGATAGAGGAGGGTGCAGTGGAGGCAGCGGTCTGGCTGCCAGTACCAGTACCTCTAGGAAAGGGAGAGGGGGAGTGGGAATAGAAGGGGTTGTGGTGGCTGCAGTACAGTGGCAGTACACTGCTGGTGGCGCTGCTACGACTACCCTGCATATGTTCCCACTCCCACCAGTGGTTGACTCGTGTGTGCTGGGTAAGGGCAGTGATACGCAGCCAAGCCACAGACCTCCCTCTCCTCACCCTGGCATGGCACAGCTGACAGATGCCAATTATGACATTGTCTGCTGCCAGGGTGAAGTAAGCTGACACAGGCGACTTCCGCAACGACCTCCTGTCAGATGGGTTGGTGCTGATTTGCACCTGTTCTGGCTTGGTGCACACAGGTGGAGCTGGCTGCTGCTGCCTACTCCTGCTGCCATTACCAGCACCAGTGACCTGGTGCACCATTTGCCTCAGGTGCCTACCTTCATCGGTGCTGCTGTCATCTGACAAAGGAGGTGGCACCCATTCTGGGTCTTCATCCCCTATAATGTCAGACCCAGGGCCAACCAGTGGTGGACTGAGGGGAACAGAAGACATGGAGTTCCTGACCGGGCTCCGCTGTCCCCTTGCTGACACCTGGGTCTGACTAGGTGCAGGGGTCGAGTGGCTGACACCACCTGCACCAGTTGGAAGGGATGTCACAGGGGTATTGACAGGCATTACCCCCTCCTCCTCCTCCTCCTCCTACTCCTCCTCCTCCATCTCTTCCAAAAGGTCCTGCCTATAAGGAGGACTAAACTGTAATTCAGCCTTCTGCATTGCATCCCCGGAGATGTCCCTCTCTGTGTTGCTGTCATCAAATAGGAGAAGGGTAGATTCTTGTGGGATGGGGGGTGATCCTGCAGGAGGCAGAGTGGTGCAGGTGCTGGGCCACGAGAGCCACCACTGCCTCGGCGTCTTGGAAACTAATGGGGAGGCTGCCACGCCCAAAGAACTCACAGATCAGACGGACGCCCCTGACACCTGCGCCCACCTGTCCATGGATAGAGGAGCGGCCCCGTGCTTTATTTTTGCTTTTTTTTCACTTAAAGAAGACGAAGAAACTACACAAAACAAAGAAAGACTATAAAACTTTTATTTATTTTTATTTATTTATTTACACAAAAGATGCAGTCACAAACTAAATACTAAAACACAGAGATTAAAAGACTTTTTTTTTTTTGTTATGCGTTTTTTTCACTAACAGAAGATGAAAAAGCTACACAAAACAAAGAAAGACTAAGGGTACTTTCACGTTTTTATTTTCCGGCACTGAGTTCAGTCAAAAGGGCTCAATGCTGGAAAATAACTGATAAGGTATATCCCCATGCATTCTGAATTGAGAGTAATCCGTTCAGGATGCATCAGGATGTCTTCAGTAAAGTCATTTTCACTGATCGGGCAAAAGATAAAACCGCAGCATGCTACTGTTTTATCTCCGGCCGAAAAAACTGAAGACTATACTGAAAGCCGGATCCGGAATTTTTTTCCATAAGAATGAATTAGTGCCGGATCCGGCATTCAAAATACCGGAACGCCGGATCCGGCATTTTTGAGACTGATCAGGATCCTGATGAGTCTTACTAATGCCATCAGTTGGCATACGTTTTGCCGGATCACTCTGCCGCAAGTGTGAAAGTAGCCTAAGACTATAAAACTTTTTTTTCATTTTTATTTTTTTTTCTACACAAAAGACGCAGACACTAACTAAATACTAAACAAAGACTAAAATACTTAGTTTTTTTCACTAACAGAAGACAAAAAAACTACACAAAACAAAGAAAAAGACTATAAAACTTTTTTCTTTTTTTTTACACAAAAGACGCAGACACTAAACTAACTAAATACTAAAACACAGAGACTAAAATACTTTTTTTTTTCACTAACAGAAGATGAAAAAGCTACACAAAATGCAGAAAAACCTAAGACTATAAGACTCTTCCCCACAAAAGACGTAGACACTAACTAAATACTAAAACAATGAGACAAAGACTTTTTTATTGCTAACAAAAAAATAAAAATAATCACAGTCAATACACGAACTGGACGGACAATAAAACACTAACTCTAAGACTTTTTTTTCACAGACAGACGAAACAGACAGCTATACCCTAAACTATCCAATTATATTCCCTAACTCTCACTAACTAATATAATCTAACTAACTCTATAACCTACACTACACCCTGTACTGGACCCTATAAGCTAAGCTACACTATTCCTCTAGCCTAAATTCCTAACCTACAATATCAATATGTATATGTATATACAGTATATGTATTATATATTAAAGCTAACTCTATGACCTACACTAAACCCTGCACTGTACCCTATCTGCTACACTATGCACTAACACTAACTATATGTATTATATATTTCAGCTAACTAAACTATCTCTATAACCTACACCTTGCACTAGACCTTATCAGCTATTCACCTACACTATTACCTACTACCTAACATTAACTAGCAAGATTATTTAGATTTGAATTCAGATTATTTTAGACAAAGCAAGCACACAATCACAATACAGCTCCTCTCTTTCACATCAAACTCCACAAAATGGCTGCTGAGGAGTGTCTTCATTTATATAGTGAAGGGGTAAGCTAGTTTCCGATTGGTTGCTAGGGATGTTGCTAAGCTGTGATAAAGCCTTCTCATTGGCTATTCAAGCTAGGAGAAGGGAGGGATAATAAGTCACCTCATGTACTGTTTAAAAAAAAAAAAAAAAAGAGAGAATATTCGTTATTATGAAGATAGCACTATATATTCTACATATTCGAAAATTCGAGCACGCCAACCCAATAAGAAAGTTGCCTATAACCCGCCCTTACTCGATTAACGCGCATATTACATTGCAGATTTTTCGCTTAAGATAAAATAAATTAAATAATGAAGAATATTATAATTCACTACAGACTAAGATATTGCAGCCTTCTCACATTGGCCCATAAGCAAGAAGAAGTCAGGTAATGGGTTCAGATGAAAAAAAAAAAAGACAAATATCAGTTTTTACGAATATATATCACTATATTCTAAATATTAACGGATTATCGAAAAAATTTGCTATTCGAATATTCGCGCTCAACACTACTTGAGTTGTGCTTTTATGTGAAAACCTATATCTTTACATAGCATTGTACGGCAACACACTGTAATAACTAAAGCGTTAAGGCTACATTTAGAAAAATAATTCATTTATTGCCTTGATATTGTCGGCTCTTTGTCCTGATAGTACTTTTGATAACAATGTTATTTAGAGTTATGTGGAAAAATAATGAACTTTGATTTTTTGCATATACAATGCCTTAAAAACATATTCAGACCCCCAAAAATTTATATATTTATGTTGGTTGCATGTATATTCAAACAATGTCACTGTACATTACTGCTGTGATCATACTCAAGACCTCACTATCATGATCATGGTCCAGCCAACAATAATGTTTTGACCACTGTCCAGTGATATGACTGCTTTTCAAGACTGCTCTTGGTATCCTCAGGTTCTGATCCAGCCCACTCTGGATCCAGTTCCTGGAATCTCTTGGTTCTGAATGCAAAGCCTGTTTCTGGTCACTGCTCCTGGTATCTCCTGGTTCGATCTGAGGCATACTCCCGGTTACCCTGCTGGTGTCTTCAGGTTCTGTCCAAATTCTACTCCTGGTCAATGCTCCTGGTTGTCGCTGCCAGTATCTCCAGCGCACTCCATATCTGGTTTTAGTTCCAATCTGTAGCTCTAAAATTGATACCAGGTTCACAATTGGTTGGTCCTACAGCTCCTATATATTACCAAATGATCCACTAACCCAGGAAGTTAATTCAATTGTTCCAATAGCCTACTGACTATAATTCCCGTTTCTGGTCCTATTATTAAAAAATAACTTTTATTTGCCTTTTAATAAACTATATTCAAACACAGAAAAAGCACACACTTTTAAAAGATATATGGAGGACCTGGACCTGTGGGCTCCGTATCTATATCCTCTAAGAGGATTATTATACTATTCAGGAGGACTTGCTCTTTCCCACATATATATCGCACATAGGCTGCTTGTGTTTAGCCCGTGTAATTACACTTGGGTATCTATAGGTGTCGCCTATTGCCAGGTCATTGACCCGTCATGCCGCAATTGCTGATTGTTATGTTTTAGGCTCAACCTATATGATATGTCCTACACTGCCTATTATTCAGAATACTTGTCATATTTGCACTCTGGCCCTCAGGGGGATGCGGCGTCTGCAGATCGCCTTTCCCTATCCATTCTCAGCCCTACCATTGATTAAAATTGCTAAAGACATAGCTCCCCCAACATGTTTCACCGCATCAGCGGCGTCTTCAGGGGAATGGAGCTACTATCAACACGAGTGTTTGCTAAATTCCACCTCTTTATATCAGTAGGGTGGGTCACACTTGAAAATCGCCTATCACATAGCAGCCTCGTGTTGACTGATGTCTATTGTGGCCAATCACATATTACTTCCGAGTAAACAGGGTGTCATCTGCGCATGCGTCCGATGTTTGAAATTTCTCCCGCCGCTATGAATTGTATGCGCGTGCGTGACAACATAGACTGATTTTCAACACATATTCTACGCATGTGTCCGATCTTTAACATTTTCTCCCATTACTATGAGTTTGTGCGCATGCGTGGCGACATAGACTGATTTCCAGAATATATTCCACGCATGCGTCCGATGTTTGAAACTTTCTATCTTGCTGTGGGTTATGCGCATGCGTAACAACATAGACATATTGTCAGCTAGAGTTCCAGCTCATATGCGCATGCTCTGGGACTTGGATTTCCTTGTCTCCCCTATCTTCTGCGCCTGCATCCGGTGTTTGTTGATTTTTACTCTATGAGCTTATGCGCATGCGTCGGGACATTGATTTAGGTTCGTACACTTCGGGACTTGGAATAACTTCTCTCCTTGTCCTCTGTGCTTGCGCCTGGGGTATTAGAATGCATTTACCTCTGTTAAGTTTTTGCGCATGTGTTGGGAGATAGGCTTGTTCTTGGTACTTATTTCACCCCCATCCAGGGGGTATCCGAACTCAGCCATGTCGTTCTGTTCTTTCCATTAATGTGCATGTATAAATGCTGATATTCCTATCCTATTAGATTTCACTACTATCGTGCCCCTATCATATTTCCAATCTTTATAGGGCTGTATTTCTACCTATATCGCCTCATTTACATGCATGTTATTATACACTGTAATATTAATATTTTTTCCTTATAGCCCAGCATTAGTCCAGATCCACCAGACCACCAGGACGAAGGTTCCTCCCGGCGACCAGCCATATCCCACACAATGAATCCCCCCGGAACACCGAACCGCACATAGGCAGACTTCCAAACCACTGAGGTCAGTAATATAATATGTTCATATTTTTTCGTTTTATTATTGTGGAGACTTTTTTTTATTTATTCATGGTTTTTAGGACACGCCTCTCGGATTCACCTTTAAATATGTTATGGCCTGTATTTTTTCTGATCAAACCCTTGGTCTAATCCTTTTAATCTGTTTATTGTAGTCATTTCCTACAGTCTTTCTTTATATCTAAAGAGAGAGATATGTAGAGGGTATATTTACCATATAGGTCTATGACCTTTCTACCATTTATTTATTTATTTAATTTATTCCTACATTAAGGTATCATATGAATGCGGCATATGTGAAGCCCTCATTCAGGCCAACTTGACTCATTGTGTTGAGTCGTTGAATCCATCTGGCTTCATTCTGTAATAGTTTTTCGTCAAGATTGCCTCCCCTAAGGCCCATGGTTACTTTCTCTATGCCCCAGAAACGTAATACTGATTTATTATTCCCATGTACATATTTTATATGTCTTGCAATGGGTGTATCTTTCTCTGTTTCTATTGAGCTTAGATGACCTGATATCCGCCGCCTCAATTCCTGAGTGGTTTTGCCCACATATAGTCTAGGACACGGACATGATGCTATATACACCACTCCTTGGGTTTTGCATGTAATCAGTTGTCTGATTTCATACACCCTTTTGTCGGCTGGATTAATACATTTTTTAATTCGTGGGATGTATTTGCAGAAGGTGCAATCTCCACACGGTGATAACCCTTGATACTTCTCTCTATTTAGAATATTACCTGTTCCTTTTTCCTTTAGGTAGCTGTGCACCAATTGATCCTTTAAGTTGGACCCTCTTCTGTATGTTACGCTTGGATTGCTGGTGAGTACTGGTCTTAGATCACTGTCTGATTGTATTATATACCAATATTTCTTTAGGATATTCTGTATCTCTTTATTATATCCATCAAAAGTGCCTATACATCGGATGATGTCATTCCTTAGTTGGGGGGAGGGTTTTAAAAAAATATTAATATTACAGTGTATAATAACATGCATGTAAATGAGGCGATATAGGTAGAAATACAGCCCTATAAAGATTGGAAATATGATAGGGGCACGATAGTAGTGAAATCTAATAGGATAGGAATATCAGCATTTATACATGCACATTAATGGAAAGAACAGAACGACATGGCTAAGTTCGGATACCCCCTGGATGGGGGTGAAATAAGTACCGAGAACAAGCCTATCTCCCAACACATGCGCAAAAACTTAACAGAGGTAAATGCATTCTAATACCCCAGGCGCAAGCACAGAGGACAAGGAGAGAAGTTATTCCAAGTCCCGAAGTGTACGAACCTAAATCAATGTACCGACGCATGCGCATAAGCTCATAGAGTAAAAATCAACAAACACCGGACGCAGGCGCAGAAGATAGGGGAGACAAGGAAATCCAAGTCCCAGAGCATGCGCATATGAGCTGGAACTCTAGCTGACAATATGTCTATGTTGTTACGCATGCGCATAACCCACAGCAAGATAGAAAGTTTCAAACATCGGACGCATGCGTGGAATATATTCTGGAAATCAGTCTATGTCGCCACGCATGCGCACAAACTCATAGTAATGGGAGAAAATGTTAAAGATCGGACGCATGCGTAGAATATGTGTTGAAAATCAGTCTATGTTGTCACGCACGCGCATACAATTCATAGCGGCGGGAGAAATTTCAAACATCGGACGCATGCGCAGATGACACCCTGTTTACTCGGAAGTAATATGTGATTGGCCACAATAGACATCAGTCAACACGAGGCTGCTATGTGATAGGCGATTTTCAAGTGTGACCCACCCTACTGATATAAAGAGGTGGAATTAGCAAACACTCGTGTTGATAGTAGCTCCATTCCCCTGAAGACGCCGCTGATGCGGTGAAACATGTTGGGGGAGCTGTGTCTTTAGCAATTTTAATCAATGGTAGGGCTGAGAATGGATAGGGAAAGGCGATCTGCAGACGCCGCATCCCCCTGAGGGCCAGAGTGCAAATATGACAAGTAGTCTGAATAATAGGCAGTGTAGGACATATCATATAGGTTGAGCCTAAAACATAACAATCAGCAATTGCGGCATGACGGGTCAATGACCTGGCAATAGGCGACACCTATAGATACCCAAGTGTAATTACACGGGCTAAACACAAGCAGCCTATGTGCGATATATATGTGGGAAAGAGCAAGTCCTCCTGAATAATATAATAATCCTCTTAGAGGATATAGATACGGAGCCCACAGGTCCAGGTCCTCCATATATCTTTTAAAAGTATGTGTTTTTTCTGTGTTTGAATATAGTTTATTAAAAGGCAAATAAAAGTTATTTTTTAATAATAGGACCAGAAACGGGAATTATAGTCAGTAGGCTATTGGAACAATTGTCCTACAGCTCCACAACTAAAACCTCTGCTGCTTCAACTGTTTCAAAACTACAAACTCAGCTCTTCTAAATTACTATACACCTTTTCTTATTTTATATCACTGTAAGCTGTTAAAAAAATTAATGGAGTAGAAAACCTGTTTAACACAAATACACATACAGTAATTGAAAGCTGTTCAATGTATTTATTTATACATTTCCTAGGGCCTCCTATTGGCATTGGCTTATTTTGCCTCAAGGAAATCCAGCAAAAGGCCAACTGTAGTTTGGAGATCTAGACATATCAGTTATGTAATAAAAACAAAACAGAATTCCACCGCCCATGCTGTGTGCCACATTTATTAAATTTTTGCTCCTACTAGCCAATTTGGTAAAGTGTCTAGAAAAAGGGGTATAGGTTAGAGCAGTGTTTCCCAACCAGTGTGCCTCCAGCTGTTGCAAAACTACAACTCCCAGCATGCCCACACAGCCAAAGGCTGTCCGGGCATGCTGGGAGTTGTAGTTTTGCAGCAGCTTGAGGCACACTGGTTGGGAAACACTGGGTTAGAGACTTTGCTAGTTGTCCCAAATGTACGAATGATGTGTGCCATAATTATGCCACAAAGATCAGGTCTAAAGAGCAAGAGTTGTTCTAAGTAAAAGAATAGTGTCAAACGCTTAGTGCACCACAACTATCACACAAACAGTGATATATTTAGTGCATCTTCTACCTAAGGGCTCATTCAGACGGCCGTATGCTGTCCGCAAAAATACTGAATGCTATCCGTTTTTTTGCGGATCCGCAAAAAAAATGAAACATGTCCTATACTTGTCCGTGAAAATCAGGACATGGCCCCATTGAAGTATATGGGTCCGCAAAAATACTGAATGCTATCCGTTTTTTTGCAGATCCGTTTTTTTGCGGATCCGCAAAAAAACGGATAGCATTCAGTATTTTTGCGGACAGCATACGGCCGTCTGAATGAGCCCTTAGTCTAAGTTTACTTTGTCTAAATATCTAATAGGAAATGTATATCTGCCCTATATAATTTTGGTGATGAAGTCTTTACCAGGGTAATTTGCAATGTACTATATTTTTGTGTGTGTTCCTGCTCTTTATTCTAATAAAGGGTTAATTCCATTTAAAAGGAAAAAATAGTTTGATGCTCTCATTATTTTGCTAGTCTATACTCATTTGTTTTCTCTTGTGAGGCTATTTCAATATTCAATATCTATCTTTCATAAATTATTTATGACTTAATGACTTTAATGCAAAGTAGAAATACTTTGCTATTTGCCAACATGCAAAGAAAAGGAAAAAGAAAATGTAGCCTAGTTTAACATCCTAAAACAACAACACATAGTTCCCTCATATGCATTGCAAATATGAATTTCCATTTAATGTTTCAAATTTAATGTGAAATTCCATTTACTTCAGTCATAATAAGTTTACAATAAAGCATATCACCTTATGAAAAGATGTAACACGTAGCAGGAATGGGATAGAAGGTTTATTTGACATGATTTCCAGTAGAGATGAGCGAAGTTTTGAAAAATTTGATTTGGCCGATTTGCCGACAAGAAGTTTGATTAAAAATAGTCTTGAACTCGAATATTCGAATAGCGAATATTAATTGTGAATATCGTAACTTTGTAATCTCGCGAATATTACAAATATAGTGCTATATATTCGTTATATCGAATATTCGTCATTTTTTAACATCTGAAAACATGATTCCTCCCTGCTTCTTTCTTGTGGGTCAATAAGCCATTGGCCCACAAGCAACTTAAGCAGGGGGGAATCATGTTTTCATATGGAAAATAAAATGAGCAATATTCAAAAAAACTAATACATAGCAATATAGTGAATATATTTGTTATTTAGAATTTTGGCATTATTTTTTTCCTATCTGTACAGTTGTTCGCATACTCCTCCACGACAAGCGTCCCCGTCACCATGGGAACGCCTGTGGGTTAGAAAATACCATCGGATCTGAGTTTTCCCTGAGATCGTGAAAACTCAGATCCGATGGTATATTCTAACCCACAGGCGTTCCCATGGTTACGGGGACGCTTGTCGGGGAGCAGTATGCCAAAGTGGAATAACAGTACACATTGAAAAAAAAAAATAAAAATATTCTAAATAACGAATTTATTCGCTCTATTGCTATAACTTTGTCTTTTAGAATATTACGAATATTCTAAAAAACTAAGTTATAGCAATATAGCGAATATTCATAAAATACACATATAGACTGCAATTTAGCTGATATAGTGCTATAGTAATTCTTTTAATAGTGTACATATTTTCCAAAACTGAAGTTCAGAAGAGGCAAAAAAAAATTGACAAAAAAAAAAAGATTATAGCACTATATTAGCTAAATTACAGTCTATATGTTTATTTTACGAATATTCGTAATGTTGCTCTAACTTCGTCTTTTAGAATATTCGTAATATTCTAACAGACGAAGTTATAGCAATATAACGAATATTTGTAAAATACACATGTAGACTGTAATTTAGCTAATATAGTGCTATAGTAATTTTTTTAATAGTGTACATATTTTCCAAAACTGAAGTTCAGAAGAGGCAAAAAAAAATTGACAAAAAAAAAAGATTATAGCACTATATTAGCTAAATTACACTCTACATGTGTATTTTGAGAATATTTGTAATATTGCTCTAACTTCGTCTTTTAGAATATTCGTAATATTCTAAAAGACGAAGTTATAGCAATATAACGAATATTCGTAAAATACAAATATAGACAGTAATTTAGCTAATATGGTGCTATAGTAATTTTTTTAATAGTGTACATATTTTCCAAAACTGAAGTTCAGAAGAAGCAAAACAAATTTGACAAAAAAAAAAAGATTATAGCACTATATTAGCTAAATTACAGTCTATATGTGTATTTTCCGAATATTCGTAATATTCTAAAAGACGAAGTTATAGCTATATATAGAATATTCGTAAAATACACATATTAGCCTAGCCATAGTCATAGGAACGTTGCCTTATACTGTCAAAAGAAAAATCGCAATACGCAAATAATTAAATCGTATATTATTCGCGATAAATAGAATAATGACGAATATTCGATTTCGACAAATATAAGACGAATATTCAATCGAATATTTGCGAAATATCGCGAAATCGAATATGGCACCTCCCGCTCATCACTAATTACAAATTAATTAATCACAAATTGTCATAAATCCGGTATACTTAGGCCACTCTCCCTATTATATTCATCCCACTTGGTGGCCCAATCTCAGTGTGAAGGCTTGGAACTTAAACTGCAGGAAGAGTGAAGGGAAAGTGTATCGCTGTATGCATTACATTCTAGTGCACCCACATTCATAGTTAATCTGTTCTATAGGTACTGTGTCGTCAGTATTACAGGTGTAATGTATCGCCATCTACATCATTATGCACCAATATTTTAACCCACTAAGGACCGGTGACGTATATGTACATCATAACTGGACGTGACTTTAAGGACCAGTGACGTACATGTACGTCACGAGGTCCGCGGGACTCTGGGGAAGGATCGGGGGGGGGGGGGGGGGGGAATCGCGGCACCATGCCTGCTCTTACTGGCAGGCAGCCATGCCAGGTATGGACAGCATGGTGATGAACTGCCCCCCTGCATCGCCAATCGCTGCTATTGGCCGGATTCCCACACGTGTGCATCGCAGTTGCGGCTGCGATACGGAGCTTCATGGAAGGCCGGGGGTGTCAACACTCCAGCCAATGGCAGCACTATAGCTGAACAGGAAGAGGCAGAAATTCCCTGCATGCAGCCATTCTAGCTGGTGACTGCATGCAGAGAGTTTCTGTGCTTCTCTGTGCTGCTTGTTGGATTGCTGGGACTTGTGGTGCACACCACAGTGATTTAACCCCTTTCCTGCTGAAAAGAAGAAAGAAGAAAAGAAGAACAACATCTGGAATAGCTGCACAGATTTTTTTTTCATTTGCAGCTGTTCCAGATCCCTAAACCACCCTTCGTCCCTGCCCCTGTTGTCGTCAACCCTGAGGGGGTGAACACACACCAGACAGTGTAACCTGGACAGGGCATCCGCGTTTTCCCTGTAGCCTTGTGTTGCAACGAAAACTGTTTTGTAAGGACAGAAAACATCGGGTGACCCAGGTATTTCTGTCCTTGGCCTGGCTCATCAATTTGAGAGGGGAGTGGTCAGTCACCAGGCGGAACTTTCTCCCCAACAAATAATAGCGGAGAGACTCAAGTACGCACTTGATGGCCAGGCACTCTCTCTCCACTATACTATACCTGATCTCGGCTGGGGTGAGTTTACGGCTGAGGAAGACAACGGGATTCTCCTCCCCGTTGACTTCCTGAGACAGTACTGCACTGATGCCTACTTCGGAGGCATCGGTCTGTACTATAAACTCCCTTTTGAAGTCGGGCGTCACCAAAACCGGGGACCCACACAGGGACGACTTCAAAGTGGAGAAAGCCTCTTCCGATCATCCCAGCGAACCATCGTTGACTTGTGTCCCTTCAAGAGCCCTGTCAATGGCGCAGCCACCGTAGCAAAGTGGGGAACAAACCTCATGTAATAGCCCACTATTTCAAGGAATGACTTTACTTGCCTAGTGGTGACAGGTCGGGGCCAATTTATCACCTCTATTTTGTTTACTTGGGGTTTGATGACTCCACACCCGATGACATACCCCTGGTACTTAGTCTCCTCTAACCTTATCGCACATTTTTTTGGGTTAGAGGTTAGTCCAGCCTTCCGAAGGGAGTCCACTACATCCTGCACTTTGGGTAGGTGACTTTCCCAGTCGTTACTGTGGATGACAATATCTTCCAGGTAAGTTGAAGCATATTAATGATTTGGATGAAGCACAATGTCCATAAGTCACTGAAAAGTGGCGGGGGCGCCATGAAAACCAAAGGCTAACACCTTATAGTGATATAGCCCCTCAGGTGTGACAAAGTCATTTTTTTCTTTTTCAGCCTCCCTTAAGGGCACCTGCCAGTACCCTTTCATAAGGTCCAAAACAGAAAAGTACCGTGCTTGTCCTAACTTTTCAACTAGCTCATCTCACCCGGGGCATGGGATAGGCGTCAAACTTAGAAATATTGTTAAGTTTACGAAAGTTGTTACAAAAACGCAACGTCCCGTCCGGCTTGGGTATCAATACTATAGGACTGGCCCACTCACTTTTTGACTCCTCAATTTCATGCAACATGGCACCTAAAATCCATGTCTGCCAATTCAGGCCTGTAAGCAAAATTCCTATTTTGCCATTTGCCTGCTGTGTGCCCATACAGCAGGCTACAAGCACATATGGGGTGTTTCCTGAATGGGTAGAAAGTGGGGAACACAACTTGGGGTTCATTTTCTCCTTTATCCCCTTGAGAAAAAAAAAATGGGGTCTGCAAGTAATTTTTTTTTTTCCACAAATATGTGCTTTGAAATGCTTTCCAAGTATTTCTGTCTTCTGTCAGACACCTGTTTGCTTAAAATTACCCTTTCCACACTTAAAATGTTCATACGCGGGTGCTCTTTTGGAAATGGGGTCACTTCTTGGGATTTTTCAATTCTGGGGACCTCAGGAATTTATTTAATGTGACATAGCACCTAAAATCCATGTCTGCCAATTCAGGGCTGTCAGCAAAATTCATATTTTGCCATTTGCCTTCTGTGCAACCATATAGCAGGCTACAAGCACATATGGGGTGTTTCCTGAATGGGGAGAAAATGGGGAACACAACCTGGGGTTAGAGATGGCCTTGAGCTTCGCCAGGCGGTCGTTTCACGGTGAACTTTGCTCACTCGCGATTCGCCGAACAAGCGAACATATGGCGATATTCGCGCGCGCTATTTTTTTTTGTATAGCGCCAAACTTTGACCCATAACACATCCATCAGGAGGGACAGGACAGCTAATTGAGATGTTTCAGCATATGGACACACCCCCTACCCTATAAATAAACCCGATCTGGCAGACATTTTACATTCTGTTTTTTGCCAGTGTGGGGAGAGGTTGCTGTGTGGAGCCGGGACAGACTGTTAGGGACACCAAACGCTAGCTAATAGGGCCACAAAAGTCCTTTTAAGGACTGGTATAGGTGTGCTATTGATAGGTGTGACGTACTGAGAGGTGTGATATACTTATAATATACTTTCTAATATAGAAAGTGTATTATGGTGCATTTGTATTGTGCAGCAGTTGTGTGCGGTTCTGCTGAAATATTGCAGCTAAATAGAGGGACAAACGGTATTGGAATAACTAATTGCAGCTGGTGTGATATACCTGTTGCCCAAAAAAAGAAAAACTAAATGAGGGGTGTGATATACCTATAATATACCTTCTAACATAGAAAGTATATTATAGCGCATTTGTATGTGCAGCAGTTGTGTGCGGTTCTGCTGAAATATTGCAGCTAAATAGAGGGACAAACGGTATTGGAATAACTAATTGCAACTGGTGTGATATACCTATTGCCTCAAAAAAAAACTGATTAACCCTCCTCTTGTGTTAGGGTCAGAACCGACCCGTTTTCAGGTTTTGAATGTCTATAAGTATCGCATAAATTTGTTTATTGCATCAAGATTTTTTTACTTTGTCAGGAACCTCTATTTAAACAATGTAATAGAAAAAGAATCCTTTTCACTAAATTATAAAATACTGTGGTGAAAATTAAGACGTTTATGGAGTTAGGGTCAATTCTGACCGAGTTATAATATAGGATTATAGGACACTAATAAGTGCCAAAACTGAAATCCTAAACACTCTCTCTGCTTAGTAACACTGACAGCCAATCACCTCTCAGCCCTGTGAGCTGTAGTTAGGGAGGGGCCTATCTCTTTGCCTGCTTGTCTGCTTCTCTAAATAAAGTAAATATTCTATTGAGGTTTATTTTACAATTTTTTAAATTTGAAAATGAGAGGTATGCTTTCAAAAGAAAGGTCTAAGGGGTCACACCAAAAATATTAAAACCAATCTTTTCAAGGATAAAGAAGCCTAACAAGGTAACCAAGAGGTAAGAAACAAATTGGATGATAAATAATTGTTCAGAGGGTATTTTATGGCTGATTTAAGACACGGGTCAAAACCGACCCGTTAACATCATGGATAGTAACAGAAAGCTAACATAAGAGGAGGGTTAAGGGGTTTGATATACCTGCTTCCACAAAATACTGATTAAGGGGTTTGATATACCTGCTTCAACAAAATACTGATTGAGGGGTGTGATACACCATCTTCCACAAAATATTGATTGAGGCCTGCAATACACCGGCTTCCACCAAATATTGATTAAGGGGTTTGATTTACCAGCTTCCAGCAAATACTCATTAAGGGGTTCTATATACCTGTTTCTACAAAATACTGATAGAGGGGATCGATATACCGGCTTCCACCAAATATTGATTGAGGCTTGCGATACACCGACTTCCACCAAATATTGATTAAGGGGTTTGATTTACCAGCTTACAGCAAATACTCATTAATAGGTTCTACAGGTGCAAGAAAAAGTATGTGAACCCTTTGGAATGATATGGATTTCTGCACAAATTGGTCATAAAATGTGATCTAGTCTTCATCTAAGTCACAACAATAGACAATCACAGTCTGCTTTAACTAATAACACACAAAGAATTAAATGTTATCATGTTTTTTTTGAACACACCATGTAAACATTCACAGTGCAGGTGGAAAAAGTATGTGAACCCCTAGACTAATGACATCTCCAAGAGCTACTTGAAGTGAGGTGTCAGCCAACTGGAGTCTAATCAATGAGATTAGATTGGAGGTGTTGGTTACAGCTGCCCTGCCCTATAAAAAGAACACACCAGTTCTGGGTTTGCTTTTCACAAGAAGCATTGCCTGATGTGAATGATGCCTTGCGCAAAAGAGCTCTCAGAAGACCTACAATTAAGAATTGTTGACTTGCATAAAGCTGGAAAGGGTTATAAAAGTATCTCCAAAAGCCTTGCTGTTCATCAGTCCACGGTAAGACAAATTGTCTATAAATGGAGAAAGTTCAGCACTGCTGCTACTCTCCCTAGGAGTGGCTGTCCTGTAAAGATGACTGCAAGAGCACAGCGCAGACTGCTCAATAAGGTGAAGAAAAATCCTAGAGTGTCAGCTAAAGACTTAAAAAAGTCTCTGGCAAATGCTAACATCCCTGTTAGCGAATCTAAGATACGTAAAACACTAAACAAGAATGGATTTCATGGGAGGATACCACAGAGGAAGCCACTGCTGTCCAAAAAAAACATTGCTGCACGTTTACAGTTTGCACAAGAGCACCTGGATGTTCCACAGCAGTACTGGCAAAACATTTAATTTAATTTCTTCATGTCAGCCCACACATATCCACAACCACATAGAACAAAGAATGGTCCCTGTCTTATGTAAATATAGAAGCATAAAAGGCCTTTTCTGAATGCCTAATGTTTTGGGCCTGTACTCCACTGACCTGCAGTAAAATTGGTATCCAATGACCGTCTAATATACCTCCAGCCACATAATCACTTGATCTTTTCTGTACTGTGAATGCCTAATTGTTGGGGCCTCGGAGGAATTCAACACCTGTGACAACCAAGTGTTATCGAATTTCACCTATTATCATTTGGGGTTTATTCAAGAAGAGGGATTTCATTAGCCATGTTTTTAATCCAATTTTATATTTTTAGTTCTTTTAAACATATGTATTTGAGTTGTATTTGTAAAATTTTTATCCAATGACCGTCTAATATACCACCAGCCACATAATCACTTGATCTTTTCTTTCTGGTGAATGCCTAATGTTTGGGCCTCTACTCCACTGGCCTGCAGTAAAATTGTTATCCAATGACCCCCTAATATTCCTCCAGCCACATAATCACTTGATCTTTTCTGTACGGTGAATGCATAATTTTTGGGGCCTGCGATCTAACTGGCCAACAGTAAAATTGTTATACGGTGTCCGGGGTCTGCGCCCGCTTCAGGCTGCTCCAAGCTGGAGGCTCCACATGTTCCATATTAGTCCTGGAGTCACTGTGAGTGGTCGCTCTCTCTGCTCCCCTGCCCTTGGGAACCTCGTCCGCCCGGAGTGGTATGCTGGGAGCGACCGTTTGTGTTATTCTGTCTGCCCCGTTGCAGGGCTGTTTTGAAGAGGAGGGGGGGCTGCTTGACTGCATATCCACTATTGCTGCCATTTGTGTTTGCCCGCTATCTCACCCTATGCCGCTTTCCCCGCCAGCGGTTCTATTAGATTCATCTGTGGAGTCGCTCTGAATATACAGCTGCGGGGTTTTGCCCTAGGTGCTACACTAGTTATACTAGCATATACCAGTGCCGCCTCTGTTCTGTTGCTGGATGTTGTACTGTCTTGTCTGAACATTGAATATTGAACACTGTCTTGTCATTTTTCTGAGCCCCGGACCTATGAGCCCCAGGCAGCCGCATGGGTCCATCACCCAGTAAGTGAGCGAAGGCCGCTGAATAACGTATGCGTGAGTAAGGACCGCTGAATAACATAGGCGGACCTCGCCGAAGACATCGGGAGAACCCGACTCTGAAGTTATCCGTTACCCAGGAAACCAGGGACTCAAGAAACAAGAAGATCAAGGATATGTAAGACTCTCTGATTATTTTTCTGTGTTAAAGGACATTTACGACACTCCATTTAGAAATACAGAGATCTTCACAATATTAAAGGGGAAGGAGGGGGGAAAAAAGGAGGAAAAAAAAAATGGCATCAAAACTACCCAATAGAAAGTCTATCGGAACATCCTCTCCCAAAGGGGGCATTATAAGGACACAATTAGATAAATATCTCAAATCCCCTCCTCCATTAACTAAGACAAGGAGTAATCAGAAACAAACCCCACAAATGGAGGATTATGAAGGGAACGAAAATCCTATAAATGGGGCAGGAGAAAGCCGGGCCTCAGAAGCAGACAGCCAGATGAGCAATATTGATTGCAAATTAGCGGGTATACTGGAGGCAGTCAGAACAACTAATCAATCATTAAGCACCCTGACAACGACAGTAGCAGCAGTGCAGACTGACATCTCAGTAATCCGAGACGACCTAAATAAAATGAGGCAACGTGTCAAAGAATACGTAACCCTGACTACAGAATTGCAAAAAGAATCCAGTCAGATTAAAAAAAGGATCGAAACAGTAGAAAGGGATAATAAGGCACTAAAGGAAAAAATGGCAGATCTGGAGGACAGATCCCGGAGAGACAATCTTAAATTAGTGGGTTTCCCGGAAGGAGCAGAAAAAGACGACCCTACAGGTTTCATTCAAAAATGGCTGTCAAACAATGTAACAACTGCAGAGGCAGCGGTAACACTCATAGTGGAGAGAGCACATCACATTCCAATAAGGAAACTCCCACCAGGGTCAGCACCAAGGCCACTATTAATTAAAATGACCTCCTCAAGAGATCGGGACTATATCCTTAGGTGGAAAAGAGAGACACAAACGGTGAAATATAACGATGTTAATATAGAGATATACCCGGACTTTTCTAAAATTACGCAAGATAAAAGAAGAGAATACAAGGATGTAAAAAAGAGATTGATACAAGCTCAACTAAAATACTCTATGATGTACGCTGCGAAATTACGGATTATCTATAAACAAACCGTTCAATTCTTCTCCAACCCAAGTGAAGTAGCTGATTGGATGGACTCTAAAGGCATTAAATAATCTACCCGTGGCACACTGAGGGGGAGCTGGGGGGGTTGACGGCAGGGGGGGGGATAGTCTATAGTTAGAGACCTATGAGCCACAGCTTGCGACTCGTGGGTCAGAATGGGAGTGGGGTTTGGGGGGGGTGGGAGGGGAGATGTTTTTTCCGCGGGTCACTGTCAAGGTATTAAGAGTGCATCGTTGGGGGTGCCCCTGCCCTTCCGCCCAGTGCTGCCTTATAGTTAGGGGGGACCAATCAATAATTAAAAAAAATAAAAAATAAATAAAATGTCAAGAATATTGACATGGAATATCCGCGGTTTTGCGGATAAAACCAAGAGGTGCGTAGTGTTTGATTTGGTCTCTAGACATTTACCAGCAATAGTGGCCCTGCTAGAAACACACCTTACAGGTGAAAAAGTGGCAGCGCTCGGCGGAAGGAGATGAGCCTCTCACGAATATCACTCTTGCTACTCCACATATTCTCGTGGAATTTGTGTTTATGTTCATAGACAGGTAGACTATGACCCAATAGAACAGCTAATAGATCAAGAGGGCCGGTATATTTTTCTCCACTGTTATTGGCAGGGGCAAAGGAGAATTATTGCATTTATATATATCCCACCCCCTTTCACAACAACTGTACTATGTAGATTGATGGATTATATTTCAGCACGAGAGGAGTGCCCGGTGTTGGTGATGGGCGATTTCAACTCGATCATGGACATTAAGAAAGATAGGATTTCTGCTATAACCAATTACGAATTAAATCCTGGCTCAAGTACCTCACTATCTAGAATTTGTAAAGAAATGGCTCTGGTCGACATATGGCGCTCTCTTTATGGAAATAAGCAAGTATATTCATGTTTTAATAGTCTGGATACTCAAGAATGGTGGCTCACTCCAGACAGGGTTCTGGATAAAGGTGCTACTAGCCCAATGTAGAGGATCACCCCTCCTCTAGTAGTATATAGCAAAAAGATCAAGGTGTAGGGCGAGCACTCAACACTTGGACCAAACAGATAGCAATTCGATAAAATTTAATTAAATCACAATGGTATAACACGTGAACATATACCTTGAATCTACAATTGACATATAAAATCTGAATTAAAACATGCAATAAAAAATATCAAGAAAATACTTGGTGGATGACCACAGTTCAGGATGATAATGGTGTCAGTCCCTTATGTAGACAACATAAAAATAGCGTATATCTGGATTGTGGCACTTCAATGTCCAGAGCACGCTCAGAGGTGTGTGGTGCTGCGGGTTGTGAACACAAGTCCAATGTTAATAGTGTCCTATAATGGAACAGCTGAACCCTGCAGCTCCTACTCTGGTGAGCAGGCGTATCCCAATGCCCTTAGATACAGATAGTGAATAATATACAGTCACCTTTGCTCAGTCAAATGACATACCCGTCTCGTGGGATTCACAGATGGAACTCTCCTACCTCCGTTGGTGTGGCTCGTCGATGCTTCTGCAGACGTGAGCGGGACGTGAGCGGGACGTGAGCGGGAGGTGAGCGGGAGGTGAGCGGCATGGGACGCTATCGGCGTCTTGCTTCTGGCTCCTGTGGATTGCTGGTCTCAAATCTCGCGGGATTTCGGACGTAGTCTGTGTCCGGACAGTGGAGAGCGGGAGTTGATCAATTCTCAGCTCTATGTCCTGGATTTCAGATTTCTTCCGTTATGAGCTTCTCTGCATGGCCATGCATAAGGTGTGGAGATATCACTTTCACAGGTGTGCGGTCCAGACGCGTTTCGGGAACTCTTTCCCTTCGTCAGTGGTCATCCACCAACTGACACCATTATCATCCTGAACTGTGGTCATCCACCAAGTATTTTCTTGCTATTTTTTATTGCATGTTTTAATTCAGATTTTATATGTCAATTGTAGATTCAAGGTATATGTTCACGTGTTATACCATTGTGATTTAATTAAATTTTATCGAATTGCTATCTGTTTGGTCCAAGTGTTGAGTGCTCGCCCTACACCTTGATCTTTTTGCTATATTCATGTTTTAGTAAGACATACAGGTCCATGTCGCGAGTTGATCTGGCCCTCGCCAGCCCCGGGCTCATCAATAGGGTTAAAAAAATTAATTATGAACGTCATGGTGTCTCTGACCACAGCCCGGTTATGGTAATATTGGATAGCCATAAGAAACTAAACCAAAATAGAATCTTTAAACTTAACCCCCACTGGATGACATTAATAAGGGATTTGGATAAGATAAATAAAGAAATGAAGCTCTTTTGGAGAGATAATGTTAATTCAACACATATCCATATGGTCTGGGACTCGCTTAAGGCATACCTTCGGGGTATATATTCACAACAAATTAGAAAACAGAAAAACGCCTTTGCTCAAACTCAAAAAGAAATAGAAGGTTTGCTCAGCCAGATAATGAATGAGATTATCCATGTAAACACTCCAGAAAAACAACTTCAATTAAAAAAAGTACAAGATGAATATAAACAATTCTTATATAAAAAAGCACAGAACAAAATGTTCTTCTCCGGGTTGAGAACCTTTAGCGAATCCGGCAAACCAAGTAGACTATTATCTATGATAGTTAAAAATCAAAGGGGGAGTAATAATATTACCGGAATCAGGACAGAGGCAGGAAATATTTTACGAGACCCTGATGATATTTTAAGGGAATTTACCCAATATTTCTCGATACTGTATCAAGCTGGGTCTAAAAATCAGGGAGGAAAAATAGATCAATATCTAGATAATATTAAGATCCCTGAATTTGACCAACAAGATATTGATTGGCTGAACAGACCTATCCAATTGACCGAGCTACAAACCACGTTAAAATCTATTAAGGGTAATACATCCCCAGGGGCGGACGGCTTTCCATTTGAACTATATAGAAAACATGAGGGAATTATCCTTCCCCAAATGCTGGAGGTATTAAATCAATCTTGGACAATGGGCTCTCTACCCCCCTCATGGATGGAAGCAACTATCACATTAATCCCCAAAAAAGGGAAAGATCCGTTATCAGTCACATCTTACCGCCCCATCTCTCTGTTGAACACAGATTATAAAATTCTTGCCAAATTGTTAGCCAATAGATTAAAAACAGTTATCCATAAAGTTGTCCATGCGGACCAAACTGGGTTTATTCCCAAAAGAAATATACAAGATAATGTAAGGAGGGCCTTCTTGAACGTCCAGATGGGGGACGGGGAGGACTGCTCCATCCTGTCATTGGACGCCGCTAAGGCCTTCGACAGGGTGGAGTGGCCCTTCCTCTGGAGAGTAATGTCTCGGGTCAAAATTGGTGAATACTTCTCCAGATGGGTTCGCATTCTGTATCAAAACCCGGTATCCAGGGTCCGAATTAACGGTGAATACTCTGTCCCTTTCCCCCTGACCCGAGGAACACGTCAGGGTTGCCCTCTTTCTCCTTTGCTCTTCTCGTTGTTCTTGGAACCAATGGCATGTAAAATTAGAGCGGATGCGGAAATACCGGGTTTTGGGTGTGAGGAAGAATTTGACAAAATAAGTCTCTATGCGGACGATACGCTGCTTTTTCTGGGGAGAGGATATATGAACTTGCCCAGGGTTATGGAAAGCCTGGACGAATTTGGATGCCTATCTGGATATGAGATAAACTGGGAAAAATCTAAATTTCTTCCATTAAGACGTCCGGTCCCGCCCGGTCATAATTTTCCGGTTAGCATACTGACCCCAGCAGACTCCTTACTATATCTAGGTATCCAGATGGGGACTAAATTGGAACGATATACGAAACTGAATATACTTCCAATAATAGATAGAGTTAAGGAAAAAATTAGAACATGGCTAAAACTTCCCTTGTCACAAATCAACCGCATAGCACTGATAAAAATGACATTACTACCAATGTTACTATATGTATTTAGCGCAAGTCCAATAATGATAGAAGATAAGTTCTTTAATAAGCTAGAGACTCTCTTTAATGAACTAATATGGAGGCGCAAACGAGTTAGAATTAAGATACAATATTTGTATAAAGAAGAGGGCGGAATCTCCGTCCCCTTCCTTAAAGGATATTATATAGCTGCTCAATTGAGATGGTGTGTGAGGAATCAAAGGAATAAATGCATTCGGCTTATTTTTGGGGAGCACTGTAGACCCTGGGAGGATCTTTTTCATATTCTTGAAACTGGTATCATGGAGAAGAAAACAATAATAAACCCGTTTGGTAGAATGCTTGGGTATATTTGCAACAAGTTAGATATATGGTTGGAGTATCCCAAGCAGTTCAGTATACCCCATTGTGGAGGAACGCTCACCTATCACAAGTTATGCAACTGGTTAATGTTGAATATTTGGAAAAATTTGGGATATACTTAATTGCACAGGTTTTCTATAAAAGACAGATTAAGCCCTTAAACGAAATCCTACCAGATATTACAATAGGATTTATTGATCAATTTCGATATGAACAACTACGACACGCTACACACTACACGGAGAATAAGAATTATTTAAACATTGTACGGAACACTTTTTTAGATTTTTATCAAGATATGACACTCAACACTTCTATATCACACATTTATGCAAAGTTAAAATATGAATACACTAAAACAATCACATTTAGAGGTGAGGTTAAATGGGAAAGGGACCTGCAAAATGGGGAACCCATTCCGTGGAATATTGTTTACAGAAATATTAAAAGATCGACAGTCTCCCCCGCCCATGCATGGATTCTTTTGAAAATCATACACCGTCTCTATTACACACCAGTATTATTGCATACTATTTATAAAGACAGAAAAGAGAACTGTTATAAATGTAATAAAGACAGAGGAGAATATAAACACTTGTTGTGGGAATGCCCAGGGATAAAAGATTATTGGACAAAAATATTCCGGAAACTGCGGGACAGCTCCCCCATGAAATATGAAGCATGCATTGAGTATGTTATCTTGGGTACGCTTCCAGAGACAGATAAAAACAAAATTGAGCAGACCCTTTGGCTTCAGGGCATCGCCCTGGCCAAAATAATAATTGTTAAATATTGGGGCACTGCAAAATACCCTAATTTTCAGGAGTGGATGGAGCGGATGAATAGGGTTAAGCAATATGAATATATTCTTGCCCAAACAGTGTGGAAAAAGGCAGCCTGGTGGCGGATATGGGGCAATTGGAAATGATAATATTAGGTGTAATGACAGTGACTCCGCGGAAAAAAAGGGGGTTGGAGGGAGGGATGGGGGGGTTAAAAATAAGAGGGAAATTCAGTATAAGAGATATGATGTACTATTGTTTTGTGATCTTGAAATGGAAAATAAAATAAAATATAATAAAAAAAAAAAAAATTGTTATACGGTGACCGCCTAATGTACCTCCAGCCACATAATCACTTGTTCTTTTTTGTATGGTGAATCAGGGGTCAAGTCCTGGGAAAAAAAAGTGTGGGAACTTACCCAAGATCCACTGCCGACCCCCCCCCCCCCCAAAAAAAAAATATATATATATATTTTGCAGAAAATTCAGTGCAACATAAAACGTAAACAAAAACTGGAATTTGCGCTATATGTCTGTTCAGGCGTATTTCATCTCTTTCATATTATAAGCTCCCCTTATATATAATTTACTTACAGTTCTGAAGAATTAGGGATGCTAGCAGGCTTAGCCTCAGGGGTGCTGGCAGGCTTAGCCTCAGGGGTGCTGGCAGGCTTGGCCTTAGGGGTGCTGGCAGGCTTGGCCGAGCAGAAGGAGTGTGGGAGACTGTAAGACCTTTTTTCTCCAAGCTGCTCTGGAAAAAAAAAATGTCATTACACCTCAGGTCAGACCACCAATCAGACCCCCAATGTTAATCAGACCTCAGCTAACATCCCAAATAAGATCCCCAATGTTATTAATGCCTCAATAAGACCTCAGATCACACCTCAGTTCAGACCCCAATATGAATGACCCCCAATCAGACCTCAGATAAGAGCCCCATGCCTCATAGCAGCCCTCAGTAGCCTCATAGCAGCCCTCAGTAGCCTCATAGCAGCCCTCAGTAGCCTCATAGCAGCCCCCAGTAGCCTCAAAGCAGCCCTTAGTAGCATTATAGTAGCCCCCAGTAGCATTATATTAGCCCCCAGTAGCTTCATAGCAGCCCCCAGTAGCCTCATAGCAGCCCCCAGTAGCCTCATAGCAGCCCCCAGTAGCCTCTCCATCAGCCCCCAGTAGCCTCTTCATCAGCCCCCAGTGCCTCTCACCAGCCCCCAGTGCCTCTCCCTCAGCCCCCAGTGCCTCTCCATCAGCCCATAGTGCCTTTCACCAGCCCCCAGTCCCTCTCCATCAGCCCCCAGTGACTCTCACCAGCCCCCAGTGCCTCTCCATCTGCCCCCAGTGTCTCCCCAGTATTAAAATCATTGGTGGGCAGTGTGCCCTCCCCCCCTCCCCAGTATTAAAATCATTGGTGGGCAGTGCGCCCCCCCCATCGTTGGTGGCAGCGGCAGTTCCGATCGGAGTCCCAGAAGTGTAATGCTGGGGCTCCGATCGGTTACCATGGAAGCCAGGAGTCCAGCACGCTACTGAAGTCCTGTCTGACATGGCCAATTAGTCAGCAGCATACTTACATGCGCTGTGGCCGGCCTGCGCTCCTTCTTCTTGTAATTCACTGGTCTGTGCGGCGCATTGCTTATGCTTATAGCAATGTGCCGCATAGATCTGTGAATTACAAGAAGAAGGAGCGCCGGCCAGCCACAGCGCATGTAAGTATGCTACTGACTAATTGGCCATGGCAGACAAGACTTCAGTAGCGTCCTGGCTGCCATGGTAACCGATCAGAGACCCAGCATTACACTGCTGGGACTCCGATCGGAACATGTTGCTGCCACCAATGATGGGGGGAGGCGGGGAAGGCACACTGCCCACCAATGATTTTTAATACTGGGAAGGGCAGGAGGAGGGCGCACTGCCCACCAATGATTTTAAAACCGGGGAGGGTTGGGCGCAAGTCTACCCATTAATGATGCAGCGTCCGGGGCGTCCCCATCACCATGGGAACGCCTTGGATTTAAAATATACCATCGGATCGGAGTTTTATCCAATCCGATGGTATATTTTAACTTCAAGCGCGTTACCTACAGGGGACCAGGAAGCGGAGAGTATAAAACCTTCACCGCTTCCTGGTGCTTTTGCCCAGCGTTAAAGATGGGCAGCCCTGAAAGGGAATGGCGTCCCTGCTATGAAAAAAGTGCAGGAACGCCTTTCCCACACGTTCCCGCAGGACTGGAGCCCTGCAGTGAATGCCTAATGTTTGGGGCCTGTACTCCACTGGCCTGCAGTAAAATTGATATCCAATGACCATCAAATATACCTCCAGCCACATAATCACTTGATGTTTTCTGTCCAGTGAATGCCTAATGTTTGGGGCAAAATTTTTATGACCGCCTAAATGTACCTCAAGCCACATAATCACTTGCTCTTTTCTATACGGTGAATGCCTATTCTTTGGGCCCTGTACTCCACTGGCCTGAAGTAAAATTGTTATCCAATGACCGTCTAATATATCTTCTGCCACATAATCACTTGATGTTTTCTGTCCGGTGAATGCCTAATGTTTGGGGCCTGTACTCTACTGGCCTGCATTAAAATTGATATCCAATGACCGCCTAATATACCTCCAGCCACATAATCACTTGATCTTTTCTGTACGGTGAATGCCTAATTGTTGGGGCCTCGGAGGAATTTAACACCTGTGACAACCAGTTGTTATCGAATTTTACCTATTATCATTTGGGGTTTATTCAAGAGGAGGGATTTTGTTAGCCATATTTTTAATCCAATTTTATATTTTTAGTTCTTTTAAACATATGTATTTGACATGTATTTGTATTGGCCTATAGTAAAATTGATATCCAATGACCGTCTAATATACCTCCAGCCACATAATCACTTGATCTTTTCTGTACAGTGAATGCCTAATGTTTGGGGCCTGTACTCCAGTGGCTACAGTAAAATTATTATTCATTGACCGCATAATGTACCTTGAGCCACATAATCACAATTTCTTTTATGTCAGGTGAATGCCTAATTTTTAGGGCCGTACTCACATGGCCTAAAATAAAAATTTTATAGGCTCCAGCAGGGTACATTTTTAAAGATTTCCCTTTAAGATGCATAAAAATGGCCCATGATTAAAATACATATTTTTTTGTGGGAATTGTTGTCATTGATCCCCCTCTAGTACGTCACTGCACATGTTGTGGGATCATTAGTGCACTTCTAGTAAGTATTTGGTGTCTGAAAATATGACCTGAAGGTTTTTCAGGTTCGCCTGCCATTAAAGTGAATGGGGCCCGCCGCGAACTTGCGGTTTGCGAACATTTGATCGCGTGCATGCGATCGTGTTTGCAAATCGTCCCGGCCAATGTTCGTGCATCACTACCTGGGGTCGGCTAGTGATTTTTTTTACAAATATATGCTTTTAAATGCTTTCCAAGTATTTCTGTCTTCTGTAAAACACCTGTTTGAGGGAAAGTACCCTTTCTACCACTTAAAATGTTTGTACGGGGTGCTCTTTCTGAAATGGGGTCCCTTCTTGGGGTTTTTCATTTCTGGGGACCTCAGGAATTTATTTAATGCATCATGGCACCTAAAATACATGTCTGCCAATTCAGGTCAGCAAAATCCATATTTAGCTGTTTGACTCTAGAGCCCTGCCATGCACTCATACTTCAATTTTTGAGCAAATATGGGGTGTTGGCATATTAGGGGGGAAATGTGGAACAAAATGTGGGGTGAATTTTGTCCTGTTACCCCTTGTGAAAGTGAAAAATATGTGTGTAAAGGAACTTTTTCTGGAACAAATTGTCATTTTTCATTTCAACAGCCAAGCGTTTCCTAATTATGTGAAACGCCCGATGGGTCAAAGTGCTCACTACACACCTTGAAATATTCCTTGAGGGGTGTAGTTTCCGGAATGGGGTCACTTTTTGGGGGTTTCCACTCTAGGGCCACCTCAGGGTGTCTTCACATGCGACATAGCTCCCAGTTACTATTCCAGCTAAATCCGCTCTCCTAACGCCATATGGCGCTCCTTCCACTCTGAAGCCTGCTGTGCGCCCACACATCAGTTTTTGAGCACATATGGGGTGTTTGCGTATTCGAGGGAAATGGGGAGCAAAATATGGGGTGCATTTTGTCCTGTTGCTTCTTGTGAAAGTGAAAAAAGTGGGTGTAAAGCAACTTTTTCTGGAAACATTTTTAATTTTTAATTTTCACAGCCAAGCGTTTCCTAATTCTGTGAAACGCCTGATGGGTCAAAGTGCTAACTACACACCTTGAAATATTCCTTGTGGGGTGTAGTTTCCGGAATGGGATCATTTTATAGGGGTTTCCACTGTAGGGCCACCTCAGGGTGTCTTCATATGCGACATAGCTCACAATTACCATTCCATTTAAATCCCCTCTCCAAAAACCATATGGTGCTTCTTCCACTCTGAAGCATGCTGTGCTCCCATACATCAGTTTTTGAGCACATATTTTTCTGCAAACTCCTAATTCAGGATAATAGATTTAGAGTTTTGTTTCGCTGTCAACCCTTCATGTGTTGCAGAAAAAAATCCCATTTTCATAAAATTTTTGTGGGACACCTAAAAGATTAACAAAGTTTGTAAAATCAGTTTTGAATAGCTTAAGGGGTGTAGTTTCTAAAATGGGGTGATTTATGGGTGGTTTCTAATATGTAAGCCCCAGAAAGTAACTTCATAACTGAATTGGTCCTGAAGAAATTGGGGTTTGGAAATGTTCTTAAAAATTTTAAGATTTGCTTCTAAACTTGTAAGCCTTCTAACATTCCCCCAAAAAAATATGGCATTCACAAAATGATCTAAACATGAAGTAGACATATGGTGAATGTAAAGTAATAACTAGTTTTGGAGGTATTACTATCTATTATAAAAGTAGAGAAATTGAAATTTGCAAATTTTTTAATTTTTCAATTTTTTTGTTAAATTTTGTATTTTTTTTTTATAAATAAAAATGTCATTTTTTGACTCAGTTTTACCACTGTTATAAAGTACAATATGTGACATGAAAACAATCTCAGAATAGCCTGGATAAGTAAAAGCGTTTTAAAGTTATTACCACATAAAGCGACACATGTCAGATTTGCTAAAAATAGCCTGGTCCTTAAGGTGAAAAATGGCAGGGTCCTTAAGGGGTTAAGCTAATCCCTTCTGATAAAGAAAAATAAAAGCATACAGCATACTTCAGTAAAGCCAAAAACCTATGTGCGCCCCAGCAGGAGCTGTGTCCAAATGGCTTCTTAGTGGAACAAAGCAAAGAAATGGAGGCAGCATCAATAAAGTAGTGGAGAAAAAAATTGCTTTTTTTAATGCATGTTGTGTTCAAGCACATGCTTTTTAATTCCTTATATTAGCTGTAGATTTACTGTGCGTTTGTATCAAAGGTCATTGTTACCGTCGGGTATAATGTATTCCCATGAACTGAACCGTGCGGTGCCCCAAGATTGAAGTAGTGGCCACATGACAGAGTGGGGAGGGTGGCAGCAGTTACAGTACCAGTGACAGTAGTGGCTCCAAGACAGAGTGAGGGGGGGCAGCAGCAGTGGCAGTTAGATTGTGTTCACATCACTGTTTGTTTTATTTTTTTTTTGTTTACTGTTCTTCTGACGGATCAAAAGAATAGAAAAATAAAGCCTATATTTTGAGCATCCATAAAGCCTCCTTCAGACAGTCAGTATTTGATCAGTTTGTAAGCTAAAACCAGCAGTAGGTCCAAAACAGTAATAAAATGTAAAATAAATATTTGCATCTCTTCTTTGTTTTGGACCCACTCCTGCTTTTGGCTTAAACTTCTAATCAAATACTGATACAAAATACTTACCAATTAGTGACCATGTGAAAGCGGCCTTATGCCCAATTTGCAGCTTAAGGAGAGTGTGTTTTGCACGGGAAGAGTGGCTGAAGTCCACACACAGTTTCCTGAACATTTTAACAGCTCTTGCAGTTTAGTGGAAGACTTGAGGAGTTGGTTGACAATGAGATTGAAGACGTTGCATGGGTCAGCTCTCCCTGATGCACAACAGACAAAATGTTCTTCACGTTATCAGTAAACATGGGTCCTATCCACAGTTGGCGAGAAGACAGACAGTGTTCGATTTATTGATGATGCCGAGCAGTTCCTCCCTGGTGTGGCTCTGTTTACCAAGGCTGACCAGATGCAGAATTGCAATAAGCAGGACCGTGGTACAGTTACACTGACGCCAAATTATGCAGTGGGTCAGGATATGGGTATAATAGTCTATATTTTTTTTGTGATGTCAATTGCAGTGTGCGCAGGGTACTATCACAGGGCCCTTTCAAGGTGTTATAACGCACGTCACAGTTTAGGAATGCCAGAGTGGTGTAATGTCTCTGTATGGTAATGGTAACTGTGTCAATGGTGTCTCCTACCTGGGTACGGCTGGCTCCTGGATCCTGGCAATAGCAATAAATTGAGTGTAGTGATAGTAGGAGTAATAGAGGAATTTGCAGCAGAAATTGAGATCCAGACCTTTGGTAAAGTTCAAACTTGTCTTTACTGATTGTAACTTTCATCCAAGCAAGATACAGCTTTAGTCTTTGGTCCCAGCAGGTTTTCAGCAATGGTTGGCAGGAATTTATCTTCTGCTCTATCAACCTGGAGCTTGCAGGAAAGGACGTCTGCTTTGTTAGCTCTAAACATGTGGCAGGAATTTGGCTTCTGCACTTTCTATCTTCTGCTGTATCGGGACTGACTAGATGAGGAGCAATATGACTTCTCCTGGGTCTCTGAACTTTGCTCACAGTTATCTTCTCAGGGATGCTTTCTTCCTGGAACTGGAGTTTGTCTGCTTGCTTCATCCAGCTGAGGCTGCAGGGCTCAGGCTGGAGATGGGGATCAATGTCTCAGCCGAGACAAGATCCTGGCTTTCTTCTCTTTCTCAGGGAGCTCCTACACACACACCCTACCCCTAGCAGGGGGTGGGCTATGCTCCTTCTAACTTCCTTCTCTCCACATGCTGCAGGATCGGGGAGATAAGCTGGAACTAACTATTCCAGCTTAGATGTACTAAACTGAACCTGTCCTTACTAACACATTGCTGCCAAATGCTGGTGAACATGAAAATTACAGCAATTATTAGAGTTAACAAGGTTTTATGCACATCTTTGAAGATATAATGTAAAATTACATCAGATGACAAAGTGATAGCTCTTAACAGATTGTAGCGGGGTAGAACAGTTTCGTAACACAACTCTGGGGTGTGACATTCCCCCTTACTTCGAGTTAAGCCGCCCTCGGCTTATGCTTAGGAGGGGAGGAACCAACTCTAGGGTACCTAAATTAAATACAAAGTGCTGCATATATTACATATAAAGACATACAAAGACAAAACATATAACGGCTACCTGAGGTTCCTGCCCGCATGAGTAGGGTGTCCTAAGTACCAGTTTCCCTCTCGGTATACCCAGTGAGCCAAAGGTCTGCACAGAGCACTCACTACTGACTAACTTTGAAATGTTCTGGCCTCTAAACACCAAAGAAAGCATGGATGTGTCTTTACTCTGTAATCCCACCATTGTGTAATGAAATGCATGCAAATGGAAGGGTGGCTTTATCCTGTATTCCCTTCCCTGCACCAAAGTCAAAATATAAGGCTTATAGCACGATCACTATGGTGACCATGGGTAGCTAAAAGTGGCTCTAAGGTTTAAGGCGCCATGCCTTAGGCAAAGGCACAGAAGGGGAGGTATTAGCGTCTCCATGCACTTCTGGCAGTCACAGGAGGAGGGTATAGTAATCCCATGGAAATCCTGGAAGACACCTCAGGATGGGAACAATCCTGAACACATAACAAGCCGGAAGGAGGGATCAAAAACTCCTCTAACCATTCCCGAAGCAGCAGGGTTACCCGTGTAGTTATTAGACCTGCCAGGACTTACCACTTGGTCCTACCCTGGGTACCTATGGGTATATAACACCGGGTGTAGGCCATTAGTACTAAGCGTCCGTATAGGCAATCCGTTTAAAGGGGGGAGAGAACAAGAGCTGTAAAGCAAGGCACACAAGAGTAAGGTGCTACTGTTCTGGCTAAGTGCAAAAGTAAGTGCAATTTTACAATAAGTGCATGAGGTCACATTGCGGCACCTAGAAAAGAATACACACAATGGGCATATTATACTTGAATGTTACATAACATGTGAACATTAGGCAAAATTAGTGCAAGAATATCACATAGAGATCACAAAGAGCTCAGGTATACGTTTGTGTCTTTTCTTTGGGTGCAAGCTTTTAACGTTGCATAACCTGTAAAACAGTGCAAATATATTATGCATTTGTTAGTGCAATAATAATCAGCTCAAATATAGAGGTGTAGTGTTGGCTCAACTATTCTATGCTTATGGTAGGGTGCCTCCAACCAGATCAGATACACCCAATCTGTAGAAAACAAAAATGTCACGATTACATACTCCGCCACCTGATATATTCAGTATACGTCCGCAATACAAGGATAAGGAGATAAGAAAATTACCGCACACGACTACGGTTATATTTATGGATCGCCACTCTCACTTTTCATAAAGAGATGACATCCAATCGTGAGTAATACATCGATATATCCAAGTATACGAATATTGACGCAATATTTGGATCAAAGTGACATTTGAATACAAGATTTGCAATTATACTGTTTTAATCTGTGGCCACTGTTCTAATCTTTGGATACCTTAAAGATAACAACTAAACCAGTATGCTAACTACAGCCTAAAGGATATAACGTTACGACTGTTTTGAGCTACCATAGTGGAACCACCAAACTTTGTACTTTGTTACTGCCACATATATACAGTCATGTGAAAAAATTAGGACACCCTTTGAAAGCATGTGGTTTTTTGTAACATTTTTAATAAATGGTTATTTCATCTCCGTTTCAACAATACAGAGAGATTAAAGTAATCCAACTAAACAAAGAAAACTGAAGAAAAGTCTTTTCAAGATCTTCTGTAAATGTCATTCTACAAAAATGCCTATTCTAACTGAGGAAAAAGATAGGACACCCTCACATGTATTCCCTCTTAAATTGGCTCAGATCTCACACCAGGTGCACATAATTAGTAGATCGTTACTCTGCATGTTGAATGAGGCTTGCCCTATTTAAACCTCAGACATTTAGTTTGGTGTGCTCCTGACTGTTGAAGTGAGAGTGAGCACCATGGTGAGAGCAAAAGAGCTGTCAGAGGACTTCAGAAAAAAGATTGTAGCAGCCTATGAGTCTGGGAAGGGATTTAAAAAGATCTCAAAAGATTTTGAAATCAGCCATTCCACTGTCCGGAAGATAGTCTACAAGTGGAGGGCTTTCAAAACAACTGCCAACATGCCCAGGACTGGTCGCCCCAGCAAGTTCACCCCAAGAGCAGACCGCAAGATGCTAAAAGAGGTCTCCAAAAACCCTAAAGTGTCATCTCGAGAACTACAGCAGGCTCTGGCTACTGTTGATGTAGAAGTACATGCCTCTACAATCAGAAAGAGACTGTACAAGTTTAACTTGCATGGGAGGTGTGCAAGGAGGAAACCTTTGCTTTCCAAGAGAAACATCGAGGCCAGACTGACATTTGCCAGAGATAAAGTTGACAAAGACCAGGACTTCTGGAATAATGTTCTTTGGACAGATGAGTCCAAAATTGAATTATTTGGACACAACAGCAGAGGACATGTTTGGCGTAAACCAAACACAGCATTCCAAGAAAAGAACCTCATACCAACTGTGAAGCATGGAGGTGGAAGTGTCATGGTTTGGGGCTGCTTTGCTGCAGCAGGACCTGGTCAGCTCACCATCATAGAATCCACGATGAATTCTACTGTGTATCAGAAGGTGCTTGAAGAACATGTGAGACCATCAGTTAGAAAATTAAAGCTGAAGCGGAACTGGACCATGCAACATGACAATGACCCAAAACATACTAGTAAATCAACCAAAGATTGGCTGAAAAAGAAGAAATGGAGAGTCCTGGAATGGCCAAGTCAAAGTCCAGATTTGAATCCCATTGAGATGCTGTGGGGTGACTTGAAAAGGGCTGTACGTGCAAGAAACCCCTCAAACATCTCACAGCTGAAAAAGTTCTGCATTGAGGAGTGGGGTAAAATTTCCTCAGACCGATGTCGAAGACTGGTAGATGGCTACAAGAACCGTCTCACTGCAGTTATTTCAGCCAAAGGAGGTAACACTCGCTATTAGGGGCAAGGGTGTCCTATCTTTTTCCTCAGTTAGAATAGGCATTTTTGTAGAATGACATTTACAGAAGATCTTGAAAAGACTTTTCTTCAGTTTTCTTTGTTTAGTCGGATTACTTTAATCTCTCTGTATTGTTGAAACGGAGATGAAATAACCATTTATTAAAAATGTTACAAAAAACCACATGCTTTCAAAGGGTGTCCTAATTTTTTCACATGACTGTATATAGTGTGAAGGGGGACATCGCAGTCTTGCACAGTTCATATATATCGACAATATCCTTTAACTGAGTAGAGAAAAAAACAGATTTCTTTTCTCATATATTTTTTTGGAAAAAAGATCTTTCTAAATTGCATCGATATAGCTAATTTTGGACCATGACAGTTCAATATATTGGTGTGAGAGGGATGTGAGAAAAAACCAATCACATCTAAGAATACATGAATACGCTGCTTGTTCACCCCTCATATACCAATTTAAAATATATAAGTCTTAATACATATATCTGAACAGAAGTATGTTTAAAGAAGACCTTTCATCAGAATCAAGTATGTAAACTGAATATACAGACGTGTAGAGCGGCGCCCAGGGATCCCCCTGCACTTACTATTATCCCCGGGCACCGCTCCGTTCGCCCGGTATAGCCTCCGGTATAGTCATAGTTAGGCTCCACCCACTTGAGCCTGCCGGCGTCTCTTTCTCCTATGCTGTAGTGCTGGCCAATCGCAGCGCTCAGCTCATAGTCTGTATATTCAGTTTACATACTTGATTCTGATGAAAGGTCCGCTTTAAGCTCATTGAATGCCTTTTAGTATTTTCTGCATATGTTTTTTTATATGCGGAGTGTTTTTGTATATGCGTATACATATATTTTGTATGATGTTTTAAATAGAGATACATATTGTTTTTATATTATATAATACTGCTGTAATAAAATTAATTTTAATATATAGTTAAGATATCCTATATATAGATTTTTCTGAGTGAGGTGTGCCCAACCCACTATTATACTACCAGCTCAAATATAGCTTGAATCCTTTTTCTTTTGAAGTGCTTTAAAGTTGAATCCTCTGAAAACAAAAGTCATTTGTAATCCAATAAAAATGGTATAAAATGTGATAAAGTCATAGTTCCATAAGGCTATCAAGTAACCTGAGAAAGGGGATAAAACAATGTAAACTTGGATACAAAGGGTTAAAGTAGTTGGGGGAGTCCTGACAAAGGTGGCCATCTGGCTGAGGCTGCAACTTGAGGCAACGGGATAAAACAGAACTGGCCAACAGTCTCTCAGCTTTCAGGACCTGTCCACACTATGGCTCCCAAAAGTTCTTTATTTTAATTTTTTTAAGGATGAGAAGAACATTTTAAAGAAGGATGTCCAGGTCCTCCTCGCTGCTGGAGCTACTAAATGGCATCAGAGGGTGCTCCTGCTTCTGGTCTCAAGGTTGCAGCAGTAGTGGTGCGCCACTGCCCTCTAGTGGTGTCCTTGGGTAAAGGCTGTGCAGTCAGCCTGGCAAATGCTGCAGTGACCTGCTGCAGACCGGGATCCCTAGCTGGTGCAGAGGCGAGTAAAAGCTCCGGCTGAAGGGGTTCTGGCAGGCAAACTGGGGGGTGCCTGTGGCAGCTTCCAGGGTAGGATGTATTGCTGCACTCTGGGGATTAAATGTCAGCACAGAATTATTAATCTGGCCCACCCTTAGGGTTGGTGGTGTGGCCAGGTCAGGGATGAGGGGCTCTGGTTCTGGTTGGGGCTGTTCTCTCAACCTCATCCTGCCGTCCGGGGTCTCTTGTAGGCAGCGGACTCTCCCTGCAGAGCCTGGATCTTCCTGCCAGCTCTCTGGGGTCAAGGCAGGGGACAATGGCTTGGCCAGGAGAGTCACACCGGCGGCAAAAGGGCCTTGGATGGAGCGCATGGGGATATATTCCACCTGATCCTCCACATACAGGTTGTGACGGGCCTGGGGCAAGTAGGAGCGCTTGACAGAACAGCGGCCCACTAATATTTCTTCCCCACTGTAATTGTCTTGCAGGAATCCAACTCCTCTCTCTACTGAGAACAAGAGTACGGTCCCAGTGCGCCGGATTAATTTTGGGTCACCTGGCCGGGGGTCATCTAACACTTGCTTGACCCACTCTTTAATGGCCGACTTATAATCCCACACGGTCTGGGCGTGAGCGGTGATCTCGACCGGGACCTCAGGATTGAGGCGTCCTGCCCCGGGGGTGTTTGTTCTGGGCGGCAGAGTGTAAACTCCGGCCGCCTCCACCGCACTAGCAGGTATGTGTATTCGGAGCTTGCTCGGGCCTGCGAGGGGTGTCAGAGTCCATTGGGCATGATGCAGGGGCAGCTTCGGACCGAGCCGGGGCCTCAGGGAGCGTGAACATGGAAATGACAGCAATTTTTAGAGTTAACAAGGTTTTATGCACATCTGTGAAGCTATAATGTAAAATTACATCAGATGACAAAGTGAAAGCTCTTAACAGATTGTAGCGGGGTAGAAGAGCTTCGTAACACAACTCTGGAGTGTTACAGAACCTCATGACAATGTCTATATTTGCATAATTGATATGCTTGAGGATCACTGTGAAATGAGCCTAAAAGGGAGGGTGAAAACAAGGTACAAGATGAGGAGGCAGAGGAGGACATTGGTGCAGAAAGAGGCATTTCCATCACCTGGCCAAGCTGCTGGTGTGCTGGGCAGGAACCACATTTATTTATTAACTTTCATATATTGTCCTTGATCACGGTTACAACTTCATATGTCAGCACTGGCGTGAACTCTGCCAGACACAGAGAGGCCCAAGGACTGGCGGACCATCTGCTCAATGTACTTGTGCAGGGCTGGAAAAGTAATGTTGACTTGGGACTTTCCACCTTGGGTAGGCACAAGGCATGAGTTCTCTGAAATGTGCAGTCAACTACATGGAAATGGAGGGACTGTAGTACCAGCAATTTGGCCAGTAGCATGTTCAGCTTCTGAACTGTTAGATGAGTTCATGCACACTGTTGTCTTTTTACAATTGCCTCGGTGATCTATTGCTGACGAAACAAGAGATGAGGAGGAGGAACAATAGATGACTTTAAAGTCAATGGGAAGAAATGACAGCTTTCTTCTTCTGACGTTGTCAAGCCCTGACTGCTGGAGAGGGGGTGCGGGCTGGTGAGAGATGCAGCAGATGGTTGCTGCATCAGGCTGTAACACTAAATGAGTGGCACGGTTTTCCCACGCCACTTTATGGTGACGCTCCATGTGTTAATGCAGTGTTGTCATGCCAACATTAGGCTGCACCTCACCTTCTGCACACATATTCTGCATCCCGCCACACTAACATCACAACTTGGTGAAAAATTCCTATACTGAGGAGTATGACATTTTCCCTTCACTACGTGCATGATGCCTGTCTCCTGCTGCTTTTATGTACCTGTGCACTGCTAGTGTGTTCCTCAGAGGTCAGCTCCCGAGTAGCAGACAGTGTACCTCTCCTGCATTTGTCCGCAGATCTCCCACTGCTTCCACCATGCTGTTTCATGGGCATGCTTCAACCCTGCTACCTCACGGGCATGCTGTCACCCTCTTCTGATGATGACGACAATGCCCCCTCTTCACTTGGCTTCTACATGCGATCAGCTACATCTGTTGGGTTGTCACCCTCAACTGTCTCTTGCGCACGTCCCTAACCTCTCGCAACATTTGCTCACACCCAACTGTCATCATTGGTAGTTGCACGCATAGAGGAGTCTGTAGCAGACCTCCCCTCCAAGTCTGTGCTAGCCTGTAGGAGTTGAATGTCCTAACAAAGCTCATCCTCACTTAAAAGCTGAGCAGAGCCGGCAGCTATCATTACTTGCAGAAGGAGCAGCAAAAACAAATGGCATGTTCAGGATAGGTGAGGGCATAGAGGCAGTTCCTGGACCATGCCAACTATGCGTGGTTTCTGAGGAACCCACCTATTCCTGGCTGTGTGTATCTATTGTCACTTGAGATTGAACACTGCAAAAATAAGCACTCATACGGCTATGTCAATGGAAAAATAAAAATGTAAGTCGTTGAAAACAATAAAAAAATAACTTGGGGGGAGATTTATCAAACTGGTGAAAAGTAGAACTGGCTTAGTTGCCCATAGCAGCCAATCAGATTCCACCTTTCATTTTCCAAAGGAGCTATGAAAAATGAAAGATGGAATCTGATTGGCTGCTATAGACAATTAAGCCAGTTCTACTTTACACCGTTTGATAAATCTCCCCCTTGGTCCTTACAGGAATAATAAGATTTTCCCAGGTGCCAGTAGCCTGCCTGTCTGTTGAGAAGATACATACTTACCTGTTGTCCCTGCGCAGTGGATTTGATGCTGCTTTCTGAGTTCAGCAGATCTACTGTGCAAGCAGTAAAATAGCATCAATTTATCAATTTCTCTTTAAAAATTTAGCCATTCTATAAAATATCAGAATTAGCCTAGTTTAGTCATGCAGCTGATCAGACTGGCTATGTGTGTCACCTCTCAAGCATCAGAACATTGTAGCTTGAGTACTCACAATACAGTAGGGTTCAAAACAACATGTACTAGTTTGTATGAATGTTATTATATTTTTGAAGGTTAAATGTAATGTTACTGACACCTATGACATACAAACCGGATTCCAAAAAAGTTGGGACACTAAACAAATTGTGAATAAAAACTGAATGCAATGATGTGGAGATGGCAAATGTCAATATTTTATTTGTAATAGAACGTAGATGACAGATCAAACGTTTAATCCGAGTAAATTTATCATTTTAAAGGAAAAATACGTTGATTCCAATTTTCACGGTGTCAACAAATCACAAAAAAGTTGGGACAAGTAGCAATAAGAGGCTGGAAAAAGTAAATTTGAGCATAACGAAGAGCTGGAAGACCAATTAACACTAATTAGGTCAATTGGCAACATGATTGGGTATAAAAAGAGCTTCTCAGAGTGGCAGTGTCTCTCAGAAGCCAAGATGGGTAGAGGATCACCAATTCCCACAATGTTGCGCAGAAAGATAGTGGAGCAATATCAGAAAGGTGTTACCCAGCGAAAAATTGCAAAGGCTTTGCATCTATCATCATTAACTGTGCATAAAATCATCGAAAAATTCAGAGAATCTGGAACAATCTCTGTGCATAAGGGTCAAGGCCGTAAAAACATACTGGATGCCCGTGATCTCCGGGCCCTTAAACGACACTGCACCACAAACAGGAATGCTACTGTAAAGGAAATCACAGAATGGGCTCAGGAATACTTCCAGAAACCATTGTCAGTGAACACAATCCACCGTGCCATCCGCCGTTGCCAGCTGAAACTCTACAGTGCAAAGAAGAAGCCATTTCTAAGCAAGATCCACAAGCTCAGGCGTTTTCACTGGGCCAGGGATCATTTAAAATGGAGTGTTGCAAAATGGAAGACTGTTCTGTGGTCAGACGAGTCACGATTCGAAGTTCTTTTTGGAAATCTGGGACGCCATGTCATCCGGACCAAAGAGGACAAGGACAACCCAAGTTGTTATCAACGCTCAGTTCAGAAGCCTACATCTCTGATGGTATGGGGTTGCATTAGTGCGTGTGGCATGGGCAGCTTGCATGTCTGGAAAGGCACCATCAATGCAGAAAAATATATTCAGGTTCTAGAACAACATATGCTCCCATCCAGACATCATCTCTTTCAGGGAAGACCCTGCATTTTTCAACAAGATAATGCCAGACCACATTCTGCATCAATCACAACATCATGGCTGCGTAGGAGAAGGATCCGGGTACTGAAATGGCCAGTCTGCAGTCCAGATCTTTCACCTATAGAGAACATTTGGCGCATCATAAAGAGGAAGGTGCAACAAAGAAGGCCCAAGACGATTGAACAGTTAGAGGCCTGTATTAGACAAAAATGGGAGAGCATTCCTATTTCTAAACTTGAGAAACTGGTCTCCTCGGTCCCCAGACGTCTGTTGAGTATTGTAAGAAGAAGCGGAGATGCCACACAGTGGTGAAAATGGCCTTGTTCCAACTTTTTGGGGATTTGTTGACACCGTGAAATTCTGATTCAACATATTTTTCCCTTAAAATGGTACATTTTCTCAGTTTAAACTTTTGTTCCGTGATTTATGTTCTATTCTGAATAAAATATTAGAAGTTGGCACCTCCACATCATTGCATTCAGTTTTTATTCCCGATTTGTATAGTGTCCCAACTTTTTTGGAATCTGGTTTGTAGTATGACAACCTCTTTTATTGGAATGACTCAATTGTAAACTATTAGTTTCATGTTTGCCATGTTGGAAGTGTTAAAGAGCAAAATTCTTGAAAAGTGAATCTAAAGAATTGGTCAGATTTGATTCAGGTGCAAATAAATTCAACCTACATCAAGTATACTAAGATTTCCCTTGTGTCTGACCCTCTGAGATCACCTAGGATTGTATCAAGTCCTTTTCAAACTCTTTAGTGCCAAGATAGCATTAGTTTTTAAAGGTAGTATAGAATAGTATGGAACCTGATGACCACGGCAGGAGATGTGTGGCTGTGTAGGGAACTAGTAGGGGCAGCAGTACAATAAGGAGTCTGACAACCTGAATACACAGAACAGTATAATAGTTGCACTAGTCTGTAAGGAATGTTTTTTTTAAACAAAATGTGCAGTTGAAGAGAATCCACTATAATGTTTGTTACACTTATTAATTTAAGAAACTTTGCAACAGTTTTTAGAAAAAATATGTAATTGGATGGTGTCCATTGCAGCTGTGACACATAATATGTCAGCCAGTGCATTTATGATTTTTTTATGTTTACTGGACTGCTACCGTATCTGGCTCCTACAGATTAACCACAATTGAGTACAGTAGCTTTAAATATTTATGTACATTGCAACCAGAGCCTCGTTGGATACAAATGGCTGCAGCCTAGTGAAAGACACACTAAACTAAGTCTGCTGACCCTATCCTGTTCCTAGCTAAAACTTCTCTATCGATTTAATGAAATCTTCATATTATCTTCAAGAAATAGAATAAAATAGAATAAAAAAAATAAATCTACAAACAGAAGATAAAAACAGATTATGAAAAAATGATATGTGTCACTATCTGGCTTTTACTAACAACCTCATAAAGTGCTAACTAGCCTCATCATGTGCTGCAATAGAACTAATGCTATGTCAGTGTCCATTAATCCTGCAGATCTTGCACATACCATAGCAATGGTTTTGTCTTCTGGCACTATGGAAAAAAACTGCCAGACGGGAAATACTCACACACTCTAGACAACAGCTAGTGGTGGCAGATTTGGGCTTAGGTCTGGATGGCACATTTTGAACAAGTGTCCACAGTATCAGTTGCAACACCAGTTCACAAGCAGTTTTGGGGGGTTCTGGCAGTACGTTTCATCTGCTCTTTATTGGTGCCATTGCCAGCACCCTCCTCCTCTGATGTTACCTCATCATCATCACCTCGATCCGTCTCCCAGCTCCTGTCCAACACACAATAATTGTCATCATTGTCCTCACCCTTCATACCACTTTTATCAGATTGGGATATGTCATCATGAGCTCCTTGGCCTCCCTCCTAATTCCCTACTCTGTATTTGCCCTGAGTGGCATTGCTGCTACCACTGCTGCTACCATCCCCACCGGCTATAGGTGCCACTACTATCACCCCCAACACAGCTATTCATGGGGTCCCCCACCTCCACCTGAACCTCCTCCTCCTCCTCCTCATGACAGTCCAAATGCTGTCTGTTCCCAGACAAGTCATCAACAGGGAGACCATCTTGACTTTATTGCATAGCACATGGGTCTTTGCTGCCTCTTCTTAGGAAAAAAGAAGGCACTCCACTAGGAGGACGCAGTGGAGAGAGGATGCAATTGAAAGGCTTCTCTGGGGTTGCAGGCAAGAGGAAAAAGGAGGAATGTTGTGACCCCCTGTGGGTATAACAATGACACTTCTGAAGTAAAATATATTTGAACTATTCACTCAGTAATACATTCACTATCATGGCTAAAACAATGCAATATTTGCATTAAAATGTCTTTGAACTATATGTTTAACCCATTGTTGACAGGGCCTATAAAAGGCCTAAATGTCCAGGTAATTTTTTGCGATTTTGTGCACATGGTGGTTTAGTGACCCTAACTTTAATTTGACTACCAATATAAATTTTGTGATATTTTTTACTTGACACTTAAGAATTTTTATTAGGTTTAATTTTTAATTATAGTTTTTTTATTGTAGCTTTTTATCTCTTAAATATTAAAACTGACACAAAAATGTATTATTGTAATGGGTTCCCTATTTTGCGACAATCGTTTTGATGAACATATATAGGTTTGAGTGAATGGGGAATCCACAGGAGCCCCAGTTATAAGGGAAAACAGCCCCCTGTGGGAGCATTACACACAGGCAGAGCTGATAGGGGTCTCATTGGACCCTGTAGCTTTGCTCCAGGTCCGAGACACCCAGTGGTCACATGACCACCGGGACTAAAAGAGGAAGCGGCTCGAGTGCTTCCTGCTCTCCCCCTGTCCTCGTGCAGTGCTCTCCTCCCGGCACAGGAGAAGGCAAGAGTAGTAACAAACCACTCCAGTCTTCTTCTCAGGGTCCCCGCTGTGTCTGACAGCCAGGACCCTTACTGCTCCTGCTAGATTGACTCTCTGATCATTTATATACGTGCTATCTGCACAAGGTATGTGCAGATAGTACGTATATAGTCAGTTGGCAGTCGGGAAGGGGTTAATAATGGGCATAAAAATTGTGTTATTGCAGTATTGTTATTGCTGTAGCGACCTGTTATCTTGCAGCAATATGCAACCCGTTTATTAACACAGGTAAAATAATGATGTTATTGCCATAAAATGCTTTTGCAGTAATTAAACGTTATCCTGCAGTAATATGCAATTAGTTTCATAACCCAGATATGATAATGACATTATTGCGGTAAAATTAATTTGCTATAACTGAACGTTATCGTCAAGTAATATGCAGCACCTTTGATAACACAGGTATAATAATGGCGTCACGATTAACCTCTTCCAGACATAGGGCGTACAAATCATTGAGCAGGCACCTGGGGACAATGCGCCGGGGGGTCCTGTGACCCCCCCCGTATCAGACCTGCGGTTTGCAGCGCTTTTGGGAGGTTTCTGATATCCGCGGTCTGTGACCGCGGGAATCAGAAACTTCAAAATGCTGTTATTTTATGTTTAACCCCCCTGCAGCCCTCTGTGTTATGTGCCGGCGGGCGCAGCGGAGGGGGGGGTTTGGCGGTGCGGCAGTGTAGGCAGGAGGGCCGCGATCATCAGGGCGGTGCTGGGGGGGGGCGGGCAGGCTTGCGATCATCTGCCCGCCTCCTCTCTCAGGATAGCCGAGCGGTTTGCAGAATGTCAGCACATTGCTGACACTCTGCTTGAAATGGGACCGCTATATGGAAGAGGTTAACAGGGAGGGAGCTCCCTTCCTCTCCCATCGGGGGCTGCTGTGCCTTTTCAGCCCCTGATGGGAGAGGGAGGGGTCCCCCCTCCCTATCACCCACTGCTCTGTTGTGGCAGCGAGTGATGGTTACTATGGCAACCGGACGCCTTCACAGGCTTCCGGCTGTCCATGGTGCTGATCAGAGGCTGTCCATGGTGCTGATCAGACTTCTGCTAAAGGCAGTACAGTACACCTAGGCTGCAAAAAAGTGTCACATCTGGTATCGCCGTGCTCAGGAGAAGTTGGACAATGTGTTTTGGAGTGTAATTTTACATATACCCATGCTGGGTGAGAGAAATATCTCGGTCAAATGCCAACTTTGTATAAAAAAATGGGAAAAGTTGTCTTTTGCCGAGATATTTATCTCACCCAGCATGGGTATATGTAAAATTACACCCCAAAACACATTGCCCAACTTCTCCTGAGTACGGCGATACCAGATGAGTGACACTTTTTTGCAGCCTAGGTGGGCAAAGGGGCCCACATTCCAAAGAGTACCTTTAGGATTTCACTGGTCATTTTTTACACATTTTGATTTCAAACTCCTTACCACACATTAGGGCCCCTAGAATGCCAGGGCAGTATAACTACCTGACAAGTGATCCCATTTTGGAAAGAAGACACCCCAAGGTATTTCGTGATGGGCATAGTGAGTTCATGGAAGTTTTTATTTTTTGTCACAAGTTAGTGGAATATGAGACTTTGTAAGGAAAAAAAAAATCTATAAAATCATCATTTTCCGCTAACGTGTGACAAAAAATAAAAAGTTCTATGAACTCACTATGCCCATCAGCGAATACCTTAGGGTGTCTACTTTCCGAAATGGGGTCATTTGTGGGGTGTTTGTACTGTCTGGCCATTGTAGAACCTCAGGAAACATGACAGGTGCTCAGAAAGTCAGAGCTGCTTCAAAAAGCGGAAATTCACATTTTTGTACCATAGTTTGTAAACGCTATAACTTTTACCCAAACCATTTTTTTTTTTACCCAAACATTTTTTTTTTATCAAAGACATGTAGAACAATAAATTTTGAAAAAAAATTTACAACTGAAATTGAAAAATGTCTTTTTTTTGCAAATATTTCGTTTAATTTCGATTAATAACAAAAAAAGTAAAAATGTCAGCAGCAATGAAATACCACCAAATGAAAGCTCTATTAGTGAGAAGAAAAGGAGGTAAAATTCATTGCGGTGGTAAGTTGCATGACCGAGCAATAAACGGTGAAAGTAGTGTAGTGCAGAAGTGTAAAAAGTGGCCTGGTCATTAAGGGTGTTTAAAGAGAACCTGTCACCAGGATTTTGCGCATAGAGCTGGGGACATGGGCTGCTAGATGGCCACTAGCTCATCTGCAATACCCAGTCCCCACAGCTCTCTGCGCTTTTATTGTGTTAAAAAACTGTTTTGATCCATATGCAAATGACCTGATATGAGTCCTGTATCCGGAGATGAGTCAAGCGGAAAGGAGCCCAGCACCGCCCCGCGTCCTCCGAATCTCCTCCTTGCTGGCTGACGTCACAGAGCTGGAGCGACGAAATCTCGCGATGCGCGAGCTAGCGCATGCGCAGTGTCGGCATCATGTTCATTCCCTGTACTGGCATCAGCACAGGGAACGAACTACGCATGCGCTAGCTCACGCATCGCGAGATTTCGGCGCTCCAGCTCTGTGATGTCAGCCAGCAAGGAGGAGATTCGTAGGAAGCGGGGTGGTGTTGGGCTCCTTTCCGCTTGACTCATCTCCGGATACAGGACTCATATCAGGTCATTTGCATATGGATCAAAACTGTTTTTTAACACAATAAAAGCGCAGAGAGCTGTGGGGACTGGGTATTGCAGATGAGCTAGTGGCCATCTAGCAGCCCATGTCCCCAGCTCTATGCACTAAATCCAGGTGACAGGTTCCCTTTAAGCTAGGGGGCTGAAATGGTTAAGAACCAAATGGGTCTGGGTCAAAAAAATGTAATAAAAAGTGAAAAATAAAAATAAAAAAACACATTTATCACTGATTAAAAATTAAAAAAATAATATTCCCTACACATTTGATAACACCGTGTCCATAATGACCTGATCTATAAAACGGTCATGTTACTTTGCCCGCACGGTGAACGCCATAAAAAAATAAAAAAAATATGATGAAATTGAAATTTTGCCCACCTTACTTCCCAAAAAAAAAAAAAAGTGATCAAAAAGATGCATGTACGCCAAAATAGTACCAATCAAAACGTCACCTTATCCCGCAAAAAATGAGCCTCTACATGAGACAATGGCCCAAAAAATAAAAAAAAATATGGCTCTCAGATTAAAACATGATTTTTTTGTTTCAAAAATGCTTTTTTATGTTAAACGTAAAAAAAATAATAAAAGTAGACATATTAGGTATCGCCGCTTCCCTATGAACCTGCTCTATAAAAATACCACATGACCTAAACCCTGAGGTGAACACCGTAAAAATAAAAAAATAAAAACAGTGTAAAAAAAGCAATTTTTTGTCACCTTACATCACAAAAAGTGTAATAGCAAACGATCAAAAAGTCGTATGCCCCCCAAAATAGTGCCAATCTAACCGTCATCTCATCCTACAAAAATTATACCCTACCTAAGACAATCGCCCAAAGACTGAAAAAACTATTAATCTTCTCGGACTATGGAGACACTAAAACATGTTTTTTTTTGTTTTTTTTTAAATGATATTATTGTGTAAAACTTTAAAAAATAAAAGAAAGTATGCATATTAGGTATCGCCACGTCCATAGCGACCGGCTCTATAAAAATATCATATGACATAACCCCTTAGGTGAACACTGTCAATTTTTTTTTAATAAAAACTGTACTAAAAAAACATTTGTTTTGTCACCTTACGTCACTAAAAGTGCAACAACAAGCGATCAAAAAGGCATATGCCCCCCACAATGCTTCCAATCTAACCGTAACCCCATTACGCCAAAAATGATACCCTACAATCGCCCAAAAAATAAAAGAAACAGTGGCTATGGAGACACTAAAACATGTTATTTTTTTTGTTTCAAAAATATTATTGTGTAAAACCTAAATAAATAAAAAAAGGTATTGCCACTTCTGTAAGAACCTGCTCTATAAAAATACCACATAACCTAACCCCTCAGGTGAACACTGTAAAAAATATTAAATAAAAACGGTGTCAAAAAAGCTATTTTTGTGTTACCTTACATCACAAAAAGTGTAATAGCAAGCGATCAAAATGTCATATGCACGGGGGCGGAGCCGGCGCCTGCAGTGAATGGCTGTGTGAGTCTTCAGCTCCGTGTGAGAAATCGCCCTAACAGCCTGGATTTTTAGCTTCAAGAAGCCACAACGGTGAAAATCTGAGGATCCAAACCCAGTGAAGTCTCCGACCAACAGAAGGCTGCAGCCAATAAGGGAGAAATGGACAAATTTATCAAAAAAGCTGCCTCCGCTTATGTGGCTAGAGAAAGCAAGATGGCGCCTGTCTCCCCGCACTCAATCAACAGATCACAAAAAGAGCAGCCTGAAGCTGAAGCTGCTGCAGGAGGAGATGAGGATTTGAACTCGCTTCCCTTATCCAGAACCTACTTTAAAGATACGTTAATGTCTACCTTATCTGCAGCCCTGGACCCTATCAGCTCCGATCTTTCCACCATCAAGGAAGATGTTAAACAAATCGGACGGAGGGTAGAGGCTCTTGAAGAATCTCAAACCGCGATTATGAATCACCAACAAGCGGTTTCTCAGCATATAAACTCCATACAAGCAAACTTAAATGCTCTGTACTGTGGCCTGGAAGACCAGGAGAACCGGAGCAGAGGAAATAACTTACGCTTTCGTGGTATACCGGAATCGGTCTCACCCGGTGATGTCTCACACACCATCACACAAATCTGCTTATCCCTCCTAGGACCCGAATCGGCACATGAGGTGATCCTGGAGAGAGCTCATAGAGCCCTGAGACCCAAACCGGCCACAAATGCTCCACCCAGGGATATAATATGCAAGTCCCTCGCTTTCCCGGTAAAAGAGGCCATCCTCACTAAAGCGCGGCAATCCACCGAAATCATCTGGGATGGATATCCAGTATCTATTTTTCAAGATCTAGCTCAAACAACTCTGCAAAAAAGAAGATCGCTAAAGCCACTTACCGACTGGCTCAGATCCCATAATGTCCTTTACAGATGGTCCTTCCCTTTTGGCATCTCCTTCTTCTATGAGGGTCGCAAGATGTCCGTTACTTCTTTCGCAGATCTAGATCAAGTATATGATCATTTAAACATCAACCCGCTTACTATCCAAAACTGGGAAACAGTGCAAGACCTTTCCTCTAAATCCTTTACCTACTTTCACTGTCTGACCTTCCTCCTTCATTCCCTTGTATCTCCACGTACCCCCTTCTGACCATAACTCTCCTCTCTATACCATATCTACTCATTCCCTCCTCCGAATATCTTCCGATTTTCTCTCTTCTATGTTTTGTCGATCATCCCATGAATAAGCTCCGACTCGATTATTTGCTATGATTATTTGTCGAATATTCCATGGAAAATTTGGTCTCGATTACATGCTTTGTTTATTTGTCGATCAGTCCATGTGAAAGTTTTGAATATTTCTTCAGGGCGACTATCCTGAAATTCATTACCCCCATGGTTAACTTTCTGTCAGTATGCGCATGCGCGCACATGTTTCTATCATCACAGTTTTTTGTTAATGTCTTATTATTTCCCTCCTTTGTTTGTTCTGGGGACCTGCCACACCACCCCTTAATTATTTGTGCTAGCACAGAGATTGTCAGGTCGACCCCATTAAACGAGGAGTTATTTTTAGATTGGGACCAGACGGATCGGGATTTCGTTAGAACAAACAGTTGGCCAATTTGAATATAGCCTCTTTTAACGTAAAAGGCTTTAACTCGCCGTCTAAGAGGTGTCAAATATTTTCCTTCATGAAGAAAAAACAGACGTCAATTCTGTTTCTACAAGAAACCCACTTTAGATTTGACAAGTATCCCGATCTGTCTCGATCCAATTTTCCCGTTTGGTACCACTGCGGCTCTAACTCTTCTGCCTCCAGAGGTACCAGTATTGGTTTCAGCAGAAATGTAACTTTCCATTACTGCTCTCACCAACAAGATGCAGACGGTAGATACCTTTTACTAAAAGGGTATATTAACAATTGCATGTTCACCTTTGTCAATCTGTATGCTTCAAATGTCGATCAAGCTGCCTGGCTTAAAGATCTTATTCCTAAAATATCTCTTTTTAGAGAAGGCACTCTGATTCTAGGGGGAGATCTCAATGCTTCCTTAGATCCGTCTATGGACTCCTCTACTACTAAATCAGCTTTGTCCATAAAGACACTTCACACAATCAAGGAATCATTGGCCGAACTGCAATTGGTCGACATTTGGAGAATATTGAACCCGACAGTGAAAGATTACACCTTCTACTCGAATGTTCATAAGTCCTACCAGAGACTGGATTACCTGTTTGTGCCAAAGGAAATTGTCCAAACTTGCAAAGACCCGCGCATTGATTCTATACATATGTCTGACCATACCCCTATATTCGTCTCCATCGCCCCAACGATAACCCCTCCCAAATCTTTTAAATGGAGACTCAACGAACAACTCCTTTCCAACCCAATCTATGTTTCTAAATTAAAAAATTCCCTAGAAGACTTTTTCAATATAAATGCCCTCCCTGAAACTTCTCCCAACTTGCTGTGGGATACCCATAAAGCCTTCATGAGAGGACAACTTATCAGTCTGGGCTCTCATGCAAAAAAACTGAGGTCGGCCCAAATCGACACCCTACTACTTCACATTAAGAAACTGGAGACCCGACAAACTATCCCTATCTGAATCTCATCTAAGTGAACTCACTAAACTCTGCTCTGAATTAAAAAACCTTTTGAATAATACATCAGCTAAATACTTCCTCAATTCCCAATATAAGTTCTTTGCCCACGGTGACAAAGCTTCAAGATTTATGATGAACAGGATAAAAAAGAGGAAAGTTCATAATCATATAGATAAATTACATACTAATAAAGGGGATATTGTTACCAAGACAGAGGAGATAGCTTCACAGTTTCAAAATTTCTACCATTAATATTCCCAAAGACACATCCCAAATTGGGAATCATCCGCATCCGGACATGGTTCAAACATTTCTCCAATCTATAACCCTCCCTTATTTAAATCAATCTCAAGTACTCCCCCTTGAATCTCCCTTCACACTAACAGAGGTAAAAATTGCCATACAACAATTACCCAAAAACAAAGCCCCCGGGCCCGATGGGCTAACGGCGATATATTATCGCACTTTTAAGGATCTCTTAGCCCATCACCTAACCTCACTCTTTAACCAATCCCTGAACGGAACTCCTTTGTCCCAAGATATGACCAAAGCTAATATTACAATTATTCCTAAAACCTGGCAAAGACCCTACCTATTGTGAAAACTATCGCCCCATCTCCCTTCTTAATCTCGACCTTAAGCTAATGGACAAAATCCTTGCTAATAGATTATCCCCGCTTTTGCCCGTCATGGTACATAAAGATCAAACAGGTTTTGTATCCGGTAGGGAAGGTAAAGATAATTCAACAAGAATCTTAAATGCCATTTTCTATGCTAAAAAGAATTCATCCCCTCTAGTCCTTGTCAGCACCGATGCCGAAAAAGCGTTTGATAGAGTCAACTGGGACTTTATACGTCTCGTATTGGAGAAGTTTGGCCTCCCAAACTCCTTTATACAAGCAATCTTTTCTATGTACATAAATGCTTCGGCATCGATGCTGGTAAACGATACATTTTCCCCCTCATTCCCCATTAAGAACGGCACGCGCCAGGGATGTCCACTGTCCCCCTTGATCTTTGTTCTGGCCATGGAACCCCTCCTTCAATCCATCCGTCAAGACCCCCTGATCAAGGGAGTTGACTTAAGAGGCCACAAACACAAAGCTGCTGCTTTTGCAGATGACCTTTTACTCATAACCACTAACCCATCCACTTCCCTTCCTCGTATTTATGACCATTTAGAGAAATATAGTCCTCTGTCCAATTTTTAAATTAATATGAAAAAGTCTCATGTTTTAGCTATAGGTCTGCCCCCACACACTAGGAATAAACTTGCTTATACTTCACCTTTCAATTGGGACTCACCCACCATCACATATTTAGGTATTAAAATTGGCCCGGATCTTTCCAAACTATTCAATCTTAACTATATACCCCTATTACAAGCCATGCAATCACAAATTGACAACTTATATTTCCCAACTCTTTCATGGTTCGGTCGGAAAAACCTTTTTACATCCCTGGTTTTGCCAAAATTGAACTATCTACAACAAGTCTTACCCCTCCCTATCCCCAACTCCTACTTCCAGTCTATCAATAAAAAAGTCTGAGACTTTATCTGGAATAAAAAAAAAGCCTTCACACCCTCCAGAGACCTAAATCCGCAGGCGGTATCAACCTTCCTGATTTAAAGGCCTATAATATGGCCATTCTACTGTCTAGAGTGGTGGATTGGTTTAAGGAAACCCCTTATAAATCTTGGGTGGGGATGGAATCTTCTCTATTCCATTCATCATTTAGAACTCTCTTGATCCGCCCTGCACAAACCTTACCAACCCATATCCAGCAAAATCTTAACATTAAAACCACCTTAGATACATGGAATGAGTTCCAAAAATCGGCTCTAGCAGTTCCTTTGCCCTCCCCCCTTACCCAGATAAGGGACCTACTATCTATGGCCCCGTTGGAATTGTCGCAAAGCCTTCCACTCTCAATCAGAAATTCCACAATTCCAGTAATCTCCCTCTTTGATGAAGATGGCAAAATAAAAGACCAAAACTGTATTCAAAACTTATTCCCTACATCCACTCCTTCCATATTTTTCATACATTTCCTGCAATCATTTGTCTCTGATAATATCCGATTTAGTGATCTGCTTAGACCCTTAACTTGGTTTGAAAATCTCATTTATACAAATCCTCCCCCCGGAAACTCATCTCCCTCTTCTATAGGAAACTTACTTCTCCTGTTGATATGCCTAAACCATCCTTTATTGGTTCTTGGGAGAGGGACCTGGGTTCACCGATTACATTAGAGGATCAACACCGCCTATATATAGAACCCCACTCTTCTCCCAGATGCGTCAGGATACAGGAGAATGGGTATAAAGTTCTCACGAGGTGGTATAAAACACCAGATTTAACTTGCCATTTTTCATCTTCGAATTCTGACGTATGCTGGAGGTGTGATTCTGATAAAGGGACGTTTTACCACATTTGGTGGACTTGCCCATTAATTAGCCTATGGTGGACCAAAATCTTTACACTCTGCAATTCAATTTGCAGTAAACTTCTTCCTCCTTGTCCCAAGTTGGCTCTCTTGGGCCTACACTCTGGCCCTCTCTGCCCTGTATCGCTTAAATTATTTAAGAAATTATTGTCAGCTGCCCGATTATTAATACCTAGATATTGGTTGACCCACGACCTTCCCCCAATTGATCATTGGCTTAATAAAATTGATTCCATCTACAGGTTCGAGGAAATGTCTGCTTGGGAAAACCACTCTTATAAATTTTTCAGCTCCTTATGGAAACCCTGGCAGAACTTTAGGAAGTCATCTCTGTGAGCCTAATAATTTGGGTGATGTAACCCATGTGATGAATTACGTTACCTGATGTATTGTGCAGTGTCCCACATGTTTCTGTTTCTGTTCTATTTTTATTATTTATTACTATTTTTATTGCTGTCATTAATGTTTTCCACAATACTGATTGTAAGGTGATAATGTGTGACACATTGTGTGTCCGTCACCACCTGATTGACTATTTGCTATCCTTGTTGTTAAATGAAAACAATAAAAATATTTACAAAAAAAAAAAAAAGTCATATGCACCCCAAAATAGTGCCAATCTAACCGTCATCTCATCCCACAAAAATGATACCCAACCTGAGACAGTCGCCTAAAAACTGAAAAAACTATGGCTCTCAGACTATGGAGACACTAAAACATATTAGGTATCGCCGCGTCCGTAAGAACCTGCTCTATAAAAATAGCACATGATATAACCTGTCAGATGAAGGTTGTAAATAATAAAAAATAAAAATGGTGCCAAAACAGCAATTTTTTTGCAAATTTTCAATTTTAATCATTTTTTTCCCGTTACAAAGCAAGGGTTAACAGACAAACAAAACTCAATATTTATGGCCCTGATTCTGTAGTTTACAGAAATGCCCCATATGTGGTCGTAAACTGCTGTTTGGCAACATGGCAGGGTGAAGAAGGAAAGGAACGCCATATGGTTTTTGGAAGGCAGTTTTTGCTGGACTGGTTTTTTGACACCATGTCCCATTTGAAGCCCCCCTAGAGTAGAAACTCCAACTACACCCCTCAAGGTATTCAATACTGATTTTACAAACTTTGTTAACCCTTTAAGTGTTCCACAAGAGTTAATGGCAAATGGAGATGAAATTTCTGAATTTCTATTTTTTGTTACCTTGCCTCACAAAAAGTGTAATATTGAGCAACCAGAAATCATATGTACCCTAAAATAGTACCAACAAAACTGCCACCTTATCCCGTAGTTTCAAAAATGGGGTCACTTTTTTGGAGTCTCTACTCTAGGGTTGCATCAGGGGGCTTCAAATGGGACATGGTGTCCAAAAACCAATCCAGCAAAATCTGCCTTCCAAAAACCAAATGGCGTTCCTTTCCTTATGCGCCCTGCTGTGTGCCCGCATATGGGGTGTTTCTGCAAACTTCAGAATCAAAGTAATAAATGTTGAGTTTTGTTTGGCTGTTAACCCTTGCTTTGTTACTGGAAAAAAATTATTCAAATGGAAAATCTTCCAAAAAAGTGAAATTCTGAAATTTTATCTCCATTTTCCATTAAATCTTATGGAACGCCTAAAGGGTTAATAAAGCTTGTAAAATCAGTTTTAAATACCTTGAGGGGTGTAGTTTCTTAGATGTGGTCACTTTTATGGAATTTCTACTCTAGGGGTGCATCAGGGGTTATTTCAAATGGGACATGGTGTAAAAAAAAAAGGCCATCAAAATCTGCCTTCCAGAAACCATATAGCGTTCCTTTACTTGTGCGCCCTGCCGTTTGGTCATACAGCAGTTTACGACCACATATGGGGTGTTTCTGTAAACTACAGAATCAGGGCAATACATATTGAGTATTGTTTGGCTGTTAACCCTTGCTTTGTTACTGAAACAAAATGGATTAAAATGGAAAATTTGGCCAAATATTTAAATTCTGAAATTTTATCTCCATTTTCCATGAAATCTTATGGAACGCCTAAAGGGTTAATAAAGCTTGTAAAATCAGTTTTGAATACCTTGAAGAGTATAGTTTCTAGAAAGGGGTAATTTTTGGGTTGTTTCTATTATGTAAGCCTCACAAAGTGACTTCAGATCGGAACTGGTCCTTAAAAAGTGGGTTTTTGAATATTTCTGCAAAATGTCAAGATTTGCTTCTATGCCTTGTAACGTCCCCAAAAAATAAAATGTAATTCCCAAAATGATCCAAACATGAAGTAGACATATGGGGAATATAAAGTAATAACTATTTTTGTAGGTATTACTATGTATTATAGAAGTAGAGAAATTGAAACTTGGCAATTTGCAAATTTTTTGTAAATTTGGTATTTTTTTATAAATAAAAATGATTTTTTTTGTACTCCATTTTACCAGTGTCATAAAGTACAATATGTGACAAAAAAACTTTCTCAGAATGGCTTGGATAAGTCAAAGTGTTTTAAAGTTATCGCCACATAAAGTGACACTGGTCAGATTTTCAAAAAATTGCCTGGTCCTTAAGGTGAAATATGGCTGTGTCCTTTAGAAGTTAATAACACTGGAATAATAATGACATTATAGACATAAAATGCTTTTGCTATAACTACCTGTTATCTTGCAGTAATATGAAATGGATTTAATACCATGGGTATAAAAATTGCGTTATTGCTGTAAAATTCTTATGCTATAACTGAATGTTATCTTGCAGTAATATCCAATGCATTTAATAACACAGGTATAAGTGGTTTCAGAAGAAAAACTGAAAATGCTCAGCATTTGCAGCAGAATGCTATTGGGTGCTGGCAATAAACCTTTGAGCTGTAGAAATTATTATTTTTTTTTTTTAAAGCTGGCTCTCTTTTCATATACAGAAAAAGTGAGTTTATTTTTCTTGTAGGGGATTTGGTAATGCAGAACTAGCTGCCAGCCAGCAGCTGTATTAAACACACAACTGGGTGACCAGTCGCTCACTCCTTCAAAGCTTTCCCTAAATTCCCTTAAATCTACCCAAGTATCTTCCTATAATGTCCTTAGTGTCCTTAGTATGGCTATATTACTGGCTTGTATTTGCAATAGCTTTTTGTCAGACACTGCCACAAACAGGTCACAAACTGAGGACCGAGCGGTGACTCTTCTTTCTCTGCCTGCCTACTGCCCCCGATTCAGGCTGTCTTTCAGCCTGTGAGCCAATCAGGGCATGCCCTCCCCCACTTCCAGTGTCACGTGATCCTCCATTTTCTTCCTTCCTTGTGGTTTTCCCTGACAGTATTCACAGTAAAATGGTGCTAGGTCCCATTTTTACATGTTTCATTCGAAAACAAATCGCAAAAGTTTTGGATTCATTTGACAGACATAGTGTGTGAAATTACTTTCATAATGTTGCTTGCTGATTCGTTTCCTTGAATACTTGAAATTCAACATAAAAAAAGTTATAATGTCACTTTGAAATACATTCTAATAAAATTGTCCTTGCAACAAAACCTGGGTTTTGTGTGAAATATAGCTGTGTACCCTATAGATATAGTTGTGTGGATATAAAATCGGAGGATTATCATACAGAAGAGAAGCAAACAGGTGCAAATAACCTCATACTTAATAATACATGTATTTCTTTATATACATTTATGTCACTAAATGCAGCAGCATTTGAGAACTTTTTTGTATTTTTTCTATAAGGCATAGGTCCGATATGGGCAAACAACTGTGTATCTTCTAATTGTGTATCTCCTAATTTTCTTGGGCTGTTATCTACAGTAAACTGCACAACACTATAGAATAGGAAATTGTGCAGACAAACATTAATGCCATGTATTCAGTATTCACTGTATGTGGCCGAAGCTCCATACAAGGTAGATAAAACAAGGCCACTTCATCAGACTATTAAACACTCTTTATATCAGCTGTTTTCCTGCCCTTAGGGCTTGTTCACACGACCGTCTGAAACCCGTGCCCGTGCTGTGGACCGCAAATTGTAGACCGCAATGCACGGGCAACGACTGTGTCCCTGCCGCATGGCAATCGTGGACCCATTCACTTGAATGAGTTCTCGATCCGTCCGTTTCGCAATGGAGCAAGCTCTATATTTTTGCAGTGCGGAGGCACGGAACGGAACCCCAGGAAGCACTCCGTAGTGTTCCGTTCCATGCTTCCATTCCGCACCGTTCCATATCTCCGGATTTGCGGACCCATTGAAGTGAACAGGACCGCAGGGAAGGGAATGCCCGTGTACAGGGAGTGCAGAATTATTAGGCCATGTTCTCAATGAACCCAAAAAACTCATTAATATCAAAGCTGAATATTTTTGGAAGTAGTATTTAGTTTGTTTTTAGTTTTAGCTATTTTAGGGGGATATCTGTGTGTGCAGGTGACTATTACTGTGCATAATTATTAGGCAACTTAACAAAAAACAAATATATACCCATTTCAATTATTTATTTTTACCAGTGAAACCAATATAACATCTCAACATTCACAAATATACATTTCTGACATTCAAAAACAAATCAGTGACCAATATAGCCACCTTTCTTTGCAAGGACACTCAAAAGCCTGCCATCCATGGATTCTGTCAGTGTTTTGATCTGTTCACCATCAACATTGCGTGCAGCAGCAACCACAGCCTCCCAGACACTGTTCAGAGAGGTGTACTGTTTTCCCTCCTTGTAAATCTCACATTTGATGATGGACCACAGGTTCTCAATGGGGTTCAGATCAGGTGAACAAGGAGGCCATGTCATTAGATTTTCTTCTTTTATACCCTTTCTTGCCAGCCACGCTGTGGAGTACTTGGACGCGTGTGATGGAGCATTGTCCTGCATGAAAATCATGTTTTTCTTGAAGGATGCAGACTTCTTCCTGTACCACTGCTTGAAGAAGGTGTCTTCCAGAAACTGGCAGTAGGACTGGGAGTTGAGCTTGACTCCATCCTCAACCCGAAAAGGCCCCACAAGCTCATCTTTGATGATACCAGCCCAAACCAGTACTCTACCTCCACCTTGCTGGCGTCTGAGTCGGACTGGAGCTCTCTGCCCTTTACCAATCCAGCCACGGGCCCATCCAACTGGCCCATCAAGACTCACTCTCATTTCATCAGTCCATAAAACCTTAGAAAAATCAGTCTTGAGATATTTCTTGGCCCAGTCTTGACGTTTCAGCTTGTGTGTCTTGTTCAGTGGTGGTCGTCTTTCAGCCTTTCTTACCTTGGCCATGTCTCTGAGTATTGCACACCTTGTGCTTTTGGGCACTCCAGTGATGTTGCAGCTCTGAAATATAGCCAAACTGGTGGCAAGTGGCATCTTGGCAGCTGCACGCTTGACTTTTCTCAGTTCATGGGCAGTTATTTTGCGCCTTGGTTTTTCCACACGCTTCTTGCGACCCTGTTGACTATTTTGAATGAAACGCTTGATTGTTCGATGATCACGCTTCAGAAGCTTTGCAATTTTAAGAGTGCTGCATCCCTCTGCAAGATATCTCACAATTTTTTACTTTTCTGAGCCTGTCAAGTCCTTCTATTGACCCATTTTGCCAAAGGAAAGGAAGTTGCCTAATAATTATGCACACCTAATATAGGGTGTTGATGTCATTAGACCACACCCCTTCTCATTACAGAGATGCACATCACCTAATATGCTTAATTGGTAGTAGGCTTTCGAGCCTATACAGCTTGGAGTAAGACAACATGCATAAAGAGGATGATGTGGTCAAAATACTCATTTGCCTAATAATTCTGCACGCAGTGTATTGCGGATCCGGAAATGCGGTCCGCAATACCGCAACGGGCAGCACACGTTCGTGTGAATGAGCCCTTGTAGTGAGAAAATTTTCAAGGTTGAGAAAAGGTGTAAGTCCATCCACTGGTGCCAATTACCCTCCAATGTTGATCCAGAGGAAGATTAAACTCCATGAGGCAGAAGTTAGTTTTCATCATGTGACGGGAAAAAATCCTTGCTGACTCCAAATCTGGTAATCTGAATAAATCCCCCATTAAAGGGTTTCTATCACCAGAAATACTGTTATGTAGCTGACTGACATTAGCACATCGCTAATGTTAGCACTACATAACAGTATGTTTCTGACATTTGTCCCTGCAGCCGTTTTTGTAAAATAACCACTTTTATAATATGCTAATGAGTCTGTAGGTGCTATGTGGGCGTAAAATCAGCACCTAGAGGCTCCATCTACTCACCCTTTATCCCGCCCAGGTCCCCTGTTCTGCCCGCCCCGCTCCTCTTGATTAATGTCACTGTTCCCTGCATCGCATACGAAATCCCGCGCCTGCGCCGTTCACTTCTGTATTCGGCGCAGGCGCAGTGAGTGAAGGCCGTTCTCCTGATGCCGGCTTCCTCACTGTGACGTAGTCGGCACACTGACACTGTTATCCACTGACATTTTATCCACTGATACTTAAATTGTGGTCTCTTTCATTACCATATATTGTCATCTACTGATATTGTTGCCTACTGACATTTGTATTGTGGTTCTCACTTTTTAATATCCTCATTAATAGCTCTTTCTTATTATACATTATTTATTATATATTTTTAGTATCACTAATAAAGTAGATTATTTCATTTGAGAATATACGTTTCAGTGGGAGTCCAGAAAGAGTGCCAATCATCTATTGAATAATTTCTAATTTTGGGACATAGTTTACCTCTTGAAGTGTGTAAACCTTACATTTATCAGTGCAACACCTCATTTGCAACATCCCTGCCTAAGCTTCTGATATCTCCAGACCCCCATTACTATTCCATTCTGTGCTAATAGCTATATATATATATATATATATATATATATATACACACAGGTGAAACTCGAAAAATTTGAATACTGTGCAAAAGTCCATTTATTTCAGTAATGCAAATTAAAAGGAATTGAATTAATGCAGCTTAAAATTAGAATTCTAGGCTCAAAGTGTCACACTCTAGTCAGCTAATTGATCCATATGACCTGAGCAAAGGGTACCTCAAAATTGTGACTTTGGGGTTCCATAAGCTATAAGCCATAATCATCCAAATTATAACAAATAAAGGCTTGAAATATCTCGCTTTGCATGTAATGAGTCTATCACATATGTTAGTTTCACCTTTTAAGTTGCATTACTGAAATAAATGAACTTTGCATGATATTCAAATTTTTCGAGTTTCACCTGTATATATATATATATATATATATATATATATATATATATATATATATATAAATAAAAGTAACAAAAAGGGCAGCACTCCAAAAAGTAAAAGAAGAAAAAATCTTTAATTACCCATGTGGGACAAGCGACGTTTCGGCTCAATGTGTGAGCCTTTCTCAAGCAATGTGTACAGACAAAATACTGAGTATATATACCAGTAGGGGTGAATACAATCAATGTGCACTACAGGTGCGCTCAATTCATAACAAATAAGTTAATCAAATACAAAATGCAATGCATATATCAAGTTTACAATAAAAATCATAGTGAAAGTCAGTGCATAATAATATAATAAATGATCGATTAAAAAACTAAGTATACTGTTCAGTGAAATATACAGATACATATAAATACTTCATAATTATCAATCATAAGGTGAATGGTGTCAGCTGTGTATGCTGATAAAGTGCTAAGTGCTTACTGCGTAGGTCAGGCAGACGGAGGGTGAAGGAGAATGTAGAGCATAGACGGCTGTCATAATTCATGCGGTTCGGCGTGCCTGTAGCGTGACTGCGCATGTCACGATGACGTATGTGACGTACTTCCGGGTTACGATGTGCTTGTAATACCGCAACTGCGCATTGGCCTTCTGATGTCTCTTGCACCATCTTGGATCAGGGCATCCTGCTAGTATTGCCAGGGACCTCTGTTAATGCCAGCCGATGTGTAACAAAATCAGGCGAGAGCACATATTAGTGCTCCTATAGCCTATATTGATGGCTAGGTGAGTTCAGATATGGGACACAACAAAAACAATGCTGCAGCCCACATCCGTGGTCCCAGATCAGTTGCGCACCCACACGTTAGTGTGGGGTCACACTGCATCTGTGATCAATGCCCACCCATTGCCACCTCATAGGGAGGGATCTCCTCATATATACCTGCTATGTCAACACCAGACTGTAGTCACAGAAGCACCAAAAGCATCTAAAAGCAAAAAACGTAATGACAGAAAGAGACTATCCTTATATGGGCATGCCGTCCACACTTACAGCCTCATATCTCCTCACTTCATGCTCCGTGGCCCACCTGCCGCAGAATAAGGAAAAAAGGAGAGAAGAGAAAAATAAGTATATTGTATATAAGAATAAATATAAAATAATAAAGAACATATTTTTTTGTCTTGTACAGAAAATCTCACAATATACATGAATGCGATCAACACCATAACGTACAGCCTGGAGGCAGACCAAAGATCTAGCCCACCCCAATTTTATAGTCCACATTTAGACCATAAGGTTTGAGGGAATTAAGGGTGTGAATCCACCTCAACTCCCGTCTGTTCAGGAGATTAGCCCTGTTGCCACCTCTTCTGGGCATAGGTATAAAATCGATAATACAACACCTGAGGTCTCTTTCAGTGTGTTTGAGGTCCGTGAAGTGTTTAGACACTGGCAAATCAGGCCGTTTTTTTCTTATGCTTAGACGATGATTGTTAAGCCGTGACTTGAAGTCAGTGGTAGTTTCGCCTACGTAAATTAAATTGCATGGACATGTGAGTGCGTAAATTATGTAACTAGAGTCGCAAGTTAAATAATATCGTATCGGGTAAGCCACCCCAGTTTGTGGATGTACAAAATTTCTACCTTTTACAATATATTTACAGTTTACACATGATAAGCATGGGAAGCATCCTGTGCTGTTTGTTGTCAGTGTTGTCTGTCTAGATTTTTTTGAAGTCCCCACGTCAGCCTTGACTAACTGATCTTTGATACTTTTGGATCTTCGGTAGGACATTAGGGGTGGAGAATGAAATTCCTTAACGGCACTGTGGCAGCCACCCAGTATACCCCAATGGCGTCGGATGATGTTCCCTATCGCTGTACTCTGTTCCGAGTGCATGGAAATAAAAGGAATTCTGGTTGGTTTTGTTTGACGTACTTTGTTTTTAAGAGTATCATTCCTATCTAGTTTCATGACCAGTTCTTTTTTGTCATGGAGTAATTTAGAGGGATAACCTCGTTTCTTGAACTTGTTGGTCAATACATCAAGTGTGTTGTCTAACACATCTTGGTCTGAAACTATACGTCTTGCTCTTAAGAACTGGGAATAAGGCAAGGATCTGATCATATTTTTGGGATGATTACTGCTGTACGTCAATAGTGTGTTCCTGTCGGTCGGTTTTGTAAAAAGTGCAGTATGCAACTTGCCGTCCGCCAGGATCACACGTGTGTCAAGAAACTGCATTTCGGTATGGGAATGCACTAGGGTAAATTGAAGTGTTTTATCAATCCCATTAAGAAAGTCGTGGAATTCGCAAAGCTGATCAGTAGTGCCAGTCCAGATGAGGAAGATGTCGTCATGTACCGCCACCACGCCATAGCATGCTTGAAATGGAGGCTTCCATAGACGACATCTTCCTCAAATCGACGCATAAATATATTGGCATAAGTTGGGGCCACATTGGACCCCATTGCCACGCCCTGCTCCTGCATGTAATAAGAATCTTGAAAAAGAAAGTAGTTGGATCTCAGGACAATTTCAAGGAGGGACAATATAAAATGTTGAGCTTGACTGGTCAAAGAAGAGTTATCTAACATGTAAGCAACCGCTGATAATCCCTTGCAGTGATCAATTGAGGTGTAGAGAGAGGTGACATCAAAAGATGCTAACGTCACCCCCTGTACATCTGTCAAGTCAATCATCTGCAACTTAAGTAAGAAATCGGCAGTGTCTTGTATATAGGAGCTTCCTCCACATGCAAAACTGCGTAGTGTCCGGTCCAAGAAGATGGCAACATGGCTAGAAATTGAATCAGACCCTGATACAATAGGTCGACCGGGGGGATCGATGAGAGACTTGTGGATCTTAGGCAACACATACAGTACCGGGGTAACTGGATGCATTACTGTAAGATAATCCACAAGTCCCTCATCTATGATCCCCGCGTCTAAGGCAATAGCCAACACATTTTTGATCGATTCAGCGATTCTAAATTTAGGGTCAGCATCAATGGGCCTGTAGATGGTATTGTCGCTCAATTGTCTCAGTACCTCTGCAATGTATTTGCAGGTATCTAAAACAACCACCGCACCGCCTTTATCTGCGGCCTTGATAGTAAGTGCGGGGTCATGCTTTAATTCATTAAGAGCGACAATCTCATCAGCAGTTACATTGGGGCGACCCCATCCACGGGGCTCAATCGTTTGTAATCGGTGTATCCAATAAGCCTCTCTTTTAAGTAATAATTTATTTCTATCACCACCTCGCCGAGGTAGGGGTACACTCTCAATGATTTGATAACGTAGTTGTGCTACTGTGTGTCTGTGCTCGTGGAAATGAAATGGTACGGGAAATAATAAATTTTGTTTTCTAATAGTGGATTTGTGATTACTCAATCTATCTTTCATCCTTGTAGAGGTTTCTCCCACGTACAATAAACCACAAGGGCACTTCAAAATATAGACAACAAACCGTCTGTCACATGTGAAAAAGCCTCGAATTGGTATGCGTTCACCCGATTGTGGGTGTGTGAAATGTGTACCCCTAATTACACTGGAACAATGTACACAATTTAAACAAGGGAAAGTTCCCATTTTGGGAGTAGCCAATACTCTTTGTATGGGTACAGCCAGGTATAATTTTATGGAGTTGTAGGAAAGTTTGAGTTCCAAATGGCAGTATGCCAAGAAAGCCATGATGTATGCAGTCTTGCCGGTATCATGTCTTGGGTGAAGGAGTGTGAATCTGTTGAACACATTCCAGCTGGTTTTATCATTTCTAGACGTGTTGACAGACAAAGACTATTGCACCATATTTTTTGCTGAATCAATGTAAGATTTTAATCCATGACCAATGTTTGGAAAGCTGGAGGGGATAAACCCACTCGTTCCGCCTTCGGCATTGCCTGGAAAAAATTGTGAAAATTTAATTGTGACAAGGCATCTGCGGAGACATTTTGTGTGCCCTGGATGTGCCTGCATGTTATGTGAAAATTGTGGCACAGGGAAAGCCAGACCAACCTGCGGATGAAAGACATGATAAAAGGTGACTTGGATCTGCCTTTGGCGATGATGTCTACTACCACCTGATTGTCGGTGACAAAAACTACTGAAGAGTTGGCCCATTGACTGCCCCAAACTTGGGCACACTGCTACAATTGGGTACACCTCTAGCAATGGGGAAGACTTCAAAGCATGCTGCGCTGAAGATACCTCTTTGGGCCAGGAACCAGCAAACCAATGATTCCCGCTGATTGCTGCGTAACCTGCAGAGGCGGCGGCGTCCGTAAAGATCGTAGCCAATGCGGGACCCCATTGAGGAACGAACATGGAGACCCCGTTCCAATTGGAGAGGAACGTATTCCACATTGACAAATCAGCAAACGCTTAGCTGTCTAAGCAGATGGGGCTATCCTGCTTGGGGGCTGAGGGAAGTAACTGCAACAACCAGGAGGTGAAGGCCCTACCTTGTGGCATGATTCTGGTAGCAAAGTTCAACATGCCCAGCAAAGATTGCAATTCTACTTTAGTGAAACTTCTGGAACCCACTGCCTTGGATATCTCTTCCCTGACTTTTGCGAGCTTCTCCTCCAGTAGCCTAGCTTCCATTTTGATGTTATCTAACACTACACCTAGGAAGGTGATTGCCGTTGAAGGGCCTTCTACCTTTGAAGATGCGACGGGGACGTGAAGTTCGGAGAAGATCTGGAGAAGGGACCTGAGTTTGCTGTGTCTGCAGTCTGGTGGTTCAACCAACAGGAAATCATCCAGGTAATGAATGACCAGCGGGCAATCACAGCAGTTGAGTAAAATCCAATGCAGGGCCTGCGCAAATTGATCGAACAGGCAGAGACTGCTCTTGTACCCGAAGGTCAAACGGCTAGCAAAATAGTACAGATTTTGCCATTTGATGCCATAAAACCTCCAGAGTTGCGGGTGGATAGGGAGCAGTTTGAAAGCATCCGCAATGTCTACTTTGGATAGCCAAGCCCCTCTGCCTACCTGGAGGATGAGATGGATAGCATCATCGACTGAGGAGTCTCGCATGGAGAATTCCTCAGAGAGAACTAACGAGTTGAGGCTCGGAATACCGGAACCATGAGGCGCAGAGAGATCATAAATAAGACGTTTTTTATTGGAGAATTTTTTAGCCACAACGACAATAGGGCTGACCCTCCAAGAATCAAAGGGGACAGTAGAAAATGGCCCGATAAGGAACCCCTTCTTTAACTCAGACTTTAGACTCCTACTGAGTCGGGATCCCTGGCGGCTGAAAGGAGATTAGGACCCTCCCAAGTGGACTGGTGAAGAGTGACTAGACCCGTATGGAACCCCTCGGCAAACCCGGCTATTAAGAACTGGACGAACCGGGAATTGGGATGGTCTTGGAGGAGAGCTGCCAGGAGATCCAAGTTGACCCCGGCTAGTCATGAGGTCCTAGATGAACGCTGTGGGCAGGTTGTCAGGGGGTGTGCTCTAAAACAAACCGAGCAAATGTGCAGGGCTCTACATTTGTTGTAATTACAGATGGCCATGTTGTAATTGTTACAAATTTGACTATTGCCCAGGAAAACTATAGGGCGGCCAAATTTATCGGTGGATGGGGCAGGTCTCTGCGGGAAACCAGAGGTTCTAGGAAAGAATCTGCCCTGAGAGACGGGAGGAACTGTGTTAGGGCACCAATCTGAAGAGTGGAGGATGAAGTTGCAATTAGCACATGCTTGAGCCTTGAGGCCAGCGAAATGGCGACAAAAGAGCTCCATATCCATGGTTGGTGGTGTGCTGAAATTGAGCAAGAGTGGCGGCCGCCTTGGTGGAAAACGAGCGGTGGTAGTCGTAAAAGGCGTGGCAGCCATACTTGTGGCCTAGATCCGTGACCCTGTACAGATAGGTGTCCAGTTCCTCTCGTCTCCCAGGGTGGGCAGAACAGATGTCTCTGTATAAACTGAAGGCCAAGACAAATTCAGGGATGGACAATTTTTTGTTGAGGCGGACGTCCCTGGCCTTTAGAATGATGGAAACGTCGCCGAAAGCGATGGTCCTGTTGCCTACGGGGTCATGGGTAGCTATGAGGATGGAAGCTAGATTAATGTCTTTCCCCTCTAGGATATCCTTCCTGATGTTGTCCAGGACAAAATGTGCCGGAGCTACCTCAGGCGTATATGAGGCCCTACCTGGGGAACAAGAACAGTGGAAATGGAGGGGCAGAGGGACTAGGTGTCAGTCCCCTGGACTCTATGGCAATCAACCTAGCCTGCATGTCTGACACAGAGGTGGCGATGTTGTTGATCGTAGAATGCAACTGTGCCAATGACAATTGAATGGTCGACATGGGGACTTGTTCCGCCGGTGGAGCCGTTGGCTCAGACACCAAGAGTCTGTATAGCTCTTCCTTCTGGGCCGACGCTGGATAACGAATCCCTCGCCTGTTGAGTTCCTTAATCAGTTTGGGTACTGTCCAACTTCTGAGTGACATGGAGCTGCCATGGCCAGAAGCAGAAGACTCTAAGATTGATAGGGATTCCTCAATGTCTGATAAGTGAGACATGCTGCGAGTGTGAGATAATGAAGAATTAACGGTTGGACGGCCCTGTTGTGAAGAGAGAGACCCGAGACCATGAAGTGAAAACTAAGAAGTGGTGGTGCTGGTGAAGAACGGAGTGTGGGCGCTTACCTATGCGGAACCTGGAAAAAAAGTTACAACTGGCAAAGACGTGACTTAAACGAAGAAGGGGGTGGACTGTGAAAAAGAAAAATGGTGCGCACCAAAGTGATAATGACTGGACGGTACCTGAAGAATGAACCAGGAACAAACAAAGATGCAAAACAACTAGCCCCGGACCTGAATTTTACAGGACGATGAGTTCTCATAAGAACGTTAGTTCTCATAAGCCTGAGAGTGGCAGACCGAGAGATCATGGAAGGTGAGTATATATGAAAATTAATGTTTGATAAAATGATTTTTTTTTTTTTCTTTTCTTTCTGTGACCTGGATGTAGTGACGACAGCATTGTATAGATGTAAGCCTGAGCACTGTACCAGGCCATGGATATTAATGAACTAAAACGTGAGCCAGCATAAACGTGATAGGCAATAGAAAATAACTAATTAAAAACGTAAGCCTGAAAACGTACCAGGCAACAGAAATTAATGAATTAAAAACGTAAGCCTGCATAACGTACCAGGCAACAAAATTAATAAATCAGTGAGTTAAAAACATAAGCCTGAACAAACGTGACAGGCAACATACATTTAAGAATTAAAAACGTAAGCCCGAATGATGTACCAGGCAACAGAATTTATGCATTTATGAGTTTAAAAACGTAAGCCTGGATGACGTACCGGGCAACGGACATTAATTATTTAAAAACGTAAGCCTTAATAACGTACCAGGCAACAGAATTAATAAATTTAAACTTAAGCCTGAATATAGTACCAGGCAACAGAATTAATGAATTAAAAAAGTAAGCCCGAATGACGTACCAGGCAACAGTATTTATGCATTTATGAGTTAAAAACGTAAGCCTGGATAACGTACCGGGCAACGGACATGAATTATTTAAAAACGTAAGCCATAAAAACGTACCAGGCCACAAACATGAAATGAATTTGGAAAGTAAGCTTGGTTAAACATGGGCGGCAACAAACATTGAAGAATAAAAACGTAAGCCAGAACGTTACGGCTTTGACATTTGAAAATTAAAGCATAAACCTGATTGACGTGGCCGGCCACAGACCTTAAAGAATAATGCGTAGGCCTGAATGACGAAGCAGGCACCAGGCATAGTTTAAACTGAACATGCGTATAACTACGTGGAGGCCCCTGAATGATGACTGAAGAGCGTGAACAGGCAAAGATAAAATAATAGGCACAGGCCCCATAAGATATAAGAGAGTCTGGGAGACGCGACAGGTCGTAGACAATGAAGGGTTGGGAGGAATGAAAATCCAGACCTGATGGGTTTGGGTTGAGATGGGCCAGACGCACCAGGATCTCCAACTGCAGGTTATTATGCAGCTGGAATTCGACTAGGGGACCTGAGTGCGTGAAATATGGGTGTAGGTTGACTCGCTGTGTTTTTTTTTTTTTGGGATAAACCCCTGAAAGAATGGCGACTGAATCAGGGTGCTATGTAGAAGATTGTGTGAGGGACGTTGGAGGCCGGAACCTGGATGGGGGAGAAGTGAGGAGGTGATGCCATGAGACCGCGAGATTTGGCGGCAGCGGCAATGGAGAGAGAGAAGAGCGGTGATGGGGGAGGCGTCGCATGCACCAGGGCCAGACGCACCAGGATATGCATCTATGAGCCCGGGCGTGCAGCGCGTGTGAGCGGACTGCGGCCGAGGTAAATGGGGGTTGCAGACGGGGAGGGAATGCTGGAAGCAGCGACAGGGCTGTGGCAGCGTTACCTGAGGAGCGTTCGGCAGAAGCGCTCCAGAGCTGTGGTAGGTTGTAGGGCGCAGCGGCCCCTGCATACTTACAAATGAACGTGCGATTCAGCGAGTGTGCTTGGCGAGGTGAGCCTGGCGAGACTGCAGGATGTACGCGCCCCCCCACACAGAAAGCTCACGGGCATCGGAGGATAGCGCGCCTTGACTTTTAAAGGCACCTCCGCCCCTCCTACAAATACAGGCTGACATGCCAGCCTTAACTAACATATATATATATATATATATATATATATATATTGTAAAGGATCACTCTCTCACAGGGGTCGGCAATGACAGACTTCTCATCAAACATGGGGTTTCCAAGCCCAAACAGTGCTTTATTGTGTCACTTTAAGCAGTACAGATGATCTTTCCAGTGTTGTGCCTTTTCATAGGTAAATACATTCATATCCAATTCATTATTGTAAAGATGGATGTTCATTGCCTTTAAGAGCCATGCTCGAATATAGTTACTATTTTGTATGTCTTGAGTAGGCCAAATTAAGGTCACACAAAGGTTTCTACTTCAGTGTTATTCTTCTCATGAATGTACCAGTCTGAGAAGAGGCCTCTCCTTGTCTACTTTTAAATTTATGACGGGAGAAAAGATGAGCTCTATGCAGCTGGTGATAATTACCTATACAATTAGGCATTTATTAATGAAGCAAAATACATAATATGTATGTATTCATTTAATGAGCCTTAGTTTAGTCCTTAGCATAAGACAATCAGTAGGACATATATATATTTGTTTATATTATATTGTTATATGTTATGAAGACAACATGTATCCAGTATATTGTATATATTTCTCATTAGAAGAGTGTCTGTGAAGATGTGTGTTTTGTAACAATTAATCACATCTTTGGTATGACAGAGGAGGTACTGATATCTCTGTGAGAAAACAAGGCTATTTACGATCCATAAATTAGAAGTGTGAGAAACTGTCAGAGAGACGCCTAGAGGTCTGTGTCTAATTGCTACAAGTGTTAGAATTAATCCCTATAGCTTTGAATTAAAGCTTTTAAGGTCAAAATGTATATTCAGACTTACATAAGTTAACCCTTTATGCTATGATGCAAATAGCTTATACAGCAGTGCCACCTAGGTATCAATAGGTGACATTACAACAGTAGCAAAAATGCATTCTGGGTAAGGTTATGATGTCACATTTTTATCAATGGTCACGCCCATCCGACAATGATTGGAAAGTTCCAAACTAGGAAGGTGTGTCTAACTGATAAGTTTGGGATCATAAGCCATACACAGGAGGTAGAGAGAGGAAAGGAGAAAAGAGAGAGAGAGAGAAGAGAAGTGGAGCTCTCTAGAAGGGTCTATCAAAATGAAAGCCATGATGAGATGCGCTATGATGGACCACCCAGCTTTCCTAGGAGCAGAAGTGAGATTCCTACTAGGACTTGGTAAGAGATACAGAAAATGATATTTCATTTTATTAAGACTAATTTGATAGTGTGGTTGAAATTATACCATCTAGACTGGCGAATAAATAAATAATGAAATTAATTGATCATCTCCATATTGAGATGTAGTCTTAGGATATTGTGAGGCTTCATTCTACCTGCAGAAGAATCTAGACTCATAATCTAGCAAAGCATTAAATAAATGCTTATATATATATATATATATATATATATATATATATATATATATATATTGATAGAACATTCTTCGCCAAGCTAAGTGATGGATTCCCACAGGAAGGACTTATTTCAAGTCCTTCCCATTTAAGATATGGTCTAGCAAAATCCTAGATCCCTGTTATTCGTCTTAATAGTCTTACCAAAGTTATATATGTGAAAATAGTCCAGGATGGGGTGGAAGGATACAGTTATCTCTTCTAAGTTATATCCTTGGATGGATTTGCCCATCTTGAAGTCATGTGATGTGTAGTTGGCTAGGGGGGGGCAGAATGTATTTAGCATTCTATATTGATGTCTAGGATTAGACATGCCCGTCCTGATATCATGAGGTTTTCTCTGAACAGAAGTAATGTATATAACTTATGTTCCTACTTTGATATCCTAACCTAATAATAGCTTGGTTATAATGTGACAAGTTATTTCCACTCACATGTATTGTTAAGCTTGTAATGCTTTATATTAACGTTATATATATTCATTTGCATGTATCTTTGTGTTTATTTACTTATATATGTTTATAATCTTGTAACCAATAAATCTGCATATTTTTATAATACCTGTGTATTATTGTATAATGCAAAACTACATTTTATCATTAACGTCATCTCACGTCAAAAAGAACTTATTTATCTGAGGAAATAGTCGGACTCAGATGTGAATTGTATCAATTAGGTTGTCTACAATTCACCAGGTCATGATTTTAAGAATTTGACAAATTTTATAAATAAATTTTTTTTATGGTTAATTATTTTTATGACCATAATTAATAATTCTTAATTGAATTATTACCCACCGACACCAGTAATCACTTCACTGGGTGAGGGTCCAGCACCAGCACCAGAAAGCATAAATACAAAATAAACACCTGCCTGTCTGGGCTTTAACTAACACATAGGTCTCTACCTTACCTCTAAGTCAGTGTTCACACTGTGGTATTCGGCTTCGGTCAGTATTGTCCTAGCTGTGACCAGTGCAACCCACCAGTCCTTCTAGTGGAATCAGCTAAATACCTTGGGGGGGATATGGTCCAGCAGTCCTCCTGACTTTGACCATGCAACACCTCTCTTCTTCAGGCTTCCTCAGCCTTGTGGCCACCCAGCCCTCCTGGCTGGAAACACACAGAGCATTAAAAAAGTAATAACTAGTAATAGGCGGCTCTCCCCCTGTATTCCTGGATAGGGTGCTCGTGTCTATCTGATTGACCCAATCTAGAAAATTATATAGTATTAATAAGATTTAAACAAAACAATAGCTGACCTTAGGGAGACCAGCTACAGAAAACACTGTGTAGCCTCATTTAAGAGTCTCGACACAACAATCCAAAGTGCAAAGCTCCCTGGGAAACAGTAATATGCAAAATAACCGTGGAGCCCCAGTTATGGGTCTTCAACACAGTGAAAGCCAGATATCCCTCAAAGGAAGGAAAACCGAGCAAAGGGGTGTCCCCATTACAGAGATCACCAAATCCACCATATTAAGTGGCCCCTATGTCAAGATCCCGCTCTTTTACAAGCTTTAAGGATGTGATGGGGAAGACCTAAGCCAATTATCCATCCACAGACAGCTGTCTGTGAATGGATAATTGGCTTAGGTCTTCCCCGTCACAAGAGTGTCTGTCTAAATTTTATTAATACTATGGAAACATACAGAGCCTCTGCAGGCTTCCTTCTCATACATTTCCTCTAATAGGTTTCCTGCACCATTCTAGGAGACACATATCTTCCCTCCTTATATATGAGGCCTGTCATTTCCTCACTCATATATTTATATATATATATATATATATATATATATATAGATAGAGAGAGAGAGAGAGACTTTATTAAATATCATATTACAGATAAGTCTCAATTATGATAATTAATATGATTATTAAACAGGAAGATTTTGCTGTTGACCTATTACATTACAGTCCCGATCAAAAGTTTAAGACCACTTGAAAAATGGAAAAAAAATCATATTTAGCATGGCTGGATCTTAACAAGGTTCCAAGTAGAGCTTCAACATGCAACAAGAAGAAATTGGAGTGAGAGAAAAAAAAAATTTGAGCATTCAATTTAATGAAAAAAACAAATAAACTGAAACAGGCTGTTTTTCAGCTGATCAAAAGTTTAGGACCACACCTCCAAAAAAAAAACGAAACCCCCACAAAACAGAAATCCAACTTCCAAACATGAACTCAGTAATGAGTAGCTCCGCCGTTATTGTTTATCACTTCCAAAATTCGTTTTGGCATGCTTGATGCAAGCGTTTCCATGAGGTGAGTGGGAACATTTCTCCAAGTGGGGAAGACGGCCGCATGAAGGCTATCTACTGTCCATTTTTATAAACTTCCCTTGCCATCCATCCCCAAAGGTTCTCAATTGGATTTAGATCAGGGGAACACGCAGGATGGGCCAAAAGAGTAATGTTATTCTACTGGAAGAAGTCCCTTGTCCTGCGGGCATTGTGTACTGTAGCATTGTCCTGTTGAAAAACCCAGTCTTTACCACACAGGTGAGGGCCCTCAGTCTTGAGGAATGCTCTCTGCAATATCTGGACATAGCCAGTGCCGTTTGACGCCCCTGCACTTCCTGAAGCTCCATTGTTCCACTGAAGGAAAAAGCACTCCAGACCATTATGGCGCCCCCTCCACTGTGGCACGTAGAAAACATCTCAGGTGGGATCTGCTTGTCATGCCAGTAACATTGGAAACCATCAGGACCAACAAGGTTAAATTTTTTCTCATCAGAGAATAAAACTTTCTTCCACCTTTGAATGTCCCATGTTTGGTGCTCTCTTGCAAAGTCCAAACAAGCAGTTCTGTGGCGTTCAAAGAGACGAGGTCTTTGAAGACGTTTTTTGTTTTTGAAGCCCTTCAGTCTCAGATGCCGTCTGATGGTTATGGGGCTGCAGTCAGCACCAGTAAGGGCCTTAATTTGGGTCGAGGATCGTCCAGTGTCTTGACGGACAGCCAATTGGATCCTCCGGCTCAGTGCTGGTGAAATTTTTTTGGGTCTTCCACTTGACTTTTTTGTTCCATAACCCTCAGGATCATTTAAGAAATTCCAAATGACTGTCTTACTGCGTCCCACCTCAGCAGCGATGGCACGCTGTGAGAGACCCTGCTTATGCAGTTCAACAACCTGACCACATTCAAAAAGGGAGAGTTTTTTTTAACTTTGCCATCACGTGTAACTACCTGACAGAAAATGACAATGAATGCACATCTTTGCACAGATTTGGCCTTTTAAAGGCATGTGGTCCTAAAATTTGGATCAGCTGAAAAACAGCCTGTTTCAGTTTAATCATTATTTTCAGTTAATTGAATGCTCAAAAAATGTTCTGTCTCACTCTCATTTCTTCTTGTTGCATGTTGAAGCTCTACTTGGAACCTTGTTAAGATCCAACAATGTAAAATATGATTTTTTGCCATTTTTCAAGTGGTCTTAAACTTTTGATCAGGACTGTATATTGTGCTGTGTGTAGACCATTGTCCAAACCTATAGAAGTACAACATGAAAAAACACTTGCCAGCTAACATGGGCATCTTTAGCTCCAATCTTTTTTATGTCCAACATCATGTTGAGTAACATTACTAAAAATAAAATATAGTTTTAGCAGAGTTTAGTAATAACAATAATAAACAAATAATAAACAAATTTAGATCACTGGTGAAGAGTAGCACTTGAATTAGTCTGGACAGCATTCCCAAACATGCAAATTTTGTACCCTCATGCGGAAGCCATCATGTTACGCCACCCATGTTACCCTTGAGGGTCCACTAATGGTCTCAAACATTGAGGGAAGCTTGGGTGTTTTTCTGGAGGGAAAGAAAGGGTGGCCCAACACAGAGAAATGTCTACCTGCCAGAGGTTTTCTTTACTTATGAACATGACATGGGTGAAATATTTCACAAGATCTTGGACAGCAGTGGACAGATTTAACATAACTCTTAACAGATGACCGCAGGCTTCATTGTGCATATGGTTTTCTACAAAGACACTACAATATTTGGCAGTTTATAAATCCCAGCATGATTCAGTCACATTAATTCTTGGTTTAAGCACAGAACTGTGAGCCAAGATGGCATCTGTTCAAATGATAATTTTAAAAGAGCAACTGAAAGCAGTCTTTTCTACAAAGTAGTTATTGTACATGTGTGATAACCGAGACCAGGGCCAGCCTCAAGTGTGTGCAGGGCTATATCTCTCAGTAGGCACAGGAGAGCATGTGCCTAGGGCAGAGCCCAGCAAGGAGCAAGGGGGCAGCCCCAGAGAGTACCTTTTGTTTCTTTTTTTTTTATATATATATATATATATATATATATATATATACACACACTTTCCCCCCCTCCAGTTTAGGTTACCTCAGGAGTGGGGGTACCAGTGAAGAGCAGCAGGCTGTCAGTGAAGCTCAAGAGCTGTTCTTATGCCAGAGGCGGGAGGATAAGTAGAGAAGAAAAGGAAAAAAACTCTGTATCGGTGCTGCAAGCAGGAGTCTGGTACCAGGTAAGTATTGTAAAAGCAGATAATGATTTATTTTCAGTTGACGCGTTTCAAGGGTGGAACAACCCCTTAAGAAGAACAAATAAAATGTAATGTTTACAAAGGTTTATTATAATGAAGACAATTCCCCCATCTGACTATCAACACATTTACATGGAAGATTATGCGAAAACACGCCAAGGTCTGTTCCCTCCCACCTCCTGGACTGCGTGCCAAAAATGGTTTTAAAAAATCACTGCATGAAGATGTCATGTGTATTACTGTCCTGATGAAGGGGGCGTTCTGCCCTTGAAATGCGTTGACTGAAAATAAATCATTGTCTGCTGTTACCAATACTTACCTGGTACCATACTCCTGCTTGCAGCGCCGATACAGAGGTTCCTCTTTTTTCATTTTCTTCTCTACTTATTATTTCATCCCGATGACCGTTTCTCCAGCACGGGGTAGGAACCAAGGCAGCAGCGCAGGCATCCCTCATGCTGATCGGGCAATTATGAGCAAGGTGAAATATAGCCGTTGTGACACTTCACAACAACATATGGTAAGCACAACTATTGTTTTTGTCATTTTCTTAACCAAACAGCACCACACGAGGCGCTGCCTCCTGTCTTTTTTTCTCCTCTTGCAGAGGAGGGAGGAGAGAGATTAATCTTCCTCTCCTCTGCGGCACCAGATGTTGATTAGCGAATGCTGGGAAATACTGCTTGCCTCCACCAATCAATTCAGTCTGTTAATGCCCACACCCCCCGAGCTAAAGAGGAAGAAGGACCATGACCCAACCACCAGCATCCAACCGCCCTTGTGTTACTGCTATCGATCTGACTCCAATTGAACTTGTCTGGAAGAGTAACTAAGTGACTCGTCGATTCATGTGTGAGCAAGCAGTGGGTCCCAGAGACGATGAGGAGCTCAGTCCAGGGTCCAGTTACAGTGATAGACAGTATATTAAAGCAGTTGTCTCACCTAAGATATTGGGGACATGCTGGGAAATATTGCTTGCCTCCACCAATCAGTTCAGTCTGTTAATGCCCACACCCCCCCGAGCTAAAGAGGAAGAAGGACCATGACCCAACCACCAGCATCCAACCGCCCTTGTGTTACTGCTATCGATCTGACTCCAATTGAACTTGTCTGGAAGAGTAACTAAGTTACTCGTCGATTCATGTGTGAGCAAGCAGTGGGTCCCAGAGATGATCAGGAGCTCAGTCCAGGGTCCAGTTACAGTGATAGACAGTATATTAAAGCAGTTGTCTCACCTAAGATATTGGGGACATGCTGGGAAATACTGCTTGCCTCCACCAATCAGTTCAGTCTCTTAATGCCCACACCCCCCGAGCTAAAGAGGAAGAAGGACCATGACCCAACCAACAGCATCCAACCGCCCTTGTGTTACTGCTATCGATCTGACTCCACTTGAACTTGTCTGGAAGAGTAACTAAGTGACTCGTCGATTCATGTGTGAGCAAGCAGTGGGTCCCAGAGACGATGAGGAGCTCAGTCCAGGGTCCAGTTACAGTAAAAGACAGTATATTAAAGCAGTTGTCTCACCTAAGATATTGGGGACATATCGCTAGCATAGATGCCGGTCAGATAGGTGCTACGTTTTCTCTGTGCTAATAAAAAAAAAAAATTTTTGTGAATAGAGATGAGTGAATTGTTGAAAAGTTTAATTCGGCTGATTAGACGAATAAAAAAAAAAAAAAATTGTTTTGTGACAAATTACTTTGTCACGCATTTTCTAGTAGCGGGTGCAATGACGGGAGCTGCGATAGCGCAGCCCCATCTCTAATTGTGAATGAAATAATATTTGAGACCTCTGTCTTCTATTTATGTGTAATCATTTTTATATGTGTATATATTTGTCCTCCTCAGTTGTGCTCCTTTATTCTTTCTTTTAAATGATTTACTTTACATGCATTGCCATCAATAGGCATTCAGCAGACTGTGCTGCAATTAATTATTCACCTACAGTAGATGTTCTTGAAATGCTGATGGCCTATTATTCATTGTTTATTCTGAACCTTCCCACCTACTGAGCATTATTGACCCCCTTGGCCCAGTTTTTTCAGTAAACATATTCAGCCTCACAGTGAACAGATGCGTATTACTATTTATAAATGTTCATTTACATTTAGTTTTATCTATTATATTTTAAATACAAAGCCCCTATAGCGGGCAGTATATGTTGTACTATATGGTGTAGGAAAGGGGCAATTTCTTTCTCTCTGTCTCCTATGGCTGACATTTTCTATTTAAGATTGTAGTAAAGATGTTAGACATGCGCCTCATTTATAAAGTGCACAATTTTCTTCTCCAAAATCTGTCGTTTGCTAATACAGTACCTTTTTTAGACCTTGTATACATTGTAGAATGATTTAATTTGCCTCTGAAGAGAATTTTCCAGGATTATGGTCTTTTTTTAAATTAGGCCCCTTTCACACGGGTGAGTATTCCGCGCGGATGCAATGCGTGAGTTGAACGCATTGCACCTGCACTGAATCCTGACCGATTCATTCCTATGGGGCTGTGCACATGAGCTGTGATTTTCACGCATCACTTGTGCGTTGCGTGAAAAGCGCAGCAAGCTCTATATTCAGCGTTTTTCACGCAATGCAGGCCCCATAGAAGTGAATGGGGCCGCGTGAAAATCGCAAGCATCCGCAAGCAAGTGCGGATGCGGTGCGATTTTCACGCATGGTTGCTAGGTGATGATCAGGCTGGGGACCCGATCTGTATTATTTTCCCTTATAGCATGGTTATAATGGAAAATAATAGCATTCTGAATACAGAATGCAAAGTAAAATAGTGATGGAGGGGTTTAAAAATAAAAAATAATTAACTCACCGAGTCCACTTGATCGCGTAGTTTCGGATCTCTGTCTTTCTTCTGTAATGTTGAGCTGCAGGCTAAGGACCTGTGGTGACGTCACATCACATGATACAATCACATGGTCCCTCACCATGGTGATGAACAATGTTATTGGACTATGTGATGAGCACAGTGATGTCATCAAAGGTCCTATTCCTGTGCACAGCAAAGAAGAAGACAGAAGAGATGAGGTGAGTTAATTTTTATTTTTATTTTTTTAACCCCTCCAGCCCTATTGCACTATGCATTCTGTATTCAGACAGCTATTATTTTCCCTCATAACCATGTTATAAGGGAAAATAATACAATCTACAGAACACCTAACCCAAACCCGAACTTCTGTGAAGAAGTTTGGGTTTGGGTACCAAACATGCCGATTTTTCTTACGCGCGTGCAAAACGCATTACAATATTTTGCACTCGCGCTGAAAAATTGTGCATGTTCCCGCAACGCCCGTGTGAAACCAGCCTTAGTATGTGTAGTACCTTATGACAAAATCATACTCCCCTGCTCCATACAGATGGGGTAACATGCTCTTCTGCAGTCAATGACTTGATGTGTTTTCCAACAGCATGTGATCTAGCAGTGACATGTCACTGCTGAGGCCAGTCATTGGCTGCAGCAATGCAGGGGATCCCATCTGTAACCTAGCTGAAAGTAAACAAGCAGGGGACTGGAAGATCACCACATGGAGCAAGGGTGTCAGAATGAAGTGTCAGGGGGCAAGTGAATAGGATTTTTTTATTTTTTTATTAGGCACAACATGCTATGGGGACTAATGAAAAAAGGACCACAATCCTGGAAAATCCCTTTATGGACCAGAACGTTCTGATTCTTAAAGTTGCTACCTCAATAAGACAACCCTTGCCACATGCCCTATTAGGGTACATTGACATAAAAGAGGTATGTCATGAATATTTGTCCCTCTTATTCTTGTTCCAGCTTGTTCATGTGTGAAAAGGACAGTCATTCTTTTAGTTGACCACAATGGAGGGCAACTTTCACACAGTACTTGATCAGGGAATACCATCAGTGATTGTGAGGCAAAATCAGGTTTGGGTCAAGTATACAGAACAGGTGCAGATCTATTATACCTTTTATCTGGTCTCTACTCATGGTTATGGTTCACTATCAAGATGGAAATCACTGACAAAAAACATTTACTATGTAAAAATGAGGCCTAATACTATGTCTGGTTTGTATAGCTGATGTCAATCGCCGGAGGCCCAAGGCAGACCTCTAGGACGTCTTGCAAACAGGACACAGGCAAGAAACAGACCAGGGACCAACAGAGTACTTTATTACACATGTAATAAAAAAAAACATGACAGTACAGACGTGCAGGTAGAGCAATAGTGGTAGCACTACCACAGAACCAAGTGCACCAGCAAACCAGAGGTTAAAATCCAGAGGGCGAAGAGCCAGTGAGCCCTGTTCTTCACAGAGCCCCTGGTGGTGGGGATGATTTGGGCTGAGGGCTCACTGGTTGCACCTCCAGGAAGGTCCCGGTACACTTGGTCCCTACCTGCAAGCACCAGTAGAACAGACAACAGAACTGGAAACCAAGCAAACACAGAACATGGATCAGACAACAAGACAAAGGGGAACCGGCAAAGAAGCACATGTCTGGACCCCATACAGAATGGAAGCATGGCAGTCTCAGGCAGAGCTGCACACAGACTAGAGATCCTCCCTTCGGAGAACCCAGGGACCCTCTCACGAAGGCAGGACAAACATGGAACAGAAGCAGAAAGGCACTGCAGGACAGACAAGGAACAGACTAGATCAAAAGCAGTTTGCACTGCCTGGCTGGACACAGGACAGGATCAGAAGCAGTTTAGCACTGCCAGGCTATCAGACGCATTTAGAGCACTGCTAGACTAGACATTGAACAGAAGATGGCAAGACCCCCTGGGTCAGCAGTAAGGGGCTATATCTAGCAAGACACAGGACAGACAGAACCTCTTGGGTGAGCAGCAAGTTGAAACACCCAGAAAGGCAAAAGGAAAACTGACCTCCTGGGCAGGGGCGGACACAGACAGCAGAGGACCCCTGTGCAAAGTATGTAACTGGGCCCCCCCCCAAAAAAACAAAACAAAAAAACACGCATACAGATATAAATATATACGTGCAAAAAAAAATTGATAATATGGGTCAATGTGTTTATATATTTTTTTCATACTAGGCCACGGCTCTAACTCCTCCCAAGGCCAGCACATAGTAGTAACGCCCACACTATGCCCCCTTCACAGCACTTATGTCCAGATATGTGCCCCTTCACAGTAGTTATATCCAGATATGTGCCCCTCACAGTAGTTATGCCCAGATATGTGCCCCTTCACAGTAGCTATGCCCAGATATGTGCCCCTTCATAGTAGCTATGCCCAGATATGTGCCCCTTCACAGTAGCCATGCCCAGATATGTGCCCCTCACAGTACTTATATCCAGATATGTGCCCCCTCACAGTAGTTATGCCCAGATATGTGCCCCTTCAAAGTAGCTATGACCAGATATGTGCCCCCTTCACAGTACTTCTATCTAGATATGTGCCCCCCAGGGGTGGAAACAGAAAGCAGAGGGCCTGGTTCCCCCCTTCCCCTAGAGCCCCCCCCCCCGCAACCACACTTACAGAAATAAACATAGGCCATAGGCAAAGATTAATACATAGTGATGTGTGACAGCAGAAGGCACACCAGATTGTCAGCTCCTCCTGATCCTTCAGGGGGAGGAAGGGGTGATCAAGGGCATCAAAGATGGTGGAGACCGTTCGGAATCTGTGGTCCATATTAATGCCCCCTTAATGCCCTCACACAGTAATTATTGCCCCTTTGTGCCAGCACACAGTAGTAATATACACATTGTGCCCTGTCACAGTAGTTATGCCAGATATGTGCCCCTCACAGTACTATGCCCTGATATGTGCACCCTCACACAGACCCATTGAAATGAATGGATCTTGATTCAGTCTGGATGATATGCATTTGCTGCACACATCGCATCCAGTAGGAAAATTCGCTATTGAAAGAGGATTTAATCTGACATCACACGTGGAGGGACACCGGTGCATGCCATTTGTCGACACCAGACAAAGCAACCATGCGACGCTCAGCAGGTATCGTACATGGACCCTTCGGATTTGATAATTGTTGGGTGTCGGAAATGTTTTTGCTCTTTCTCCGTGTCTGATCAGAAGAACCTGAGGGTGTCATTTATTATCCTGAAATATGCCTATATTTCAGGTGCAGTCGCCGCAATCTGCAACTTTGCCCCTCTCACGCCATATCTAAATGAGTAGACATGGAAGGGGAGGGGCCGACAGGCCCGTCTCATTCACCATTTTCTACGCCTGGTTTAGGGGTAGAAAATGATTTACATCTAGAACATGTGGAAATGGCGGAGGATCCGCCAAGGGTTATGAAGAGTCCAGCGCCTCTCCATAACTTCGGCGGAAGCACCACCAGATATAGGGGTTATTAAGATCAGGGTCTAAAACGCTGGTCTTAATAAATGACCCCCTGAGTGTCTGAGCAACACTTAACCAATTTACGCGACACAAACCATATGCATTTTGTGAAATGCAAATTATGGATGACGTCCATGTGCCATCTACCTTTTTTTTGCAGACCCATTAACTAGCCTGCATGTTGGGGACCAGTATAGGACATGTCACATTTTCTATCCTTTGGGGAACAGAGATAAGGATGCAGAAAGCAAATTACTTCTATATGCTTACCATATTCGTATGTCCGTTCTGCACAAAACAGAAAATGTGACACGTCCTATACTTCTCTACAAAATGCGGACTGCAGACCCATTTAAGTCAATGGGTCTGCAAAAAAATGCGGATCACACATGGACCACATACATATCTTGCTGATCCACGGAGCGCAAAATACATGTATGGGCCAGGGCCAGTCACAAGAGGGCCAGAGGGGGACAGGGGTGATGGGTGGAGTAAAAAAAATAACATACCAAGTGTCAAGTTCAGTGTCTGGCAGGGACAGTGGGCACAGGGGCCACCTCCAGTCCTTCCTCACTTTCTCCTGAGTTGCTGGTTTGCTGCAGGCCTCACACATTAAGCACCAACTCTGAGTTGCTTAAAAGCTAGGAGAGGACCAGATGTGGGTGAAGCTACCGATGGGGGCTACCGCCATCACTAGATGGGGCGGAGCTACAGTCATCACTAGATGGGGCGGAGCTACCATCATCACTAGGCGGGGGCGGAGCTACCGACACCGTGAAGTGGCTCAGCACAGGCCTGGCTGAGCTCATTTAAAACTCTTCATGGCTGCCCCAGTGCCCCCCACACAGCAGGACTCGGCTGTAAGGAGGCAGGGCAATCACAGATACAGCTCAGGACGGGCTGCCCAGGCCCTGCTGCTCAGAGCTGTGGACGGCACAGCACGTCCTCAGACTCAAGACAGTGAGCCGCAGATTGCCATGGGGGCCCCTTCTACATGCTGGGTGGAGTTCTGAATGGTGAAGCTGGGAGCGGGCGGCTCTCTGCTTCACCATTAGAATCAGCTGTCTGTGCGTCCTGTGGAGGGCCCCCTCCCACTCTGGGCCCCTGTGCAACTGCTCCTGGGTGAGTAGCAAGGTGCAACACCCAGCAAGACACAAGACAGACTGACCTCAAGCCCCACAGCTCACAGAGAGATGTAGATGCCTAACAAGGGCACCTGACAAGCCACACCCAGAAACAGATCAGGGGAAATAACCCCCTCAGAACCAAACAGGGAGGGGAACCTGCATGAACACACACGCTGCAGTACTGAATGTTGCCCTTGGCAACCAGCATACACGGAGTCCACCATAGCCAATACGCCAGAGCACAAACAACCCGTGACATAGTGACAAAGAAATGTATCCATACACAGAGCCTGTTCACACTCAAGGCCGCAGCCAGCATACATAGCAGAACCAGCATGCATGGGAATGCCCACAGCCAGTTCACAAAGCACATGCAGCCAGCCTGCATGGCACAAGAGACAGGAGCCACAGAGATGCAGACACGGGAAGCCACAAACACAGGCCACATTTCACACACTACACCGCAGCCAGCATGCTGTCCCAAGCAACCAGCATACACAGGTTTGCAACCAGTACGCAAGAGAGCATGCAGCCAGCCTACACCGCCAAAACTGTCACGGTGAACCGCACCGTGACAGCTGGCTGCAGCTTCCTGCTTATTGCTCGGGGTTTCAAAAGTCAGTCAAACCAATCAGCTAATTGCTGGGTCAGCTCCATATTCTGAAGGAGTTGTCTTTATAGACAACCCCTTCAATAACCAGATGTTATTTTGCAATTTTGTGCACATAGTGGGATTTATTTGTTGGGCCAAATCATTCTGCACTATTAAACATGTAAAATAATGAAGAAAATGAATTGGATCACGCTGATTGACTGCTGGGTCCCGCTGCCTGCTGGTCCAGTGCTGCGGCATCGGTGGTCGCTGTGCAGCTGTCACGGTGGGGAGTGGGGGGAAACCCCCCACCACAATATGAAGGGAATAAAGGAAGTAACCAGGCCTGTAAGCAAGGATAGGGAAGATGAAAACCTCCAATACAACCCTCATCCTAGCCCTGATCTCCTGACCCCATGAGCGGCCCCTAATGGTGGGAGGACTCATACACTGGAACCTGGGCCCTACTCACCCTAGTATAGGGGTTAGGAATAGGAGACTACCAGTTCCTCAAGGACACAGACTGACCGGAGTCTCCACAGGCCAAACAACCAAACACAAAGGGAAAAACAACAGATCTACTGTCATGTTCTATAGTGGGTCCCCCTGAACCCTAAAACACCACCACAACAGTAAGAGAGACAAGACAGTGAGCCCTCAACAGAATAATCAGGTAAAAACCCAGAGACCTAAATCCCACCTGGATAACAGGTCTGGGAAACAAGACACTTACCTGCCACTGCAACAGGATGATTGCAGCTCACTGACTTGACTATTGGTTCACCCCTCTGGGAAACCATGAAGCCCCCTTCCGGAAGAAATCACACATAGGGACACGTCTAGCATACTTGCTGGGACAAACAACACCAACAGACCAGACATGTAACTACAACAAGATGTACAACATACACTACACGCAAACCCACACCAAACATACAGCAAGGAAGGTAGGGTACAACGAGGATACAAAAGGAAGCCAATTTATGTCCAACAAGGTGGCACTCAAGGACTGGGCTGGTTCACCCAGGAAAGGAGCAGAGCTCCATCACCAAACAAGGCTGGAGTACAACTGCCTCCAGCCTGGAAGCCACAGGTAATATAAACCTCGTGTTCACACCCAGGACACACCTAAATCCTCACCAGCTAGATAATTAACCCCTCCGGCACCAGACAGGGAAGGCCCAAGGAGAAAGGAGGATACACCTACGTGCTGCAACCACAACAGGCTGCCGCTGGCAATGCACGGCAAACGTGTCACGGCGCACACCACAGGCAGTGACAGCAGCGCTGCGCCAAATTTAGAATAGGGTTACATTCAAAGAGGCAACCAAGTCGTGGTGAGTGGGCCTATGCTTTTTGATCAAATTGTATACTAATACCTCATGTATAGCATCCAGCATAGGGGTAGGTATACTATAAATTGCGCTGAGAAGCGAAGTAAATTATGCTAAGAAGGATGTGCGATCCAGTTCTTTTTCTTATATTTTACACATTCTGCACTATTAAACATGACTGCTCTTTGAATACAGTATGATTTGCTTGATATGGGTGGTTCTCATTTTAACCCCTTCACGTCCGATGACGTACATGTACGTCATAGGTCCGGTCTTAAAACCTGGCGCCCGATCACATGCACTGCGGGCGCCATAGCCGCGGGTGGCGATCGTAGGTTGCTGCATAGTATTTCCTATGGAGCCCTTGCCTGTAATAGGGCTTCATAGGAAAGTATTAAAATCATCATAGATTCCAATGCAAGTGCATTGGAGTCTATGATAATAGCAATAAGATGATTGATTGCTATAGTTTTCTATGGGAACTATAAAAAAGTGTAATAAATAAATAAATAAATAAATCACCCCCCTTTTCCCAAAATAAAAATAAAAGAACTAAAAAAAGTCTTAAAATACACATGATGTGTATTTTAAGACACCATGATGGGTATCGCGATGTGCGAAAACGCCCATAGTATGAAAATATATCCCCATACGGCAAACAACAAAACAGAAAAAGCGTCTAAATGGCCGATTCGCCGTTCTTTGTCGCTTCTTTTTCTACAAAAAAAATTAATAGAAAGTGATCAAAAAGTCATACACACCCCAGAATGGTATCAATGAAAAGTTCAGATCGCCCTTCAAAAAATGGGCCCCCATACAGCTCCGCACACATAATTACAAAAAAGTTATAGGGGTCAAAATATAGTGACAATTTTTTTTTAACTGAACTAAAAAAATGTATCTCTATCAAAACTTTACATATAAGGTATTGCCGGATTCGTACTGACCTGTAGAATAAAAGTAATTTTATCTCACATTGAACGTTGTAAATAAAAAACCTGTAAAACTGGTGGAATAGCTTTTTTTTGCAATTTCACCCCATTTTGACCCTCATATGGCTCTGGGAAGGCAGGGAACACAAAACAAAAACGCCCAAAAAAATAAAAAAATCTCAGATGGTGAAAGGGTTAATTAAAGGGGTGGTTCAGACACTTGAAATGTTTTTTTTAAAACTTATTTTAAAAACTCTCAGAATACAATAAAAAAATAAAAAAAATACCTTACTGATCCCCTACCACTCTCGTTGTCACACTTCCCAGGCCCCTGCTGATCTCTATACTCCGTGATCCCTCTCAACATGGGCACGTAATGCTACAACCAATCCTGATTGCGGTGGTGACCCATTACAATAAGCGATTGGCCGCAGTGGTGACATGTTTGTGCCAAGATAGATCAGAAAGTACAGAGACTAATGGGCCTCAAGAAGCAGCAGAAAAGGAGTGACATTATATTGGTAAGATGAGTATTACTTCTATTATCTTTGAACACTATTCTGGGCAGTTGTTAGACAATTTCAAGTGGCCAGACAAAGCTTTAATCAAGGGATAACAGGATTAAATGTAGTCTTATTATTATGTGAGATGAGACAATTAGTTATAATATCTAAAACCAGCTGTGATAAACTGTAGTTGTCCACTAAGACCTACACTATCCATGAAGTTTGAATCGTGTCTAACAATTAACCATGCCAAGGAAAGCCACTGTCCACAGAACCACACACAGGGTAATCTTTCTGGTCACATTGCTCTAAACAGAGATATGTAGATCCAGGTGGATATATAGAGTATGCATGGGAAGGATAGTCTTTCTCAAAGAGAAGATACTTTGTAAATGTAAAAGACAGTGCTAACTAATATGTATGACTTTATGCTAAAACTAAGGACATTGTCCTGGTTGTCCCCTGGTTTTCATCCTTTAATCACTATAACAGGGATGCCACCAGGTCTCTAACTGTTGGAGTAGTCCCGGTGTAGTTGGCAGCTAATCCACAGGGTAAGAAACAACAGTGTGAAGCACCAAAGGATCAGGCAACAAATGTAGTCAGGAAACAGGCTGAGGTCTGGGCAGGCAGAGTTTGTGCATATCAAAGAAACTAATCTGAGGTAAGAACCAAGTATCAGAGTCTATAAAGAAGCAGGAGTTTGGTAAATGAGCTGATTAGTAATTAGAAGCAGCCATGGAAATGCATACAGAGCAAGGGGAGGAGAGGAGTGGTAGTTAAGGTAAAAATTTGTATAGTAGTTGTTCAATTAATAATATTACTAATAGAAGTAGTGGGGTGACGACAGACACAGACTGTTTTTTAGGGTGATATCACTGGTCTTTTACAAGCGTATTAAGCAGGGGTGCTGTTTGGCTGCAGAGTACCACCGTCTGCTGGTGTGGTGCTGCGGCGCCAGTGGTCACCACGCAAATTTAGGAGTCTTTTGACACGGGCATCATGGATTTAGGCCGGATAATATGTGGGTGCGTCGCGGGAAAATGCGCGATTTTAATGTGTTTTGCACGCGTGTGAGAAAAATCAGCATGTTTGGTGTTGTGTAGATTGTATTATTTTCCCTTATAACATGGTTATAAGGGAAAATAATAGCATACTTAATACAGAATGCTAAGTAAAATAGGGCTGGAGGGGTTAAAAAAAATAATAATAATTTTACTCACCTTAATCCACTTGTTCGCGCAGCCCGGCTTCTCTTCTTTCTTCTTTCTTCAGGACCTGGGTAAAGGACCTTTGATGACATAACTGCGCTCATCACATGGTCCATCACACGACCCTTCACCATGGTGATGGATCAGGTGACGGACCATGTGATGAGCGCAGTGACATCACCACAGGTCCTTTTCCTCCTGCACAGCAAAGAAGAAGGCAGAAGAGATGCCGGGCTGCGCGAACAAGTGGATGAGGTGAGTTAAATTTTTTTATTTTTTTTTAATCCCTCCAATTTACTTAGCATTATGTATGAAGAATGCTATTATTTTCCCTTATAACCATGTTATAAGGGAAAATAATAATGATTGGGTCCCCTTTCCGATCATCTCCTGGCAACCATGCGTGAAAATCGCACTGCATTCACGCTTGGTTGCGGATGCTTGCAATTTTCACGCAGCCCCATTCACTTCTATGGGGCCTGCGTTGCGCGAAAAATGCACAAAATAGAGTATGCTGCAATTTTCACGCAACGCACAAGTGATGCGTGAAAATCACTGCTCATGTGCACAGCCCCATAGAAATGAATGGGTCCGGATTCAGTGCGGGTGCAATGCATTCACCACACGCATTGCACCCGCGCGGAAATCTTGCCCGTGTGAAAGAGGACTTAGAGTAGGTTCCCACTCAAAAAGGCAACCTTGTCGTGGTCAGTGGGCTTATGCTCTTTGATCAAAATGTGTACTAATGCCTCATGTAAGCATTCAACATAGGGGCCTGTATACTATTTATGGCTTGAGAAGCGATGTTAATTATGCTGCGAAGCAGTTCTTAGATCAAAGCATAGCATGAGGAGGTGTGATCCAGGTTCATTCTTGTTTTTGGTTATTAAGCAGCTGGGTCAACATGGAACGTCTGGTTTTGAAGAACTTTTCCAACTGATAATAAAACACGTTTGTACACATTAACCTATGTATTGTACTTTTCAGTCACAGAGATAAAGTAGTTTGCACTGTACTTTATATATACTGTACAGGGGAAATGCATCAAGATCAATGTTTTACACGCTTGTCTTAATCTCCTCCCTGCTGCTTTAGATGCACCACAATTAATAAGAATAGCATGCCTCTTAATATTTATGGCACATCTGTGCAGGTCCATGCACCAAAGTGTAGATGTACACCACCAACAGGGTTGGTTACACATGAGCGAACCTTATGATATTTGGTTCAGCTCAGGTTCGCCGAATATTTCAAAAACAAGTTGTTTGCACAGAGCTAGAGCCAGCCAAGCTTTGCCTAGGTCAGTATCATCAGCATCATTGTTCCTAAACTGACCAAAGTTGAAACATACTTGGCCCTGCAAGTTCTTTTGGAGTTTTTGGCCATACATTGCCTCTGCTTTTTATTGCCTCACAGCCACCACCCTTCTCCACTGCTACCACTCCATCTTCTGCCACCACTGTGCCTACAGGTGTCACTACTACCACCATTAACACAGCAATGCATGGGGTCCCCTGCCTCCCGCTGAACCTCTTCCTCAAGGCAGTCCAAATGCTGACTGGTCTCACATAAATAATTGACACAGAGACTCTCTTGACTATCTGCTGTAGTGCATGGTTGGGTTTTGTTGCCTCTTGCTAGGAGGAGGGGAGACAGAGAGGACACCACTGAAAAGCTTCTCTGTGGCTGCAAGGAGCAGAAGAAATGTTGTGACCCCGAGCGCCATGGCACAGTGTCAGACTCAGAAGTCACCTCCATGTCATTCTGCTGTGACTGAGAGGAGGACTGAGCCATGCAATTCTCAATCTCATCATCCTTCTCCTCAATGAAAATGTTGCACCCTTCCGAAGCCAGGGAGAAATGTGGCCTACTACTACTACTTCTGGTCAGATAGTTGGTGCTGCTACATTCTTGCCCTGGGTCTTTTATTTGGAACTAGTGTTAAGCGACACCTAATGTTTTTAGACACCTAATAAAAGCTAAAATGGTTAGAATCTCCACTTACACGTTTTGAGAGCAACAAGGCTCTTAATCATAGCATGATACAGGGGCATCGCTAGGTTAAAACATTCGGGGCCTGGGCCCCAGATGTTTTGTCCCATGCCCCGAATGTCCTGCCTGCCTGCCATATACAACTGTATTGCCGTACACAGAACGGCAATACAATTGAATCTAATACACTGGGAAGAGCTGAAGGACCTGTGGTGACATCACAGATCATGTGATCAGCAAAACAGGCTGTGATAGGATGACCTGGATGATGTCACCATCATGTGACCAGTACAGGATTGGACCGGAGTGAAGAGGAGAAGGAGCCTAATGGTGATGCCTGTACATGAGGAGAGGTAAGTGAAGAGAGAGGTAGAGCAATGCTGGGAGTTGTAGTTATTTAACTGGGATGTATGTTAGGGCTGAAGGGAGGGATGTTAATGACATGGAACTGTGTGCTTGAGGTGGCTGGGGGAGGGAGTGATGTTATTTACATGGGACTGTATGGTGGAGGGAGGATTATAACTGCAGGGGGAACTGCAGATCCAGGGGACATTATAGGCGGTCTTATTACTACTGGGGGCTCTATAGGAGGGTCTTATAGATCCGCCTTATTTCTACTAAGCGCACTATGGGGGCCTTATTACTACTGAGGGGTCTGTAGGGAGCTTTATTACCACTGGGGGAAAAATAGGGGGCCTTATTTCTACTGGGGACTCTGTGAGGGTATTTTTAATATGGGAGGGCTCTTCAAATACTGGGGGCATTGTTGAGGAGCATTATCACGGTTGGGGCAGTGTTACTAATGAGGACATTCTAGAAGGAAATTACTATTGGTGGGACTATGAGGAGCACTATTACTATGGGGGCAGTAATGTTTCTTCAGGATAGTATTTGGGGGTATTGGGGGGGGCAGGGGCGTAACTAAAGGCTCATGGGCCTCGGTGCAAGAGTTCAGCTTGGGCCCCCCTTCCCTCAGTGCTTTGTGTGTCTTCTTATGCGGCACAAGTATCTTTGGGCCCCTTCAGGCTCCTGGGCCCGGTAGCGACTGCTACCTCTGCACCCTCTATAGCTACACCCCTGGGGCGGGGGGGGGCACAGCAAGCAGCAGGATTACACTGTGGGGACTCCAGTTGGGGGATAATGATAGAATGTGAGGAAGCTAAGATGTCTGTGTGTCACACTCTGCAGAGACGAGGCGGCTGAGAGAAGTTGTCCAGAACGAGTGGAGAAGATGATGAGAGAGAAGATCTACAGAGAAGATGATGACAGAGAGGAGACGTCACCTGGAGGCCCTGGATGTGACAGGTAAGTGCTGCTGTATAGCAAGTACAGCAAAGTGCGGGGGGGGGGGGCAACATATTTATTGGGGCTTGTGCCCCGGATCTTTTGAGACCCTAGCAACGCCCCTGGCATGATAAATAAAATATGTCATGAAAAGTACTTTTAAAATGTTTGTGAAGGGGTCCTAATTTTGCTTCCTGACATACCAGGTAACGGCTTTCACTATCCTTGATTGGAAACTTGGCAAACAAATGTTTACACGTGAATTAATTATTACATTCAATTCCCATTGAAATACAACTTGCATATAGTTCTGTACATTTCTCTGTGTTTTTACTTTTCAGTGCAGCTAAATCACTTTTAATGAACTCTAGTACCCTGTGGTAAAAATTGTGTTGTCAGACAGTAATAAGTTGATTACTACCCACCAAAAATGCATTAAAAGTTTTCATTACAAGTTTACTCTGCATGCAGAATTGCTATTGTAATTTCCAACTGCTCTTACTAATGGCTTATCTAGCTCTCTGGCAGTGTTGGAACGAAACATTTGGGACACACTGGTTCAATTAAAAGAAAATAAAGCATGACTAGGCAATTAAAATGTATTTGTTTTCATAAATATTCTAACCATGTCTGATGGAAGGAGTTGATTAGATACAAGTAGAAAGGAATTATGAAAAGCTGTTCTGCAGATTTGGATTTTAAACATATAATTCCATGGCCATGCATGTCATAATTTCTACTATTGCTACTTGTGGGAATCTAATGTTTCTGTCACAAGGGTGTCACGACCTATAACTGACCCTGCTGTGCCTGGGGTCAGAAGGTTGCAGCGGGTGGCTACTCACTCGGTTTCAAGAGATCGCTCCATGACCTAGTGGTGGGAATGGATTCCGGTCCAGGTTTTCCTGCTTAGGTTTGCCATCCTTTTTGTCCCAGTTAGGTATCTGTAGCTTTTCCTTTAAGCTGTTCTCTGGCAGACACTCCCAGCTACTATATATTCTCCCTTTCTGCTTCCCTTGTTGCCAGATACCTTCTTTCCAGATCTTCTATTCTGACCTCTGGTGGAGTTGGAGTTGCTGTAGAGGTGTTGGAACTGGAGCTGTTGGATCTCCGGTTCACTCCTGTTGTTGTCTCCCTTAGGGGATTGTTTGTGGTGTTTGTGTTGTTTGTCCTTCCCTGTTGTTACCCTAGGTGTCAGTAGTCAGGACTAGTGTTCCCACTGCCCTATTCACTACTTATTTCAGGGTAAACCAGGGATTAGGCACGTGATCGGCATACGGATTAGCAGACCATATAGGGACGTCAGGGCAGCCAGGTGCAGTGCTAGGTGAGTTAGGGGCCACCCCTCTCCCTACTGAAAGGGTACTCTCCTTCCCTCCCCTCTGAGCCGCACATCTGTTACGTGCCATATCAGATGTGATAGTTTCGATAGTTAAGCTTTTAACACTAGGTGCATATCAATCCACTGATAAAAATTAGGCATAGACATATTAGTATTAGTGGTACACCTAGCCTTTCTACTGCCTAAGGTGAAGATTAAAACGCCACCCCCATGCCAAATTCACAACTTAACCCTTTCCCTCCAGCCCTACTGTTAAAGACATACTTGCAAAACACATAAGAGCTACAGAAAATACAGGATAATAAAGTACTATATACCTCTTACATCTAGTTATGTCTCCTCTGATGTAGACGTTCTCTTTCCTCATCGTCTCCATTCGGACCAGACTGCCGTGATGATTTCTTTCAGCCACATCTTATCTGTGCAGTGTCACACACAGACATCTTAGTTTTCTACTTTTCCATCATCCTCCCACCACCTGAACACTCTGCCACCCTAAAACTATGCCCACCAGAGTGTCATGGTCTTACCTTCTTGCTGTTCTCCTTCGTTTGACATGTGCTGGCGGCCATCTTGGTTTCTGGGTTTCTTGTAGCCTTCCACCCTGCGGCTCCTCCTTCCCACTGGGAGGAGCTGGATGCCTAGCTCATATATATAGGAGGTCTGTGGCGTCAGTTCCTTGCTTGGTCCTCCTGTGTTCACATGCTTCTAAGACTGCTGCTGCTTCTGGTTCCTAATCCTGGCTTCGTCTGACTTCCCTGCTGGTTCCTGATCCTGGCTTCGTCTGACTACCCTGCTGGTTCCTGATCCTGGCTTCGTCTGACTACCCTTCTGGTTTCCTGACCTCTGGCTACGCAAGGACTCTGCTTCGGTTTCACCATCCGTTTGGACTTTTGCTTTATAGCTTGATTTTCAATAAAGCCTTCTTATTTTCACTTATCTCTTGTTGTACGTCTGGTTCATGGTTCCATGACACAGAGCTAGTTCTCTTTTTAGAAGAACAAGAGAACCAGAATTCCTCCAGAGAAACTTGTCTTACTTGATTCTTCTGGCATTAGATAGGACATACCCTCTTTTTTTTTATGTGAGGTAAGCAAATTTACATACCTTTGGCTTTCTGGGAAAGATATTCAAATGAGCTTTTCTTCAAAAACAAAAAAGAGTGCTATTCTTTTCTCATGTCAGCCGTATTAAGATACAGTCAGGTCCATAAATATTGGTACATCAACACAATTCTAACATTTTTGGCTCCATACACCACCACAATGGATTTGAAATGAAACGAACAAGATGTGCTTTAACTGCAGACTGTCAGCTTTAATTTGAGGGTATTTACATCCAAATCAGGTGAACGGTGTAGAAATTACAACAGTTTGCATATGTGCCTCCCACTTGTTACGGGACAAAAAGTAATGGGACAAAATAATAATCATAAATCAAACTTTCACTTTTTAATACTTGGTTGCAAATCCTTTGCAGTCAATTACAGCCTGAAGTCTGGAACGCATAGAAATCACCAGATGCTGGATTTCATCCCTGGTGATGCTCTGCCAGGCCTCTACTGCAACTGTCTTTATTTCCTGCTTGTTCTTGGCGCATTTTCCCTTCAGTTTTGTCTTCAGCAAGTGAAATGCATGCTCAATCGGATTCAGGTTGGGTAATTGACTTGGCCATTGCAGAACATTCCACTTCTTTCCCTTAAAAAACTCTTTAGGTGCTTTTGCAGTATGCTTTGGGTCATTGTCCATCTGCACTGTGAAGCGCCGTCCAATGAGTTCTGAAGCATTTGGCTGAATATGAGCAGATAATATTGCCCGAAACACTTCAGAATTCATCCTGCTGCTTTTGTCAGCAGTCACATCATCAATAAATACAAGAGAACCAGTTCCATTGACAGCCATACATGACCACGCCATGACACTATTACCACCATGCTTCACTGATGAGGTGGTTTGCTTAGGATCATGAACAGTTCCTTTCCTTCTCCATACTCTTCTCTTCCCATCACTCTGATACAAGTTGATATTGGTCTCATCTGTCCACGGGATGTTGTTCCAGAACTGTGAAGGCTTTTTTAGATGTCTTTTGGCAAACTCTTGTCTGGCCTTCCTGTTTTTGAGGCTCACCAATGGTTTACATCTTGTGGTGAACCCTCTGTATTCACTCTGGTGAAGTCTCTTGATTGTTGACTATGACACACATACACCTACCTCCTGGAGAGTGTTCCTGATATGGCCAACTGTTTTGAAGGGTGTTTTCTTCACCAGGGAAAGAATTCTTTGGTCATCCACCACAGTTGTTTTCCGTGGTCTTCCGGGTCTTTTGGTGTTGCTGAGCTCACTGGTGCGTTCCTTCTTATTAAGAATGTTCCAAACAGTTGTTTTGGCCACGCCTAAGGTTTTTGCTATCTCTCTGATGGGTTTATTTTGTTTTTTCAGCCTAATGATGGCTTGCTTCACTGATAGTGACAGCTCTTTGAATCTCATCTTGAGAGTTGACAGCAACAGATTCCAAATGCAAATAGCACACTTGAAATGAACTCTGGACCTTTTATCTGGTCATTATAATTGGGATAATGAGGGAATAACACACACCTGGCCATGGAACAGCTGAGAAGCCAATTGTCTCATTACTTTTGGTCCCTTAACAAGTGGGAGGCACATGTTGTAATTCCTACACCGTTCACCTGATTTGGATGTAAATACCCTCAAATTAAAGCTGACAGTCTGAAGTTAAAGCACATCTTGTTTGTTTCATTTCAAATTCATTGTGGTGGTGTATAGAGCCAAAAATGTTAGAATTGTGTCGATGTCCCAATATTTATGGACTTGACTGTATGTGATTTCCACACACTCCTTCTAGAAACTAAGATTAGTATTGCCTGGCATACAATACTCATGACAAGTACCCCATAAGACAAGTCAACCAAGTATGACATTTTGGTTCTCTTATCCTTCTAGATTGAGAACTAGCTTACATATTTCATTGAGAGGGGTGTAAGCTTTGTAGGATGTTGCAATTCTCTTGTGTTAAAGGTTGCTTTGGAGTTGTCTTTGTCTGAATTTGATCAAAAATAGTGAAATGAACGTTTTGTCTGTCCTTACTATACTGAGGATATATTCTCAGGTGAATAATAATACGTTTTTCCATTGAAGTGAGACAGCAGGATGTACAGTATAATTATACTTTCTTGCTGCTGCACAGAACCCAACAGCAGTGAGATCTACTTCACACAGCAGATTGGTGGAGATGCTTCCCTGCCCTTCAAACAGCCTTACATGGCAAATCTAGAAAAATAGCTAAACTAGCCTCACATCTGCAACAAAAGCCCTTAAAGGGGTTGTACAGGTTCAGAGCTGAACCCAGACATATCTCTATATTCACCCAGGCAGCCCTCCTGATTTCATGCTTCGATGCTCTCCTTTGGGCTATTTTTTACACTGCTAGGCGGAAGCTTCCACCTGGCAGCATTTTCGGTGATGTCACCGACACTGATGGGTCGGTGTTTCGGGGGAATCACACCCCTTCATCAGGTACAGATTGTGCTACCTGCTATAATATTTAACTTAGTTCCTGTTGACATCAAAGGCTGGTTCTTTGCGCGGTGGGATTATTTCCTTATTGTCACGGTAGCTGAGGAAAGGGAAGCAAACCAAATACAACAAAAGCAACAAAACACCAGGCTAGGCCCCAAAGCTAGGGAACAGGGACAATCCCTGAGCCTTTACCTGACTGCTGATAACATGAGCAAATCCTTAAGGTGGAAGTGCTCATGCGCTGGAACCTAAGCCTAGCTGAAACTGAAACAAACCCTCAGCTAGGGAGCTGGAGATAAGACAACCGGTTCCTAGCACTAGGTGCAGGAACCAGCGTCTTCCTGAAGCCTAGTCAGAACACACAACAAAAGGGAAGGAGTAGGACTTAGTTTAAAACGGGCGGGGAGCAAGAGATTCACCAAACACCAGCTGAGAACTCCAGAAGCAAATATAAACCGCAATGGCTATAGTGAGTCGGGTATAAATAGCACCACTAAATAGCTAATGAGCAGAACCTGTGGGAGGTGGGATCCTGACCAAAACCACAAAAAAGAGTAACAGAACAATCTGTCAGATAGACTCAGGTGTAGCAAGTCTGTCAGATCTTCTCAGGCCTTTCACAGGGCAGGGCGTGACAGTACCCTACCCTTCTACGGGTGACCTCAGGGAACCTAGGACCAACCTTATCCGGGTGTGCCCTGTGAAAGACCTTCACGAGGCGACTAGCATTGACATCGGTAGCCGGAACCCACATTCTTTCCTCAGGGCTGTATCCCCTCCAATGCACAAGGTACTGAAGGGAGCCAGAACACACAAGTTGAGTATTCTAGAGGTCTGAAACTCCAGATTACCATCTACGAAGACAGGAGGAGGTGGCAAATGAGATGGTTCAGCAGGTTCAACATATTTCTTCAGAGACCTGTGAAACACATTATGGATCTTTCAAGCCTGCGGAAGTTCCAGACGAAACGCAACAGAATTAACAATGGCTGAGATTTTGTAAGGGCCAATAAATCTTGAGCCCAACTACCAAGAAGGAACTTTCAACGTAATGTTCTTAGTAGACTACCACACCAAATCACCCACACACAGGCCTGGACCAGTCATATGTTTCTTGTCAGCCATCCGTTTATATCTTTCACCATTTTTTTTCAAATTAGTTTGAATCTTCCACCAGATAGAAGACAAAGAAGAATAGAATCTCTCCTCTTCAGGTATACCAGAAGATTCAGTCCCAAAAAAAATACCAAACCATATGAAAACCATATGCGCCAAAACATGTTGACTTATCAGTAGACTCATGTCTATGGTTATTCAAGTCAAACTCAGTCAAGGACAAAAATGAAGACCAGTCTTCCTGATTCTCGGCGACAAAACACCTCAAATAAGTCTCCAGGTTCTGGTTAGTAGTTTTGAGCGCGAATATTCGAATAGCGATTTTTAATCGCGAATATCGGCATTTCGCTAATTCGCAAATATTTCGAATATAGTGCTATATATTCGTTAATTCGAATATTCGTGTTTTTTTAAGTTGTTCAGTGTTCACACTTCCCAAAAAGCAGTTCTTCTTCCATGTCCGGGGGACTCCATGCTCCTTGCCCGCTCCAGTCAGTGCCCGTTGCCGAGTGCCGACTTCCCGTGCGCATGGAGTGTCTCCATCACCATGAGAACGCCTCCATGCTAGAATGTACTGTCGGATGTGAGAATCACGGTTATCTAGACCATGGTAAAAGTTGGATGCACAATGCGAGTAAACTTACTTAAATTACTCGCATTGCGCATCCAACTTAATTTTGTGTATAGGCAACGTTCCTAATGGTTGGCTTGTTAGAATTAACGAATATAGAGAATATAGCGCTATATTCGTATTTGTCATATTCGTTAATTCTAGCAAGCCAACCATTATTAGGAAAACTTTGCCTATACACAGAACTAAGTTGTAAGTGCAATGCGAGTAATTTAAGTAAGTTTACTCGCATTGCTCATACAACTTACAGCGGGGTATATTCTCAATAATCGGTCATTCTATCAAGGCAACCAATAGGAAGTTGCCTAAGTTGCACTTGCAATATGCACATGGTGTTTCTATCGCGAGAATTCTCCATTGAAATATTCGAGTGAGCCTATACGGGCGTGGCTTTGTCCTCTGAGTTTGTTGACAGGTAGAAGTTTGAAGCGCAGTGCATTACTCATGTGTGACTCGCGTGAAAATGGTCTTGAGCAATTTTAAAGAAGTCGAGGAAGATCTCCTGATCACTGTAAGTAATTCCACATTACAGCACTGTATTACATATGACATGCTTGTTATTTCAATGTATTTATACAAATTCACATGTTATCTAGCTTCAGTGAATATTAACCCTGTCAAAGCCAGAGTATTTTTGTCAGCCTTTTATTTTGCTCACTGCCTTCAAAGAGCATTACTTTTTTATTTGTCTGTTCACATAGCCAATGGCTACTTATTACTCATACAGCCAATGCATTCTAATACAGAAGTATTGGAATGCATTGTAAAGGGTATCAGACCCCCAAAAGTTGAAGTCCCAAAGTGTGACAAAAATAAAAAATAAAGTTGAAAAAATTAAGTTCCCCCCCCAAAAAAAATTATAGTTTCAAGTAAAAAAAAATCTAAAACATCATTTTCCCCAAATAAAGTAAAAAAAAATTGGTAAAAAATAAGTAGACATATTAGGTATTGCCGCATCCGTAATAACCTGCTCTCTAAAAATATCCTATGACCTAATCCCTCAGGTGAATACCGTAAAAACAAAATAATTAAAACAAAAAAAGCCATTTTTTTTTCACCTTACATCACAAAAAGTGTAATAGCAAGCGATCAAAATGTCATACGCACCCCAAAATAGTGCCAATCAAACCATCATCTCATCCCAAAAAAATGAGCCCCTACACAAGACAGTCGCCCAAAAAGGAAATAAAATAAAACTATGGCTTTCAGAATGTTGAGACAATAAAGAATTATAAAAAAATAATGCTTTGTTATGTAAAACTGAAATAAACAACCAGAAAAAGTAGTCATATTTGGTATTGTCGCGTCCGTGACAACCTGCTTTATGAAAATACCACATGATCTTACCTGTCAGATGAATGTTGTAAGTAACAAAAATTAAAAACTGTGCCAAAACAGCTATTTCTTGTTACCTTGCCTCACAAAAAGTGTAATATAGAGCAACTAAAAATGATATGTACCCTAAAATAGTACCAATAAAACTGCCACCCTATCCTGTAGTTTCTAAAATGGGGTCACTTTTTTAGAGTTTCTACTGTAGGGGTGCATCAGGGGGGCTTCAAATGGGACATGGTGTCAAAAAAAACAGGCCAGCAAAATCTGCCTTTCAAAAACCGTATGGCAATCCTTTCCTTCTGCGCCATCCCATGATGTGTATTTTTTTTTTTTGTTTAGTTTTTTTTAAAATTTTGGGAAAAGGGTGGTGATTTGAATTTTTTGGTTTATTATTTTTTACTTTTAGATAGTTCCCATAGGGAACTATAACAATCAGTCATCTGATTCCTATTATCATAAACTCCAATACACTTGTATTGGAGTCTATGATGATTTTACTACTTTCCTATGGAGCCCTATTACAGGCAAGGGCTCTAAAGGAAATACTATGCAGCAGCCTCGTGTCATTCACAAAGAGCCAGGCAGCTGCATACAGGCTCCGGCTCCTCTGATTGCCACACGGGGGATCCGGCGCAAAACCTAAAGCAAAACTTTATTTTTTTGGCACATGCAGATGCCATGTTCACGATTGACCACGGCATTTGAGGGATTCAAAGTTCTTGATCGACATTACTGGCGGTCGCGGCTATGGCGCCTGCATCAGCCAAGAGCGGCTGCCATGTTTAAACAACCGCCCGATGACGTACAGCTATGTCATTGGGCGTGAGGGGGTTAATGATAGGTGCACTAAGTATTGTTATGACATCCCACCACCATGTCTGGTAGCATGTATGTATGGATAGCAGAGAAATATCTCTCATATGCACATTGCACATGCATTTTCCTGCCTCACAGTGCATACCCCACATTGTATACCCTACACTATAGACCCCACAGTGTATACCGTACAGTGTATACCCCACATTGTATACCCCACACTATAGACCCCACAGTGTATACCCTACAGTGTATACCCCACACTATAGACCCCACAGTGTATACCCCACAGTGTATACCCCACACCGTATACCCCACAGTGCATATCCCTCCCCACACACACACACACACACACAGTCTTTGGATTCTAATATGCGTCCGGTTGGTCAGGAGAAGTAATGTTTGACCGCCATTATTTGCTGGTTCATTTAGCGTTACCAAGGGTGCACCATGGGGAGGCGGACCCACTGTACACCCCATACTGTAACGTTACCGCACTAGACAGGTAAACTTCTCCTCAGATGGCCAATATCCAATTGCTCATACCCCACACACATACAATTTCAATTTAATCCGATTTTATAACATTAAATCTAATATTTTACTTTCAAACACTTAAATATTTTTTGTTGTGTTGAGATGATGACATTAATCTCTAATACTTTTATTAAAAAAATTTGTGATTATATGGTTGCATTTTTATCCTGCAGCGAATGTTACAGATGAAATACGACACCACCAGGTGCCGCTTGGAGAAGCAGCAGATCCTGCGAAAAATAGGTTACGACTAGAGTTGAGCGAACACCTGGATGTTCGGGTTCGAGAAGTTCGGCCGAACTTCCCGTAAATGTTCGGGTTCGGGATCCGAACAAGAACCGAACTTCGTCCCGAACCCGAACCCCATTGAAGTCAATGGGGACCCGAACTTTTGGGCACTAAAAAGGCTGTAAAACAGCCCAGGAAAGAGCTAGAGGGCTGCAAAAGGCAGCAACATGTAGGTAAATCCCCTGCAAACAAATGTGGATAGGGAAATGAATTAAAATAAAAATAAAAAAAATAAAAATGAACCAATATCAATTGGACAGAGGTCCCATAGCAGAGAATCTGGCTTCACATCAGCAGAGAATCAGTCTCTTCATGCCATAGCAAAGAATCTGGCTTCATGTCAGCACAGAATCAGTCTCTTCATGCCATAGCAGAGAATCTGGCTTCATGTCAGCAAAGAATCAGTCTTCATGTCATAGCAGAGAATCCGGCTTCACGTCACCCACCACTGGAACAGGCCACTGTCACACATTTAGGCCCCGGCACCCAGACAGAGGAGAGAGGTCCTGTAACAGAGAATCTGGCCTTATGTCAGCACAGAATCTGTCTTCATGTCATAGCAGAGAATCAGGCATCACGTCACCCACCACTGGAACAGGCCACTGTCACACATTTAGGCCCAGGCACCCAGGCAGAGGAGAGAGGTCCTGTAACAGAGAATCTGGCCTTATGTCAGCACAGAATCTGTCTTCATGTCATAGCAGAGAATCAGGCATCACGTCACCCACCACTGGAACAGGCCACTGTCACATATTTAGGCCCCGGCACCCAGGCAGAGGAGAGAGGTCCTGTAACAGAGAATCTGGCCTTATGTCAGCACAGAATCAGTCTTCATGTCATAGCAGAGAATCAGGCATCACGTCACCCACCACTGGAACAGGCCACTGTCACACATTTAGGCCCAGGCACCCAGGCAGAGGAGAGAGGTCCTGTAACAGAGAATCTGGCCTTATGTCAGCACAGAATCTGTCTTCATGTCATAGCAGAGAATCAGGCATCACGTCACCCACCACTGGAACAGGCCACTGTCACACATTTAGGCCCAGGCACCCAGGCAGAGGAGAGAGGTCCTGTAACAGAGAATCTGGCCTTATGTCAGCACAGAATCTGTCTTCATGTCATAGCAGAGAATCAGGCATCACGTCACCCACCACTGGAACAGGCCACTGTCACACATTTAGGCCCAGGCACCCAGGCTGAGGAGAGAGGTCCTGTAACAGAGAATCTGGCCTTATGTCAGCGCAGAATCAGTCTTCATGTCATAGCAGAGAATCAGGCTTCACGTCACCCACCACTGGAACAGGCCAATGTCACACATTTAGGCCCAGGCACCCAGGCAGAGGAGAGAGGTCCCGTAACAGAGAATCTGGCCTTATGTCAGCGCAGAATCAGTCTTCATGTCATAGCAGAGAATCAGGCTTAACGTCACCCACCACTGGAACAGGCCACTGTCACACATTTAGGCCCAGGCACCCAGGCAGAGGAGAGAGGTCCCGTAACAGAGAATCTGGCCTTATGTCAGCGCAGAATCTGTCTTCATGTCATAGCAGAGAATCAGGCATCACGTCACCCACCACTGGAACAGGCCACTGTCACACATTTAGGCCCCGGCACCCAGACAGAGGAGAGAGGTCCTGTAACAGAGAATCTGGCCTTATGTCAGCACAGAATCTGTCTTCATGTCATAGCAGAGAATCAGGCATCACGTCACCCCCCACTGGAACAGGCCACTGTCACACATTTAGGCCCCGGCACCCAGACAGAGGAGAGAGGTCCTGTAACAGAGAATCTGGCCTTATGTCAGCACAGAATCTGTCTTCATGTCATAGCAGAGAATCAGGCTTCACGTCACCCACCACTGGAACAGGCCACTGTCACACATTTAGGCCCAGGCACCCAGGCAGAGGAGAGAGGTCCCGTAACAGAGAATCTGGCCTTATGTCAGCGCAGAATCTGTCTTCATGTCATAGCAGAGAATCAGGCATCACGTCACCCACCACTGGAACAGGCCACTGTCACACATTTAGGCCCAGGCAGAGGAGAGAGGTCCCGTAACAGAGAATCTGGCCTTATGTCAGCGCAGAATCAGTCTTCATGTCATAGCAGAGAATCAGGCTTCACGTCACCCACCACTGGAACAGGCCACTGTCACACATTTAGGCCCAGGCACCCAGGCAGAGGAGAGAGGTCCCGTAACAGAGAATCTGGCCTTATGTCAGCGCAGAATCAGTCTTCATGTCATAGCAGAGAATCAGGCTTCACGTCACCCACCACTGGAACAGGCCACTGTCACACATTTAGGCCCAGGCACCCAGGCAGAGGAGAGAGGTCCCGTAACAGAGAATCTGGCCTTATGTCAGCACAGAATCTGTCTTCATGTCATAGCAGAGAATCAGGCATCACGTCACCCACCACTGGAACGGGCCACTGTCACATATTTAGGCCCAGGCACCAAGTCAGTGGTGTAGTACAGTCGATATGAACCACATGAAGTTTCACCAAATATCCAGTCTGCAGGTTTGCAATAGGGTCATACCAATATACAGGAGCTGCAGCAATGATCACTTGTTAAATATAGTTCCATATATTCATAAGCTGTTAGCAGAGAGTCAGGACATGCTAAATAAACCTCTTCAAATGTGCTATTAGATAACAGAAAAGTTTTAACAGACAGAGTCTTTACAGTGGACTCTTCCAGAAAGCCCCCTGTGTATTCTGCTACTTGGTTTGGTCTCCTCAGTGCAGACATTTACTGTGAAGGAGGTCGGATCTCTGTCTAAGTTCTCTAAAGCTAAAGTTCATTTATCTATTGTCAAAAGTTATAATATATACCCATAATAGTTCTGTAGAATGTAAAGAGGTGAATGTATGTTTTTTAGCAGCCTTTAAACCCTGCAGCACATGCTTGGCTGAGTAGATGATGTACAGTTAGAGAGTCATGTGTTCTTCCTAAAATGGCTGCAAGACATGCTGTATTCCAGGTCACCCTGCTGCAATATCTTTGTAAATGATTTTCTCTTGTTCATTTTTCTGTATGCTTTGTTATATCCTGTAACATGTATGTGGGAATGTAATATAATGACTGCCTGTTATGATATAGGTGGGCTGGTGACCTGGCTGTATACCACATAGTGGCAGTGTTTCCCTGTTGTATTAAAGGCTCCAGCCAAGTGCACTACACCTCAATAAAGCTTTAAACCACAGAAGACCTGAGTGTCGTCCCTTAGAGTCCACTTAGAGTTTATGCCTGGAGGAGCTGGTGACCGAGTGAGTGTGAAAGCTGGAGGTGTCGCAGATGGTGCAAGGAAAAGAGGGTTACATTTGGTGCCGTGACTCGGATGTCATCATTCTGCTCAAAGTGACCAGTGAAGATACCTAAAGTCACCAGTGTGCGAGTTCTGAGGTGATTGTGCCACGGCGGAGCTGCTAGGCGGCAGATTGACCTTATTAGCGGTTTATATCCTCTCAGGAATAGAAGATGAGTGGACGAGCCAGAGCCCGCGGAAGAGCACGTGCCAGGGGGCAGCCCAGCCAAGGACAGCCTGGACAGGAGCAAGAGGCTCAAGAACCTAGACGCATTGAAAGACCCCAGCAGCCACCAGCCGAGCCTTTGCTTGTGGGAAGAGGGCGCCAGAGAGGCCCGCCAGTAGTGGAGAGACCTCCGACTGATGTTCTGCAGCTTTCAGCTGGATTTCAGGACATATCCCTCGGAGAACGGGGTGGCCGCAGGCGTGACTTCCATGACCTTGGAGTGAACACCCGGCAGACCATTAAATAGAAATGTGAGACCTGTTTTTTTTTTGCACTGTGTGACAGGTTAAGGTTTAATCACAGAATCAGACTTCTATCTGCACGGTAGCGTGTGTCTTAGGTTTTTCTGAATGACACTATCAGTACCTTCAATGTAAGATATCCTTTTTGGGATAGATTTCAAGTAGGCCTCAAATACCAGAAACTAGTTATTTTGAGAATGGCAAATTTGGGAATAGTTTTTCAACCCAGAAAAAAAATAGGGCTTTTACGGTCGCTACAAATAACTTGACCAGCAAAAACAGTGCAGATTTGGTTGAATAGAAATGTGAGACCTGTTTTTTTTTGCGCTGTGTGACAGGTATAGGTTTAATCACAGAATGACACTTCTATCAGCACGCTAGCGTGTGTCTTAGGTTTTTCTGAATGACACTATCAATACCTTCAATGTAAGATTTTCTTTTTGGGATAGATTTCAAGTAGGCCTCAAATAACAGAAACTAGTTATTTTGAGAATGGGAAATTTGGGAATGCTTTTTCAACCCAGAACAAAATGTCTGCTTTTACGGTCACTACAAATAACTTGACCAGCAAAAACAGTGCAGATTTGGTTGAATAGAGATGTGAGACCTGTTTTTTTTTGCGCTTTGTGACAGGTATAGGTTTAATCACAGAATGACACTTCTATCAGCACGCTAGCGTGTGTCTTAGGTTTTTCTGAATGACACTATCAATACCTTCAATGTAAGATTTTCTTTTTGGGATAGATTTCAAGTAGGCCTCAAATACCAGAAACTAGTTAATTTGAGAATGGGAAATTTGGGAATGCTTTTTCATCCCAGAACAAAAAGTCTGCTTTTACGGTCACTACAAATAACTTGACCAGCAAAAACAGTGCAGATTTGGTTGAATAGAGATGTGAGACCTGTTTTTTTTTGTGCTGTGTGACACGTATAGGTTTAATCACAGAATCAGACTTCTATCTGCACGGTAGCGTGTGTCTTAGGTTTTTCTGAATGACACTATCAATACCTTCAATGTAAGATTTTCTTTTTGGGATAGATTTCAAGTAGGCCTCAAATACCAGAAACTAGTTATTTTGAGAATGGGAAATTTGGGAATGCTTTTTCAACCCAGAACAAAAAGTCTGCTTTTACGGTCACTACAAATAACTTGACCAGCAAAAACAGTGCAGATTTGGTTGAATAGAGATGTGAGACCTGTTTTTTTTTGCGCTGTGTGACAGGTATAGGTTTAATCACAGAATGACACTTCTATCAGCACGCTAGCGTGTGTCTTAGGTTTTTCTGAATGACACTATCAATACCTTCAATGTAAGATTTTCTTTTTGGGATAGATTTCAAGTAGGCCTCAAATACCAGAAACTAGTTATTTTGAGAATGGCAAATTTGGGAATGCTTTTTCAACCCAGAAAAAAAAGTGTGCTTTTACGGTCAATACAAATAACTTGACCAGCTAAAACAGTACAGATTTGGTTGAATAGAAATGTCAGGTCTATTTTTTAGGCGCTGGGTGACAGGCTCAACTTGCCCCTGATGTAATATATGGCCAAAAAATAACCACACTGTTGATGGTTAAATGCACTTGGGTGACACAGGCTCAGCCTGCACCAGATGTAGTATATGGCCAAAAATAATCAGACTGTTGATGGTTAAATGCACTTGGGTGACACAGGCTCAGCCTGCACCAGATGTAGTATATGGCCAAAAAATAATCAGACTGTTGATGGTTAAATGCACTTGGGTGACACAGGCTCAGCCTGCAGCTGATGTAGGATATAGAACAAAATAACTACACTATCGATGGTTAAATTCACTTGGGTGACACAGGCTCAGCCTGCAGCTGATGTAGTATATGGCCAAAAAATAATCAGACTGTTGATGGTTAAATGCACTTGGATGACACAGGCTCAGCCTGCAGCTGATGTAGTATATGGCCAAAAAATAACCAGACTGTTGATGGTAAAATGCACTTCGGTGACACAGGCTCAGCCTGCAGCTGATGTAGGATATAGCACAAAATAACCACACTATCGATGGTTAAATACACTTGGTGATAGCTCGTGCTGGCGCACCACAAGTCACAAAATGGCCGCCGATCACCCCAGAAAAAAAGTGATCTAAAAACGCTCTGGGCAGCCTCAAAAAAGTGAGCAAGTCAATAATAGCACTTCAATGATCCACAGCTGCAGATCGATCACAGAATGAAGTCTTTTGGAGGAGTTAATCTGCCTAATCTCGCCCTAACGTCGCAGCTGCAACCTCTCCCTATACTGATCATAGCAGAGTGACGTGCGGCGCTACGTGACTCCAGCTTAAATAGAGGCTGGGTCACATGGTGCACTGGCCAATCACAGCCATTCCAATAGTAGGCATGGCTGTGATGGCCTCTTGGGCCAAGTATTATGACACTTGTTGATTGGCTGCTTTGCAGCCTTTCAAACAGCTCCAAGAAAGCGCCGAACACCGAACCCGAACCCGGACTTTTACGAAAATGTTCGGGTTCGGGTCCGTGTCACGGACACCCCAAAATTCGGTACGAACCCGAACTATACAGTTCGGGTTCGCTCATCCCTAGTTACGACCTATATCGTAACCACAATGGAAAGCACAAGCGGATGCCCATTATTAAAAAGTGGTCCGACCTGAAGTGGAGACACCAGGATCGGATCACTGAGATCCGAAACAAAATCTGCCCAGGTACAATGCTTACATAACTTTTGTATCTTTCACCAACACTCTGTAATGTATATGTACAGTTATGCTTTATGAGGTTTTTATAACTTATGAAAATTTGGTCATTATAGGTGATCCCGTCCCCTCGGTCCGCTGCAGGCCTTCAAAAAAGGCAGTGGTGGTGGAGGAGGAGGTGTCGGAGGAGGAGGAGGAGCAGGAGCAGGCCGGACCCTCTGACCCTACCCCACAGCATGAGGATGCAAGACCACCCCGGTTCTCATGAGGAGAATGAGGAGGAGGAGCTGGTGACCACCCCCCGCCAGGAGGGTAAATAATATGTGTTGTGGGTGTTTTAACTCAGTCACTGGTGTCAGTTTATTCCAGAAAACAATAATAAACATAATCTTAAATCTTTATCCTTTAATCGCTTCATGCTTTCTGACATACCTGTACGACCAAATAACAAGTGACTTGCTGCATTTCAACTTACGGCCAAGCCCAAACTGCTTCCCGTGGCTGTGACACTATAAAGTGTCACAGCCCCGGAGTCTCCGTTCTCCCCAGAAGCAGACACACGTGGTAAGCCAGCAAAGGAACAATCAGAGTGTTCTCTTGCTAGTAAGCGCTTCGATTGTTTTGTCTCTGCAGACTAACCAATCGTAGCGCAGCACTTTAAAAAAAAGCCTGTTTCAGGCCAGCGACATCTATGCGGTTGAGAGGGAGGGAGCTCCCTCTCTCTTCCATCTTGCCGTCACTGCTGCCGCAACGTCAAGATGGTTGCCTTACAAAGGCGTCCTAGTTGCCATTTACCTAAGGCTGATCAGACCCTGAGGTCTGATCAGCCTTAGTGTTAGTGTAGCACTGACTATACAGTTTATTACAATAGATGACTATTGCAATGCACTGTGTAGTGATCAGACCCAATGGATCTTCAGGATCCAGATGGGTCTTGATAAATAAAAAATATATATATAAAAAAAAGTCATAAAAAAATTGAAAGACGATAAAAATATAATTTTTAAAGAAAAATAAATTAGAAATGGTATTTTCTCATATATATTCATTTATGTAATCTAAAAATTACATAAATAATAAAAGTACACATAATTGGTATAGCCGCATCCGTAAAAATTAGCTCTATAAAAATATAGCGTGACCTTACCCCTTTGCAAAACCCATACAAAAATTATTAAAAAAAGTGTCAAAAACAGACATATTTTATAGACATATTTTGTTACGTTCCATGACATAAATTCCAACCCCAAGCGATCAAAAAGGCGTATGCACCCCAAAATAGCACCAATTAAACCGTCACCTCATCCCGCAATAAATGATACACTACTTGAGACAATATGAAAAGAAAATATGACTCTCAGACAATGGAGACAGTAAAATCTGTTTTTCAGGGCCTCTAAACTGTTGTTATTGTGCAAAAGTTAAATATTAAAAAAGTAGACATATTATGGAATTTCCGCGTCCCTATTAACGTGCTCATTAAAAAATTATCACATGACTTAACCCCTCTGTTGAACACTGAAAAAAAATTAAAATAAAACAGCGCCCAAAAAAATGCGCCATTTTTTGGTCAGCTTACATATCAAAAATAGCAACACCAAGCAATAGAAAAGACGTCTGCCCCCAAAAATAGTACCAATCAAACAGTCCCCACAAAAAATAAAAATAAAATACTCTTGAAATATTCCTAAGTAAAGAACTATATAACTGTTTGCGATTTTAATGGCCAGCTACTTTATACACTAATCAATAAAAGTTATTTGATCTGATTTTTTCACAGTACTAAAAGAAATAAAATAAAAAATTATTATGCTGCAGCGGGAGCATTCCAGGCAGATGAGGGCTGTTAGGCTGAAGTTTAGTCAAGAAATGAAGGCCATGGAGAAGTGGCATCAGAAGGCCATAGTGGATACAGATGAGTCAAGCTCACACCCTGAGCCCTGATACTCCCCTGGCCCTAAGTTCATCTCCTACCCTCCCCCCAGTTATCTTTGTTAGATAGATTAAAGGGCACACGGCATACACATGATTACAATGTTTATGTAAAACAATATTCATATAGAACTCTATATTACATGTACCATGCATTAATTAATTAAATATTCTTCTGAAATACTTTGTTCTTTACATAGTTGAATGTGCTGACAACAAAATCACACAAAAAGAAAAAAATGGAAATCAAATTTTTAAACCCATGGAGGTCTGGATTTGGAGTCACACTCAAAATTAAAGTGGAAAAACACACTACAGGCTGATCCAACTTTGATGTAATGTCCTTAAAACAAGTAAAAATGAGGCTCAGAAGTGTGTGTGTGGCCTCCACGTGCCTGTATGACCTCCCTACAACGCCTGTGCATGCTCCTGATGAGGTGGCGGACGGTCTCCTGAGGGATCCCCTCCCAGACCTGGACTAAAGCATCTGCCAACTCCTGGACAGTCTGTGGTGAGAGACATGATGTCCCAGATGTGCTCAATTGGATTCAGGTCTAGTAAACGGGCGGGCCAGTCCATAGCATCAATGCCTTCGTCTTGCAGGAACTGCTGACACACTCCAGCCACATGAGGTCTAGCATTGTCTTGCATTAGGAGGAACCCAGGGCCAACCGCACCAGCATATGGTCTCACAAGGGGTCTGAGGATCTCATCTCGGTACCTAATGGCAGTCAGGCTACCTCTGGCGAGCACATGGAGGGCTGTGCGGCCCTCCAAAGAAATGCCACCCCACACCATTACTGACCCAATGCCAAAACGGTCATGCTGGCATTGCTGGAGGATGTTGCAGGCAGCAGAACCTTCTCCACGGCGTCTCCAGACTCTGTCACGTCTGTCACATGTGCTCAGTGTGAACCTGCTTTCATCTGTAAAGAGCACAGGGTGCCAGTGGTGAATTTGCCAATCTTGGTGTTCTCTGGCAAATGCCAAACGTCCTGCACGGTGTTGGTCTGTAAGCACAACCCCCACCTGTGGACGTCGGGCCCTCATATCACCCTCATGGAGTCTGTTTCTGACCGTTTGAGCAGACACATGCACATTTGTGGCCTGCTGGAGGTCATTTTGCAGGGCTCTGGCAGTGCTCCTCCTGTTCCTCCTTGCACAAAGGCGGAGGTAGCGGTCCTGCTGCTGGGTTGTTGCCCTCCTACGGCCTCCTCCACGTCTCCTGATGTACTGGCCTGTCTCCTGGTAGCGCCTCCATGCTCTGGACACTACGCTGACAGACACAGCAAACCTTCTTGTCACAGCTCGCATTGATGTGCCATCCTGGATAAGCTGCACTACCTGAGCCACTTGTGTGGGTTGTAGACTCCGTCTCATGTTACCACTAGAGTGAAAGCACCGCCAGCATTCAAAAGTGACCAAAACATCAGCCAGGAAGCATAGGAACTGAGAAGTGGTCTGTGGTCACCACCTGCAGAACCACTCCTTTATTGGGGGTGTCTTGCTAATTGCCTATAATTTCCACCTGTTGTCTATCCCATTTGCACAACAGCATGTGAAATTGATTGTCACTCAGTGTTGCTTCCTAAGTGGACAGTTTGATTTCACAGAAGTGTGATTGACTTGGAGTTACATTGTGTTGTTTAAGTGTTCCCTTTATTTTTTTGAGCAGTGTATATTGATACAAATGATTTGTATGCCTGATATATATGGAAAATTTTCAATAAAAACAAAATGTTACACGAAGGCCATAGCGGAGCTGCTCAACCAGCATGATGTCCTGAAAGCCTTGCCTTTGTTTTATTTATTTTTTTATTTATAAAGTGTGGTTTTGTTTTAAATCATTTTTTGTTTTCTGTTTTTTTTTAAATTTGCAAATTTGGCAAATTTTTTCCAGCCAAAACTCATCAGTATCATGACATACAGCAGCCGCAGGTACATGGAAATTGGGTAGTATAAGGCCTACACAAAACTGATAGTGGTGAGGATAATAGCAGCAGTCTTTGTTAATGGTGGAGTATAAGGCCTATACAGAACTCATAGTGGTCAGGATAATTGCAGCTGTTATTGGTAATAGTGGAGTATAAGGCCTAAACAGAATTCTCAAAAATTCTCAAAAATCAGGACAACAGCAGCAGCAGGCAGATGGTAAGTTTCCATTGTAGTTCAAGGCCTCCGCATAGCTTTTCCTCACTGGACTAAAGGGGTCTTACAATAAAGTTATCAGTAAGAATTACACCATAAAATAACATTATAAAAAAAAATGAAATCACGCGTTATAACTCAGAAAAAATGATTTATTAACAAAATTAAAAAAGGCCTCTATTGCAACATTGTGAGTTGGGAAAGTAGCTCCTTCATTTTCTGCATCCCTTTACGGTGCTTTTTGTCCATCTCCTAGTTGATGACCTGACATTTCTCGGGTATTTATTTATTGTAATTTTATTTTAAAATAACAGTGACTTTCACTATGGCCACCACTTTAACGGTGACCGCCGTTTTAAAAGTGACTTTGACCACCCCTTTAAGAGTGACGGCCCTTTTAAGAGTGACCGCCCCTTTAAGAGCAACTGCCCCTTTAAGAGCGACCACCCCTTTAAGAGCGACATGTACTTTAAAAAAAAAGTAGGCAAAGTAATATTCTTGCATTGGGGTATATGCAACTTACTTCACTATTGTTTGGCTATGGCTATCTAGAATTAACGAATATGACGTGATCTTCGTCAATTCTAGCAACAACCATTAGGAACCCAGCTCTAAGTTTAATTCGCAATGCGAGTATATGTTCGCATCGCAAATTCAACTTAGAGCTTAGTTCCTAATAGTTGTTTCTAGAATATAACGAAGATTGAGAATATAGTGCTATATTTGTCAATTCTAGCAATACAACCATTAGGAACTCAGATCTAAGTTGTAATCGCAATGCGATTAATACAGGTTATATTAATTGCATTGCGAATTCAACTTAGAGCTGGGTTCCTAATGGTTGTATTGCTAGAATATAACGAAGATTGAGAATATAGTGCTATATTCGTTATATTCGTCAATTCTAGCAATACAACCATTAGGAACTCAGATGTAAGTTGTAATCGCAATGCGATTAATGCAGGATATATATATATCGCATTGCGAATTCGTAATATTCTAAAAGACGAAGTTAGAGCAATATTACGAATATTCATAAAATACACATATAGACTGCAATTTAGCTAATATAGTGCTATAGTATTTTTTTTAATATTGTACATATTTTCCAAAACTGAAGTTCAGAAGAGGCAAAAAAAATTTGAATAAAAAAAAAAAAGATTATAGCACTATATTAGCTAAATTACAGTCTATATGTGTATTTTACGAATATTGCTAATATTGCTCTAACTTCGTCTTTTAGAATATTACGAATATTCTAAAAGACGAAGTTAGAGCAATATTACGAATATTCGTAAAATACACATACAGTCATGTGAAAAAATTAGGACACCCTTTGAAAGCATGTGGTTTTTTGTAACATTTTTAATAAATGGTTATTTCATCTCCGTTTCAACAATACAGAGAGATTAAAGTAATCCAACTAAACAAAGAAAACTGAAGAAAAGTCTTTTCAAGATCTTCTGTAAATGTCATTCTACAAAAATGCCTATTCTAACTGAGGAAAAAGATAGGACACCCTCACATGTATTCCCTCTTAAATTGGCTCAGATCTCACACCAGGTGCACATAATTAGTAGATCGTTACTCTGCATGTTGAATGAGGCTTGCCCTATTTAAACCTCAGACATTTAGTTTGGTGTGCTCCTGACTGTTGAAGTGAGAGTGAGCACCATGGTGAGAGCAAAAGAGCTGTCAGAGGACTTCAGAAAAAAGATTGTAGCAGCCTATGAGTCTGGGAAGGGATTTAAAAAGATCTCAAAAGATTTTGAAATCAGCCATTCCACTGTCCGGAAGATAGTCTACAAGTGGAGGGCTTTCAAAACAACTGCCAACATGCCCAGGACTGGTCGCCCCAGCAAGTTCACCCCAAGAGCAGACCGCAAGATGCTAAAAGAGGTCTCCAAAAACCCTAAAGTGTCATCTCGAGAACTACAGCAGGCTCTGGCTACTGTTGATGTAGAAGTACATGCCTCTACAATCAGAAAGAGACTGTACAAGTTTAACTTGCATGGGAGGTGTGCAAGGAGGAAACCTTTGCTTTCCAAGAGAAACATCGAGGCCAGACTGACATTTGCCAGAGATAAAGTTGACAAAGACCAGGACTTCTGGAATAATGTTCTTTGGACAGATGAGTCCAAAATTGAATTATTTGGACACAACAGCAGAGGACATGTTTGGCGTAAACCAAACACAGCATTCCAAGAAAAGAACCTCATACCAACTGTGAAGCATGGAGGTGGAAGTGTCATGGTTTGGGGCTGCTTTGCTGCAGCAGGACCTGGTCAGCTCACCATCATAGAATCCACGATGAATTCTACTGTGTATCAGAAGGTGCTTGAAGAACATGTGAGACCATCAGTTAGAAAATTAAAGCTGAAGCGGAACTGGACCATGCAACATGACAATGACCCAAAACATACTAGTAAATCAACCAAAGATTGGCTGAAAAAGAAGAAATGGAGAGTCCTGGAATGGCCAAGTCAAAGTCCAGATTTGAATCCCATTGAGATGCTGTGGGGTGACTTGAAAAGGGCTGTACGTGCAAGAAACCCCTCAAACATCTCACAGCTGAAAAAGTTCTGCATTGAGGAGTGGGGTAAAATTTCCTCAGACCGATGTCGAAGACTGGTAGATGGCTACAAGAACCGTCTCACTGCAGTTATTTCAGCCAAAGGAGGCAACACTCGCTATTAGGGGCAAGGGTGTCCTATCTTTTTCCTCAGTTAGAATAGGCATTTTTGTAGAATGACATTTACAGAAGATCTTGAAAAGACTTTTCTTCAGTTTTCTTTGTTTAGTTGGATTACTTTAATCTCTCTGTATTGTTGAAACGGAGATGAAATAACCATTTATTAAAAATGTTACAAAAAACCACATGCTTTCAAAGGGTGTCCTAATTTTTTCACATGACTGTATTAGCCTAGCCATAGTCATAGGAACGTTGTGTGTGGTGAAATCAGAGTGATCCTTCTTTATAATTAGAATACAACCTTTATATAGAAATTCAGATATGACTGTTGAGAATAAACATATGCAGCACTCACTTTACTGGGGAGGATGTCTGTTGGATAAAGCTCAAGACACCTCCAGACCGAGCCCCCCGAGCAGGGTTCCCTTCTAAGATGGTAGAAAATGATGGCAGCCGTAGGTCCAGCGTCAGATTGATTTTCCTTCATTCCAAAACACACGGCACTCAATGCGTTTTGGGGGTCTGAAGTGGCCCCCTTCTTTAGGAGTAGTACAGTCGTGGCCAAAAGTTTTGAGAATGACAAAAATATTAGTTTTCACAAAGTTTGCTGCTAAACTGCTTTTAGAATTTTGTTTCAGTTGTTTCTGTGATGTAGTAAAATATAATTAAGCGCACTTCATACGTTTCAAAGGCTTTTATCGACAATTACATGACATTTATGCAAAGAGTCAGTATTTGCAGTGTTGGCCCTTCTTTTTGAGGACCTCTGCAATTCGACTGGGCATGCTCTCAATCAACTTCTGGGCCAATTCCTGACTGATAGCAACCCATTCTTTCATAATCACCTCTTGGAGTTTGTCAGAATTAGTGGGTTTTTGTTTGTCCACCAGCCTCTTGAGGATTGACCACAAGTTCTCAATGGGATTAAGATCTGGGGAGTTTCCAGGCCATGGACCCAAAATGTCAACGTTTTGGTCCCCGAGCCACTTAGTTATCACTTTTGCCTTATGGCACAGTGCTCCATCGTGCTGGAAAATGCATTGTTCTTCACCAAACTGTTGTTGGATTGTTGGAAGAAGTTGCTGTTGGAGGGTGTTTTGGTACCATTCTTTATTCATGGCTGTGTTTTTGGGCAAAATTGTGAGTGAGCCCACTCCCTTGGATGAGAAGCAAGCCCACACATGAATGGTCTCAGGATGCTTTACTGTTGGCATGACACAGGACTGATGGTAGCGCTCACCTTTTCTTCTCCGGACAAGCCTTTTTCCAGATGCCCCAAACAATCGGAAAGAGGCTTCATCGGAGAATATGACTTTGCCCCAGTCCTCAGCAGTCCATTCACCATACTTTCTGCAGAAGATCAATCTGTCCCTGATGTTTTTTTTGGAGAGAAGTGGCTTATTTGCTGCCCTTCTTGACACCAGGCCATCTTCCAAAAGTCTTCGCCTCACTGTGGTGCAGATGCGCTCACACCTTCCTGCTGCCATTCCTGAGCAAGCTCTGCACTGGTGGCACTCCGATCCCGCAGCTGAATCCTCTTTAGGAGACGATCCTGGCGCTTGCTGGACTTTCTTGGACGCCCTGAAGCCTTCTTAACAAGAATTGAACCTCTTTCCTTGAAGTTCTCGATGATCCTATAAATTGTTGATTGAGGTGCAATCTTAGTAGCCACAATATCCTTGCCTGTGAAGCCATTTTTATGCAATGCAATGATGGCTGCACGCGTTTCTATGCAGGTCACCATGGTTAACAATGGAAGAACAATGATTTCAAGCATCACCCTCCTTTTAACATGTCAAGTCTACCATTTTAACCCAATCAGCCTGACATAATGATCTCCAGCCTTGTGCTCGTCAACATTCTCACCTGAGTTAACAAGACGATTACTGAAATGATCTCAGCAGGTCCTTTAATGACAGCAATGAAATGCAGTGGAAAGGTTTTTTTTTGGGATTAAGTTAATTTTCATGGCAAAGAAAGACTATGCAATTCATCTGATCACTCTTCATAACATTCTGGAGTATATGCAAATTGCTATTATAAAAACTTAAGCAGCAACTTTTCCAATTTTCAATATTTATGTAATTCTCAAAACTTTTGGCCACGACTGTACATTTGTACTATACACAAATCAGTAAAATAACAGGTTCTTATACCTTTAAGAAAGGTTCATCACATGTTGAAATCACAGGAAAATAGGGGCTAGCATGGAAGTGACATGTCACGAACGGTACTCTGCGCTTCACAGTGGAACGCATTGCGATATCTAAATATAAAATAATTCTTAAACAGATAAGGTAAAATAACCTATATGCGCATGGTGGACTGTATACGGGATTTTCTTTGTGGAGCCTCCGACCGCGAGTGTGTATACGCGCGTGTGTATACAGGCAAGGAACTACATACAAGTGAGAAATTAGTGTGTGATTATATAAATTACATCAATCAATCATAAAAATCTTAAAAATAAGTGAACAATCGTACAATGTGACAATAAAACATTACAATACAATGAATGTATACTGTTGAACATCATAGATAAAATAAAAACTACCCAATTCATATAAATACAGTGAGATTTAAATGATTAGTACAATAAAGTGTGAAGTGCAGAGAATTAATTATGAGGGAGGAAGATTAGAAACGCATGTATACACAATTACCTAGACATGATGTGACCTCATGCTTCATGGACTCCAAAGTTCAGCGTACCTGTATTCACACAGCGCATGCACATGATCGCATTCCTGTCAGTAAACACCCCCTGACGTCACGGAATCAGCAGAGTCTGCGCTGTGGTGTACATCGGCAACCAGCGGCCATATTGAAAAGGGGCAACCAGCCACAACAACAGTCAGCCCGTGCGCCGGTCAATGTAATGTTGGATTGTCATTCAAAGACCCCTTTTCAATATGGCCGCTGGTTGCCGATGTACACCACAGCGCAGACTCCGCTGATGTGGTAATCAATATTTTCAGCCACTCTGTATCCACAAATAGTCCCGATCATTTCCTAGCATTACCCTCCAGTTTACTTGAAAGTCCTTTTTTTAGATCAAATGTCGCCAACATCAAAAAACACAAACAAAAACTTTACTCCCCCAATAAGAAAGACATGGTCAACTATCCAACTCTTAAGTCCCCTATTTACACCACCCAGTCAACTACCACTGAATACGCTCAACAAAAATAACTCAATTCTATTCCCTAATAGCCTCTACATGAAAAAGACAAATATCCATTTTAGAGGATGCAGGGGAGGAAGACACAGAAACTCCTCTAAAGAAAAAATCAAAACCTAAAAAGTAGACAAAACTATTTCACAACCCCTAGGGGTTGAAGAAAAAGCCAAAGGGATTTTCAACTTGTCTCAGTACAAATTAGAACCAAATGAACTGGCTCTATTGAGTAAAGGTCTCTCAGTCTGCCCTACTTATAAACCTGATCTATTCGAACTCTTCATAGACTTGAACCAATTTATACGTAAACTCACACTTTTGCCCATCAATCCTTGTTCCAGGTAGATGAGAATGAACCTCCAATTCCCTCCACTTCCTCCAGTGTACAGTCGTGGCCAAAAGTTTTGAGAATGACAAAAATTTTTTCACGAAGTTTGCTGCTAAACTGATTTTAGATCGTTGTTTCTGTGATGTAGTGAAATATAATTACACGCACTTCATACGTTTCAAAGGCTTTTATCGACAATTACATGACATTTATGCAAAGAGTCAGTATTTGCAGTGTTGGCCCTTCTTTTTCAGGACCTCTGCAATTCGACTGGGCATGCTCTCAATCAACTTCTGGGCCAATTCCTGACTGATAGCAACTAGAGTTGAGAGAACACCTGGATGTTCGGGTTCGAGAAGTTCGGACGAACTTCCCGGAAATGTTCGGGTTCGGGATCCGAACCCGACCCGAACTTGTCCCGAACCCCATTGAAGTCAATGGGGACCCGAACTTTTCGGCACTAAAAAGGCTGTAAAACAGCCCAGGAAAGGGCTAGAGGGCTGCAAAAGGCAGCAAAATGTAGTTAAATCCCCTGCAAACAAATGTGGATAGGGAAATAAATAAAAATAAAAATAAAATAAATAAAAATTAACCAATATCAATTGGAGAGAGGTCCCATAGCAGAGAATCAGGCTTCATGTCAGCAGAGAATCAGTCTTCATGTCATAGCAGAGAATCAGGCTTCACGTCACCCAAAACTGGAACAGTCCAATGTCATATATTTAGGCCCCGGCACCCAGACAGAGGAGAGAGGTCCCATAACAGAGATTCAGGCTTCATGTCAGCAGAGAATCAGTCTTCATGTCATAGCAGAGAATCAGGCATCACGTCACACACCACTGGAACAGTCCATTGTCACATATTTAGGCCCAGGCACCCAGGCAGAGGAGAGAGGTCCCATAGCAGAGAATCTGGCTTCATGTCAGCAGAGAATCAGTCTTCATGTCATAGCAGAGAATCAGGCTTCATGTCACCCACCACTGGAACAGGCCACTGTCAGATATTTTTAGGCCCCGCACCCAGACAGAGGAGAGAGGTCCCATAATAAAGATTCAGGCTTCATGTCAGCAGAGAATCAGTCTTCATGTCATAGCAGAGAATCAGGCTTCACGTCACCCACCACTGGAACAGTCCATTGTCACATTTTTAGGCCCAGGCACCCAGGCAGAGGAGAGAGGTCCCATAGCAGAGAATCTGGCTTCATGTCAGCAGAGAATCAGTCTTCATGTCATAGCAGAGAATCAGGCTTCATGTCACCCACCACTGGAACAGGCCAATGTCAGATATTTTTAGGCCCCGGCACCCAGACAGAGGAGAGGTTCATTCAACTTTGGGTTGCTCCTCAATATAATGGTAAAATGAAAATAAAAATAGGATTGAATGAGGAAGTGCCCTGGAGTACAATAATATATCGTTAAGGGGAGGTAGTTAATGTCTAATCTGCACAAGGGATGGACAGGTCCTGTGGGATCCATGCCTGGTTCATTTTTATGAACGTCAGCTTGTCCACATTGGCTGTAGACAGGCGGCTGCATTTGTCTGTAATGACGCCCCCTGCCGTGCTGAATACACGTTCAGACAAAATTGGGCAGGCCAGCACCTCCAAGGCATAAAAGGCTAGCTCTGGCCACGTGGATAATTTGGAGACCCAGAAGTTGAATGGGGCCGAACCATCAGTCAGTACATGGAGGGGTGTGCACAGGTACTGTTCCACCATGTTAGTGAAATGTTGCCTCCTGCTAACACGTTCCGTATCAGGTGGTGGTGCAGTTAGCTGTGGCGTGGTGACAAAACTTTTCCACATCTCTGCCATGCTAACCCTGCCCTCAGAGGAGCTGGCCTTGACACAGCTGCGTTGGCGACCTCTTGCTCCTCCTCTGCCTTCGCCTTGGGCTTCCACTGGTTCCCCTGTGACATTTGGGAATGCACTTAGTAGCGCGTCTACCAACGTGCGCTTTTACTCGCGCATCTTCCTATCACGCTCCAGTGCAGGAAGTAAGGTGGGCACATTGTCTTTGTACCGTGGATCCAGCAGGGTGGCAACTTAGTAGTCCGCACACGTTAAAATGTGGGCAACTCTGCTGTCGTTGCGCAGGCACTGCAGCATGTAGTCGCTCATGTGTGCCAGGCTGCCCAGAGGTAAGGACAAGCTGTCCTCTGTGGGAGGCGTATCGTCTTCGTCCTGCGTTTCCCCCCAGCCACGCACCAGTGATGGGCCCGAGCTGCGTTGGGTGCCACCACGCTGTGAACATGCTTCATCCTCATCCTTCTCCACCTCCTCCTCATCCTCGTCCTCCTCATCCTCCAGTAGTGGGCCCTGTCTGGCCACATTTGTACCTGGCCTCTGCTGTTGCAAAAAACCTCCCTCTGAGTCACTTCGAAGAGACTGGCCTGAAAGTGCTAAAAATGACCCCTCTTCCTCCTCCTCCTCCTGTGCCACCTCCTCTTCCATCATCGCCCTAAGTGTTTTCTCAAGGAGACATAGAAGTGGTATTGTAACGCTGATAACGGCGTCATCGCCACTGGCCATGTTGGTGGAGTACTCGAAACAGCGCATCAGGGCACACAGGTCTCGCATGGAGGCCCAGTCATTGGTGGTGAAGTGGTGCTGTTCCGCAGTGCGACTGACCCGTGCGTGCTGCAGCTGAAACTCCACTATGGCCTGCTGCTGCTCGCACAGTATGTCCAGCATGTGCAAGGTGGAGTTCCACCTGGTGGGCACGTCACATATGAGGCGGTGAGCAGGAAGGCCGAAGTTACGCTGTAGCGCAGACAGGCGAGCAGCGGCAGGATGTGAACGCCGGAAGCGCGAACAGACGGCCCGCACTTTATGCAGCAGCTCTGACATGTCGTGGTAGTTGTGAATGAACTTCTGCACCACCAAATTCAGCACATGCGCCAGGCAAGGGATGTGCGTCAAACCGGCTAGTCCCAGAGCTGCAACGAGATTTCGCCCATTATCGCACACCACCAGGCCAGGCTTGAGGCTCACCGGCAGCAACCACTCGTCGGTCTGTTGTTCTATACCCCCCACAACTCCTGTGCGGTGTGGGGCCTGTCCCCCAAACATATGAGTTTCAGAACGGCCTGCTGAAGTTTACCCCGGGCTGTGCTGAAGTTGTTGGTGAAGGTGTGTGGCTCACTGGATGAGCAGGTGGAAGAAGAGGAGGAGGAAGCTGAGTAGGAGGAGGAGGAGACAGGAGGCAAAGAATGTTGCCCTGCGATCCTTGGCGGCGGAAGGACGTGCGCCAAACAGCTCTCCGCCTGGGGCCCAGCCGCCACTACATTTACCCAGTGTGCAGTTAGGGAGATATAGCGTCCCTGGCCGTGCTTACTGGTCCACGTATCTGTGGTTAGGTGGACCTTGCCACAGATGGCGTTGCGCAGTGCACACTTGATTTTATCGGATACTTGGTTGTGCAGGGAAGGCACGGCTCTCTTGGAGAAGTAGTGACGGCTTGGAACAACATACTGTGGGACAGCAAGCGACATGAGCTGTTTGAAGCTGTCTGTGTCCACCAGCCTAAATGACAGCATTTCATAGGCCAGTAGTTTAGAAATTTCTGGCATTCAGGGCCAGGGATCGAGGGTGGCTAGGTGGGAATTTACGCTTTCTCTCAAATGTTTGTGAGATGGAGAGCTGAACGCTGCCGTGTGACATGGTTGAGATGCTTGGTGACGCAGGTGGTGGTGTTGGTGGTACATCCCATGTTTGCTGGGCGGCAGGTGCCAACGTTCCTCCAGAGGCAGAGGAAGAGGCCGAGGCGGCGTCAGCAGCAGAAGAGGCCGAGGCGGCAGCAGCAGAAGAGGTAGCAGGGGGAGCCTGAGTGACTTCCTTGTTTTTATGGTGTTTACTCCACTGCAGTTCATGCTTTGCATGCAGGTGCCTGGTCATGCAGGTTGTGCTAAGGTTCAGAACGTTAATGCCTCGCTTCAGGCTCTAATGGCACAGCGTGAAAACCACTCGGGTCTTGTCGTCAGCACATTGTTTGAAGAAGTGCCATGCCAGGGAACTCCTTGAAGCTGCCTTTGGGGTGCTCGGTCCCAGATGGCGGCGGTCAGTAGCAGGCGGAGTCTCTTGGCGGCGGATGTTCTGCTTTTGCCCACTGCTCCCTCTTTGTCTTTTGCTACGCTGTTGGCTCGGTCTCACCACTGCCTCTTCCTCCGAACTGTGAAAGTCAGTGGCACGACCTTCATTCCATGTGGGGTCTAGGACCTCATCGTCCCCTGAATCGTCTTCCACCCAGTCTTGATCCCTGACCTCCTGTTCAGTCTGCACACTGCAGAAAGACGCAGCAGTTGGCACCTGTGTTTCGTCATCATCAGAGACGTGCTGAGGTGGTATTCCCATGTCCTCATCATCAGGAAACATAAGTGGTTGTGCGTTAGTGCATTCTATCTCTTCCACCCCTGGGGAAGGGCTAGGTGGATGCCCTTGGGAAATCCTGCCAGCAGAGTCTTCAAACAGCATAAGAGACTGCTGCATAACTTGAGGCTCAGACAGTTTCCCTGATATGCATGGGAGTGATGTGTCAGATTGATGGGCTTGGTTTTCATGCGCCATCTGTGCGCTTTCTGCAGAAGACTGGGTGGGAGATAATGTGAACGTGCTGGATCCACTGTCGGCCACCCAATTGACTAATGCCTGTACCTGCTCAGGCCTTACCATCCTTAGAACGGCATCGGGCCCCACCAAATATGGCTGTAAATTCTGGCGGCTACTGGGACCTGAGGTAGTTGGTACACTAGGACGTGTGGCTGTGGCAGAATGGCCACGTCCTCTCCCAGCACCAAGGGGTCCACTAACACCACCACGACCATGTCCGCGTCCGCGTCCCTTACTAGATGTTTTCCTCATTGTTCCCGTTCACCACAATAAGAAAAATATTATTCGGGCCAATGTATTGAATTCAAATTCAGGCCTTTTTTTACAGACACCTAACACTATCTGGCTATCTATTTAGGTACCATATTACACTAATACAGGACCACCAGTAATGACAGATTTAGCTGAATATAAATTTGAGGCCTATTATTTAGGCGCTGGGTGACAGGTATACGTTTACGAACAGAATTAGACTTGGATCTGCACAGTAGCGTGTGTGTGAAGTTATTGAGAATTACCCTATCAGCACCTTGAATATAATATACCCTTTTAGGGATAGATTTAAAGTAGGCCTGATACAGCAGAAACCACTAATTTAGAGAATTGCAAAATTGGGAATTGTATTTCAACCCAGAACAAAAACTGTGCTTTGACGGACACTAAATAACTTGACCAGCTAAAGCAGTAATGACAGATTTGGATGAATATAAATGTGAGGACTATTTTTTAGGCGCTGGGTGACAGGTATACGTTTAATCACAGAATTAGACTTGGATCTGCACAGTAGCGTGTGTGTGAAGTTATTGAGAATTACCCTATCAGCACCTTGAATCTAATATTCCCTTTTAGGGATAGATTTAAAGTAGGCCTGATACAGCAGAAACCACTAATTTAGAGAATTGCAAAATTGGGAATTGTATTTCAACCCAGAACAAAAACTGTGCTTTGACGGACACTAAATAACTTGACCAGCTAAAGCAGTAATGACAGATTTGGATGAATATAAATGTGAGGCCTATTTTTTTCTACAGAGCACATGAAAATGAAGAAGTACACCCCATTTCTCCTATCTTCAGAAATACCCCCATTATGGCCCAAATCTTATGTCTTGACACACGGCAGGGCCCAAACATAAAGGAGCACCCAGTGGCAGACAGAATGAAGAAGTACAACCCAAAATGTATCACCCTATTTCTCCTGTCTTCAGAAATACCCCATTGTGGCCCTAATCTTAAGTCTAGACACATGGCAGGGCCCAAACATAAAGGAGCACCCAGTGGCTTTTAGAACACAAAATTTGCTTGAAAATGTTTTAGGCCCCATTGCACACTTGTAATCGTGTTGAGATGTCAAAACAATAGAAAACCCCCATAAATTACCTCATTTTCAAAACTAGACCCCCTAAGGTATTGATCTAGAGGTGTAGTGAGCTTTTAGACCCACTATTTTTATGTAGAAATGAATGGTAAGCAGGCAAAAATATATATTTTTCATTTTTTACACAAAAGTGTCAATTTAAAGACAGATTTATTTCTATAGAGCACATGAAAATGAAGAAGTACACCCCAAAATGTATCACCCCATTTCTCCTGTCTTCAGAAATACCCCTATTGTAGCCCTAATTTTATGTCTTGACACACGGCAGGGCCCAAACTTAAAGAAGCACCCAGTGGCTTTCAGATAATAAACTGAAAATGGTTCTGGCCCCATTGCACACATGTAAAATTAAGCTGCAAAATGATAGAAAAAAACTGATAAATGACCCCTTTTTAGAAACTAGATCCCTTAAAGCATGCATCTAGTGGTGTAGTAAGCATGCTGAGTGCAAAATGATTATAGGATGAAATAATGAGTATATATGGTTTCATTCAAATTGTTAATAACATTTTCATAGGAAATTGGAGAAAAATAGTTTTTAGATGAGTAACCCTGTTACTGTCTTAGAAATCCACCAAACGGAGTAAAATGTTTCCAACGATGTTGGAAATTCCAGTTTGTTCACAAGATACAAGAACACTGATAGGGCTATAATGACAAGCTGGCATTCAAGGAGAGTGACTGGTCGTACAACGTCTCTTTAGTCCCATCAATCCCGATAGACAAACGTGCTAAATGACGCGGTGCACCATAACTGGCCCCTGCCCGGCAAGGTAGAAACCGCTATGCACAAAATCAACCAGTCACCTACAGAATATATAAAAGGACAGTGTCCAGAACCGTCTGTCGGAAGAGTAATGGATCACTAATTCCCCAAATTATGTCAATATTTCTAGACTTTCTTAATAAAGCCCTTAGCGTACTAGTGAGTAGTGATGAGCGGCAGGTGCCATATTCGATTTCGACGAAATTCGCGAATATTCGATAGAATATTCATTTTATATTCGTCGAAATCGAATATTCGTCATTATTCTTGTTATCGCGATTAATATGCGATTTAAATAATCGCGTATTGCGATTTTGCTATTGAAATAGCAATGCGATTAATTCAAGTTCTAATAATCGAATTTCGATTTTAACTTAGCACTGCTATATTCCATATTCGTTAATTCTATCTTAATATGGAATATAGCAGTGCTAAGTTAAAATCAAAATTCGATTATTATAACTTGAATTTTTTTTAATTTTTTTTATTGTTATATTTTTTTCTTTCCCACTACCCTAAAGTTGTTCTTACCTGTCCTTTGGATTCCTGGCTTCCTGGCTGCTCCAGTCAGTGCCCGTTGCCGCTTCTGCCGACTTCCGTGCTCATGGAGCGTCCCCATCACCATGGGAACGTCTCCATATACTAGAATGTACTGTCGGATTTGAGAATTACGTGAAAAATCGCAATTCGATTATTTCAAGTTATAATAATCGAATTTCGATTTTAACTTAGCACTGCTATATTTAATTCTAGCCTAATATGGAATATAGCAGTGCTAAGTTAAAATCGAATTTCGATTATTATAACTTGAATTAATCGAATTGCGATTTCAACTTGGACCTGGTTTACTATGGTTGGCTTGGTAGAATTAGCGAATATGACGAATGTATTCGTCATATTCCACAAAACGAATATAACGAATGTATTCGTCATATTCCACAAAATGAAGATAACGAAGTATTCTGCATCTTCGTTTTAGCTACCATCAACTTCGCTAATTCTAGCAATCATATAGGAAAGTTTACTATAGAGACAGCTAAGTTTAATTCGCTATGCGATTATATTACTTTGCTTTTTTTTAATAAATAGAATAATTATAATAATTATCAGGTATTATAATTATTACATTTTTTTTTTTTTAAAAAGCAGTCATATAATCGCATAGCGAATTAAACTTAGCTGTCGCTATAGTAAACTTTCCTATATGATTGCTAGAATTAGCGAAGTTGATGAATAGGTAGCTAAAACGAAGATGCAGAATACTTCGTTATCTTCGTTTTGTGGAATATGACGAATACATTTATTATATTCGTTTAGTGGAATATGACGAATACATTCGTCATATTCGCTAATTCTACCAAGCCAACCATAGTAAACCAGGTCCAAGTTGAAATCGCAATTCGATTAATTCAAGTTATAATAATCGAATTTTGATTTTAACTTAGCACTGCTATATTCCATATTAGGCTAGAATTAAATATAGCAGTGCTAAGTTAAAATCGAAATTCGATTATTATAACTTGAAATAATCGAATTGCGATTTTTCACGTAATTCTCAAATCCGACAGTACATTCTAGTATATGGAGATGTTCCCATGGTGATGGGGACGCTCCATGAGCACGGAAGTCGGCAGAAGCGGCAACGGGCACTGACTGGAGCAGCCAGGAAGCCAGGAATCCAAAGGACAGGTAAGAACAACTTTAGGGAAGTGGGAAAGAAAGAAATATAACAATAAAAAATAAAATAAAAAATTCAAGTTATAATAATCGAATTTCGATTTTAACAGCACTGCTATATTCCATATTAGGCTAGAATTAAATATAGCAGTGCTAAGTTAAAATCGAAATTCGATTATTATAACTTGAAATAATCGAATTGCGATTTTTCACGTAATTCTCAAATCCGACAGTACATTCTAGTATATGGAGGCGTTCCCATGGTGATGGGGACGCTCCATGAGCACGGAAGTCGGCAGAAGCAGCAACGGGCACTGACTGGAGCAGCCAGGAATCCAAAGGACAGGTAAGAACAACTTTAGGGAAGTGGGAAAGAAAAAAATATAACAATAAAAAAAAATATATAAAAAAAAATAAAGAATATTCGAAATATCGATTTATATCACTATATTCGAAATATTCGCGAAAAAAATTTGATATTCGAATATTCGCGCTCAACACTACTAGTGAGGAACAACTCAATCATTAGAGATCTTCCAAATAAAAAAAATATCATGCCAATATCATGATACAGTAATGTGAATGGAATTAACAGCTTTGTATGACAGGACATAGTCATAAAAAATGAAATCAGGAAAATTAAGAAAACAAATCAGAAAAGGTACAATTTGTTTCAATGTCTGAAAAAAAAAAATTTGCTCCACAATTCATCCCAAAAGGATCCCTCCCTACCTGGAAAGTCCACAAACTAAACAGAAAAAGAGAATAAATTGACTTCCTGAAAAGCCCCCCCCCCCCCACCCACCCTTTTTGGTATTAAATAAAATTAATAATTAGCAACCGTATGGTACGTCTCAAAACAGGGGTAAAGAGGCCTGGTTGTGATGGGCAACTGGGGCAGTAAATTTGGGTGTCCCTCCTCCTTCCGTGTTTGCTACACACCCGGCATAGTTTCTTAGAATATGTCTTGCTGGTAGTGGCAGGGACGGGGTGAAGGAAGTGGCATTCTGAAAGCCTTCGAACGTCCTCAGATTCAAAGGCTTGCCCAGGTGCAGGGGACTCAAACAGGAGCCTCTCAACCACTTTCTCCTGGAACTCAAGGAAGTTGAGGGTTCCTTGGGACATTTTAAATAAAACAAAACTATAATAGGTAGAAATCTGAATGAGGTAGATTGCAACCTTTTTATACCAGGCCCTGTTTTTTCGCTTCACCAGTTAGGGTTGAAGCGCCTGGTCCGAGAGGTCTACACCTCCCATAAATTTATTGTAGTCTGTCACACAGACCGGTTTGTGTTTGTCCGCAGTAGCCCCACTCTCCCTAACTGCTACTGTGGTGTCTGCGTGCACGGTGGTCAGCATGTTGACATCCTTCCTGTCCTTCCACTTCACTGCAAGCAGCTGGTCACTTGCAAGGGCTAAGGATGCTCCTTTCTCCAAACATTTGGACACCAGTGGTTGTGGGTATACCACTCTGTTTTTGCGCTTATTCCCACAATCCCCTGTGTTTGCAGCATGGAGGGATTTAAAAAGGGGTATACTGCTATAAAAATTATACGTGTGCACGTTCTACCCTTTGTGTAGGAATGGCGCTAATAGATCCGACAGAATTTTTCCCGATATCCCAATATTTTCGGGGCAGCCTGTGGGGTTAAGTTGGGAGTCTCAGCCCTCATAAACAGACAGACCGCAGGTGTAGCCGGTTGTGCTCTTCCACACCTTGTATAATTTTACCCCATATCTGGCCTGCTTGGAGGGAATAAGCTGACGGAAGGAAAGGCGACCTTTCAAACTAAAAAGGGATTCATCGACAGATAGATTTTTTTCAGGGTTAAATAAGAATAAATCTGTAAGGAAGGAAATAAGAGGTTTCAATTTATTTAGCTGGTTATAGTCTGGTTCAGTTCTGGGGGGGACTTGGGAATTGTCTGAAAAATTCATAAACCGCATTAGGACTTCATAGTGGTTTTGGGACAAAACTGCTGCAAACACGGGGGTTTAGTGGACAGTACTCGCAGCCCAATGCACAGCCAGGACAGAAGTCTGATCTCTCTCTCTCCTCACAGAACAACTGCACTGAGGGGGGAGAGAAACACAGTAACCGGTATGCATGTCTTCACCATTTTGTATTTAATATTTTTTTTTTACAATGAGGGGGGTCTCCTGCCCTTTATTTAAATGTATTTGGGGCTATATTTTCCCGATCTGCCAGACCCGATTGGGGCATAATTATTATTCTGGTGCAGGGGCGGGGGCAGCGGCTTACAGTGTGCGCATGCGCCGCCGCCGCTGCCATCTTTTTCATGGGTAGGGGGGGTGAGGATCGGGACCCAGCTTTCCCTTATGGGGAAGCTGGCGGACCCGATCGCTGCACCAGAGGCTTTCTCCTTCCTCTCTTACATGATACAGCGATCACATGATCAGAGACCGCTTGTCATGGTCTCTGATCACTGCCCCGAGCCCTCTGCTGCCTCTAGTAGCTGCGGGCATGGAGCTCCAGTGCTTGATTTAAGAACTAACTTGAGCTGAAGTGCTGCCGTAAAAAGGCGGCGCTCCAGGATAAGGCCCCTTAGTGACCACCGTAAAAACACATATGGGTGGTCACTAAGGGGTTAAAATTAGTCCAATGACCAATTGCAATCAATTTTAACTAATACACTTATCTCTAACTTTATTGTAGAATTGCAAATTAGAGAATGTCATTTTGAACTCTTACTTTCTTGTCTATTCATTCCATTTCATACATGCATTTCACAAATGCAACAGGGACCGTGCACGGTGGGCACAGACTAGTAATCATCTGCAAACACACATTGATGTTTCACAGTTTAATACAAGAAATAGTCATCAAGCTACAGTGCAGTACTAGTATTGGGATTCAATATTCAATCAGTTGCATGTAGAAATGTATGAACCTACACGGATTTCTGCAAACATGAAAGCATTCCCATGAAATTTAATAACAGGCACATCTCTAAAGTGATGAGATTAGCAAGTTAAGGAGATTTTAATCTTGTATTCATTTGGTTTGCATCAGGAAAATTTATTTTCCATTAAAATTTCAAAATAAAAATGAATCTGGTTTTCTACATATTATTACTACAAATCGTATCTGTAATATTTCCATTATTTGTTTGTACGCAAAAGGTTTATCCCATGATTAATGTGAAAAATTTAAATCAGACATCATATAGTACATTACGGCCTCATTTTAATAAAGGTCGAACCAGCCCTGTAAAATTCCAAAAGTATTCAGATCCAGGTGTTGAATTGAATATTTTTTTAAATATTTTACTACAGAGATTTATTCTCTTGTATATCTTTTTAGAGACAACATTTTGTACTCAGATGTGTACCTTAAAATCACTAGGACGCAGGGCATAATCAGTAATAGAGACGCCCGCCCCTATCATCTGCCATTTATATTACTGGATTCTATTATGTGACAGGGGGCAACCACTCTCTGACTTCACCCTATACCAGTTTGGCATGATTGATAGGTTTCTGGCTCTGACTGTATACTTATAGTAAGAGACCAGACAATCATTCTGAGCTGGACACTTCTCTCTGGACTTTGTTTTATTTATTTTACTCACTTATGAAGCACTGACATGTTCTGCAGCACTTTAGATACATTATCATCACTTGCAGTCCCTATAGAGCTCACAATCTAAGTTTCCTATCAGTATCAGTCTTTGGAGTATGGGAGCAAACCGGAGTGCCCGGAAGAGAACCACTCAAACACAAGTAAGGCTACTTTCACACCGGCGTTAGGTGCTGATCCGTCTGATATCTGCACAGACGGATCCGCACCTATAAATCCAAACGCTGGTATCCGTTCAGTACGGATCAGTCTGCATAACTAAGTAAAAAAAAAGTTTAAGTGTAAGTCAAATGGATCCGTCCTGACTTACATTGAAAGTCAATGGGGGACGGATCCGTTTACAATTGCACCAATATTGTGTCAATGTAAACGGATCCGTCCCCATTGACTTACATTGTAAGTCAGGACGGATCCGTTTGGCTCCGCACCGCCAGGCGGACACCAAAACGCTGCAAGCTGCGTTTTGGTGTCCGCCTCCAGAGCGGAATGGAGGCTGAACGGAGCCAAACTGATGCATTCTGAACGGATCCTTATCCATTCAGAATGCATTGGGGCTAAACTGATCTGTTTTGGACCGCTTGTTAGAGCCTTGAAACGGATCTCACAGGCGGACCCAGAAACGCCAGTGTGAAAGCAGCCTAAAACATACAAACTACATGCAGATGTTGCCTTTTGTCGGATTTGAACCTAGGAGGCTAGCACCAGTGCTAACCACTGAGCCACCCTGCTGTCCATATATATATTTTTTAAATACGTAGCACAAAGTGCAACTAAAATAAAATGTTTTATATATAGATGGTTTATGGTTTACATCCAGTGCCATTTCTAACATTAGGCAAGGGGTGCGATGGCAAGGGGTGCTACTTCATGGAGTGGGGGGGGGGGAGGGAGGGAAGGGCACTGGCTAGAGACTAATAACTAATTAGTGCTTCCATAGTGAAAGCGCTCCTCTCTTCCTAGCCAGCCTTGTTGACAGCTGCATGGCGGTAAGTATTAGTGTTTATTTATTTATTTACATATTTATTTATTTTGGCAGCATGCTGTTGGGCTACTATAGGGGACATGAAATGGGGAGAGCACTACTGGGGCAATAATAGGGGGAAGTTTCTGTAATGGCACTTGTTATAAGGGGACATTTTTGTACTGGCACACATGATAAGTGGGCCTTTTTTTTACTGGCACACATTTTAAAGGTGTATTTTATGTACCAGCACGCATTGTGAGGAGGCATTTTTTGTACTGGCACACATTATAAGGAGGTATATTTTGTGGTGGCACACATAAGGGGGTATTCATTGTACTGGCACACATTATAAGGAGGTATATTTTGTGGTGGCACACATTAGGGGGTATTCATTGTACTGGCACACATTATAAAGAGATATATGTTGTAGTGGCATACATTACAAGGGGACTTTTTTTCTACTGGCACATATTATAAGGAGGTATATTTTGTGGTGGCACACATAAGGGGGTATTCATTGTACTGGCACACATTATAAAAAGATATATGTTGTAGTGGTATACGTTACAAGGGGACTTTTTTTTCTACTGGCACACATTATTACTAGTGGTGGCACTGTTGGAAGAACTATTACTGTGGGGGCACCCTGGCACAGTATCAGCTTGGCACAATTATTTTGGGCTACACTTTGCGGCATTATTACTGTCAGATTTGTTTAGCACAATTAGTTTGCAGGGTAGTGTGTGTAAATTATTGAAGGGGGACACTATCTGTGTGGTACTAGTATTTTCGGGGAGACTATCTGTTTCTGCAGTATAGTATTGGAGAGTACAGTGGGCACAGTATTGGGGGTGCCAGGATGGGGTGTTCAGAAGGTAGGGAGGATGATGTAAAAGTATAAAAGTAAGATGCCTGTGTGTTAAGCTGTGCAGAGATAAGACGTGGCTGAAAGATGTCATCATGGTGGTCTGGTCTGAATGGAGAAGCTGAGGAAAGAGAACGTCTACATCATAGGAGACATCAATGGATGTAAGAGGTATGTGCTGTTATGTTCTACTGTATATTTGCTAGTCTGGTATGTAATTTTAATAGTAATAGTCATCCATCATGGGTCCTAATGTGGTGTCTGTCTTCTTTAGATTAGAGCTGCATGCACGTTAATCTCTGTCAAATCTGAAGGAACTGCAGACAGTGGCCTAGAACAGAGCCTGTGACAGCGAGTGAGAATAGCCTGGGGAACGTACAGGTTGTCACTCACCTTTCCCAGTTCTTGAGAGCCATTATCGGTGTCAGAAAGCTTTCTCAACCCTTGGGGGGCATCACAGCATGTCACTCAGCTTTCCCAGTTCATTGGGGGACATAATATGTTGTCACTTAGTTTTCCTAGTTTTTGAGGGGGAATGGGGCTCATATCTAGTGTGTTGTCCCCTCCAGCAGTGTATCATATTATTCTAATATATATGGTGAACTTCTAAAATTCTTGCACCAGCTTTCTATACTATATGACACTTTTTTGATGTGCACCCTGTTGGCCATATTGCCTGGAAGTTGCAGTAGGTCAAGCGGTGACATAGATTTTTACATTTTCATATATACTACACTCTGTACTCCCCATAAGGCAATACAATGCGTTTGCAGAGCATTGAACATGACATTTTTGTTTTTGACTGCTAATTTTTACTCAGGCCTTCTAACTCTGACCGTCATATTATATCCAGTTACAGAAGAAAAGCAGGCTCCTGGCAAGGACCAGATGAGCTGATCTGGGTCTGCTAAGACTAAGCAGCTCCTGCAGTTACCCGGCCCCTGACAATTGCATAATCATTAGGACTAGAGCAGATATAATATGATAGATAAAAAAAATAAAAATAAGACAGTCTCTCTTCCTTCTCTATGGGGAGCCCTGCTGTCACTGGATGGTCTGGAAACAGTAACTCATGCTCCCAAAGATCAGGATAGCATAATCTTGCTGACAGGTTCCCTTTAAGGGAAGGATTATGTTAGAGTCTTTCATCTCCAATGTATAAAAGCATGGGACATCAGGGGACACAGAGCACACAGCACTGCTCTGATATTACACTAGGAAAAGCCAAACTGTAGTTCATTAGTAGCACTTATTTCACATGTGAACTCAATTTCCAAGTTGCTGGGAAAAAAAAAAAAACATGCTCATTTTTGGTGCTGATTCTGTGTGAAAAATCCATCATATTGAAACAAATGGGAGGCCTAAATTCCATAGCTTGGGCCAGAATTCTGGCACTTGTCCATAGTGGTACACCTAGCCTGGTAAAGTAAATTGGCACACTCACCCCTACTTGCTAGTGTTGTAGATTTCCAATGTCAGAAAATCCAGTGGAAGTGTATATGTTGCAGAATGACAGGCAAGATCTGCACCCCAGAACTGCCACGTGTTATGTGTTTTTATAATCCAAACCTTCTAAAAATTTACCTTTAGTGGGGGGTAGATGGTATTTAACCCCTTTTACCCCGGGCCAGTTTTCACCTTCCTGCCAAGGACATTTTTTTGCAAATCTGCAAGTGTCACTTTATGTGGTAATAACTTTGGAACACTTTTACTTACCAAAGCCATTCTCAGATTCTTTTCTCATGACACATTGTACTTCATGACAGTCATAAATTTGAGTTAATATACAGTACAGACCAAAAGTTTGGACACACCTTCTCATTCAAAGAGTTTTCTTTATTTTCATGACTATGAAGGCATCAAAACTATGAATTAACACATGTGGAATTATATACATAACAAACAAGCGTGAAATAACAGAAAATATGTCATATTCTAGGTTCTTCAAAGTAGCCACCTTTTGCTTTGATTACTGCTTTGCACACTCTTGGCATTCTCTTGATGAGCTTCAAGAGGTAGTCCCCTGAAATGGTCTTCCAACAGACTTGAAGGAGTTCCCAGAGATGCTTAGCACTTGTTGGCCCTTTTGCCTTCACTCTGCGGTCCAGCTCACCCCAAACCATCTCGATTGGATTCAGGTCCAGTGACTGTGGAGGCCAGGTCATCTGGCGCAGCACTCCATCACTCTCCTTCATGGTCAAATAGCCCTTACTTTCAAAGTTTTCCCAATTTTTCGGCTGACTGACTGACCTTCATTTCTTAAAGTAATGATGGCCACTCGTTTTTCTTTACTTAGCTGTTTTTTTCTTGCCATAATACAAATTCTAACAGTCTATTCAGTGGGACTATCAGCTGTGTATCCACCTGACTTCTCCTCAACGCAACTGATGGTCCCAACCCCATTTATAAGGCAAGAAATCCCACTTATTAAACCTGGCAGGGCACACCTGTGAAGTGAAAACCATTTCAGGGGACTACCTCTTGAAGCCCATCAAGAGAATGCCAAGAGTGTGCAAAGCAGTAATCAAAGCAAAAGGTGGCTACTTTGAAGAACCTAGAATATGACATATTTTCAGTTGTTTCACACTTGTTTGTTATGTATATAATTCCACATGTGTTAATTCATAGTTTTGATGCCTTCATAGTCATGAAAATAAAGAAAACTCTTTGAATGAGAAGGTGTGTCTAAACTTTTGGTCTGTACTGTATATATTTTAGTCCTTTTTCATTATATAATAATGTGCTATCGAATGAAAGTTGGGCGTGTGTTATGTAAATTGTGCTCACCTGGTAATCAATAGCTGTGCCTACTTAAACCAGAGGACAACTATTCACTTTTGTCATGATGAACGATAAGGAGTAATCGATCTGAAACGCGTAGATGTAAATCCACTGTCGTTTTACTGTATTTTAACAATAAAGGCTGTCACTGTATGGAAGCTGGATATCTGCACAAATCTTCTTTTGCTATACTCGTAGCAGCTCTCTGACTAGCCGGTTTGACGCACATCCCTTGCCTGGCGCATGTGCTGAATTTGGTGGTGCAGAGGTTCCTTAAAAATTACACCGATATGTCAGAGCTGTGCACGCTTTCGGCGTTCTCAGAGCTGTGCGCGCACAGAGTCTGTGCACGTTGTCGGCGTTCTCACCCTGCTGCTGCTCGACTGTCAGCGCTGTAGCGTAACTTCGGCCTTCCCGCTCACCGCCTCATATGCGACATGCCCACAAGGTGGAACTCCACCTTGCACATGCTAGCCAGACTGTGCAAGCAGCAGCAGGCGATAGTGGAGTTTCAGCTGCAGCACGCACGGGTGAGTCGCTCTGCGGAACAGCACCACTTCACCACCAATGACTGGGCCTCCATGCGAGACCTGTGTTCCTTGTTGCGCTGTTTCGAGTACTCCACCAACATGGCCAATGCCAATAACGGCGTTCTCAGTGTAACTATCCCACTTCTATGCCTCCTTGAGAAAACGCTGCTGGCGATGATGGAAGAGGATGTGGCACAGGAGGAGGAGGAAGAGGGATCATTTCATAGGGTTTCCGGCCAGTCATTCACAAGTGGCTCCGAGGTTGGGTTCCTGCACCCACATATGCCATGTACACAATTGTCTAACCAGGGCACAGTTCTGGAGGATGACGAGGTGGAGGATGAGGAGGAGATGGAAGAGGAGGAACCGTGTTCACAGCAGGGTGGCACCCAAACCAGCTCATGGAAATCACTGGTGCGTGGATGGGGGAATTCAGAGGACACAGAGGATACACCTCCCACAGAGGACAGCTTTTCGTTGCCTCTGGGCAGCCTGGCACACATGAGCGATTACATGATGCAGTGTCTCCGCAACGAGTTGCCCACATTCTAACTTGTGCTGATTACTGGGTGGCCACGCTGCTGGATCCCCATTACAAGGACAACGTACCGTCCTTAATTCCATCACTGAAGCGTTATTGTAAGATGCGCAAGTACAAGCGCTCACGCTGGTAGATGTGCTGCTGGTGGCATTCCCACCTTACAGCGGGGGCACAGTGGAAGCACAAGGCGAAGGCAGAGGAGGAGGAGGAAGAGGTCACCAACGCAGCTGGTGCACCACCAGCACCTCAGAAGGCAGGGTTAGCATGGCCGAAATGTGGAAAAGCTTTGTCAGCCACCACAACAACCAGCACCACCAGCTGATATGGAACGTCTTAGCAGGAGGCAGCATTTCACCAACATGGTGGAGCAGTATGTGTGCACACGACTACATGTACTAAATGACGGGTCTGCCCCCTTCAACTTCTGGGTCTTTAAATTGGGCATATGGCCTGAGCTTTCCCTTTACGCCTTGGAGGTGCTGGCCTGCCCTGCAGCCAATGTATTATCTGAACGTGTGTTTAGCATGGCAGGGGGTGTCATCACAGACAAGCGCAGCCACCTGTCCACAAGCCAATATGGACAAGCTAACATTAATTAAAATGAACCAGGCATGGATCCCACAGGACTTGTCTATACCTTGTGCAGAAAATACATGTGTACCGGCCTTAACCAGCCATTGTTATACTACAGCGCAATTGCTCAATGTTGTATTTTGGATATTTCCCACTCTTTTGCAGTGTACCCTAATAAAAAATTAAAACAAAAAACCAGTGTGGGCTACCTAGTCCTCCTCCACCGCCGCTTCCACCTACACCGCTACGTCCACCGCCTCCTCAAACTCCTACTCCATATGGAACTCCACCTCATAAATCAAGTTTATTTTTTTTAATTTGTGCGTATTTTATTTTATGTCATTTCACTAATTTGACTGTTACATTTTCTAGTGAAATTTACAAATTTTTGGGTCTGATATACCACTGCTATATCTAGTAGACAGGTAAAAAAAAAACATTCATTTGTCTGTTAAATATTCGGGTGAACTTCACCAATTTTTAGGTGTGATATATCACAGCTGTACCTAGTAGACAGGTAAAAACATTTCAGAAAGCTACATTCTCGGGTAACATTTGACCATTTTTGCCGTGATTAAACCCCTGCTCTGCATAGGTGACAGGGAATTACATTTCAAAAATTCTTCTTTAATTGATGTGCGCCCCCTTCTTTCATTCAATGCTTAAAGTTTAACAACTTGTCCCACATTTGCACTTCAATAATTTGTCCCACTTTTCCGCTCGATCACATTTAATTTCAAACAAGTATAAGCAAGATATTGCTGCATTTGTGGGAGGGGAGGCTGATTACAAGGCTATTCATACGTACCTGTGGGCCCAGGCTGGCTGATTACTAGGCTATTTATAGGCACCTGTGGGCCCAGGCTGACGCCGATTCAGCTGATTTCACTACCTCTGTGTCAGCTCTAGGATACAGCAGCATGGTGTGGAGGCTCCTTACGGCTGGGCGACGGCAGAATGTCTCAGGAGGGCGCTGGAATTCATGTTAGGATCAGAGTTGTTTGCACGGACCCACGCTGCGGTCTGCGACATGTAGCGCTCTAGGATGAAGCAGAGTTTGGGCGCTAATGGTTGAACCATGGTTGTTTGTCTGGCCATTCAGAGGCCTGGTGGGGCCATTGCATACAGTTAATGGGGTAGCATGTGCTTAGAGTAAGCATGGTTGTATGTTTTCTGATACCTGGTTTACATGCGGTACGCGTGTCTGCAGTTGGCTCAAGCTTTGCATGCTGTGTTTAAGTGATGGTAAGTGAGGAGTGCGGCGTACCTTGAGATCCTGGGGTCGGCAAGGGTAAGAAGCTGCTTCTCCGCAGCATGCAGTATTAGAGTCCGGCCGGCGGGGGGGCGGCCCCCTAGGTGAGGGGGGGCACCCCCGCACTGGTGCACTCTGCCAGGGAGCTGTGCGGCTCCCCACGCGGCACACGATTCAAACCGGCGGGGGGGCGGGGCCCTTGGCAAAGGAAGGGCTCCCCCCGTCCCGGTGCACATTGCCAGGGAGCTGCGCTGCTCCCCACGCGGTACGAGTGTCCAGCCGGCGGTGGGTCGGCCCCTGGCTGAAGGGGGGCTCCCCCGCACTGGTGCACTCTGCCAGGGAGCTGTGCGGCTCCCCACCGGCACACGATTCAAACCGGCGGGGGGTGGGGCCCATGGTAAAGGAAGGGCTCCCCCTGCCCCGGTGCACATTGCCAGGGAGCTGCGCTGCTCCCCACGCGGAACGAGTGTCCAGCCGGCGGTGGGTCGGCCCCTGGCTGAAGGGGGGCTCCCCCGCAGTGGTGCACTCTGCCAGGGTGCTGTGTGGCTCCCCACGCGGGACACGATTCAAACCGGCGGGAGGTGGGGCCCATGGTGATGGAAGGGCTTCCCCTGCCCCGGTGCACATTGCCAGGGAGCTGCGCTGCTCCCCACGCGGAACGAATGTCCAGCCGGCGGTGGGTCGGCCCCTGGCTGAGGGGGGGGCTCCCCCGCACTGTGCTCTCTGCCAGGGAGCAGCATGAGCTCCCCACGCGGCTATGTGTAAAGGTACAGGGGACACCGTGTCCCCGCTCCTCATCTTCATTACAGTCTGGCACGGCCCGCCGAGCCGTTAGTTAGGCAGGGATCAGGGGTGGGAGTACTAGGCTCGGTGAGGAGGAGCAGATCATAGGCGGTGGCTTCCTTCTGACGGCCGTACATAAGGTTTCCAAGGGGGTTATTTAGGCACAGGGTGTTAGTTAGTCCATGCAGGTGATCTGCTTTATACCATGCTCATACTCAGAGCTGTGCCCCTACCATGTTTTTAGGCACCACTCGCATCCAGAGCTGCATTCACCCACTTGTTCTTGCATTATGTGTTATACTCTGCTTCCACTTAAAGCTGCATTTCTTTTCATTGCTACATTATGGTTACTCAGTATTCTTACCAGGGCAACCAGCACACCGCTCTGATACTGCTCTTCCTATAAACATAGCTGCTTTCTTTTCAGGCTTACGTTTCTTTCCTCAGTGGTTTGTTACATTTCATAGGTCTACCTTTTCTGAAGGAAAAAAAATATATATAATAATAATTTTTGTGGTGTTCTTTAGTCCTGCTATGCATTCACTTAGACTGGTATCCGTTACTTCTGGTTCGCATTCACTCAGATTGGCCCCCTGCCCCAGTTAACCAAATAGCTCCCTAGCGGTCAGTGGGCCAATAGGAGTAAGTTCCTACTATGTTTTTACAGTTGTTCATTCGTTTGTCACGACAAGGGTCTTCTCTTAGCGAACTGCAATGCCTCTGGCTCTTGTTTTTCTCCCATCTATTTCAATTTCGCCGTTGGTTTAATGTTTCGTTTATGTACGTGGTTCAGATCACTAATGTCTATGCATTTTCCTTTAGGTCTGGCTCACGTTGTAATTACTTATCGTCACTGTAAGGTCATCCAGTTCAGTCTCTTGGCTTCGGGGGGCCTCATGGCTTCGTGGGGCCCGATGACCATTCTTCATGTTCGTTAGGTGTACAATATGGTTGTAGGCTGGTTAGCGTCCTAGGTTATTGTCGGAGAGGGTCATGGTTATGCGAGTCCACAAGTCATACTGGTGCTGCATAAGTGGTTTATATTTAAAAAAATTAAATTAAATAAAAAACATAAAAAATAATAATAAAAAATCCGCCATTAGAGTCAAAAAACAAAAACAGTCTCTCACGTAGGACTCCGCCATTAGTCTCTCACGTAGGACTCCGCCATTAGTCTCTCACGTAGGACTCCGCCATTAGTCTCTCACGTAGGACTCCGCCATTAAGGTCCCTCACGCATGACTCCGCCATTAAGGTCCCTCACGCATGACTCCGCCATTAGGGTCCCTCACGCATGGCTTCTCCGTTTTTAATTTTATACATATGACTCCGCCATTAGAGTCTCTCACGCATGGCTTCTCCATTTTAGGTTTACACATATGACTCCGCCTTTAGAGTCTCTCGCGCACGGCTCCGCCATTAGAGTCTCACGCATGGCTTCTCAGTTTTAGGTTTACACATATGACTCCGCCATTAGAGTCTCTCGCGCACGGCTCCGGCATTAGAGTCTCTCACGCATGGCTTCTCCGTTTTAGGTTTACACATATGGCTCCCCCATTAGTCTCTCGCGCACGGCTCCGCCATTAGAGTCTCTCACGCATGGCTTCTCCGTTTTAGGTTTACACATATGACTCCGCCGTTTTAGTTTCACACATATGACTCCGCCATTAGAGTCTCTCACGCATGGCTCCGCCATTAGAGTCTCTCACGCATGGCTCCGCCATTAGAGTCTCTCACGCATGGCTTCTCCGTTTTAGTTTTACACATATGACTCCACCATTAGTCTCATGCATGGACACATATGTCTCAGTCATTAGAGTCCCTCACGCATGGCTCAGCCATTAGAGTCTCCCGCGCATGGCTTCTCCGTTTAAATTTTACACACATAAACTCCGCCATTTGAGGCCGGCTGCGTGGTCCCACCACAAGTAGGTTCCATGTCTTTTTCTGCCTCACTCACATTATTGTTTTCTCTAACTTTTTAATTTTCTAGGTTGTCTGGTCTAAAAGGAAAATCTTTGTTTTCTTTATAAGCCGTCATCCCGAGCCTGTCTTTGCGGACATCACCTTCTCCCAGGCATGCTTACTTCATCTACAAACTCGGGCTGAGGGTGTTGGTGTCCGGCCTAAGTCCTGGGTATCGGTCTGTCTTCCAGTAGGAGGTATGATGTGTACGTTCGGTCATTATTACAGGCAACATTAGCTCGTTAATCGAAATAAGCATGTATTCCTGTTTATGGTTCCCCAGGCCTGGTGAGTTTACATATTTCACTTAATCTACTACTAGAGTAAGACGGCAGATGCCATGTTCTAACTTTTGGGACCTTTATAAAAAATTAAATAAAAAGTGTGGCCTGGGGAATAAGTAGAGGTGAAGAATTTTGCCACCAGGAACAGGTGGTGTCCTATCAGGGCCCTTGGCGAATGGTTGGAGTTCATTTAGGCCCTTCCAACAGATTCACCATTGTTTGTTTGTCTGCAGCTCTCAGGATTCAGACCTTCTCGTTATATGGTCATATGTTAGTCAACGGAGGAGTAAATCGTTTCTGGTTACCGGCCACTCTTTCAATCGCATCAGCATTAACCATCTCTAAGAACAATGTGGCGGTGGACAAGACAAAGAGGTAAGGTAGATGGAAGTCACTGTGGTATATACGGTATATTCCGCAACTTCATCGTGAAAGGTCTTTTCGTTCAAAAGTGGGTGTCGTAACGGTATGTATATATTTACTCTAAACTAAGGTCTGCTCTTTTTGGCCACTTTAGGCTGCCCTACCACGGCAGTCATGGCATAACTCTACTGCTTGTTGTAGATAGGGTTAGATAGGTTAGGTTCACCTTTCTGATAGCCTATCCGACCACAATTAACCTTCCTTGGATGTGGTCTCTCTTTCTCACGCTCCCTCTCCGGCGTGTTACCCTGATTCGCCGCTAACCGTGATCAACATGGTAGGTGCAGAAAAGAACATCGAAAGTTGATAGAGCAGATATCCAATTGGATCGTGGACATCACAGGGACGTGTGACATGGTGGAGCAGTATGTGTGCACACGCCCACACGTACTGACTGATGGGTATGCCCCCTTCAACTTCTGGGTCTCCAAATTGGGCATATGGCCTGAGCTTGCCCTTTACGCCTTGTATTGTCTGAACGTTTGCTTAGCACGGCTGGAGGGGGTTATCACAGGTTATATTTCCCAATGTTTTGTGGTGTACCCTAATTTAATATATTTTTTTTAATTAAAACCAAAAACCAGTGTAGGCTACCTCCTCCTCCTCCACTGCCGCTTTCACCTACACATCCACTGCCTCCTCAACCTCCTACTCCATATGGACCTCATTATTTGAAGTCATTTTCCTATCCACATTTGTTTGCAGAGCACTTGCCATGCTCTTAACCACATTTTGCTGGCATTTGCAGCCCTCTAGCCCTTTCCATGACATTTTTAGAGCCATTTTAGTGCGGGTCCCGAACTCAAACTTTTTTGGGAAGTTCAGCCGAACCCATCGAACCCGAACATCCAGGTGTCCGCTCAACTCTACTAATAACACCAAATGTGAACAGCATGTATTTTTCACTTTTTAGATAGAAGCATGACAAGAAACACTTTTAGCGCAAACACCAAATGTGAACAGCGTCTATTTTTCTCGTATTGTACTGAACTGACAATAAATGTTTTTAGCACAAATAACACCAAATGTGAACAGTGTCTATTTCTTTCAAATTGTACTGAACTGACAATTAGGCCTCTTTCACACTGGCGAGATTTCCGCGCGGGTGCGATGCGTGAGGTGAACGCATTGCACCCGCACTGAATCCAGACCTATTCATTTCTATGGGGCTGTGCACACGAGCGGTGATTTCACGCATCACTTGTGCGTTGTGTGAAAATCGTAAAATGATCTATTTTGTGCGTTTTTCACGCAACGCAGGCCACATAGAAGTGAATGGGGCTGCGTGAAAATCGCAAGCATCCGCAAGCAGGTGCGGATGCGGTGTGATTTTCACGCATTGGTTGCTAAGTGATGATCGGGATGGGGACCCGATCATTATATTATTTTCCCTTATAACATGGTTATAAGGGAAAATAGCATTCTTAAAACAGAATGCTTAGTAAAATAGGGCTGGAGGGGTTAAAAATAATAATAATAATAATTTAACTCACCTTAATCCACTTGTTCGCGCAGCCCGGCTTCTCTTCTGCCTTCACCTGTGAGGAAAAAGGTCCTGTGGTGACGTCACTGCGCTCATCACATGGTCCATGGTGATGGATTGTGTGATGGACCATGTGATGAGCACAGTGACGTCACCACAGGTCCTTTACCCAGGTCCCAAAGAAAGAAGAGAAGCCGGGATGCGTGAACAAGTGGATTAAGGCGAGTTAAAAAAAATATATATTTTTTTTAACCCCTCCAGCCCTATTTTACTAAGCATTCTGTTTTAAGAATGCTATTATTTTCCCTTATAACCATGTTATAAAGGAAAATAATGCAATCTACACTACAACTAACCCAAACCCGAACTTCATTGAGTACCACATTCAGTTTTTTCTCGCGTGCGTGCAAAACGCATTGAACTCGCGCGGAAAAACTGAACCACGCAACGCAATCGCAGTCAAAACTGACTGAAATTGTGTGCTCACTCGCACGATTTCCCCCCCACGCACCCTATCCGACCCTAATCCGTAACGCCCGTGTGAAAGAGGCCTAAATGTTTTTTCCGCAAATAACACCAAATGAGAACAGCGTGTGTTTCCTCTTTTTCTCTAAAAATATTACAATAAATGGTTTTACCGCATCTAACACCAAATGTGAACAGCATCTATTTTTCTCGTATTGTACTGAACTGACAATTAGAGTTGAGCGAACACCTGGATGTTCGGGTTCGAGAAGTTCGGCCGAACTTCCCGTAAATGTTCGGGTTCGGGATCCGAACCCGAACCGAACTTCGTCCCGAACCCGAACCCCATTGAAGTCAATGGGGACCCGAACTTTTGGGCACTAAAAAGGCTGTAAAACAGCCCAGGAAAGAGCTAGAGGGCTGCAAAAGGCAGCAACATGCAGGTAAATCCCCTGCAAACAAATGTGGATAGGGAAATGATTTAAAATTAAAATTAAAAAAATTAAAATGAACCAATATCAATTGGACAGAGGTCCCATAGCAGAGAATCTGGCTTCACGTCAGCAGAGAATCAGTCTCTTCATGCCATAGCAAAGAATATGGCTTCATGTCAGCAGAGAATCAGTCTCTTCATGCCATAGCAGAGAATCTGGCTTCATGTCAGCGCAGAATCAGTCTTCATGTCAATAGCAGAGAATCAGGCTTCACGTCACCCACCACTGGAACAGGCCACTGTCACACATTTAGGTACAGGAGCTGCAGCAATGATCACTTGTTAAATATAGTTCCATATATTCATAAGCTGTTAGCAGAGAGTCAGGACATGCTAAATAAACCTCTTCAAATGTGCTATTAGATAACTGAGGAAAGTTTTAACAGACAGAGTCTTTACAGTGGACTCTTCCAGAAAGCCCCCTGTGTATTCTGCTACTTGGTTTGGTCTCCTCAGTGCAGACATTTACTGTGAAGGAGGTAGGATCTCTGTCTAAGTTCTCTAAAGCTAAAGTTCATTTATCTATTGTAAAAAGTTATAATATATACCCATAATAGTTCTGTAGAATGTAAAGAGGTGACTGTATGTTTTTTTAGCAGCCTTTAAACCCTGCAGCACATGCTAGGCTGAGTAGATGATGTACAGTTAAAGAGACATGTGTTCTTCCTAAAATGGCTGCAAGACATGCTGTATTCCAGGTCACCCTACTGCAATATCTTTGTAAATGATTTTCTCTTGTTCATTTTTCTATATGCTTTGTTATATCCTGTAACATGTATGTGGGAATGTAATATAATGACTGCCTGTTATGATATAGGTGGGCTGGTGACCTGGCTGTATACCACATAGTGGCAGTGTTTTCCTGTTGTATTACAGGCTCCAGCCAAGTGCACTACACCTCAATAAAGCTTTAAACCACAGAAGACCTGAGTGTCGTCCCTTAGAGTCCACTTAGAGTTTATGCCTGGAGGAGCTGGTGACCGAGTGAGTGTGAAAGCTGGAGGTGTCGCAGATGGTGCAAGGAAAAGAGGGTTACATTTGGTGCCGTGACTCGGATGTCATCATTCTGCTCAAAGTGACCAGTGAAGATACCTAAAGTCACCAGTGTGCGAGTTCTGAGGTGATTGTGCCACGGCGGAGCTGCTAGGCGGCAGATTGACCTTATTAGCGGTTTATATCCTCTCAGGAATAGAAGATGAGTGGACGAGCCAGAGCCCGTGGAAGAGCACGTGCCAGGGGGCAGCCCAGCCAAGGACAGCCTGGACAGGAGCAAGAGGCTCAAGAACCTAGACGCATTGAAAGACACCAGCAGCCACCAGCCGAGCCTTTGCTTGTGGGAAGAGGGCGCCAGAGAGGCCCGCCAGTAGTGGAGAGACCTCCAACTGATGTTCTGCAGCTTTCAGCTGGATTTCAGGACATATCCCTCGGAGAACGGGGTGGCCGCAGGCGTGACTTCCATGACCTTGGAGTGAACACCCGGCAGACCATTGAATAGAAATGTGAGACCTGTTTTTTTTTTGCACTGTGTGAAAGGTTAAGGTTTAATCACAGAATCAGACTTCTATCTGCACGGTAGCGTTTGTCTTAGGTTTTTCTGAATGACACTATCAGTACCTTCAATGTAAGATATCCTTTTTGGGATAGATTTCAAGTAGGCCTCAAATACCAGAAACAAGCTATTTTGAGAATGGCAAATTTGGGAATAGTTTTTCAACCCAGAAAAAAAATAGGGCTTTTACGGTCGCTACAAATAACTTGACCAGATTAAACAGTACAGATTTGCTTGAATAGAAATGGGAGACCTGTTTTTTTTTGCACTGTGTGACAGGTTAAGGTTTAATCTCAGAATCAGACTTCTATCTGCACGGTAGCGTGTGTCTTAGGTTTTTCTGAATGACACTATCAGTACCTTCAATGTAAGATATCCTTTTTGGGATAGATTTCAAGTAGGCCTCAAATACCAGAAACTAGTTATTTTGAGAATGGCAAATTTGGGAATGGTTTTTCAACCCAGAACAAAAAGTGTGCTTTTACGGTCACTACAAATAACTTGACCAGCTAAAACAGTACAGATTTGGTTAAATAGAGATGTGAGGCCTGTTTTTTTTTGCGCTGTGTGACAGGTATAGGTTTAATCACAGAATGACACTTCTATCAGCACGCTAGCGTGTGTCTTAGGTTTTTCTGAATGACACTATCAATACCTTCAATGTAAGATTTTCTTTTTGGGATAGATTTCAAGTAGGCCTCAAATACCAGAAACTAGTTATTTTGAGAATGGCAAATTTGGGAATGGTTTTTCAACCCAGAACAAAAAGTGTGCTTTTACGGTCACTACAAATAACTTGACCAGCAAAAACAGTGCAGATTTGGTTGAATAGAGATGTGAGACCTGTTTTTTTTTTGCGCTGTGTGACAGGTATAGGTTTAATCACAGAATGACACTTCTATCAGCACGCTAGCGTGTGTCTTAGGATTTTCTGAATGACACTATCAATACCTTCAATGTAAGATTTTCTTTTTGGGATAGATTTCAAGTAGGCCTCAAATACCACAAACTAGTTATTTTCAGAATGGCAAATTTGGGAATGCTTTTTCAACCCAGAACAAAAAGTCTGCTTTTACGGTCACTACAAATAACTTGACCAGCTAAAACTGTGCAGATTTGGTTGAATAGAGATGTGAGACCTGTTTTTTTTTGCGCTGTGTGACAGTTATAGGTTTAATCACAGAATGACACTTCTATCAGCACGCTAGCGTGTGTCTTAGGTTTTTCTGAATGACACTATCAATACCTTCAATGAAAGATTTTCTTTTTGGGATAGATTTCAAGTAGGCCTCAAATACCACAAACTAGTTATTTTCAGAATGGCAAATTTGGGAATGCTTTTTCAACCCAGAACAAAAAGTCTGCTTTTACGGTCACTACAAATAACTTGACCAGCTAAAACTGTGCAGATTTGGTTGAATAGAGATGTGAGACCTGTTTTTTTTTGCGCTGTGTGACAGTTATAGGTTTAATCACAGAATGACACTTCTATCAGCACGCTATCGTGTGTCTTAGGTTTTTCTAAATGACACTATCAATACCTTCAATGTAAGATTTTCTTTTTGGGATAGATTTCAAGTAGGCCTCAAATACCACAAACTAGTTATTTTCAGAATGGCAAATTTGGGAATGCTTTTTCAACCCAGAACAAAAAGTCTGCTTTTACGGTCACTACAAATAACTTGACCAGCTAAAACTGTGCAGATTTGGTTGAATAGAGATGTGAGACCTGTTTTTATTTGCGCTGTGTGACAGTTATAGGTTTAATCACAGAATGACACTTCTATCAGCACGCTAGCTTGTGTCTTAGGTTTTTCTGAATGACACTATCAATACCTTCAATGTAAGATTTTCTTTTTGGGATAGATTTCAAGTAGGCCTCAAATACCACAAACTAGTTATTTTCAGAATGGAAAATTTGGGAATGCTTTTTCAACCCAGAACAAAAAGTCTGCTTTTACGGTCACTACAAATAACTTGACCAGCTAAAACTGTGCAGATTTGGTTGAATAGAAATGTGAGACCTGTTTTTTTTTGCGCTGTGTGACAGTTATAGGTTTAATCACAGAATGACACTTCTATCAGCACGCTAGCGTGTGTCTTAGGTTTTTCTGAATGACACTATCAATACCTTCAATGTAAGATTTTCTTTTTGGGATAGATTTCAAGTAGGCCTCAAATACCACAAACTAGTTATTTTCAGAATGGCAAATTTGGGAATGCTTTTTCAACCCAGAACAAAAAGTCTGCTTTTACGGTCACTACAAATAACTTGACCAGCTAAAACTGTGCAGATTTGGTTGAATAGAGATGTGAGACCTGTTTTTTTTTGCGCTGTGGGACAGTTATAGGTTTAATCACAGAATGACACTTCTATCAGCACGCTAGCATGTGTCTTAGGTTTTTCTGAATGACACTATCAATACCTTCAATGTAAGATTTTCTTTTTGGGATAGATTTCAAGTAGGCCTCAAATACCACAAACTAGTTATTTTCAGAATGGCAAATTTGGGAATGCTTTTTCAACCCAGAACAAAAAGTCTGCTTTTACGGTCACTACAAATAACTTGACCAGCTAAAACTGTGCAGATTTGGTTGAATAGAAATGTCAGGTCTATTTTTTAGGCGCTGGGTGACAGGCTCAACTTGCCCCTGATGTAATATATGGCCAAAAAATAACCAGACTGTTGATGGTTAAATGCACTTCGGTGACACAGGCTCAGCCTGCAGCTGATGTAGGATATAGCACAAAATAACCACACTATCGATGGTTAAATACACTTGGTGATAGCTCGTGCTGGCGCACCACAAGTCACAAAATGGCCGCCGATCACCCCAGAAAAAAAGTGATCTAAAAACGCTCTGGGCAGCCTCAAAAAAGTGAGCAAGTCAATAATAGCACTTCAATGATCCACAGCTGCAGATCGATCACAGAATGAAGTCTTTTGGAGGAGTTAATCTGCCTAATCTCGCCCTAACGTCGCAGCTGCAACCTCTCCCTATACTGATCATAGCAGAGTGACGTGCGGCGCTACGTGACTCCAGCTTAAATAGAGGCTGGGTCACATGGTGCACTGGCCAATCACAGCCATGCCAATAGTAGGCATGGCTGTGATGGCCTCTTGGGCCAAGTAGTATGACGCTTGTTGATTGGCTGCTTTGCAGCCTTTCAAAAACCGCCAAGAAAGCGCCGAACACCGAACCCGAACCCGGACTTTTACGAAAATGTTCGGGTTCGGGTCCGTGTCACGGACACCCCAAAATTCGGTACGAACCCGAACTATACAGTTCGGGTTCGCTCATCCCTATTGACAATAAATGTTTTTACCGCAAATAACACCAGATGTGAATGGCGTCTATTTTTCTCGTACTGTACTATAATAGGGCACTAAACGCTTTCACCACATATATCTGCAGAAGTGAACAGAGTATATGTTTCTCTTTTTCCACAGATATAAGTCACTAAAGGCTTTTCAACGTAACACTTGCACCCCTGCAACAAATTGCTGGAATGACAGAGCTGTATAATGGCTCCCCAAATAATCTTTCCCTGCACTTGTAAATCGTATTTTTTTCCCAATGATGTTTTCTGTATGACTCTCCCTAGCTCCTGAATCATCTCTCCCTGCTCTTAGATGATGTGAAATGATTCCTCCCTATCCTTATCGTGCACTTATAAAAAAGGCTTCTTTTTTTTTCACAATGAGGTTTTCTTTCACTCTCCCTAGCTCCTTCATAAACGTCTGTCCCTGAACAAAGTACAATGGTGAATGGCAGAATCTAATATGGCCGCCGTATTTATAGGGCTGTGACATCACCGGGCTAGCTGGCTGCTGATTGGCTGCAAGCATGGCATTATGGCTCATCCCTCCTTCCCAGAGTTCCTTGCCCCATGTCCTCACACGTGCGATTAGTTACCACGAAGCGCGAGGAAATTCGCATTCGTTCAGAACCTAATTTTTCCTGAAATTCTGAACAAATTCGACATCGTCAGCTTTGATTTGCTCATGTCCAATTGTGACATTTGGTTAACTCTATATTGACAGCCAAATTCTAATATGCGGAAAATAGAATATTAATCCAAATTTTTTAACAGAAATGAATGAATCTGACAATATGTGAAATCATGCCAACCCAAAATCTGACTGTACATGGTCACCAGATAAAAAATTCTTAGGTTTGGGATGGCCACATCTCCTTCTTTGCATTTCAAACATAATTTAATTAACTCTATCCTGGATGGTTTACCTTTCCATGAAAGTTTCAAAAGGTAGTATTAATTATTAGTAATTAAAAAGTATTAATATTTTGAAAGTATCCTGTTACAAAGATACTGGGTAGTTATTGAACAAATACAACATTTTAGGAAGTAACACCATTTTAGTTAGAGCAACCCTTTCTACCATTGCAAAAGGTAATTTCAACCAGGAACATACTTTGTTTGTAAGACAAACTAAAACTGGAGGAGATGTTTAATTTTCAAAAATCTGAAGTATTGCTAGGTTTAACTATCCCCAAGTACATGAATCTATCACCTGATGGCAATATAGAAATGTCTAACTGAGGGGTTTCCTATGTCTCACAAAGCCATCAGTACTGATTTATTCTTAAGCCCAAGAAGTCTCCAAAATTGCCTTAAATCCTCAGAGCAACAGGGAGAGAATTTTTGATCTCAGAGGAAAAGAACATGATCTGCATATAAAACAACTCTTCTCTCATTGCTCTAAGACTGCCTCCTACTTCAGTGCTAGTTCTGAGAATTATGGCTAGAGGTTCCAAAAGAATAGCAAATAGAAGGGGGCATAGGAGACGATTATGTCTTGTAACTTTTGAGATCATAAATAGTGTTGATCACGGATATTCGAATTGCGAATTTTAATCGCGAATATCGGCACTTCGAGAATTCGCGAATATTTAGAATATCCCAAAATATATTCGTAATCGCGAATATTCGATTTTTTTAATAATACCAGTTCATGCGAATTTTTATGCGAATTCTTTAGGCGAATTTTATGCAAATTGTCGCAATCCAGAAAATAATGCTTAGAGATCATGAATTCACGAATTCTCGAATATATATGGCGAATATTCGTCCAAATATTCACAAAATATCGCAAATTCGAATATTGCCCCTGCCGCTCATCACTAATCATAAACAACATATAATTATGAACTTTACTGTAACTGGATTTTCCTGTATCAACAAGAAACCTAACGCGGGGGAGTAACCTGAAATAAAGAAACAAGCAGTACTGGTGAAATTGGAGCAGTGGCGCTGGATCTGCTAGGTAGGTACTGTTTTATTCTGCTGAAACCAAACCCTCATATATGAAAATAAAACTAATTACATTATTGACACCATGTCTTAATTATATCATGCATATTAATAAAATTAAAATCATAATTTACTTATGTAGCTATCAATATTTCATGTATTTACATAGCTTGCATATTTTACACGCATGAATGTATTGAGTTATAAAATAAAAGTGACTCAACCTTGGTTTTCATAGTCTGTGAGCGATAAAATATTTAGTACAGAGGCATCATGTGCGCATTAAATATTTTATATCAGGACTAAGAGAGAAAATATTTCTTGCAAATGCATGCAGGGAGAGACTGAGCTGTAATAAAAGATAAATAAATCCAATTGTCAGATAATGGTTCAGCAGTGTCATTACATTTGTTCTCGCAAAGTCTTGTGAAGCTTCTATATGAAAAACTAATTTGGCAATTTTTATATGTGTAAGTGAGATGAAAATCTATGCTCCAGCATGCTTACAACAGCATTCAGTATGTGATTGATAAACAGTATCATAGATTTTATTGTTGAAAGTATAGCAAATAGTGATGATCAAGCATGCTCGGCCGAGTACTGGTTTGGCTCGAGCATCGCTATGCTCGGCAGATCCGAACGCTCTGCCGAGTACCACATGTGCTCGAGCGCCATGCTCGAGTCTCTTCCCCGGATGTTTGGCACCTTCTAAGCAGCCAATAAACATGCTGGTAAGTATTGCCATCACTGTAATGCCATTAGACATGTTTTCTACGGCATTACAGTGATTGGCTGGCCGGCACACGTCATCGGGTGCTATATAGCACCCGGTCACGCGGGTTCGGCTCATTGCGAGTCAGGGAGAGCGGCTGTTAGGAAGGGACAGACAGTGTAGAGCGAATTTGATCTCAAACCTTTCAGAGACCCAAAAGTCCTTTTAAGGACTATTGTTAGAGGTGGCAGCAAAATTTATTTTGGGGGAATTATTTTTTTGTGTCAGGGCGAAAGTGACATTCATTTTCTGCATTCTACAAACTCTGCTTGCTGTGACCAGTGAGAAGCAAATCAGCACTGATGTCTAGGCCGTGTGTGAGGCCTATATTTAATCCAAATTGCAGTTACAGTCAGTTTCTGTATTATACAAACTCTGCTTGCTGTGACCAGTGAGAAGCAAATCAGCACTGATATCAAGGCCGTGTGTGAGGCCTATATTTAATCCAAATTGCAGTTACAGTCAGTTTCTGTATTATACAAACTCTGCTTGCTGTGACCAGTGAGAAGCAAATCAGCACTGATGTCTAGGCCGTGTGTGACGCCTATATTTAATCCAAATTGCAGTATACAGTCAGTTTCTGTATTAAACAAACTCTGCTTGCTGTGACCAGTGAGAAGCAAATCTACACTTATTTGTAGACAGTGTGTGAGGCCTATATTTAATCCAAATAGCAGTGACATCCAGTGTCAATATGAAGAAGGCGAGTATTAAGGGACGGGAAGTGGATGTGATTCTGATGGTTCACGCAGAGGCCGTGGCTCAGGGCGTGTTGCAACTGTGCCTGCTGCCAGAGCACAAGGAAAACAGTCATCCACGATACCTAGCTTCATGTCCCAGTTTGCAGGGCGTCGCAAGACACCACTCTTGAAGTCAGACCAGTGCGACCTGGTGGTCGGTTGGATTGCAGCAGATAATGCTTCCACTGGGTTAAGCACCACCCTGTCTTCCACCAAGTCCAGTCTCAGTAGCCAACAGTCTGGTCAACAACACAATCCTCACCCTGATCATCCTTCCTCCCACCATGTAGAGTCTGGCCAAACAAGCGATCTGGTACTCGGATTTTCCAAGGAGCTATTTTCACCCCCATCACTTAATTTGGCCATCTCCCCAAGCACTCTTGAAGAGGGACATGAGATCTTGTGCCATGATTCTCAACCTCTAGAGCCTTCACACTCACAAGATGATGTGTTTAAGGAGGTGGATGATGACGAGACACAGTTGCCATCAAGTCAACCACAATTACTGTCTGCAGAGGTTGATGAAGAGGATAATATACCGTTGTCAATCACTGAAGTTGTGTTGGGGTCAGCAAATGAGGAGGATGATCGGTGTGGGGAAGTGGAAGAGGACTTGGTGGACGATGAGGTCACTGGCCCAAGATGGGAAGGCGGAAACGCGAGTGAGGACAGCAGTCCCGAGGGGGAGCGATCTGCAGCACCGCAACAGGCTGGAAGAAGCAGTGGAGTGGAAACAGGGAGAAGGCGGGCCACGCCAAACAGGCCCGCAAGTGTTCCACGGAGCACCCCCTTGCGGAAATCTCCCTTGCCAAGGGGTAGGTGTTCCACGGTATGGCGCTTTTGTGCGGAAAGTGCAGACGACAAAAGAATAGTAGTTTGCAACCTGTGCAACATCCAAAATGAGCCAAGGTGTGAACAGTAGCAACCTCACCACCACCAGCATGATCCGCCACATGGCAGCCAAGCACCTCAATAAGTGGGAGGAACGCCTGGGTCCACAATCTGTGTCCGTGGGTCACACCACTGCCTCCTCTTCCCCTATGTTGGGTGACGACCAATCGCCTGTCGAAGGCACAGGCCCGGATTCCTTCCGCGCTGCACCTGTACCGTAGCAAGCACCATCAGCGACCACATCCACTTCCCTGTCCCAGCGCAGCGTCCAAATGTCTTTACCCCAGGCATTTGAACGCAAGCGCAAATACCCAGCCACCCACCCACAGGCCATGGTACTAACCGCCCCAACTTTGTAAGGTACTGGTGGTTGAAATGTTGCCATTTAGGCTTGTGGACACCGAGGCCTTTCGCGGCCTGATGTCGGCGGCCGTCCCTCAGTACTCAGTGCCCAGCCGCCACTATTTTTCCCGGTATGCCGTCCCCGCCTTACACCAGCATGTGTCTGCTAACATCACCCGTGCCGTGACCAACGCAGTTACTGCTAAGGTCCACCTAATGACTGACACATGGACAAGTGCTTGTGGCCAGGGATGCTACATTTCCCTGACGGCACACTGGGTGAACGTAGTGGAGGCTGGGAGCGACTTGTACCCTGGGATGGCACAGGTTTTACCGACGCCCAGGATTGCGGGACCTACTTCTATCAGGGTTACCGCCAGCACTTATGTAAGTGGCTCCTCCTCCTCCGCCTCCTCCTCCACTTCCACCTCCGAATTCTCTGCGTGCAGCACCAGTCAGCCATCAGCTGGTAGCTGGAAGCAGTGTAGCACTGCTGTGGGGATGCGTCAACAGACCGTGCTGAAGATGATATGCTTAGGGGATAAACAGCACACTGCCGCAGAGCTGTGGCAGGGGATAAGAGACCAGACTGAGCTGTGTCTCTCGTCACTCAACCTGTAACCAGGCATGGTTGTGTGTGATAATTGGCGTAACTTGGTGGCGGCTTTGGAGCTCGGCAAGCTCACACACATCCCATGCCTAGCCCACGTCTTTAACTTAGTGGTTCAGCGGTTTCTGAAAACCTACCCCAATTTGCCTGAGCTACTGGCGAAGGTGCGCCACGTGTGTGCACATTTCCGCAAGTCATCAACAGTTTCAGCCAGTCTGATGACGCTGCAGCAGCGCTTGAAATTGCCAGCTTGTGTGTCTACTCAAACGCTCGCTGCTCACAATTAAGGCCAACGCTGTTCGTGGGGAAGAGTTGTAAATGGGGGAAGAAGACATGACCCTGGGTGATAGCCAGAACACCCTCAGTTTGTCTTCTCAGCGCGTATTGGAGGAGGAGGAGGAGGAGGAGCAGGGGACAGTTGCCTCCACTACACAGGGTAGTAGCCATGAAACTTTAATTTCATCTGTTCAGCGTGGGTGGACAGAAGAGGAGGAAGAGGATGAGGAGATGGACAGTCATCCTCCTGATGACGACAGTGAAGACTTGCCCACTGGTACTCTGGCACACATGGCTGACTTCATGTTAGGCTGCCTTTCCCGTGATCCCGTGTTATACGCATTTTAGATAACAGGGATTACTGGGTGTTCATCCTTCTGGACCCCCGCTACAAAGAGAACTTCTCATCTCTCCTTCCTCCGGTGGAGAGGACGAGCAAAATGGTGCTATACCAGAAGTTCCTTGTTGACAGATTGTTGCAAAAATTTCCATCTGACAGCGCTGGCAGCAGAGTCTGTACTTCCTTGGGCAACCAAGGTGGGGAGACAAGGGGAACACACAACACTTCCAGCAAAGGCAGGGCAACACTCTCCAAGGCCTGGGACAGTTTTATGACACCCCGCCAGCACCCTCAACATGATGCACGTCCTGGTGTCTCAAGGAGGGAAAAGTTTTGGAAGATGGTAAAGGAGTACGTAGCAGACCGTGTCAGCGTCCTCAGTGATCCCTCAGTGCCTTACAACTACTGGGTGTCCAAGCTGGACACGTGGCACGAACTGGTGCTCTACGCCTTGGAGGTGCTGGCCTGCCCTGCTGGCAGCATTTTGTCTGAGCGGGTATTCAGTAGTGTTGAGGGCGAATATTCGAATAGCAAATTTTTTTAGCGAATATCGGCACTTCGCTAATTCGCGAATATTTCGAATATAGCACTATAAATTCGCTATTTCGAATATTCGTATTTTTTCTTTTTATTTGTTATATTTTTTCTTTACCACTTCCCAAAAGTAGTTCTTACCTGTCCTGAGGATTCCTGGCTTCCTGGCTGCTCCAGTCAGTGCCCGTTGCCGCTTCTGCCGACTACCGTGCTCATGGAGCGTCCCCATCACCATGGGAACGCCTCCATACTAGAATGTACTGTCGGATGTGAGAATTAAGTTGAAATCGCAATGCGATTACTTCAAGTTATGTTAATCGAATTGCGATTTCAACTTAGCACTGCTATATTCCATATTCGTTAACTTTGTTAATTATAGCAAAGTTGAAATCGCAATTCGATAAATATAACTTGAAGTAATCGCATTGCGATTTTAACTTAGACCTGGTTTACTATGGTTGGCTTGGTAGAATTATCGAATATGACGAATATGACGAATGTATTCGTCATATTCCTCAAAACAAAGATAACAAAGTATTCTCCATCTTCGTTTTAGCTCCATATTTGTCAACCTCGCTAATTCTAGCAATCAAATAGGAAAGTTGACTATAGAGACAGCTGTGTTTAATTCGCTATGCGATTATATTACTTTGCTTTTTTTTATAAATAGAATAGTTATAATAATTATCAAGTATTAAAATTATTTTATTTATTAAAAAAAGCTAAGTAATATTATCGCATAGCGAATTAAAAACTTAGCTGTCTCTAGTCAACTTTGCTATTTGATTGCTAGAATTAGCGAAGTTGACAAATATGGAGCTAAAACGAAGATGGAGAATACTTTGTTATATTCGTTTTGAGGAATATGACGAATACATTCGTCATATTCGTCATCTTCGCTAATTCTAGATATCAAACCAATAGGAAAGTTACCTTAACCGCTTAAGGACACAGCCATATTTCACCTTAGGACCAGGCAATTTTTTGCAAATCTGACCAGTGTCACTTTAAGTGCTGATAACTTAAAAACGCTTTGACTTATCCAGGCCATTCTGAGATTGTTTTTTCGTCACATATTGTACTTCATGACACTGGTAAACTGAAGTCAAAATTTTTTATTTTTTTTGCACAAAAAAATACCTAATTTACGCAAAATTTGGAAAGATTTGCAAATTTCAAAGTTTCAGTTTCTCTACTTCTGTAATACATAGTAATACCCCCAAAAATTGGGATGACTTTACATTTCCCATATGTCTACTTCATGTTTGAATTATTTTGGGAATGATATTTTATTTTTTGGGGATGTTACAAGACAAAGAAGTTTAGAAGCAAATCTTGAAATTTTTCAGAAATTTACAAAAACCCAATTTTTAGGGACCACTACAGGTCTGAAGTCACTTTGCGAGGCTTACATAATAGAAACCGCCCAAAAATTACCCCATTCTATAAACTACACCCCTCAAGGTATTCAAAACTGATTTTGCAAACTTCGTTAACCCTTTAGGTGTTGTAGAAGTTTTATTGGCAAATGGGGATGAAATTTGAGAATTTCATTTTTTTGCCTAATTTTAAATTTTAACCCATTTTTTCCACTAACAAAGCAAGGGTTAACAGCCAAACAAGACTGTATCTTTATTGCCCTGACTCTGCTGTTTAGAGAAACACCCCATATGTGGCCGTAAACTACTGTACGGCCACACAGCGGGGGGTACAGTGAAAGGTGCGCCGTTTGGTTTTTGGAGGGCTGATTTTGCTGGACTGGTTTTTTAACACCGTGTCCTATTTGAAGCCCCCCTGATGCACCCCTAGAGTAGAAACTCCATAAAAGTGACCCCATCTAAGAAACTACACCCCTCAAGGTATTCAAAACTGATTTTACAAACTTTGTTAACCCTTTAGGTGTTGCACAAGATTTAATGGAAAATAGAGATACAATTTCAAAATTTCACTTTTTTGGCAGATTTTCCATTTTAATATTTTTTTTCCAGTTACAAAGCAAGGGTTAACAGCCAAACCAAACTCATTATTTATGGCCCTGATTCTGTAGTTTACAGAAACACCCCATATGTGGTCGTAAACTGCTGTACGGGCACACAGCAGGGCGCAGAAGGAAAGGAATGCCATACGGTTTTTGAAAGGCAGATTTTGCTGGACTGTTTTTTTTGACACCATGTCCCATTTGAAGCCCTCCTGATGCACCCCTAGAGTAGAAACTCCAAAAAAGTGACCCCATTTCAGAAACTACGGGATAGGGTGGCAGTTTTGTTGGTACTAGTTTAGGGTACATATGATTTTTGGTTGCTCTATTACACTTTTTGTGAGGCAAGGTAACAAGAAATAGATTTTTTGGCACCGTTTTTTTTTGTTATTTACAAAATTCATCTGACAGGTTAGATCATGTGCTAATTTTATAGAGCAGGTTGTCACGGACGCGCCAATACCTAATATGTATAATTTTTTTTTTTTATTTATGTCAGTTTTACACAATGATTTCATTTTTAAAACAAAAAAAATGTTTTAGTGTCTCCATAGTCTAAGAGTCATAGTTTTTTCAGTTTTTGGGCGATTATCTTAAGTAGGGTCTAATTTTTTGCGGGATGAGATGACGGTTTGATTGGCACTATTTTGGGGTGCATATGACTTTTTGATCGCTTGCTATTACACTTTTTGTGACGTAAGATGACATAAAATGGCTTTTTTTACACCGTTTTTATTTTTATTTTTTTATGGTGGTCACCTGAGGGGTTAGGTCATGTGATATTTTTATAGAGCCAGTCTATATGGACCCGGCGATACCTAATATGTATACTTTTTTTTATTTATCTAAGTTTTACACAATGATTTCATTTTTGAAATGTTTTAGTGTTTCCTTAGTCTAAGAGCCATAGTTCTTTCAGTTTTTGGGCGATTATCTTGGGTAGGGTATGATTTTTGCGGGATGAGATGACGGTGTGATTGGCACTATTTTGGCGTACATGCGACTTTTTTGATCACTTTTATTACCTTTTTTGGGAAGTAAGGTGGGCAAAATTTCAATTTCATCATAGTTTTTTATATTTTATTTTTATGGCGTTCACCGTTCGGGTAAAGTAACATGACCGTTTTATAGATAAGGTGTAGGGAATTTTATTTTTTTCATTTTTAATCAGTGATAAATGTGTTTTTTGATTTTTACTTTTTTTGAAGATCCAGTGGGTCTGATGTCTGTATAATACAGTACAGTACACTATATAGTGTTTTGTACTGTATTTTACTTACACTTTGTCTGAACAGATCTACGCCTTTAGCACAGATCTGTTTAGCACCATGGACAGCAGGATGCCTGAGAAGGCGTCCTGTTGCCATGGGAACCTTCCCCATCTGCTCAGTTGTGGCCACAACTGCGCAGACGGGAAAGGGTAAGGAGGGGGGCTGTCTGGGGGCTGTCTGGGGGCTCTCTCCCTCTCTATTGGGGGGCTGCAAAGGCACATCAGCCCCCCGATGGGAGAGGGAGGGAGCTCCCTGAGCTGTTAACCTTTTCCATACAGCGGTCCGTACGGACCGCGGTATGGAAAGGGTTAAACGGCTGACATCGCATCACAGATGTCAGCCGTTTATACCAGGGTGTCAGCAATGTTCTGACACCCTGGTATACCCACTGTACACCAACGATTATTCAAGGGGAGGCGGGCGAGCCTCCCCGCATTGCCCACAACCCCCCCTGCACCTCCCGCCACCATCAAATCATTCAGGGGTGCGGGGGGGGTGAAACATATATAGTTTAAGCATACTAAAGTTTCTGATCCCCGCGGTCAGGGACCACGGAGATCAAAAACTGCAGAAAGCGCAGCAAACTGCAGGTCTGAATTGACATGCGGTTTGTTGCGATCGCCGACATGGGGGGGTCATGGGACCCCCCCGGGCATTTAGCCGAGGTGCCTGCTCAATCATTTGAGCAGGCACGGGGTTCCGATCACCGCCCGCCGCGCGGCGGTGATCGAAAATACACAGGGCGTACATGTACGCTCTGTGTCCTTAAGTACCAGGACACAAGGGCGTACCTGTACGTCCTATGTCCTTAATAAGTTAAATTAAAATCGCAATACGCGATTATTTCAATCGCATATTAATCGCGATAACTAGAATAATGACGAGTATTCGATTTCAACGAATATGAGACGAATATTCAAGCGAATATTCGCGAATTTCGTCGAAATCTAATATGGCACCTCCCGCTCATCACTAGTATTTAGCGCTGCTGGTGGCATTATAACAGATAAGCATATCCGGCTGTCAACTGAAAATGCTGACAGGTTGACTCTTATAAAAATGAACAAGGCCTGGATTGCCCCTGACTTCTCCACTCCACCAGAGAAAAGCCACAACTGAACATAAAGGCACTTTAAATGTGTTGTTTAGAATGTACTGAATACTCTGTATTCCCATGCACCCCTTCCGCCACAAAAAAGAGTATATGGTTGAATCTTCTTTTTCTCATCCTCCTCCTCCTCGTCCATCACGTATATGCCTTCTCATATAATTTTTCAGATGATCAGCTCACCAGCAGGCCCTCACCCATAATGTTTTAGATGGTCAGCTCACCAGCAGGCCCTCACCCACAATGTTTTAGATGGTCAGCTCACCAGCAGGCCCTCACCCATAATGTTTTAGATGGTCAGCTCACCAGCAGGCCCTCACCCATAATGTTTTAGATGGTCAGCTCAGCTGAAGACCTTCACCCCTAATGTTTTAGTGGGTCACCAGCAGGCCATCAATCATACTTTACCTCTCCTGTATAACGTTTCCTCATCCTAAATACCTATGACATTCCCTGTAATTTTTTTGTACTCGTTCCAATGACAGGCTCTCTTAACCACCTCCGGACCGCCTAACGCAGGATCGCGTTCCGGAGGTGGCAGCCCTGCGCAGAGTCACGCATATATGCGTCATCTCGCGAGACGCGAGATTTCCTGTGAACGCGCGCACACAGGCGCGCGCGCTCACAGGAACGGAAGGTAAGAGAGTTGATCTCCAGCCTGCCAGCGGCGATCGTTCGCTGGCAGGCTGGAGATGTGTTTTTTTTAACCCCTAACAGGTATATTAGACGCTGTTTTGATAACAGCGTCTAATATACCTGCTACCTGGTCCTCTGGTGGTCCCCTTTGTTTGGATCGACCACCAGAGGACACAGGTAGCTCAGTAAAGTAGCACCAAGCACCACTACACTACACTACACCCCCCCCGTCACTTATTAACCCCTTATTAGCCCCTGATCACCCCTGATCACCCCATATAGACTCCCTGATTACACCCCTGTCATTGATTACCCCCCTGTCATTGATTACCCCCCTGTCATTGATCAACCCCCTGTAAAGCTCCATTCAGACGTCCGCATGATTTTTACGGATCCACTGATAGATGGATCGGATCCGCCAAACGCATCCGGACGTCTGAATGAAGCCTTACACGGGCGTGATCAATGACTGTGGTGATCACCCCATATAGACTCCCTGATCACCCCCCTGTCATTGATTACCCCCCTGTCATTGATTACCCCCCTGTAAAGCTCCATTCAGACGTCCGCATGATTTTTACGGATCCACTGATAGATGGATCGGATCCGCAAAACGCATCCGGACGTCTGAATGAAGCCTTACAGGGGCATGATCAATGACTATGGTGATCACCCCATATAGACTCCCTGATCACCCCCCTGTCATTGATTACCTCCCTGTAAAGCTCCATTCAGATGTCCGCATGATTTTTACGGATGCACTGATAGATGGATCGGATCCGCAAAACGCATACGGACGTCTGAATGAAGCCTTACACGGGCGTGATCAATGACTGTGGTTATCACCCCATATAGACTCCCTGATCACCCCCCTGTCATTGATCACCCCCCTGTCATTGATCATCCCCCTGTCATTGATCACCCTCTGTAAGGCTCCATTCAGACATTTTTTTGGCCCAAGTTAACGGAATTTTTTTTTTTTTTCTTACAAAGTCTCATATTCCACTAACTTGTGTCAAAAAATAAAATCTCACATGAACTCACCATACCCCTCACGGAATCCAAATGCGTAAAATTTTTTAGACATTTATATTCCAGACTTCTTCTCACGCTTTAGGGCCCCTAGAATGCCAGGGCAGTATAAATACCCCACATGTGACCCCATTTCGGAAAGAAGACACCCCCAGGTATTCCGTGAGGGGCATATTGAGTCCATGAAAGATTGAAAATTTTGTCCCAAGTTAGCGGAACGGGAGACTTTGTGAGAAAAAAATTAAAAATATCAATAAACGCTAAATTGTGCCAAAATTTTTTTTTTTCGATGAACTCGCCATGCACCTCATTGAATACCTTGGGGTGTCTTCTTTCCAAAATGGGGTCACATGTGGGGTATTTATACTGCCCTGGCATTCTAGGGGCCCCAAAGCGTGAGAAGAAGTCTGGTATCCAAATGTCTAAAAATGCCCTCCTAAAAGGAATTTGGGCACCTTTGCGCATCTAGGCTGCAAAAAAGTGTCACACATCTGGTATCGCCGTACTCAGGAGAAGTTGGGGAATGTGTTTTGGGGTGTCATTTTACATATACCCATGCTGGGTGAGAGAAATATCTTGGTCAAATGCCAACTTTGTATAAAAAAATGGGAAAAGTTGTCTTTTGCCAAGATATTTCTCTCACCCAGCAAGGGTATATGTAAAATGACACCCCAAAACACATTCCCCAACTTCTCCTGAATACGGCGATACCACATGTGTGACACTTTTTTGCAGCCTAGGTGGGCAAAGGGGCCCATATTCCAAAGAGCACCTTTAGGATTTCACAGGTCATTTACCTACTTACCACACATTAGGGCCCCTGGAAAATGCCAGGGCAGTATAACTACCCCACAAGTAACCCCATTTTGGAAAGAAGACACCCCAAGGTATTCCGTGAGGGGCATGGCGAGTTCCTAGAATTTTTTATTTTTTGTCACAAGTTAGTGGAAAATGCAGATTTATTTTTTTTTTTTTCATACAAAGTCTCATATTCCACTAACTTGTGACAAAAAATAAAAACTTCCATGAACTCACTATGCCCATCAGCGAATACCTTGGGGTCTCTTCTTTCCAAAATGGGGTCACTTGTGGGGTAGTTATACTGCCCTGGCATTCTAGGGGCCCAAATGTGTGGTAAGGAGTTTGAAATCAAATTCTGTAAAAAATGACCTGTGAAATCCGAAAGGTGCTCTTTGGAATATGGGCACCTTTGCCCAACTAGGCTGCAAAAAAGTGTCACACATCTGGTATCTCCGTACTCAGGAGAAGTTGGGGAATATGTTTTGGGGTGTCATTTTACATATACCCATGCTGGGTGAGAGAAATATCTTGGCAAAAGACAACTTTTCCCATTTTTTTATACAAAGTTGGCATTTGACCAAGATATTTATCTAACCCAGCATGGGTATATGTAAAAAGACACCCCAAAACACATTCCTCAACTTCTCCTGAATACAGAGATACCAGATGTGTGACACTTTTTTGCAGCCTAGGTGGGCAAAGGGGCCCATATTCCAAAGAGCACCTTTCGGATTTCACTCGTCATTTTTTACAGAATTTGATTTCAAACTCCTTACCACACATTTGGGCCCCTAGAATGCCAGGGCAGTATAACTACCCCACAAGTGACCCCATTTTGGAAATAAGAGACCCCAAGGTATTCGCTGATGGGCATAGTGAGTTCATGGAAGTTTTTATTTTTTGTCACAAGTTAGTGGAATATGAGACTTTGTATGAAAAAAAAAAAATAAATCATCATTTTCCACTAACTTGTGACAAAAAATAAAAAATTCTAGTAACTTGCCATGCCCCTCACGGAATACCTTGGGGTGTCTTATTTCCAAAATGGGGTCACTTGTGGGGTAGTTATACTGCCCTGGCATTCTAGGGGCCCAAATGTGTGGTAAGGAGTTTGAAATCAAATTCTGTAAAAAATGACCTGTGAAATCCGAAAGGTGCTCTTTGGAATATGGGCCCCTTTGCCCACCTAGGCTGCAAAAAAGTGTCACACATCTGGTATCTCCGTACTCAGGAGAAGTTGGGGAATGTGTTTTGGGGTGTCATTTTACATATACCCATGCTGGGTGAGAGAAATATCTTGGCAAAAGACAACTTTTCCCATTTTTTTATACAAAGTTGGCATTTGACCAAGATATTTATCTCACCCAGCATGGGTATATGTAAAAAGACACCCCAAAACACATTCCTCAACTTCTCCTGAATACAGAGATACCAGATGTGTGACACTTTTTTGCAGCCTAGGTGGGCAAAGGGGCCCATATTCCAAAGAGCACCTTTCGGATTTCACTCGTAATTTTTTACAGAATTTGATTTCAAACTCCTTACCACACATTTGGGCCCCTAGAATGCCAGGGCAGTATAACTACCCCACAAGTGACCCCATTTTGGAAAGAAGAGACCCCAAGGTATTTCGTGATGGGCATAGTGAGTTCATGGAAGTTTTTATTTTTTGTCACAAGTTAGTGGAATATGAGACTTTGTAAGAAAAAAAAAAAAAAAAAAAATCATCATTTTCCGCTAACTTGTGACAAAAAATAAAAAGTTCTATGAACTCACTATGCCCATCAGCGAATACCTTAGGGTGTCTACTTTCCGAAATGGGGTCATTTGTGGGGTGTTTGTACTGTCTGGGCATTGTAGAACCTCAGGAAACATGACAGGTGCTCAGAAAGTCAGAGCTGCTTCAAAAAGCGGAAATTCACATTTTTGTACCATAGTTTGTAAACGCTATAACTTTTACCCAAACCATTTTTTTTTTACCCAAACATTTTTTTTTTATCAAAGACATGTAGAACAATAAATTTAGAGCAAAATTTATATATGGATGTAGTTTTTTTTGCAAAATTTTACAACTGAAAGTGAAAAATGTCATTTTTTTGCAAAAAAATCGTTAAATTTCGATTAATAACAAAAAAAGTAAAAATGTCAGCAGCAATGAAATACCACCAAATGAAAGCTCTATTAGTGAGAAGAAAAGGAGGTAAAATTCATTTGGGTGGTAAGTTGCATGACCGAGCAATAAATGGTGAAAGTAGTGTAGGTCAGAAGTGTAAAAAGTGGCCTGGACTTTCAGGGTGTTTAAGCACTGGGGGCTGAAGTGGTTAAGAGTCCTGTATTGTTATTTATCATCACTACCTCCCTGAGTCGGTAATGGGAAATTTGCGCGCCCCCGTCTGCCTTTCTTGGAAGTGGTAGCCGTGGCCATCCCTCAGGCTCCCTCTCCGGAAGCGAACCCTGATTCCCCATTGCCCGTGGTCACCATGGTAGGTGCCAAAAAGAACATCGAAAGTTGATAGAGCAGACATCCGAATAGATCGTCAACATCACGGGGACGTGAGATCAGCTTAGAAGTTATCTAGAGTTAACAAAGCGGCAGCAGGCCCTCACCTACAATTGATTACACGGTCAGCTCAACGTCCGTTCGTCTTCCAAGTTCATTATCATCAGATGATAGTCTGGTCAACACAATCGTAATCACCGGGTGTCACGTAACTAATTAGCACGGAGGAGTGTCTTTGGTTATCGAAATGAACCACACAAATCGAATCGATCCACGCGCTCAAAACGGCCATGCACCACCATTAACAGAATCGCTAAATAGGTATCAATCTGTCAATCCTTTCTGTGTCAGGGCCGTGTGAGGCTTCCCGTGCGTAGTCAAATTAAGCCGCAGGCTCCACTCCTGGTGGTGCCCTTCCATCAATTAGTTTAAGTTTCAGCTTTGCAACCATATTCCCCCCGGAACCCAAAGACCTTAGTTTCCCAGAAAATGCTCGGCGGGAAATGGGAATAACGCTGCCGGGGATCGTCTTCGAACCTCCAACTTAAGTTGTTGATTAATGAAAACGTTTGTGCAACAAAGGTTTCGGCTGTGGTTCGGCTTGCGTCGTTACAAGAATTTTACCTCTACAGGTACAATATGGATGCCACCGGCAGTTCCTCTTCCAATGAGTTCAGTTTGATCGTCCAAGAATCCGGTCAACACAATCGAAACCACCGGCCGTCCCTCTTAGTTATGGCCCCAGTTCCGAAAATCACGAAAATGTTTGTCTGAACTTGCTCTTTATATAAAAGTAAATATACAGGAAAGAATGTTTCCTAACAATTTTTCATCTAAAATCCCTTTTATCTTCGGTTTTGTGAGTTTTATGGTCAGTCTGTAAAAGTGGCGTACAATTCGGGCAACATCGTTACCAGCAGCGACATTGTAGTCCAAGATGCATTGAGACATCCTCCCCATGCTGTCCCCGACCCATTTCGGTGGTGTTTTCATCAATTTCTGACCTTTTGCTATGAACCAGGCACCCTCCCCTCTTCAGAGCAGGGGGTGCCTGGTTTAATGCTCGGGTCCTCCCATTGACTTCTATAGGGCTCGGGTGCTCGGTAGAGCACCCGAGCATCCTGGTGTGCTCAGGCAGAGCACCCGAGCATCGGGGTGCTCGATCATCACTAATAGTAAACTCTTAATTGTGAGAAATTTACAAATCTGTAAATACAGATAACCTTATTAGAATCATAAAGCAGGGGTATGACTATAGGGACCCTGGAGTCTTAACGTTATGGCAACATGTGCAGCAAAGAATCTGTGACATTGCAAAAGGTGAAATCTGCAGTGGAACTCTGCAGCACAAATTGATTTTTAAAATGCTCACTTCATATTTAGTTACCTTTGGATTCCATTGTAGAAATTTTCTGCAGCATGTCTAATGTACGCCAGCTCCCCTGGTGTAGATTTAGACAATTTTCTACACCCCAAACAGGCGTAGAAAATGATAAATGAGATTGGTCTGCCGGCCTGACCCCTTTCCCACCTACGCCCACTTATTTTAGACCTGGCATGAGCTGTAAAAAGTTGTAGATTGTGGCGCAATTAACATTTTATTAAAATAACAACAATTGGCATATATCTGATAATAAATGATCCCCTTATGCTTAAAAAAAGACTTCATTATTTAAAAACTTTCTCTTTAAGATAGGGAAATTGGATACAGACTCATGCCCTAAATGTGGAGTACCAAACGAAGATTGACATCACCTTACATGGCAATTGGGGAGACATACTTCATTTTCTACTCTCTTATTGGGGTAAGATAGTTTTTATACGCACAGCGTTAACGGTGGAAAAAACTGGCTTGTTGGGACCAAGCGTCCAAACTTTATGCCTTAATGGGGGCAAATCCCTGCCCATTTAATACACACCCATACGTCAATGTCAAAAGAAACAGTGGCTTATCCTGCACAAGCATCCAAAATATGCATTAACAGGGGCAGAATGCATGCCTGTATTTATACACATAAAAGTTTTAATTGTCAGAAGAAAACAGTGGCTTGGAAAAAAAATTCTCTTTTATTTGAGAACAGCAACAGTACAGTCTGGACATTAAAAGGATAAATGTGTAGAGGCAATAGTGGCAGCAATACTGTATTTATGCCATCAGTAGCAGCAGCATGGAACAGATATGGTAGCAAGTCTATGTGTGTTGTGTTTTAGTATTATTAGTAGTAGTGGTGGCTTAGATGGATAAGCAGTAGGTGGATAAGCAGTGGGGAGTAGCAGCTATAGTGGAGCATGCAGCAGCAGCCATACGGTACAGATATAGAACATGATGGTAAGCAGGTAGAAAGCAGCAGAAGCATGATGGCGGCAGCAGCTATACTGTACGGAACATGATGGTAGGCAGACAGACAATGACAGTGGCATGATGGGGTACCATCTGCCGCAGATCTATTCATGAACCTGAACCATTTTGACAAAAGTGATTTTTTTTTTTCGACACTGGAGGAGAACAAGCTTGTCTGGTTGTGATGAGGCCATCTGCCGTGCTAAAAACCATCGTTGAGATGACACTGGAGGCTGGATAAAGATGTACAAAGAGAGCAAATTGGGGCTAGTTCCACCCACTGTTCCAATCTGCCTCCCAGAAGTCCATGGGGTCTGGGGACAGAGTATGTGCTGGGGAAAGGCCACAGTCATTTATAAAATGAGACCATTTCAAATAATTTTTTGGAAAAGAAATTCCCATAATGAGAAAAGTTTTACAGACACCTGCCTGGCACAAAGTCCAAGTGGTGGCATACAGAAGAAATTAATTTTAGGGGAGAATAAAATTTTAGGGAAGGGGCATAAATGCGGCACTACGGACACCTGGTCAAAAGTCAGACTGATGCGATATGGCAAAAACTGTGGCTGATGACAGAAGAATTACGTTTCAGAAAAGGATAACATTTTAGTGAAGGCGTGAAACTGTGGCACTATAGAGACCTGGCCAAAAGACCAGCAGATGGAATATGGAAAAAACTGTGGATGATGGCACAGAGATTTCCATTTTCAAAAAGAACTACATTTTGGTGAACTGTGCCATATTGATCACAACTAAGTGGTATGATAGTAACTGCACCACCAGCAACTTGGCCAGTTGGGAGTTCAGCTTGCACACAAGCTAATTGGTGGTTAGGAAAAGTTTTCTTATGCCACACATTCAGTGGATGTCTCATAATGAATCAGAGGACAAGGGGAAGAGAATGGGGAAAAGAGTGAGTAAGAGAAGAAGCAGCTGATGAAGAAGACAAGGACACTGTACTGGTTAGGGATGTGGACTGGATGAAAAAAAAGACGAGGAGAAGGAGGACATACTTCTTCCAATTAGGAAAGTGGGTCAGTTGTATTTTTCCAAAGGATTCGGTGATGCCTCCTCATGTGCTGTAATAAAGCCCTTGTTCCAAAGATATACCATACACATGTAGAGGCATTAATGATTCTATTTTCATATAGTGCAGTACTACTGGTTGCCTACTCTTGACATGTGTATATTAATCATTGACATTAAAACATTAAAATATAGCTTTTATTACTAACTGCTTAAAATGATATGAACTACCTAACCTAATATTAAAACTATCTAATATGGCCTCTGATGTACCGTTTGTTCTATTAGCTGTGCTATTATAGTAGTGGCCTGGTAGCGGCGCGCTTGCTCCAGTTACCACTCGATGATGCTATGCGGAATCTATATATCGAACTGTCAGAGGTCTATTGTAGCCTAAAAACTTATACACTGCCCCCCGACATGTTTCGCCATGTACATGGCGTCTTCAGGGGCACGGGCAGTCAAGAGTAGGCAACCAGTAGTACTGCACTATATGAAAATAGAAGTAATAAAGCCCTGGCACCTATGTTTGTGTTTGAACATTTCAGTACTGCAGATCCTGCACAAGGCTGTGGTTTTGTGTGCTGGTCTTGTGGAGAAAAAGCGCCATATTGGAGATATTCGCACAAAGCTAGTGGCAGACAAGTTTAGCCTAGTTCTGGGACCTTTTGAGATTGCACTCACAGTGTGAGTGGCATCACCAGTTCCTGAGCTGACCACAAGAGAAACAGATCTGGCCCTGCTAGTTCTTTGGGAGGTGTTGGATGTACGTTGCCTCCGCTCTTTATTGCTGCCACCACCAGTCTCTTCTGATATCTCTTCCTACTTCTTAGCAACCAGATCCGGCTCCCAGGTCCTGTCCAACACACAATAATCATCATAGTCCTCAACATCTCTGCTACTTTTATCAGACAAAGATATATCATTGTGGGCTTATTGGCCCCCTTCCCAATTCCCAGCTCTGTAGTTGCCACTGTGATTAATACTGCCCCGTACTGCCACCACCATGGCTACAACTACCACCAATACAGCTATGCTTTAGGTCCTCCACATCCACCTGAACCTCATGGCAGTCCAAATACTGATGTTTCTCATACAACTCATCAACAGGAATACTCTCTTGAGTCTTCTTGTTGTTGCCTAGTATGAAGGTGTCACACTAGGAGGGAGCAGTGAAGACAGATGATGCAGATGAAATGATTTTCTGAGGCTGCAAGGAGAAGGAGCAGTAATAGAATGTGTTCAGTAACACTGATATAACAATGCAGTTATTGCAGTAAATTTGTTTGAACTACATAGTATATTTCAGTAATAATGTATACCTATAACATAGGTATAAACATGGCATTATTGAAGTATTGCTTTTGGTGTAAAAAATGACATTATTGCTGTAAAATGTTTTTGTTATAACTACCCATTATCTTGCAGTAATATTCAAGACATTTAATAACATACCGTAGGTATAATAATGACATCATTCCCATTAAATGCTTTTGCTATAACCAAATGTTATCTTGCAGTAATATACAAGTATTTTAATAATATGGATATACTAATATTATTGCCATAAAATGGTGTTCTTATAATAGAACGTTATCTAAAAAGTGTAATAACATGGGTATAATGCACTGAAATGGTTTTTAGAAGAAAAATAATGTGCAATAAATTTTTCAGTGTTTGCAGCAGAATGCTATTCTAGTGCTGGTGTTAAGCCTATGAACTGTAGAAACTTGAATTGTATTTTTTTTTTAAGCTGGCTGCCTTTTCATATACAGAAAAAAATTGTGTCTTTAATGCTAGGGTTTGTAATGCAACGCTAGATACCAGCAGCTGTATTAAACACAGACCAGACCCAAGTCCCTTTCCCTAAAGCTTTCCCCGATCAAATTGCCTAAAATCTTCCCAATTATATTTCCCTATTCTCTCTTAAGTACATCTAGTTTACTGGCTTGTGTTGCAATTGCTTTTTGTCAGACAGTACCACAAGACACATCCTTCTAGGTCAGAACTCAGAATTCTGTTCTACGCCATTCGTAGCAAATGACCATTCAGAATTTTCTCCCTGTCTGTCGGCCTCTGAACCAATCAGGGCAAGCCCCCCTCCTGTCCTCACAGTGTCATCTGATCCTCCATCTTCTTCCTCCCTCATGTTTTTTTCTGTCAATATTCACAGCGAAAAGGTGCTGGCCGCCGTTTTTACATTATTCGTCTGAAAAGAATTGCAAAAGTTTGGGATTTGTTTAATGGACACATTTTTCAGAAATTCGTAACAAAACCAAGTTATTGTTCATTTTGCATATTTTCTTTTATGATATATATTAATAAAGTTGATTTATAAAATAAACATAATACACTGCTCAAAAAAATAAAGGGAACACTTAAACAACACAATGTAACTCCAAGTCAATCACACTTCTATGAGATCAAACTGTCCACTTAGGAAGCAACACTGAGTGACAATCAATTTCACATGCTGTTGTGCAAATGGGATAGACAACAGGTGGAAATTATAGGCAATTAGCAAGACAACCCCAATAAAGGAGTAGTTCTGCAGGTGGTGACCACGGACCATTTCTCAGTTCCTATGCTTCCTGGCTGATGTTTTGGTCACTTTTGAATGCTGGCGGTGCTTTCACTCTAGTGGTAGCATGAGACGGAGTCTACAACCCACACAAGTGGCTCAGGTAGTGCAGCTTATCCAGGATGGCACATCAATGCGAGCTGTGGCAAGAAGGTTTGCTGTGTCTGTCAGCGCAGTGTCCAGAGCATGGAGGCGCTACCAGGAGACAGGCCAGTACATCAGGAGACGTGGAGGAGGCTGTAGGAGGGCAACAACCCAGCAGCAGGACCGCTACCTCCGCCTTTGTGCAAGGAGGAACAGGAGGAGCACTGCCAGAGCCCTGTAAAATGACCTCCAGCAGGCCACAAATGTGCAGGTGTCTGCTCAAACGGTCAGAAACAGACTCCATGAGGGTGATATGAGGGCCCGATGTCCACAGGTGGGGGTTGTGCTTACAGCCCAACACCGTGCAGGACGTTTGGAATTTGCCAGAGAACTCCAAGATTGGCAAATTCGCCACTGGCGCCCTGTGCTCTTCACAGATGAAAGCAGGTTCACACTGAGCACATGTGACAGACGTGACAGAGTCTTGAGACGCCGTGGAGAACATTCTGCTGCCTGCAACATCCTCCAGCATGACCGGTTTGGCATTGGGTCAGTAATGGTGTGGGGTGTCATTTCTTTGGAGGGTCGCACAGCCCTCCATGTGCTCGCCAGAGGTAGCCTGACTGCCATTAGGTACCGAGATGAGATCCTCAGACCCCTTGTGAGACCATATGCTGGTGCGGTTGGCCCTGGGTTCCTCCTAATGCAAGACAATGCTAGACCTCATGTGGATGGAGTGTGTGAGCAGTTCCTGCAAGACGAAGGCATTGATGCTATGGACTGACCCGTCCGTTCCCCAGACCTGAATCCAATTGAGCACATCTGGGACATCATGTCTCGCTCTATCCACCAACGTCACGTTGCACTACAGACTGTCCAGGAGTTGGCAGATGCTTTAGTCCAGGTCTGGGAGGAGATCCCTCAGGAGACCGTCCGCCACCTCATCAAGAGCATGCACAGGCGTTGTAGGGAGGTCATACAGGCACGTGGAGGACACACACACTACTGAGCCTCATTTTGACTTGTTTTAAGGACATTACATCAAAGTTGGATCAGCCTGTAGTGTGTTTTAGCACTTTAATTTGGAGTGTGACTCCAAATCCAGACCTCCATGGGTTGAAAAATTTGATTTCCATTTTTTTATTTTTGTGTGATTTTGTTGTCAGCACATTCAACTATGTAAATAACAAAGTATTTCAGAAGAATATTTAATTAACTCAGATCTAGAATGTGTTATTTTTGTGTTCCCTTTATTTTTTTGAGCAGTGTATTTTAAAGAGGACCTGGCTCTTTGACATTTGTGTCTGATTCTATAAAATCATTTAGAATCTGAATTGTGCCGTTCCACTGTTATTCCTCCTGAAAATTTATGAATAAGCTGATAATTGAGTGTTACCGTTCCCCATGTCAGTGAGACATGCACCTACATACTCTGATACTGTTCATCTAACTTTTCCTAAATAACAGTTATTGTTCAACTCACGTTAAAGTAATATAATTAATACTTCCTACATTTGGTGTGGTTATTTTCTTATAATAGCTATGTATTCACAGCTGTTATTTTCATAATAACAAACATTTGTTAACTTTTGTAATGTGCTTTTCTCACATATGGGACTCAAAGCGCAGGTTGTGTAGCTGAGGCAACTCGTCTGTTCTAAGATAAATACGAAAGGGATGACGTTTTTCATGTCGCAGTTGAACCTCTGACAAACTTTGTGGCCTCTTCGAAGGTCTTCAGCACCCAACAGGCATCTCGATGAGAAGTATTCCAACCGTGTGGAAACTAACATATCCACTATTGAGGTGATATGCTCAATTTCACTTTACATAAAGGTAGGTTGCTGCCAAACAGTAGGTATTGCTGCAGTAATCACTTATATATGCTACGTAATTAAATTGAAAGTGCAGCGTCCCACTCAGGACATGTGGGAACTGCAAAATAGCTTTAAAACTGCATTATCATATTGCATGTTATTTTGTACTACAACACCTGTTGTATCCCTGTTCATAGGCTGGTCTGGTGTAATTTATACATCCCACCACTAGATGGGGATAGCACTTAGGTCATATATATACCTAGGTCAGGCCTAGTGGGTGAGGTTAGTCAGAGTAGACAGAACAGATCAGTAATCAGAAATAAGTATGCTGAGTTTGAGAGAGTGCAGATCTAGCACTTCTGCTCAGATGAATGTTTAGTCCAGAAAGGGACAAAAGAAAGAAAATATTAACATCCAAAGTATAAAAGCCACAATCCAGGCATAAAAGACCTTTGAGTATCCAGGTGAAGGATACTATAGCCACCGGCAACCTCACCAGATTACACTAATACGGAACCTTCAGGCTAAGCTAAACCCAGCCAAACCTATTAACAGTGGATCAACAGGATTCCTTTAAGATGCAAAGGACTGTATTCTATTTGATGTACATGCTGCAATTGGAACCAACATCAGTAAAAGCTGTGAGTTGTATCCTACCACTGTCTACTTCATTCTTACTATTGGTTGTACCACCATTAATGGTACTGGCGTCACGACAAGTACCATCAAGGGACTCAGCCGCAACAAGCACCCTAAGCACCCCTGACATCAAGGGCACCTCAAACTCCATCTTGGCTGATGCTTCCCTATCACAGAGCGTGCCCCGGAGGATTTCATGCTGTCCACCTCAACACTGTGCTGCCAGCCCAGGGAGGCTTTCTGCTAACCGTGAGTAAACTGATGAACTGTGTTGTTATTTGGCCCCTCATCAGCCCACCGTGCACCTCACGTGTTGCCCCTGCGGTACTGGCTGGCTGCAAAAGCACCCCCCAAAAACAAAAATGTAAATTGCGACCGTGTGGAAATTGAAAATATGTAAATAGTTGATTGAGGCTTGACTCTCAATTTCAACTTAACACATACAGGTAGATTGCTCCCACACAGTGGATATTGCTGCAGTAATCATATATATATATATATATATATATATATGCACACTCACCTAAAGAATTATTAGGAACACCATACTAATACGGTGTTGGACCCCCTTTTGCCTTCAGAACTGCCTTAATTCTACGTGGCATTGATTCAACAAGGTGCTGATAGCATTCTTTAGAAATGTTGGCCACAAGGCATTTTTGCCAACAGGACTGCCGCATACTAGATGTTTTTCCCTTTTCACACCATTCTTTGTAAACCCTAGAAATGGTTGTGCGTCAAAATCCCAGTAACTGAGCAGATTGTGAAATACTCAGACCGGCCCATCTGGCACCAACAACCGTGCCACACTCAAAATTGCTTAAATCACCTTTCTTTCCCATTCTGACATTCAGTTTGGAGTTCAGCAGATTGTCTTGACAAGGACCACACCCCTAATGCATTGAAGCAACTGCCGTGTGATTGGTTGACTAGATAATTGCATTAATGAGAAATAGAACAGGTGTTTCTAATAATTCTTTTGGTGAGTGTATATATATATATATATATATATATATATATATACAGGGTGGGCCATTTATATGGATACACCTTAATAAAATGGGAATGGTTGGTGATATTAACTTCCTGTTTGGGGAACTTTAGTATATGTGAGGGGGGAAACTTTTCAAGATGGGTGGTGACCATGGCGGCCATTTTGAAGTCGGCCATTTTGAATCCAACTTTTGTTTTTTCAATAGGAAGAGGGTCATGTGACACATCAAACTTATTGGGAATTTTACAAGAAAAACAATGGTGTGCTTGGTTTTAGCGTAACTTTATTCTTTCATGAGTTATTTACAAGTTTCTGACCACTTATAAAATGTGTTCAATGTGCTGCCCATTGTGTTGGATTGTCAATGCAACCCTCTTCTCCCACTCTTCACACACTGATAGCAACACCGCAGGAGAAATGCTAGCACAGGCTTCCAGTATCCGTAGTTTCAGGTGCTGCTGTATCTTCACAGCATAGACAATTGCCTTCAGATGACCTCAAAGATAAAAGTCTATGGGGGTCAGATCGGGAGACCTTGGGGGCCATTCAACTGGCCCACGATGACCAATCCACTTTCCAGGAAACTGTTCGTCTAGGAATGCTCGGACCTGACACCCATAATGTGGTGGTGCACCATCTTGCTGGAAAAACTCAGGGAACGTGCCAGCTTCAGTGCATAAAGAGGAAAACACATCATCATATAGCAATTTCGCATATCCAGTGGCCTTGAGGTTTCCATTGATGAAGAATGGCCCCACTATCTTTGTACCCCATATACCACACCATACCATCAATTTTTTTGTTCCAACAGTCTTGGAGGGATCTATCCAATGTGGGTTAGTGTCAGACCAATAGCGGTGGTTTTGTTTGTTAACTTCACCATTCACATAAAAGTTTGCCTCATCACTGAACAAAATCTTCTGCGTAAACTGAGGGTCCTGTTCCAATTTTTATTTTGCCCATTCTGCAAATTCATTGCGCCGATCTGTGTCATCCTCGTTGAGATGCTGCAGTAGCTGGAGTTTGTAAGGGTGCCATTTGTGAGTAGCTAATATCCGCCGAAGGGATGTTCGACTAATGCCACTCTCCAGTGACATGCGGCGAGTGCTACACTGTGGGCTCTTGCTGAATGAAGCTAGGACAGCCACTGATGTTTCTTCATTAGAGACAGATTTCATGCGTCCACATTTTGGCAAATCCAACACTGAACCAGTTTCACGAAACTTAGCAAGCAGTTTTCTAACTGTAGCATGGGAGATGGGTGGTCTCGTAGGGTGTCTTGCATTGAAATCTGCTGCAATGACCCGGTTACTGCGTTCACCAGACATCAACACAATTTCTATCCGCTCCTCATGTGTTAACCTCGGCGACATGTCAATGGCTGTAAACAAAGAGAAACTTGTAAATAACTCATGAAAGAATAAAGTTACGTTAAAACCAAGCAAACCATTGTTTTTCTTGTGAAATTCCCAATAAGTTTGATGTGTCACATGACCCTCTTCCTATTGAAAAAACTAAAGTTGGATTCAAAATGTCCGACTTCAAAATGGCCGCCATGGTCACCACCCATCTTGAAAAGTTTCCCCCCTCACATACTAATGTACCACAAACAGGAAGTTAATATCACCAACCATTCCCATTTTATTAAGGTATATCTATATAAATGGCCCACCCTGTGTACAGTTGCAAGAAAAAGTATGTGAACCCTTTGGAATGATATGGATTTCTGCACAAATTGGTCATAAAATGTGATCTGATATTCATCTAAGTCACAACAATAGACAATCACAGTCTGCTTAAACTAATAACACACAAAGAATTTAATGTTACCATGTTTTTATTGAATACACCATGTAAACATTAACAGTGCTGTTGGAAAAAGTATGTGAACCCTTGGATTTAGTAACTGGTTGAACCTCCTTTGTCAGAAATAACTTCAACCAAACGTTTCCTGTAGTTACAGATCAGACGTGCACAACGGTCAGAAGTAATTCTTGACCATTCCTCTTTACAGAACTGTTTCAGTTCAGCAATATTCTTGGGATGTCTGGTATGAATCGCTTTCTTGAGGTCATGTCACAGGATCTCAATCGGGTTGAGGTCAGGACTCTGACTGGGCCTCTCCAGAAGGTGTATTTTCTTCTGTTTAAGCCATTCTGTTGTTGATTTATTTCTATGCTTTGGGTCGTTGTCCTGTTGCAACACCCATCTTCTGTTGAGCTTCAGCTGATGGACAGATGGCCTTAAGTTCTCCTGCAAAATGTCTTGATAAACTTGGGAATTCATTTTTCCTTTGATGATAGCAATCCGTCCAAGCCCTGATGCAGCAAAGCAGTCCCAAACCATGATGCCCCCACCACCATACTTCACAGTTGGGATGAGGTTTTGATGTTGGTGTGCTGTGCCTCTTTTTCTCCACATATAGTGTTGTGTGTTTCTTCCAAACAACTCAACTTTGGTTTCATCTGTCAACAGAATATTTTGCCAGTACTTCTGTGGAACATCCAGGTGCTCTTGTGCAAACTGTAAACGTGCAGCAATGTTTTTTTTGGACATCAGTGGCTTCCTCTGTGGTATCCTCCCATGAAATCCATTCTTGTTTAGTGTTTTACGTATCGTAGATTCGCTAACAGGGATGTTAGCATATGCCAGAGACTTTTGTAAGTCTTTAGCTAACACTCTAGGATTGTTCTTCACTTCATTGAGCAGTCTGCGCTGTGCTCTAGCAGTCATATTTACAGGACAGCCACTCCTAGGGAGAGTAGCAGCAGTGCTGAACTTTCTCCATTTATAGACAATTTGTCTTACCATGGACTGATGAACAGCAAGGCTTTTGGAGATACTTTTATAACCCTTTCCAGCTTTATGCAAGTCAACAATTCTTAATCGTAGGTCTTCTGAGAGTTCTTTTGTGTGAGGCATCATTCACATCAGGCAATGCTTCTTGTGAAAAGCAAACCCAGAACTGTTGTGTGTTTTTTATAGGGCAGGGCAGCTCTAACCAACACCTCTAATCTCATCTCATTGATTGGACTCCAGTTGGCTGACACCTCACTCCAATTAGCTCTTGGAGATGTCATTAGTCTAGGGGTTCACATACTATTTCCACCTGCACTGTGAATGTTTACATGGTGTGTTCAATATAAACATGGTAACATTTAATTATTTGTGTGTTATTAGATTAAGCAGACTGTGATTGTCTATTGTTGTGACTTAGATGAAGATCAGATCACATTTTATGACCAATTTGTGCAGAAATCCATATAATTCCAAAGGGTTCACATATTTTTTCTTGCAACTGTATATATATATATATATATATATACAGTATTTTGAACCCCACAAACAAAGAATTTCTGTAAAAATTGGGAAATAAAATGAAAGTATATGCCTGCAGCTTTTGAGGTGCAACTGCACTTCTGTTGGAAGGCACAGCCATAGGTCTGGTCTCCTATTTTCCTGTCAGCTGCCCTGCTTCTCTCTGTTATACACAACACACACAATTCTTATTTTCTTCACTTTCCCTGTCATGAGGTGCAGCGTACTCAAGTTGTGTTTAATAATGTTTCTGGGTGTAGTAGTGCAATAGACACTAACCTGAGACGGCTGACTCTCTGCAAAGGCAGGTGATGGTAGAAAATGTTCGTGACGCCAGTGCCAATTAAACGGTGGCACGCCGTTTGCGGATAGCAGGAATAAATGAGGAACCACGTGATGTTAAAACAAAACTCCAACTTTAGTAGTTTCCATACAGAGACATTAACGGAAGCACAGTTCCTTTGCATACAGTTGATTTTTCAATACGGTCGATGCAGGCAATACAGATTGAGCAAGGTGACTACAGAGTGTGAAACACAGGACTTGCAGTACAGGAGCTTGCACTCTATTTCTGACTGATCCTGGGACATAGAAAATCTTCTCCAAGGCCCAATACCTTAACTCTGGCGTATATCCTTGGTTTTCTCTTTATAAAGTACCTCCTCTGTTATCTTGAGCACCTCTTGCTTTTCTGCGCTTTGCCTCTGTCTCCCTCTCAGCTTCCTCAGGCTCTAGAAACTTCTGAGCTGTGGTCTTCCTGCTTCTGCATATATATATATTCAGGAGGGGAACCTTCTCCTTGGATTTGAAACCCGGTTACAGGGTCTGTAATACCCTCTCCTGGTCCGCAGGCTTCAGGCCTGGACTTGTCTCTGACATAGTCTAAGCTCCAGCTTCAGACTACAGGCTGCAGCTTTAGACAGACACTTAGACTAGACTCCCTTTCTCTTCCCTGACTGGGCCTTATATAAACTAGGGCTCTCTAGCTCCCTCTAGTGACTAGAAGCTGGAATGACACCCCTAGCAGGCCTGTACTTGCAAGTTTCACAGTAACAGGGAAATACATAGCATTACATTACATGACATTTTATAAAACTGACATATACCAACTTCCCCATAAGTATGGGGGGACGACAGCACACCAAGTGACACTTTTGTAGTGACGGGCATTACAGTCCCCGTACACTACATAAGCTTGATTGATTTTTTACTGTCCCTGACTACCTAAAATAGTTTTCCTGGCAGACACTGTAAGACTCAAACACCTTCTTTCACACACACCCCAGCACAGAATTACATTCTGCTTCCTCTGCAAGGGCACCTCCCGGCCTACTGCAGCACTGATTGGCTCATCCAGGCTGTCTGTCAGGGCCAGCCATTCCCCACTTCCTCTCAAGGAACATATAAGAACCCTTCTTCGTCCCTAATTTTTTATGTATAACAAATCCTTAGAAAAAAAGACCTTGGCTGATTACATATAAAACATAACTTTTACTAATGATAATTAAAAAGATAAACTCACATAGTGCTTAAATAAACAGTGAAAAAATAGAACTAAAGATATTACAAATACAGGTAGACAGTAGCCGGTAATAAACTGAATAGTCTTACCAGTTCTATAAGGATATACTCAGGTAAGTTTCTACCTTTCAACCCTCCTGGATAGTCAGATGGCAGGGTCTGTAGAAAAGCTGTAATTCTTACGGGGACATAAAACTAAATAGCCCTTAAGTTTATGCCCTAAAAGTTGGTTGGGATAGGGGCTGAGCCGTCCCTACCTAGCAAAAATACGGAGCACCCGCCCCGATAGGGACGACCTGGTCTGAAACCTTTCCCTTGTAGGGGCCTAGTCCCTAAGCATATCCTTCTCTCTCATGTCCCAACATGACATGTTTTGTCCCTTCCTGGGACTCATCAGGGGATAAGTATACAGATGAAGGGTAAACGATTTGAAGATCAGAGGCGTCCAAATGAGTAGGCATAGAGGACAACAGTGGTCAGTGCCTGTATGGGCTAGGGGAAATGTAACCCTAACCCCTTGTCTCACCGCCGTAAATCAAGGAGCCCTATTGGGGCGGGTGCTCCGTTTTGCTAGGTAGGGACGGCTCAGCCCCTATCCCCACCAACTTTTAGGGCATGAACTTAAGGGCTATGTAGTTTTATGTCCCCGTAAGAATTACAAATAGGGCTCCTTGTTATTTGATTAATGGTCTACTCATTTGGACGCCTCTGATCTTCAAACCGTTTACCCTCCATCTGTATACTTATCCCCTGATGAGTCCCGGGAAGGGATGAAACATGTCATGTTGGGACATGAGAGAGGGATATGCTTAGGGACTACGCCTCTACAAAGGAAAGGTTTCAGACCGGGTCTTTCCTATCGGGGCGGGTGCTCCGTATTTTTGCTAGGTAGGGACGGCTCAGCCCCAATCCTAACCAACTTTTAGGACATCAACTAAAGGGATATGTAGTTTTATGTCTCCGTAAGAATTACAGCATTTATACGGACCCTGTCATCTGACTATCCAGGACAGTTGAAAGGTAGAAACTTAACTGAGTATATCCTCATAGAACTGGTAAGACTATTCCATTTACAGTATTACCGGCTACTATCTACCTGAATTTTTAATACCCTTTGTTCTATTTTTTTTACTGTTTATTTAAGCACTATGTGGGTTTATCATTAGTAAAAGTTATGTTTTAAATGTAATCAGCCAAGGTCTTTTTTCTAAGGATTTGTTATATATTTGAGGGTTGGACAAGGCAAACAAAACAACTGACTAGGCCCCAAATGCTAGGGAACAAAGCGGTCACCTCTTAGCAATCCCTATAACACTTTCCCTAAGCTGCTATGCCCATGTGCATATCTCGATGGTAGATATGCACATGCCCACGTACCTAAGACTATAACACACTGAACCAAACCCTCAGCTGTAGGGAAGAGGGAAAGAGAGACCCAGCTCCTTCAACAACCGAAGGAGCTAGCGTCACTCTAGAGGCCTAGTAAAAACAGACACAGAAGGAAAAAAGAAAAAGGACATATCTAGAGATGTGTTGGAGCAGACAATCCACCAAATTTCCGGAGCTCACACAAGGCAGAACAATAACCCACAAAGGCTATAGGGAGAGGGAGGAATAAATAGCCTCACCAATTACCTAAAGAACAACACCTGGGAGGAGGTGGGATTCAGTTTAAACCCACAACAAAACAAACTGTCAGATCGAGTCACGTGCAGCAACGCTGACAGATCTCCTCAGAACACCCACAGGGCAGGGTGTGAGTGAAAGGCATTGACAAGGTGGCTAGCATTAACATCGGTAGCCGTAACCAGCATTATTTCCTCGGGAGCGTATCCCCTCCAATGCACCAGGTACTGAAGAAAACCCTGAAGAACACGTGAGTTGAGAATTCTAGAGAACTGAAACTCCAGATTAACATCAACAAAAACAGGAGGAGGAGGCAAAAGAGATGGTTCCGCAGGTTCCACATATTTCTTCAACAAGGACATTATGGATCTTCCAGGCCTGTGGAAGTTCCAGACGAAACGCCACCGGATTGACAATGGCCGAGATTCTGTAAGGGCGAATATATCTTGAACACTGCAACAGCCGCCACTCATCAGTCTGACGACAGTACCCAGATCAGCCCAAGGAGGTTGGTCCCCGCTGTTGCTACCTACTCCGAGATCTCTAACGTTAGTGGTGGGGAAGGTGACATTGATGATGACGTGTCTATGGACGTAACGTGGTTGCCCACAAGAGAGGAAGAGGAGGGGAGTTCAGAGGGAGAGATGGACCAGCAGATAGGGAGGAGAAGCGGGCTGAACTTACATTGCACAGGAGGGACAAACCAGACTGCTAATGTATCAGTAGCTAGTGAACAACCATGTACGGTCACATCTGGCGCTCCCAGGATGCCGACACATGGCTCTGCAGTGTGGGCTTTTTTTTATGTGTCAGCTACTGACAATAGTGTTGCCATCTGCCGCCTTTGCAGTCAACGCATAAGTCGCTGTAAGCCCAACACTCACCTACGGACGACCGCCTTAAGAAGGCACCTGGCCTCCCATCACCGAGACCAGTGGGAGCAACGCTGTCAGAACCCACAAAGCCACACTCCAGGCTCTCACTGTCCAGCCTCTTCTCCTACTCCTTCTCCTCTCTCCTCCCAATTGTCCTCCACTCCACCTTCCATCATGCCGTCCTCACGTTTGTCAGAAAAAAGGCAGGCTTCCGTGGCCCAAATGTTCGAGCGTAAAAAAATAATGACGCCGGATAACCCTCTTGCCCAACGGTTGACCGCTGGCTTGTCGGAACTGATAGCCCGCAGACTTCTGCCATATAAACTTGTGGACTTAGAGGCCTTTCGAAAATTTGTAGCCATTGGAACACCACAATGGAAGGTCCCAGGAAGGAAATATTTCTCGCAGAAGGGCATCCCAGAGCTATATGGACACGTTCAGCGGCAAGTGAAAGTATCTCTGGCACACAGTGTCGGTGCCAAGATACATCTTACCACAGACACGTGGTCTAGCGAACACGGGCAGGGAAGGTATATAACTTTTACTGCCCACTGGGTGAACCTTCTGACGGCCGTCAAGCATGTAACCCGTGGCACCCGTGTGGATTTGGTTTTACCACCACGGATTGCATGCAGGCCTGGATCTTCTTCTCCTCCTCCTACTCCATCCTCCCTCTCCTCCTCTGTTGACTCCTCCTTTTCCGCTGCTACCGTCTCTTCCGCTTCACTAACCAAGATCCCCAGAACCTATTGGACATGCCAGGTTAGACGTTGCCATGCTGTGCTGCGTTTGTTGTGCCTGGAAGCCAAGAGCCACACCAGTCCTGCACTCCTTTCAGCTTTGCATTCATAGGCAGATCAGTGGCTAACACCGCTCAATTTGACAGTTGATAATGTGGTGTGCGACAACGGTGCCAATCTGCTGAGCGCGCTGAAACAGGGCAAAATTACACACATGCCGTGCATGGCACATGTCCTGAACTTGGTCGTGCAGCGATTCGTTGTCAAATTCCCCGGGGTCCAGGACGTCTTGCGGCAGGCCAGGAAAATCGCGGGCCATTTCAGAAGATCTTACACGGCCATGGCTCGCCTTGCTGAAATCCAGCGGCGACACAACCTGCCCGTGAGACGTCTTATTTGTGACTTACCGACGCAATGGAATTCAACCTATATGTTCGATAGGCTGCTCTAGCAGAAACGTGCAGTTAACGTCTACCTGTACGAACTCTGCGGCAGGACAGGTTCTGGGGAGCTTGGTTTATTTTCACTGCGTCAGTGGCTGCTCATGCGCGACGCATGCAGACTTCTGCGGCCATTTGAAGAGATCACCAAACTGGTCAGTCGCAGCCAGGGCGCCATCAGTGACATCGTACCTTTAGCTTTCTTTCTGGAGAGTGTATTGCGTCGCGTCATTGATCAAGCCGTCGAGGAGCAGGAAGATGAGGAAGTAGCAATGCTGGATGAATTCCCAGGGGAGGCTACTCAATCTGAGACAAGTCAACAACAGGAGTCTGAAGAGGAGTCAGAGGAGGATGGTGTCGGGGAGGAGGAGGATCAAGAAGAGCATGCTTTAAACCTTTCTGGGATCCCCCGTGCTGTCCGTGGATGGGGGGATGAGAACGAGGACGACATTATCCTGGATGATGAGCAGGAGCCAGGCCACCACAACGCTTCCAGTTTAGTGCAAATGGGGGCCTTCATGCTCCAGTCTTTTAAGAGGGACCCCCATATAAAAAGCATAAAGGCCAAGGACCAGTACTGGGTGGCAATGTATTTAGACCCCCGTTACAAACAAAAAATGGCGGAAATGTTACCACATCACAGAGGGTTGTCAGAATGCAGCACTTACAGGCCTTGCTTAGAGAAATACTGCATTCTGCTTTTTTGGGCTCTGGCAGAGGAGTTTCCACTCACAGAGAAACTGTTGTGGGTACAATAGCGACTGCAAGAAGAGGGCGGTTTGAAGATGTGTTGGTCACCTCTGATATGAGAACATTCTTTCAGCCGACCCATCGACAGCTGTCCTCCGGATCCAGCCTCAGGGAACGCCTAGACCGGCAGGTGTCCGACTACATCGGTTTAACGGCCGATTTGGACGCTTTGAGAAGTGATGAACCCCTGGACTACTGGGTGGGCAGGCTTGACCAGAACTTGCACAATTTGCAATGGAACTGTTGGCTTGCTCCTCATCCAGTGTCCTGTCCGAAAGGACGTTCAGCGCAGCTGGGAGGATCGTGACCCATAAGCGGACTCGCCTAGCTCATGACAGTGTTGACTACCTCACATTTTTTTAAATGAATGAGGCATGGATCTCTGAGGAATTCAACACATGTGAACAGTAGACCATGTTTGTTTAAAATTCCTCATGACAGCCCATATCCGCCACCACCCATAACAATTTATGGTCCCTGTCTTCGGTAAATACAGCGGCATAAAATGCCTTTTATGTATGTTGAATGCCTATTTTTTGGGGCCTGTAATGGCCGACACTTACTTCTGTATCCTGTGAATGCCTAATGTACCACCAGCAACAGAATACAAAGTTATTTGCTGTCAGGGGAACCCCTGTCGGCTAATTTTTGAGGCCTGTAATGGCCGACACTTACTTCTGTATCCTCTGAATGCCTAATGTACCACCAGCAACAATATACAAAGTTATTTGCTGTCAGGGGAACGCCTGTCGGCTAATTTTTGAGGCCTGTAATGGCTGACACCTACTTCTGCGGACACATTTAACAGACGTCTGAATGGACTCTAAATCTGGCTGATTTAGGCTGAGCTATTACAGTAAAACCAAGCAATATTACAAAAAATAACACAATACACGTTATAACTGTACAAACGATTTATATAACTTAGTAGAAAAAAATAAAATTTTATTAAGGCAATTTCTCCAAAAGCATGATAATGTCATGTACCTCATTCATGGCCTTGTGTTGCCTCTCCTCCATGCCCTTCAAGTGCTCATGAACGGCCCGCATATCATGGAGATGCGCCCTTTGCAGTTTGGCCAATTTGGCCTTCAATGTCTTCAGTCGTGTTTGAAAAAAAATAAAAATGAACATTATTTGCAACTCTTATTAAACCTTTAATTTGTGGTGCATATGACTTTATGATTGCTTGCTATTACACCTTTTTGTGAGAAAAGCTGTCCATAAAATTGCCTTTAACAGTTGTTAATTTTTGTTTAAAAAGGTGTCCAACTAAGGGGTTATTTGGTATGATATTTTTAGACAGCTGGTTGTTACAGGTGCGGTCAAACCTACTATTTTTCCTTATTTTATAGTAAATTGTCTTTTACACAATAAAAGCATTGTTGAACCAAAAACAATTCATTGATTTTATGCGGCAATTGTCTAACGGTTGGGTCTAATTTTTAGCAGAATTCGCAGACTGATTGTTACTATTTTGGGGGGCATATGCCTCTTTAGCTAGCTTGGTGTTGCATTTTTATTGATGTTAGGATGAATAAATTCATATTTTCGTTTAATTTTTAAATTTAATTTTTAAATTTAAATTGTTCACCGGAGGGGTAATATCATATGATATTTTTATATAGACAGTCGATATGTAGACGACAGTACAAAAAATGTCTGTTTGTCTATTGTTTACCCTTTTTTTATTTTTTTTATTTAAAGTCTTTATACACATTGACGATTTAAATCTCATTACGTTAGTTAGTGATCTTTATGATCATTATATGGTATATTAGTTAGTTATATTTCTGTACATTATAATTTTATTTTGTTTGCTAGTTAATGATAATTCAATTGAGTTTAATATTATTTATTTGTTTAATCAATGGTTTTAAAGTTTATTAAAGAGTTATTGGCCAGTGTTCTTTTGTTGTATTACTAGACTGTATGCTGTCGCCTCATTGTCGGCCCTTTTAATGTTTATGTACATGTTATGGATACATAATCATATTGCTATGTGCACATATTTACTTTCCTGCCGGGGGCTGGTGATCATCTCCTCTTCCTCCGAGTCCTGAGATGGGGTGGTGCTGGAGGGTCCAGCACTTTCCACCTCCTTCACTTCTCCCACATTTTTTGGGGGTGGCTCAATAGGCTGGGAGGGTCTGGCCTCCACCTCCTCTTCCTCCTCTACCTCCACAACCTCCACCGTCGCCTTTTCCGAATGGAGGGAATATGAACATCTGTGATCACAAAATGTTCAGATTTTAGATAAACAACTCCAAAATCTTAAGAACATTTGATATAAAGATATTCCAATATGGAGGGATCTATATATAATTGCAGTGGCTGCCAGCTTTATGATGCATAACTCAATTCAAAATTAACAGTATGAAAAAAGACATCCCCTCCACAGTGTCTTGATGGAACAATAGGGCGAGAGGAGACCCATGGGATGGGATTATCTCCTCAGTGTATCATAGGATGATATAATTCTCTACACCAGAGTCGGCGACTTCTTAATCCTATCACTAACACAATAGGACAAAGGGACAAATAAACCAACACATTCATTTGGAGTCTCTGAGCAAAGTTAAACCTTATTGTGTTTATGGATTCACACCATGCTACTTTAATGGGGAATACGAAAAATGTGGCCTATAAACTCAACCAAAAATTCATGGTTTATAGTTCCCTCTCAACCAAATAGGTTGGAATGGGGGTCTCCATAGTCCTGTATCCAAAGCCTGTAGGAAGGAGGCTAGGCCTCAGGCTTCTACTGCAGACACAGTGATGGTTCAGTCCGTCACTTGTCTGGCACAAAGCCAACAACACATCACATCACCCAAAGAACATCATCCTCACAATGAAACATGGTGGTGGCAGGCTGGCAGCATCATGCTGTGGGAATTTTTTTCAGCAGCTGGGACTGGGAAACTGGTCATAGTTGAGGGAAAGATGGACAAGGATATTCTTGAGCAAAACCAGTCCCACTCTGTGCATGATTTGAGGCTAGGATGGAGGTTCAGCTTCCAGCAGGACAATGACCCCAAATACACTGCTGAAGCAACACTTGAGTGGTTTAAAGGGAAACATATAAATGTGTTGGAATGGCCTAGTCAAAGCCCAGATCTCAATCCAATAGAAAATCTCTGGTCAGACTTAAAGATTGCTCTTCACAAGCGCAAACAATCAAATTTGAAGGAGCAGGATCAGTATTGCAAGGATGAATGGGCAAAAACACCTGTGGTAAGATGTGGCAACTGCTCATGGAGACTTATCCAAAGCGACTTGGAGCTGTGATTGCCACAAAAGGTGGCTCTACAAAGTATTGACTTTAGGGGGGTGAATAGTTATGCACATTGACCTTTTCTTTTGTCCTATTAGTTGTTTGCTTTACAATTAACCAATTTAAAAGAAGGTCAAAGTTGTGGGCATGTTCTACAATTTACATCATGGAAATCCTCAAACAATCCATGTAGGGGGTGAGGCAACAAAAAAAAGAACAAAGTCAAGGGAGGTGAATACTTTTGCTTAGCATTGTATACATTACAGAGTGTTGTCAAAACATACAAAAGTTATTTACGTATGTACCTGGGCATTTTTCGTCCCGGATTCTTTTAATGAAACGGGGCTGCCTTCTTTTCATGTCTGACCATTTTTTTTTAAATGGCCAGACGACGGTGTGTGCGACCCATTTTGCTCCACATTTCATAGTCAAACTGCCGCACGATCTTGTGTTTCTCGGCGTGGGATCGGGTGCTGTCGTAGCCCCGAACCAACATCCGCTGCAAGAGAAAAATGCAAGCATATAATCCCCATTTTTAACAATAATAGTATTGAAAAAAATGTAGTCAAGTAAACGGAAAAAAGTATTTAATGCTTTGAGGTGGAAATATTAGATTTAGGTCGCATGCACCGGCAGTATTTGATGGTTCATTTACAGTTACCCAGGGTGCATCCCGGGGAGACGTACCAGCTGTACACCCCATACCGTACCGTCACTTCACTAAACAGGTACATCTCTGCTTAGCTGGACAGTATCTGATAGCTCAGACCCCACCCATATACAGTCGTAATACAATACCATTTTCTAACCGTAACAGTAAGGTCGCATTTTTTCAAAACTACGGACCGTACAGACCCGTCCTGCCGTCCTGCAGAGTGGACAAGAGCACGGCGTCATTGGTTGCGATGGACTTGGATTCTTTGTGCTAAAACACTGCTTGTATTGGAACTATTCCTGTCTTAACTGCAGACCCGACGCGCACTCTTTGAGGACTGATTTCTAGAGCTCATCACGCTCATCTGCATAGTAAGTCCAGCGCGAAAAAAGGAGGCTGTAAATCTATCCAAGCGCTGGCTCTTACACTCACGGAGCGGCGCTGGAAAGACAGACAGGGGAACGTGACCATCACAAGATATCCCTGAACTTCAAGTACCAACAGAGCAGCGGAGCACAATATCACAGCGAAACAGTGAGTATCAGCGGGACGCCGCATAAACAAATCACTGCACCATCAGCTGTATTCCCATTTCGTTCCGTGGAGAGTTCTTTGGAAGGAATTCTACACCCTAAGGGCTCATTCAGACGGCCGTATGCTGTCCGCAAAAATACTGAATGCTATCCGGTTTTTTGCGGATCCGCAAAAAAACGGATCTGCAAAAAAACGGATAGCATTCAGTATTTTTGCGGACCCATAGACTTCAATGGGGCCATGTCCTGATTTTCACGGACAAGTATAGGACATGTTTCATTTTTTTTGCGGATCCGCAAAAAAACGGATAGCATTCAGTATTTTTGCGGACAGCATACGGCCGTCTGAATGAGCCCTAAAGAACGATCTCTAGTATATCCAAACTAAGGTCGGATGGACATTTCATTCAAGGACTTATTCACCCTTAAATACCCAGAGGTTGTTATATTTTAACCAATTCAACTCTTATTATAGGTACCAAGAGTTTGGGGAACCTATTTTTAAACATCCGGATTGTATATTATAATGTTTTAAGTAGCAATGTATGAATTTATGTGTTTTATTAATAATAAACTGTGAGGTTCCTATATTAACCACCTCCGGCCCGCCTAACGCAGGATCGCGTTCCGGAGGTGGCAGCCCTGCGCAGAGTCACGCATATATGCGTCATCTCGCGAGACGCGAGATTTCCTGTGAACGCGCGCACACAGGCGCGCGCGCTCACAGGAACGGAAGGTAAGAGAGTTGATCTCCAGCCTGCCAGCGGCGATCGTTCGCTGGCAGGCTGGAGATGTGTTTTTTTTAACCCCTAACAGGTATATTAGACGCTGTTTTGATAACATTGTCTAATATACCTGCTACCTGGTCCTCTGGTGGTCCCCTTTGTTTGGATCGACCACCAGAGGACACAGGTAGCTCAGTAAAGTAGCACCAAGCACCACTACACTACACTACACCCCCCCCCGTCACTTATTAACCCCTTATTAGCCCCTGATCACCCCATATAGACTCCCTGATCACCCCCCTGTCATTGATTACCCCCCTGTCATTGATTACCCCCCTGTCATTGATCAACCCCCTGTAAAGCTCCATTCAGACGTCCGCATGATTTTTACGGATCCACTGATAGATGGATCGGATCCGCAAAACGCATCCGGACGTCTGAATGAAGCCTTACACGGGCGTGATCAATGACTGTGGTGATCACCCCATATAGACTCCCTGATCACCCCCCTGTCATTGATTACCCCCCTGTCATTGATTACCCCCCTGTAAAGCTCCATTCAGACGTCCGCATGATTTTTACGGATCCACTGATAGATGGATCGGATCCGCAAAACGCATCCGGACGTCTGAATGAAGCCTTACAGGGGCATGATCAATGACTGTGGTGATCACCCCATATAGACTCCCTGATCACCCCCCTGTCATTGATTACCCCCCTGTAAAGCTCCATTCAGATGTCCGCATGATTTTTACAGATGCACTGATAGATGGATCGGATCCGCAAAACGCATCCGGACGTCTGAATGAAGCCTTACAGGGGCATGAACAATGACTGTGGTTATCACCCCATATAGACTCCCTGATCACCCCCCTGTCATTGATCACCCCCCCTGTCATTGATTACCCCCCTGTAAAGCTCCATTCAGATGTCCGCATGATTTTTACGGATGCACTGATAGATGGATCGGATCCGCAAAACGCATACGGACGTCTGAATGAAGCCTTACACGGGCGTGATCAATGACTGTGGTTATCACCCCATATAGACTCCCTGATCACCCCCCTGTCATTGATCACCCCCCTGTCATTGATCACCCCCCTGTCATTGATCACCCTCTGTAAGGCTCCATTCAGACATTTTTTTGGCCCAAGTTAGCGGAATTTTTTTTTTTTTTTCTTACAAAGTCTCACATTCCACTAACTTGTGTCAAAAAATAAAATCTCACATGAACTCACCATACCCCTCACGGAATCCAAATGCGTAAAATTTTTTAGACATTTATATTCCAGACTTCTTCTCACGCTTTAGGGCCCCTAGAATGCCAGGGCAGTATAAATACCCCACATGTGACCCCATTTCGGAAAGAAGACACCCCCAGGTATTCCGTGAGGGGCATATTGAGTCCATGAAAGATTGAAATTTTTGTCCCAAGTTAGCGGAACGGGAGACTTTGTGAGAAAAAAATTAAAAATATCAATTTCCGCTAACTTGTGCCAAAAAAAAAAAAATTTCGATGAACTCGCCATGCCCCTCATTGAATACCTTGGGGTGTCTTCTTTCCAAAATGGGGTCACATGTGGGGTATTTATACTGCCCTGGCATTCTAGGGGCCCCAAAGCGTGAGAAGAAGTCTGGTATCCAAATGTCTAAAAATGCCCTCCTAAAAGGAATTTGGGCACCTTTGCGCATCTAGGCTGCAAAAAAGTGTCACACATCTGGTATCGCCGTACTCAGGAGAAGTTGGGGAATGTGTTTTGGGGTGTCATTTTACATATACCCATGCTGGGTGAGAGAAATATCTTGGTCAAATGCCAACTTTGTATAAAAAAATGGGAAAAGTTGTCTTTTGCCAAGATATTTCTCTCACCCAGCATGGGTATATGTAAAATGACACCCCAAAACACATTCCCCAACTTCTCCTGAATACGGCGATACCACATGTGTGACACTTTTTTGCAGCCTAGGTGGGCAAAGGGGCCCATATTCCAAAGAGCACCTTTAGGATTTCACAGGTCATTTACCTACTTACCACACATTAGGGCCCCTGGAAAATGCCAGGGCAGTATAACTACCCCACAAGTGACCCCATTTTGGAAAGAAGACACCCCAAGGTATTCCGTGAGGGGCATGGCGAGTTCCTAGAATTTTTTATTTTTTGTCACAAGTTAGTGGAAAATGCTGATTTATTATTATTATTTTTTTTTTTCATACAAAGTCTCATATTCCACTAACTTGTGACAAAAAATAAAAACTTCCATGAACTCACTATGCCCATCAGCGAATACCTTGGGGTCTCTTCTTTCCAAAATGGGGTCAATTGTGGGGTAGTTATACTGCCCTGGCATTCTAGGGGCCCAAATGTGTGGTAAGGAGTTTGAAATCAAATTCTGTAAAAAATGACCTGTGAAATCCGAAAGGTGCTCTTTGGAATATGGGCCCCTTTGCCCAACTAGGCTGCAAAAAAGTGTCACACATCTGGTATCTCCGTACTCAAGAGAAGTTGGGGAATGTGTTTTGGGGTGTCATTTTACATATACCCATGCTGGGTGAGAGAAATATCTTGGCAAAAGACAACTTTTCCCATTTTTTTATACAAAGTTGGCATTTGACCAAGATATTTATCTCACCCAGCATGGGTATATGTAAAAAGACACCCCAAAACACATTCCTCAACTTCTCCTGAATACAGAGATACCAGATGTGTGACACTTTTTTGCAGCCTAGGTGGGCAAAGGGGCCCATATTCCAAAGAGCACCTTTCGGATTTCACAGGTCATTTTTTACAGAATTTGATTTCAAACTCCTTACCACACATTTGGGCCACTAGAATGCCAGGGCAGTATAACTACCCCACAAGTGACCCCATTTTGGAAAGAAGAGACCCCAAGGTATTCGCTGATGGGCATAGTGAGTTCATAGAACTTTTTATTTTTTGTCACAAGTTAGTGGAATATGAGACTTTGTAAGAAAAAAATAAATAAAAAAAAATCATCATTTTCCGCTAACTTGTGACAAAAAATAAAAAGTTCTATGAACTCACTATGCCCATCAGCGAATACCTTAGGGTGTGTACTTTCCGAAATGGGGTCATTTGTGGGGTATTTGTACTGTCTGGGCATTGTAGAACCTCAGGAAACATGACAGGTGCTCAGAAAGTCAGAGCTGCTTCAAAAAGCGGAAATTCACATTTTTGTACCATAGTTTGTAAACGCTATAACTTTTACCCAAACCATTTTTTTTTTACCCAAACATTTTTTTTTTATCAAAGACATGTATAACAATAAATTTAGAGCAAAATTTATATATGAATGTAGTTTTTTTTGCAAAATTTTACAACTGAAAGTGAAAAATGTCATTTTTTTGCAAAAAAAATCGTTAAATTTCGATTAATAACAAAAAAAGTAAAAATGTCAGCAGCAATGAAATACCACCAAATGAAAGCTCTATTAGTGATAAGAAAAGGAGGTAAAATTCATTTGGGTGGTAAGTTGCATGACCGAGCAATAAATGGTGAAAGTAGTGTAGGTCAGAAGTGTAAAAAGTGGCCTGGTCTTTCAGGGTGTTTAAGCACTGGGGGCTGAAGTGGTTAAGAGAGTGCCCAGTATCTTTTTTATAATATCTAGTGAGACCTTATAAAATGTGAAGTTTGGTGCACTTAAGAAAAATAAAAATTGCAGACGGTTTTTTTATAACACTCTTTATGCATATAAAGCGATTATTCAGACATGCAGGTGAAATGTAATCAAATACACTAATTTAATGTATGATTACTTACAGTCACCAGGAGTTCTTCCTCTTCCTCGTTGAACTTCGCTCCAACCATCGCATCCATCTATTTGCTAGTCGGTGTAAACCAGTTCCTGTACGCCACGCCTTCAGAACGCATGTGATCTTGCGATTAATACTTTGCCGAAATTTCGCCGATAAAAAAAAAGGCTTGCAGATCGTAAAATCGCTTAATACTTCTGGTATGTCAGTGTCCATGTTGTGGGACTATGTGTGTGCATTTATTAAGTATTTTGTGGCTGCAAATATGACCTGGAGGTTTCTCATGTTCGCATGCCATTAAAATGAATGGGACCCGCCGCAAACCTGTGGTTCGCGAACATTTGAGCGAGTTTTAGCGATCGCGTTCGCGAACCGTCCCATCTGATGTTTGTCCATCATTTCTCTTAGCAATCCCTAAAACACTTTCCCTAAGCTGCTATTCCCATGTGCATATCTCAATGGTAGATATGCACATGCCCACGTACCTAAGACTATAGCACACTGAACCAAACCCTCAGCTGTAGGGAAGAGAGAAAGAGACACCCAGATCCTTCAACAACCGAAGGAGCTAGCGTCACCCTAGAGGCCTAGTAAAAACAGACACAGAAGGAAAAAAATGACTTATCTAGAGAAGTGTTGGAAAAGACGATCCTCCAAAGAGCTCACACAAGGCAGAACTATAACCTTTAAAGGCTATAGGGAGAGGGAGGAATAAATAGCCTCACCAATTACCTAAAGAACAACACCTGGTAGGAGGTGGGATTCAGTTCAAATCCATAACAAAACAAACTGATAGATCGAGTCACGTGCAGCAACTCTGACAGATCTCCCCAGAACACCCACAGGGCAGGGCGTGACATTAGTAGAGAATTTATGCTCACCAACATCTGCAATAAAATGGAGCTATGCGCCGTTTTAGTGTATTTGTCTGAAGCGAAGTTGGAATGATGCGGGTTCATCTGCCATCCGAAAAATAGCAAAGTTCAGTTGAACTGGTTCGCTCATCCTTAGCACACTGTAAGGATTATTTAAGGCAGCAATATTACTCCTACATGTTGGAGTCTGCATTACACCTACAACTTTAAGGGTCCCTCTCCCCATTGACATTACTTAGATCTTTGTAGAACTCTATGGAGTCTAGTTCAGTAGAATCATTGTGGGTCCAGGTGTTGCAGCACTAATACCAACCCTAAAATTCTCTCTACACAGACCTTGTCTGGAATTCTATCTAAGTAGGAAAGGAGCATGGTTTAGAAAGAAAGGGGACATAGTCTACGAATCAAAGTCCAAAGTTTGGGCACAACATTCTGTTGCAAGATAAGCCAACCAATCTAAAGTTCAACAAAAGTGTCTAGTCATGCACCAAATTTATCATCCAACCTAAACCCCTGTGATAAATTTGTTTAAACTGTCTACAGAATTAGTAAACATGCCACAGTATGTTTTGGTTAAAATGTCAATTTCTTAGGATACTTTCCCTCTAAGTGTCCTATTCTGATGGAATTTGCAAGGTATAAACAATACAAAAAGGTATATAAATTCACAGAACATGCAGCAATGATAGCAGTGTAATACCCCAAGACGATAAGACAATGTTCCCTATTAGGTGCCTTTATAAAACAATCTCTAATTTCATTACAGCTCTTTCTAAACCTTCAGATGAGAAATGTATAAAAATAAAGTGTCTTAAGAGATTGGCCAACTCCTTCTCACTGGCCTCTGTTTTGCTGTAAGGCAATTGGTTGCAGCAGAAACTCTTCCCCACAGTTCAATAAGACACTAGAGGTGCTTACCCCACCTCTTCTACTAAGTCCCCCCCCCCACATCTGTTTTCAAGACTGTTTGTTTCAGAGCTGCAGATAATACAGGACCACTATTGATAACTTTTGCTTTGCTTAGAGGGGTTGTCTAGGACTAGAAAAAGATGACTTCTTCTTTAAAAAATAAAAATAGATACATACACCTGTCTATAGCTTGTGTCTGATATTACAGCTCAGCCGTATTGACGTCAATGGAGTTGAGTTGCAATAGCAGGCACAACCCAAGGGCAGCTGGTTGGCTGTTTTTGGAATAAGACAGCCATGTTTTTCTAATCCTGGACAAATCCTTTAACTTTTATCACTTATTTGTAGTTTTAATACAAATTATGACTTATATTTTATATACGTGATAAGTATAACATTTCTACTTCTCCGATATGTGAACATTTTACTTTTACTAGAGAATAAGCAATGTTTTCAAATAACAACATTTTCTAATAAAAATCTCTTTACAATTTTATAGGGGATGATGAAAACACATAACCACAGTATGGATCCTGGTGTCTTTTACTTGTCCGTGGCTCAATACTATGCGGTTACTGTGTATGTATATTGCTAGTTTGTAGAGGAACAACATTCATCAAATTTCTACAATGTTGCCAGTTGATTAATGGTCTGTAACAACTAATCTATAATAGATTTGGAGAAACCTTGGATGTTAAGGCAGGAATGGCCGGATTATCTGCTTATGACACATTATTCAACCTTGCACCTGGATTTAATGTTTTTGTATATTCACATCAGATTGTTGAAATAATTTGTTCAGGCATTGATCAGAAGTTGTAATAAGACTTTCATCAAGCAATAAGGATTTCATGTTCGCCAACAGAGGGCAGAGTTGTAAGACTGCCATAAATTGAAGTGTTATGAGGATAATTAGTATGTGATTTGTCATGTAATATTTCCAAAGGTTATTTATTTAAGGATTTATTTTACTCAAGGGACAAAACCGAACGGAAAGGGAGAAGAGTATAATTTACTACTTCTGAAGATATATATATATATACTGTACAAATCTTTTACATATTTAAGAAGAACATTTTGTATTTTTATATTAAAGTGGTTATCCACTTTTGCAATATTGATGACCTATCCTCAGTATCAGATCGACGGGGGCCTGATATTGGTACCCCCACTGATCAACTGTATAAAGAGAATGCAACTCCTATTCACTTGACACCTGCTTACCATTGCAGTGTTATTGGCGATCAGGAAAACAGAGAAGATCTTGTTTGAGCGCTGTGTTCTCTTCAAACATCTGATTGGCGGGGGTGCCATCACTGATCTGATATTGTTGACTAGTGATGGACGAAAATCGGCCGGGACAGATCAAATGTTCGTGAACGGCGAGTTCAGCATGGCAGGCAAACTAGAAAAGACTTTAGGTCATATTTGCAGCTACAAAATACTTACTAGAAGTGCACAAATAGTCACACAACATGGACAGTGACATAACAGAGGGGGATCAATGGCAAAAACTACCATAAAAAAATATGTATTTTAATCAGGGGCCATTTCTATGCATCTTAAAGAAAAACCCTCAAAAATGTGCCCTGCTGGAACCTAGAAAATGTTTATTTTAGGCCACGGGAGTACGGGCCCCAAAAATTATACATTCACCTGACAGAAAAGAACGAGTGATAAGGGGCTTGAGGTATATTAGGCTGTCAATGGAAAACAATTTTACTGCAGGCCAGTGGAGTACAGGCCCCAAACAATAAGCATTCACAGTACAGGAAAGAACAAGTGATTATGTGGCTGGAGGATAACGATTTTACTGTAGGCCGATGGAGCACAGGCCCCAAAAATTATGCAATCACCTGACAGAAAAGAACAAGTGATTATGTGGCTGGAGGTATATTAGGCGGTCAGCGGATAACAGTTTTACTGTAGGCCAGTAGAGTACAGGTTTCAAACATTTGGCATTCACTGAACAGAAAAGAACAAATGATTATGTGGCTTGAGGTGTATTAGACAGTCAGTGGATAACATTTGTACTGCAGGCCACTGGAGTACAGGCCCCAAAAATTATGCATTCACCAGACAGAAAAGAACAAGTGACTATGTGGCTAGAGGTATATTAGGCGGTCAATGGATAACAATTTTACTGCAGGCATGTGGAGTACAAGCCCCAAACATTAATCATTCACTCAACAGAAAAGAACAAGTGATTATGTGGCTGGAGGTATTTTGACTAGTAGGGGGATAACAATTTTACTGTAGGCCAGTGGAGTACACGCCCCAATAATGATGCATTCACTGGACAGAAAAGAACACGTTATTATGTGGCTGGAGGAATATTTGGCGGTCAGTGGATAACAATTTTATTGCAGGCCAGTGGAGTATAAGCTCCAAACATTAGGCATTCACTGGACAGAAAAGAACAAGTGATAATGTGGCTGGAGGTATATTAGGCAGTCAGTGGATAACAATACTACTGTAGGCCAGTGGAGTACAGGCCCCAAAAATTATGCATTCACCTTACAGAACAAGTGATTGTGTGGCTGGAGGTATATTAGGCAGTCAGTGGATAACAATACTACTGTAGGACAGTGGAGTACAGGCCCCAAAAATTATGCATTCACCTTACAGAAAAGAACAAGTGATTATGTGGCTGGTGGTATATTAGGCGGTCAGTGGATAACAATTTTACTGTAGGCTAGTGAAGTATATGCCCCAAAATTATGCATGTACCTGAAAGAAAAGAACAAGTGATTATGTGGCTAGAGGTATATTAGACGGTCATTGGATAACAATTCTACTGTAGGCCAGTGGAGTACAGGCCCCCAAAATTATGTATTCACTGAACAGAAAAGAACAAGTAGCTATGTGGCTGGTGGTACGCATATTAGGCAGTTAGTGGATAACAATTTTACTGTAGGCCAGTAGAGCATAGGCCCCAAAAATTATGCATTCACCTGACAGAAAAGAACAAGTGATTACGTGGCTGGTGGTTTATTAGGCGTTCAGTGGATAACAATTTTTATTGTCTTTTACTTGTCCGTGGCTCAATACTATGCAATTAGTTTGTAGAGGAACAACATTCATCAAACTTCTACAATGTTGCCAGTTGATTAATGGTCTGTAACAACTAATCTATAATAGATTTGGAGAAACCTTGGATGTTAAGGCAGGAATGGTCGGATTATCTGCTTATGACACATTATTCAACCTTGCCCCTGGATTTAATGTTTTTGTATATTCACATCACATTGTCGAAATATTTTTGTTCAGGCATTGATCAGAAGTTGTAATAATAATACTTTCATCAAGCAATAAAGTTTTTTATGTTCGCCAATAGAGGGCAGAGTTGTAAGATTGCCATAAATTAAGGTGTTATGAGTGTAATTAGAATATGATTGTAACGGTCATGAACACACACACACAGACAGGGGGGGAGGGAGTGACCACTGTGCTCCACCCTCGCCCCTGACCCTGCCTACTTGCCTCGCAAGTCCTGATGACAAGGGACAACTGGACGGCAGTCCCTAACTTGGTGTAAATGCAGGGAGGACAAACAGACAACAAACAGAACAAATTTGGTCTGAGTCAAAACCAGGAAGGCAGCGCAGTACAAAGGAACGAGCAGAGAATGGTCAGGAGAAAGCCGAGGTCGTTTACCAGGAGCAGCTAGAAGTACAAAGGAGTAACCAGGTATCAGCTGGAGCAGGCCGGGATCAGGTACCAGGAAGGCAGCACAGCACAGCATGAACAGACAGGGAGAAGTCGGATAAACAGGAGGTAAATACACCAGGAATCCAAGGAGACACAGGTGGAACCTGAATAACAGGCAATCTGTGGCCAGCAGATTGCCTGTTTAAATAGGGAGCCAGAGGTATTATGTGACGTGGCCAGCGTCACATGACTCCACACAGACTACACAGCCGAGTGCCGAGTGATCAGCTCGGTGCTCAGCCCTAAAACCATTCGCATGAATGCGCATAGACGCGCGGGGGGTGCGCATAGTCTTATCAGGAGTGCGGGCGACGCCGGACATGCTGATGATGCGTGCGCGCGCTCCGGAAGTGCCCGCCTCGTAGACCGCGACGTGACAGTGATTTGTCTTGTAATATTTCCAAAGGTTATTTATTTAAGGGTTTATTTTACTCAAGAGACAAAACCCAATGGAAAGGAAGAAGAGTGTAATTTACTACTTCTGAAGATATATATATATATATATACTGTACAAGTCTTTCATATATTTAAGAAGAACATTTTGTATTTTTATATTAAAGTGGTTATCCACTTTTGTAATATGGATAACCTATCCTCAGTATCAGATCGACGGAGGCCTGATGCTGGCACCCCCACTGATCAACTGTATAACGAGAATGCAACTCCTATTCACTTGACACCTGCTTACCATTGCAGTGTCATGCACGATCAGGAAAACAGAGAAGATCTGTGTTCTCTTCAAACATCTGATTGGCGGGGGTTCCCCCACTGATCTGATATTGATGACTCGTGATGGACGAACATCGGCCGGGACGGATAAAAAATGTTCGCGAACGGCGAGTTCGGTGCTGGCCCCATTCACTATAATGGCAGGCGAACTTAAAAAACCTTCAGGTCATATTAGCAACCACTAATTACTTAATAGAAGTGCACAAATAGTCCCACAACATGGACAGTGACATAACAGAGGGGGATCATGGGCAAAAATTCCCACAAAAAATATTAATTTTAATTAGGGACCATTTCTATGCGTCTTAAATTAAATCTCTCAAAAATGTGCCCTGCTGGAACCTAGAAAATGTTTAATTTAGGCCACGGGAGTATGGGCCACAAATATTATGTATTCACCTGACAGAAAAAAACAAGTGATTATGTGGCTGGAGGTATATTAGACAGTCAGTGCATAACAATTTTACTGTAGGCCAGTAGAGTACAGGCCACAAAATTTATGCATTCACCTGACAGAAAAGAACAAGTGATTATTTGGCTAAAGGTAGATTAGACGGTCAGTGGATAACAATTTTACTGTAGGCCAGTGGAGTATAGGCCCCAAAAATTGGGCATTCACTGGACAGAAAGGAACAAGTGATTATGTGGCTGGTGGTATATTAGGCGATCAGAGGATAACAATTTTACTGTAGGTCAGTGGAATACAGGCCCAAAAAATTATGCATTCGCGTGACAGAAAAGAACAAGTGACTATTTGGCTGGAGGCAGGGCCTGCTCAATAATAAGGCAGGGGTGTCGAGAAGGGGGCGGGGCGGCGCCAGGGCGGAAATATATATATATATTTTTAAATACATAACTTGTGGTCTTGCCCCGCCGGGCTCGGCCACCCGCCCGGCCTGCAGGTGTGCTGTGCAGCGCCGGCCCTCACCTCCTCACAGAGCGGCACGCAAGCTCAGCAGCAGCACGGCATTGGCATCAGCAACACAGACAGTGACAGGGTCAGGGGGGTGTGACTGCCGAGTGGCATTGCGGCGGCGGGTGGCAGGCAGCTGCAAGAGGTGTAGACTGGGTGTCACGGCTGAGGATGGGGAAAACCCTCAGCCGTGCGATGCCAGGAGATGTTAGTGGCTGCTCGGCCAGGACAACAGAATAAGGGAGCAGGACACCTCCTAATGCATCCCTAATCTGACCCTAACTCCTAGCTGCATGAGCCGACCTTGAAGGTAGGAGGGCTCATGCTCAGGAACCTCGGATCCCTACTCACCCTCCGCCGATCCCTGAACTAGGAGCTGGGTAGACCACCTGTTCCTCCTGGATGCAGAGAAACAGGAATCTAAACTGGCTGGGCTGCAAAGGGAACAGAAACAGACATATGGCAATGGCAGGTAAGTGCAACTAGTACCACACCTACCTGCCACATACACAGAGCCTGGAACCTAAGTATAAGTGCTGCTGTCCACAACAACACAAGAGACAGAGCACACACCACACAGGAACCCAGGAAACCATACGCTGCAATAAATAAGCATAGCACAAACACATCTTCATAAAATCGTGTATCACAATTTATGACCACAAGGGTGGCCCTCACTGGCAGATGGAATAAGGGACCAGGAGGGTGCCTCCAGCTTACAAACAACGCTGGAGTACCCCTCAGACATCAGGTCTCAACTGAGGCTTTATAGCACATGTAGCCACACCCACACAGACACACCCAGTGTTCACACACACAGAAGGGAATTAACCCTTCTCACACCGGGGAAGGGAGAACAGCCACATACAGGGGAAGTGAACAAACCCTTATCACTCTGCAGCTGTTACCGCAGGCAACGACATGTGTGGCAACCGTGTCCTGGGAGTCAGTCAGAAGGCCGAGACACCGCCACCACATTTACAGAAAACACCACGTTACCTCGGGCAGCCACAAGTGAAGGGAAACCATCCCAGTGCACACATCCAAACTTCGTGCACACCAGATATATAAAAAGTCACACCTACAAACGCAGGTTGCCAGGTGTAATCGCATGCAGCTTGCAGCAAGCTGCAAAGCACAAACTTGTTGCCAGCGGCAACCACACGTGAGGCAACAATCCAGCCGCCCTCACCATGTGATTGACCAAAACCAAACCGCAGGCAACAGCATGCGGATCAGGAGTCACGACCATAACCATGGTCGTGACACTGGGGAGCGGAGGTCTGGAGACTTGAGGCGGAGCTGTTGGTGGTGAGTAACTGTGTGGACAAATGTCTCTGAGTAGTCTGTCTGTGTGGCCTGCAGGGAGAAATGTATGTGGCATGGGGGGTGAAATGGACATGATGGAGGGGGGGAAAATGTGACAACATGGATGGAGGGGAGAAATGTGACCACATGGATGGAGGGGGAAAAATGTGGCAACATGGATGGAGATACAAAAAATCCGCAGCACTCGTCAGTGTAGTAAATCCAAAGTGGTTTATTCCATAAACAGCAAGGTGATGTGACGTTTCGACCTAACTAGGTCTTTCTCAAGCAAACATGGATGGAGGGGGAGAAATGTGACAATATGGATGAAGGGGGGGGATGTGAAAACATGGATGGAGGGGGGAAAATGTGGCAACATGGATGGAGGGGGAGAAATGTGACAACATGGATGGAAGGGGAGAAATGTGACAAAATGGATGGAGGGGGAGAAATGTGTCAATATGGATGGAGGGGGGAGAAATGTGACAACATGGATGGAGGGAGGAGAAATGTGACAACATGGATGAAGGGGGGAGAAATGTGGCAACATGGATGGAGGGGGAGAAATGTGGCAACATGGATGGAAGGTGAGAAATGTGACAAAATGGATGGAGGGGGAGAAATGTGTCAATATGGATGGAGGGGGGAGAAATGTGACAATATGGATGGAGGGAGGAGAAATGTGACAACATGGATGAAGGGGGGAGAAATGTGGCAACATGGATGGAGGGGGAGAAATGTGGCAACATGGATGGAGGGGGAGAAATGTGACAACATGGATGAGGGGGAGAAATGTGACAACATGGATGGAGGGGGGAGAAATGCGACAATATGGATGGATGGAGGGGGAGAAATGTGACAATATGGATGGAGGAGGGAGAAATGTGACAACATGGATGGAGGGGGGAGAAATGTGACAACATGGATGAAGGGGAAAGAAATGTTGCAACATGGATGGAGGGGGAGAAATGTGACAATATGGATACAGGGGGAGAAATGTGACAACATGGATTGAGGGGGAGAAATGTGGCAACATGAATGGAGGGGAAGAAATGTGACAATATGGATGGAGGAGTGAAAAATGTGAAAACATGGATGGAGGGGGAGAAATGTGACAATATGGATGGAGGGGGAGAAATCTGGCAACATGGATGGAGGGGGAGAAATGTGACAATATGGATGGAGGGGGAGAAATGTGACAACATGGATGGAGGGGGGAGAAATGCGACAATATGGATGGATGGAGGGGGAGAAATGTGACAATATGGATGGAGGAGGGAGAAATGTGACAACATGGATGGAGGGGGGAGAAATGTGACAACATAGATGGAGGGGGGAGAAATGTGACAATATGGATGGATGAATGGGGAGAAATGTGACAATATGGATGGAGGAGGGAGAAATGTGTCAACATAGATGGAGGGGGGAGAAATGTGACAACATGGATGAAGGGGGGAGAAATGTGGCAACATGGATGGAGGGGGAGAAATGTGACAATATGGATGCAGGGGGACAAATGTGACAACATGGATTGAGGGGGAGAAATGTGGTAACATGAATGGAGGGGAAGAAATGTGACAATATGGATGGAGGAGTGAAAAATTTGAAAACATGGATGGAGGGGGAGAAATGTGACAATATGGATGGAGGGGGAGAAATCTGGCAACATGGATGGAGGGGGAGAAATGTGACAATATGGATGGAGGGGGAGAAATGTGACAACATGGATTGAGTAGGAGAAATGTGACAACATGGATGGAGGGGGAGAAATGTGACAACATGGATGAAGGGGGAGAAATGTGACAACATGGATGGAGGGGGGAGAAATGTGGCAACATGGATAGAGGGGGAGAAATGTGGCAAAATGGATGGAGAGGGAGAAATGTGACAACATGGATTGAGGAAGGAGAAATTTGGCAACATGGATGGAGGGGGAGAAATGTGGCAATATGGCTAGAGGGGGGAGAAATGTGACAACATGGATGGAGGGGGGAGAAATGTGACAACATGGATGGAGGGGGGAGAAATGTGACAACATGGATGGAGGGGGAGAAATGTAACAACAACATGGGTTGAGGGGGAGAAATGTGACAACATGGATGGAGGGGGAGAAATGTGACAATATGGATGGAGGGAGGAGAAATTTGACAACATGGATTTAGGGGGGAGAAATGTGACAACATGGATGGAGGGGGGAGAAATGTGACAACATGGATGGAGGGGGGAGAAATGTGACAACATGGATGGAGGGGGGAGAAATGTCACAACATGGATGGAGGGGGAGAAATGTCACAACATGGATGGAGGGGGGAGAAATGTGACAACATGGATGGAGGGGGGAGAAATGTGACAACATGGATGGAGAGGGGAGAAATGTGGCAACATGGATGGAGGGGGAGAAATGTGAGGGCTGATGTGACATAGGTGATTTGACATGGAGGGGGAGAAATGTGACATGGAGGGGTGAGAAATGAGACATTGAGGGGGTGAAATGTGACATGGGGGGGAGAAATGTCACATGGAGGCCTTGAGGGGAAGAAATGTGACATGGGGGGCTGGAAGCTGACATGGGGGCATGATGGTTGACATGGGAGTTCAACATATGGCTTGGTAAATGGTGTCAAGAGCAAGGATTTGGCTTTGTTTCTCATGATAGCTCTACTTGGAATAGAAAGGAACTGTACAAAAAAGATGGCTTGCATCTTTCTCTCAAAGGAACAAATGTACTTAGTGAACAACTCCAAGAATTTGCGAAAGAGTATTTAAACTAGTAAGGGGGCAAAAGAGTGAAAATAAAAGAGTCCAATTGCCCCCCGAAACAATGCCAGAACAGGTCAGAAGCACAGAGGTTAAGAAATGATAAGCTCAGAGTCCTGTCTACAAATGCTCGCAGTTTAGGTAAAAAAATCAATGAACTTGGGTCAATAATGGCATCTGAGAATGTAGATTTAGTGGCTGTTACGGAGACATGGTTTAATGAAAGAAATGACTGGGACATAACCATACCAGGGTACTCTTTATACAGAAGAGACAGAGAAGGCAAGAAAGGAGGAGGAGTGGCCCTGTATGTGAAAGATATCATTAAATCTAACCTAATACAAGTTGGTGAGGCCAACATAGAGTCAGTTTGGGTTACGTTGCAGTTTGCTAACCATGCAGTAACTCGTGTAGGTGTGATATATAGACCACCTGGTCAAGTTAAAGAACTAGATGATCTACTAGTTGAAGAAATAGCTAAAATGACAATGAAAGGAGAAGTTATCATTATGGGAGATTTCAATCTTCCAGATATAAACTGGAAAACCAAAATAGCAAGTTCTACCAGGAGTACAGATATTCTAAATTCCCTACTGGGGTTATCTCTACAACAAGTGGTTGAGGAGCCAACCCGGAGGGAGGCCATTTTGGATTTGGTATTCACAAACGGGGATTCGGTATA